>NC_000072.6:11162500-11837500 GCF_000001635.26 Mus musculus | reverse complement strand
AGAGAAAGGCCATTGACTTGTTTGAGTTAATTTTATATCCAGCTACTTCACCGAAGCTGTTTATCAGGTTTAGGAGTTCTCTGTTGGAATTTTTAGGGTCACTTATATATACTATCATATCATCTGCAAAAAGTGATATTTTGACTTCCTCTTTTCCAATTTGTATCCCCTTGATCTCCTTTTGTTGTCGAATTGCTCTGGCTAATACTTCAAGTACTATGTTGAAAAGGTAGGGAGAAAGTGGGCAGCCTTGTCTAGTCCCTGATTTTAGTGGGATTGCTTCCAGCTTCTCTCCATTTACTTTGATGTTGGCTACTGGTTTGCTGTAGATTGCTTTTATCATGTTTAGGTATTGGCCTTGAATTCCTGATCTTTCCAGAACTTTTATCATGAATGGGTGTTGGATCTTGTCAAATGCTTTTTCTGCATCTAACGAGATGATCATGTGGTTTTTGTCTTTGAGTTTGTTTATATAATGGATTACATTGATGGATTTTCGTATATTAAACCATCCCTGCATCCCTGGAATAAAACCTACTTGGTCAGGATGGATGATTGCTTTAATGTGTTCTTGGATTCGGTTAGCGAGAATTTTATTAAGGATTTTTGCATCGATGTTCATAAGAGAAATTGGTCTGAAGTTCTCTATCTTTGTTGGATCTTTCTGTGGTTTAGGTATCAGAGTAATAGTGGCTTCATAAAATGAGTTCGGTAGAATACCTTCTACTTCTATCTTGTGAAAAAGTTTGTGCAGAACTGGAGTTAGATCTTCTTTGAAGGTCTGATAGAACTCTGCACTAAACCCGTCTGGTCCTGGGCTTTTTTTGGCTGGGAGACTATTAATAACTGCTTCTATTTCTTTAGGGGATATGGGACTGTTTAGAAGGTCAACTTGATCCTGATTCAACTTTGGTACCTGGTATCTGTCCAGAAATTTGTCCATTTCGTCCAGGTTTTCCAGTTTTGTTGAGTATAGCCTTTTGTAGAAGGATCTGATGGTGTTTTGGATTTCTTCAGGATCTGTTGTTATGTCTCCCTTTTCATTTCTGATTTTGTTAATTAGGATTTTGTCCCTGTGCCCTTTAGTGAGTCTAGCTAAGGGTTTATCTATCTTGTTGATTTTCTCAAAGAACCAACTCCTCGTTTGGTTAATTCTTTGAATAGTTCTTCTTGTTTCCACTTGGTTGATTTCACCCCTGAGTTTGATTATTTCCTGCCGTCTACTCCTCTTGGGTGAATTTGCTTCCTTTTTTTCTAGAGCTTTTAGATGTGTTGTCAAGCTGCTAGTATGTGCTCTCTCCCGTTTCTTCATGGAGGCACTCAGAGCTATGAGTTTCCCTCTTAGAAATGCTTTCATTGTGTCCCAAAGGTTTGGGTACGTTGTGGCTTCATTTTCATTAAACTCTAAAAAGTCTTTAATTTCTTTCTTTATTCCTTCCTTGACCAAGGTATCATTGAGAAGAGTGTTGTTCAGTTTCCATGTGAATGTTGGCTTTCTGTTATTTATTTTGTTATTGAAGATCAGCCTTAGTGCATGGTGATCTGATAGGATACATGGGACAATTTCAATATTTTTGAATCTGTTGAGGCCTGATTTGTGACCTATTATGTGGTCAATTTTGGAGAAGGTGCCATGAGGTGCTGAGAAGAAGGTATATCCTTTTGTTTTAGGATAAAATGTTCTGTAGATATCTGTCAGATCCATTTGTTTCATCACTTCTGTTAGTTTCAGTGTGTCCCTGTTTAGTTTCTGTTTCCATGATCTGTCCATTGGTGAAAGTGGTGTGTTGAAGTCTCCCACTATTATTGTGTGAGGCGCAATGTGTGCTTTGAGCTTTACTAAAGTTTCTTTAGTGAATGTGGCTGCTCTTGTATTTGGAGCATAGATATTCAGAATTGAGAGTTCCTCTTGGAGGATTTTACCTTTGATGAGAATGAAGTGTCCCTCCTTGTCTTTTTTGATGACTTTGGGTTGGAAGTCAATCTTATCAGATATTAGGATGGCTACTCCTGCTTGTTTCTTCATACCATTTGCTTGGAAAATTGTTTTCCAGCCTTTCATTCTGAGGTAGTGTCTATCTTTTTCTCTGAGATGAGTTTCCTGTAAGCAGCAAAATGTTGGGTCTTGTTTGTGTAGCCAGTTTGTTAGTCTATGTCTTTTTATTGGCGAGTTGAGACCATTGATGTTAAGAGATATTAAGGAAAAGTAATTGTTGCTTCCTGTTATTTTAGTTGTTAAAGGTGGCATTCTGTTCTTGTGGCTGTCTTCTTTTAGGTTTGTTGAGGGATTACCTTCTTGTTTTTTCTAGGGCGTTGTTCCCGTTCTTGTATTGGTTTTTTTCTGTTATTATCCTTTGAAGGGCTGGATTCGTGGAGAGATAATGCGTGAATTTGGTTTTGTCGTGGAATACTTTGGTTTCTCCCTCTATGATAATTGAGAGTTTGGCTGGGTATAGTAGCCTGGGCTGCAGTTTGTGTTCTCTTAGTGTCTGTATAACATCTGTCCAGGCTCTTCTGGCTTTCATAGTCTCTGGTGAAAAATCTGGTGTAATTCTGATAGGCTTGCCTTTATATGTTACTTGACCTTTTTCCCTTACTGCTTTTAGTATTCTATCTTTATTTAGTGCATTTGATGTTCTGATTATTATGTGTCGGGAGGAATTTCTTTTCTGGTCCAGTCTATTTGGAGTTCTGTAGGCTTCTTGTATGTTCATATGCATCTCATTCTTTAGATTTGGGAAGTTTTCTTCAATAATTTTGTTGAAGATGTTTGCTGGACCTTTGAGTTGAAAATCTTCATTCTCATCCACTCCTATTATCCGTACGTTTGGTCTTCTTATTGTGTCCTGGATTTCCTGGATATTTTGAGTTAGGATCTTTTTGCATTTTCCATTTTCTTTGATTGTTGTGCCGATGTTCTCTATGGAATCTTCTGCACCTGAGATTCTCTCTTCCATCTCTTGTATTCTGTTGCTGATGCTCAAATCTATGGTTCCAGATTTCTTTCCTAGGGTTTCTATCTCTAGTGTTGCCTCGCTTTGAGTTTTCTTTATTGTGTCTACTTCCCTTTTTAGGTCTAGTATGGTTTTGTTCATTTCCATCACCTGTTTGTATGTTTTTTCCTCTTTTTCTGTAAGGACTTCTACCTGTTTGATTGTGTTTTCCTGTTTTTCTTTAAGGACTTGTAACTCTTTAGCAGTGTTCTCCTGTATTTCTTTAAGTGATTTATTAAAGTCCTTCTTGATGTCCTCTACCATCATCATGAGATATGCTTTTAAATCTAGGTCTAGGTTCTCAGGTGTGTTGGGGTTCCCTGGACTGGGCGAAGTGGGTGTGCTGGGTTCTGGTGATGGTGAGTGGTCTTGGTTCCTGTTAGTAAGATTCCTCCGTTTACCTTTCGCCATCTGGTAATCTCTGGAGTTAGTAGTTATAGTTGACTCTGTTTAGAGATTGTTCTTCTGGTGATTCTGTTACCGTCTATCAGCAGACCTGGGAGACAGATTCTCTCCTCTGAGTTTCAGTGCTCAGAGCACTCTCTGCTGGCAAGCTCTCTTACAGGGAAGGTGCGCAGATATCTTGTATTTGGGCCTCCTCCTGGCCGAAGAAGAAGGCCCAAAACAGGACCTTTCTCAGACACTGTGTTGCTTTGGCAGTTCCCAGGTGGTACAGACTCTCACCTAAGCAGACTAAATTCCTAAGTTCCTTGGAGTCCCGGGACCAAGATGGCGACCGCTGCTGCTGTGGCTTAGGCCGCCTCCCCAGCCGGGTGGGCACCTGTCCTCCGGTCCGGAAGGTGGCCGGCTGTCCCCGGCCCACACAGGGTGCTGCCTCAGCGCCTCTGTGCTTCTGCCTGTTCCAGAAGCTGTCAGGTTCTCTGGCGCACCCTCTCACCTGTTCAGACTAATTTCCTAAGTTCGGCGGGTCCCGGACCAAGATGGCGACCGCTGCTGCTGTGGCTTAGGTCGCCTCCCCAGCCGGGTGGGCACCTGTCCTCCGGTCCGGAAGGTGGCCGGCTGTCCCCGGCCCACACAGGGTGCTGCCTCAGCGCCTCTGTGCTTCTGCCTGTTCCAGAAGCTGTCAGGTTCTCTGGCGCACCCTCTCACCTGTTCAGACTAATTTCCTAAGTTCGGCGGGTCCTGGACCAAGATGGCGACCGCTGCTGCTGTGGCTTAGGCTGCCTCCCCAGCCGGGTGGGCACCTGTCCTCTGGTCCGGAAGGTGGCCGGCTGTCCCCGGCCCACACAGGGTGCTTCCTCAGCGCCTCTGTGCTTCCGCCTGTTCCAGAAGCTGTCAGGTTCTCTGGCGCACCCTCTCACCTGTTCAGACTAATTTCCTAAGTTCGGCGGGTCCCGGACCAAGATGGCGACCGCTGCTGCTGTGGCTTAGGTCGCCTCCCCAGCCGGGCGGGCACCTGTCCTCCGGTCCGGACGGTGGCCGGCTGTCCCCGGCCCACACAGGGTGCTGCCTCAGCGCCTCTGTGCTTCTGCCTGTTCCAGAGGCTGTCAGGTTCTCTGGCGCACCCTCTCACCTGTTCAGACTAATTTCCTAAGTTCGGCGGGTCCTGGACCAAGATGGCGACCGCTGCTGCTGTGGCTTAGGCCGCCTCCCCAGCCGGGCGGGCACCTGTCCTCCGGTCCGGACGGTGGCTGGCTGTCCCCGGCCCACAAAGGGTGCTGCCTCAGCGCCTCTGTGCTTCCGCCTGTTCCAGAAGCTGTCAGGTTCTCTGGCGCACCCTCTCACCTGTTCAGACTAATTTCCTAAGTTCAGCGGGTCCTGGACCAAGATGGCGACCTCTGCTGCTGTGGCTTAGGCCGCCTCCCCAGCCGGGTGGGCACCTGTCCTCTGGTCCGGAAGGTGGCCGGCTGTCCCCGGCCCACACAGGGTGCTGCCTCAGCGCCTCTGTGCTTCCGCCTGTTCCAGAAGCTGTCAGGTTCTCTGGCGCACCCTCTCACCTGTTCAGACTAATTTCCTAAGTTCGGCGGGTCCCGGACCAAGATGGCGACCGCTGCTGCTGTGGCTTAGGTCGCCTCCCCAGCCGGGCGGGCACCTGTCCTCCGGTCCGGAAGGTGGCCGGCTGTCCCCGGCCCACACAGGGTGCTGCCTCAGCGCCTCTGTGCTTCTGCCTGTTCCAGAGGCTGTCAGGTTCTCTGGCGCACCCTCTCACCTGTTCAGACTAATTTCCTAAGTTCGGCGGGTCTCGGACCAAGATGGCGACCGCTGCTGCTGTGGCTTAGGCCGCCTCCCCAGCCGGGCGGGCACCTGTCCTCCGGTCCGGACGGTGGCTGGCTGTCCCCGGCCCACAAAGGGTGCTGCCTCAGCGCCTCTGTGCTTCCGCCTGTTCCAGAAGCTGTCAGGTTCTCTGGCGCACCCTCTCACCTGTTCAGACTAATTTCCTAAGTTCGGCGGGTCCTGGACCAAGATGGCGACCTCTGCTGCTGTGGCTTAGGCCGCCTCCCCAGCCGCTGGAAGTCAATTTTATCCGATATTAAAACGGCTACTCCAGCTTGTTTCTTCAGACCATTTGCTTTGAAAATTGTTTTCCAGCCTTTCACTCTGAGGTAGTGTCTGTCTTTTTCCCTGAGATGGGTTTCCTGTAAGCAGCAGAATGTTGGGTCCTGTTTGTGTAGCCAGTCTGTTAGTCTATGTCTTTTTATTGGGGAATTGAGTCCATTGATATTAAGAGATATTAAGGAAAAGTAATTGTTGCTTCCTTTTATTTTTGTTGTTAGAGTTGGCATTCTGTTCTTGTGGCTGTCTTCTTTTTGGTTTGTTGAATGATTACTTTCTTGGTTGTTCTAGGGCGTGATTTCCGTCCTTGTATTGCTTCTTTTCTGTTATTATCCTTTGAAGGGCTGGATTCGTGGAAAGATATTGTGTGAATTTGTTTTTGTCGTGGAATACTTTGGTTTCTCCATCTATGGTAATTGAGAGTTTGGCCGGGTATAGTAGCCTGGGCTGGCATTTGTGTTCTCTTAGTGTCTGTATAACATCTGTCCAGGCTCTTCTGGCTTTCATAGTCTCTGGTGAAAAGTCTGGTGTAATTCTGATAGGCCTTCCTTTATATGTTACTTGACCTTTCTCCCTTACTGCTTTTAATATTCTATCTTTCTTTTCTGGTCCAGTCTATTTGGAGTTCTGTAGGCTTCTTGTATGATCATGGGCATCTCTTTTTTTATGTTTGGGAAGTTTTCTTCTATTATTTTGTTGAAGATATTAGCTGGCCCTTTAAGTTGAAAATCTTCATTCTCATCAATTCCTATTATCCGTAGGTTTGGTCTTCTCATTGTGTCCTGGATTACCTGGATGTTTTGAGTTAGGATCCTTTTGCATTTTGTATTTTCTTTGACTGTTGTGTCGATGTTCTCTATGGAATCTTCTGCACCTGAGATTCTCTCTTCCATTTCTTGTATTCTGTTGCTGATGCTCGCATCTATGGTTCCAGATCTCTTTCCTAGGGTTTCTATCTCCAGCGTTGCCTCGCTTTGGGTTTTCTTTATTGTGTCTACTTCCCCTTTTAGTTCTAGTATGGTTTTGTTCATTTCCATCACCTGTTTGGATGTGTTTTCCTGTTTTCCTTTAATGATTTCTACCTGTTTGGCTGTGTTTTCCTGCTTTTCTTTAAGGGCCTGTAACTCTTTTGCAGTGCTCTCCTGTAATTCTTTAAGTGACTTATGAAAGTCCTTCTTGATGTCCTCTATCATCATCATGAGAAATGTTTTTAAATCTGTGTCTAGATTTTCGGTTGTGTTAGGGTGCCCAGGACTAGGTGGGGTGGGAGTGCTGCGTTCTGATGATGGTGAGTGGTCTTGATTTCTGTTAGAAGGATTCTTACGTTTGCCTTTCGCCATCTGGTAATCTCTGAGGCTAGCTGTTTTAGTTGTCACTGTTAAGAGCTTGTTCTTCAGGTGACTCTGTTAGCCTCTATAAGCAGACCTGGAGGGTAGCACTCTCCTTAGTTTCAGTGGGCAGAGTATTCTCTGCAGGGAAGCTCTCTTCTTGCAGGGCAGGTACCCAGATATCTGGTGTTCGAACCAGACTCCTGGCAGAAGTTGTGTTCCACTCACTAGAGGTCTTAGGATCTCGTGTGGAATCCTGTGTGGGCCCTTGTGGGTGTCAGGCGACTCCGCTGGCAAGGTAGCCTGGGGCTCGAGTGGAGCGGAAGGGGTTTGTGCCCCAGATCAAGCCCGGGTAGCCTGCTTCCCTATGTACAGCAGTCTCAGGTTCCGCGCGATTGGATTGGGGCAGGCGCTATGTTCCACTCACCAAAGGTCTTAGGATCCCATGGGGAGTCCTGTGTGGGCCCTTGCGGGTGTTGGGCAAGACTCTGCTGGCAAAGTAGCCCGGGGCTCGAGTGGAGCTGAAGGGGCTTGTGCCCCAGATCAGGCCCGGGTAGCCTGCTTCCCTATGTACAGCAGTCTCAGGTTCCGCGCGATTGGATTGTGGCAGGCGCTGTGTTCCACTCGCCAGAGGTCTTAGGATCCCGTGGGGAGTCCCGTGTGGGCCCTTGCGGGTGTTGGGCAAGACTCTGTGTGGGAAGCCACATGTGCCGTTGCTGAGTGGCACTGACTACTGCTGGCCACCATGCATAAGATTGGACAAACAACCAATGTGTACATATGCAGTAAAGTTTTTTGCAAAAACACTGCCTGGCCCAGGCATGATAATGAGGTTCTGTAAAGTACTAAGAGAGTAACCAATCGGATGTGAGACATGCAAATGAGGTATGATAATGAGGCTCTGTGAGGTACTGAGAGAGAGTAGCCAATCAGATGAGGAACATGCAAATGAGGCTTAGTGCATAACCAATCAGGGTATGAGACACGCCTCTCCTAGGCCTATAAAAGCAGCACCAGCTCTGGGCAAAAAGTCTTTTTGCCTCTGCAATCAAGCTCTCCCAATAAACGTGTGCAGAAGGATCCTGTTGCAGCGTCGTTCTTGCTGGTCGAGTCTGGTGCGCGCAAGAAGTGGTGCCGAAAACCCGGGACAAGAAACATCTTCAGGCACGAGCGAAGACCCCCTACTACAGGGAGGATTCAGAACTGCATCGCGGGGAAGGAGCGGTTAATAAAGGTTCCCGTAAAACAGACTGCTGAGAAGGATCCGGCGTGGATTCAGAACTCTTCAGCTGGGGAGCGGTGTTAATAAAGGTTCCTGCAAAACAGACTGCTGAGAAGGATTCAACTGCGTGGATTCAGAACTCTTCAGCTGAGGAACGGTGGTACCGGTAAGTATAAAGAAATTAAGGTAAGTCTCTGAGAGGTATGCTTTCTTACGCAGTGGGTCTGGTAGTTGTTGCTGGGTTTGTGTGGGACCAGCTGTTAAGGAAGGGCAGCGACTTTGTAGGAGTACCAGGAAGGCATATCAGAAACAGAGAGAAAGAAAAAAGAAGACGCGCGCAGAAAAATAAGTAACTTAAGAAATATAAAAAAAAAAAAAAAAGAAAGGAAGCTAAAATATAAAGATACAAAGGATAATATAAAATATAAAGATACAAAGGATAATATAAAGATATAAAGGATAATATAAAAAATGAAGAACAAAAAATTAAGTCAATTTACCCTCCTCTCGAGGACTTTGACTAAAGAGGCAGCCTTCATCAAAGGCTTAAAGATAGCTCTCAGGGAAAGAGGAGTAACTATTAGAAGAAGCCACTGTGCAGAATTCCTAGAAGAAGGAGAAAAAATGAAAATAAGCTATTTCAGAGCCCTCCTAGGGACAGACAGAAAACGGGAGACGTCCTGCTTCCTCTCTGGCTCCTATGGAAATATTTTTAGCTTGGAATAGGATATCTGTGTTCTATTTTCTGTTTTTTGGTGCACCAAATTGTCTATATGTCTGTCAACTCGTGTTTGTTTTTGCTTGGATGATTGAATGATTGTTGTTCTGTGTTTCATGTTGAAAAATATAAAAAGCAGTCTCAGTCTGCACAGCAAAAATTGACAAGTTAGCTGCACAGTGGCTGGGAGTCAAGTACAGCTGAAAAAGCCCTGCTGAAGGCTGATTGCAAATGGAGCTTTTAAAGGGGCAGGCAGCCTTTTGCTTGTAACAGAAAGTTAGCTTAAAATTGGAAACCCAAGGTTGGAGTTATTCTAAACAACATAAGAAAACAGGTAATATGCAAAAGCAGTGTACAAAGGGTAGAAAGAGTATGTTTGAAAATAAAGTACATATCTTTACAAATAGAAGGGAAACCCTTTCAAGGTATAATGGATACAGGAGCAGATAAAAGCATTATATCTAGTAAGTGGTGGCCTGCTTCTTGGCCTGTTAATCAATCATCACATAGCTTACAAGGATTAGGATATGAGGTTACCCCAACTATAAGTGCAAAATCCTTACAATGGAAAGATAAAGAAGGAAGGACAGGGCTTTTTCAACCATATGTACTCCCTTTGCCTGTAAACTTGTGGGGGAGAGATGTGTTATCAGCTATGAACTTTATATTGACTAATGATTACTCTCAGAAAAGCAAGGAGATGATGAAAGGAATGGGATATATACCTGGACTAGGTCTTGGAAAAAATTTGCAAGGTAGAATTTCACCAGTTAAAGCCACTGTAAAGGCAGACAAGAAAGGGCTGGGTTTTTTCTAGGGGCCACTGAAGAGCCTTTGCCCATCCCGTAGCATACGGAGGACACGGTGTAGGTGCCTCAATGGCCTTTACCCTCTGAGAAGTTAAAAGCAGCTAAAGAATTAGTACAAGAACAATTAGACCTGGGACATGTGGAACCCACTCAATCACCCTGGAATACCCCCATTTTTGTTGTAAAGAAAAAGTCAGGTAAATGGAGATTGTTACATGACCTAAGAGCCATTAATGCACAAATGCAAATTATGGGTCCTGTACAAAAAGGACTCCCCCTACTCTCAGCTCTACCTAAGGATTGGAGAATTATAGTAGTAGATATTAAGGATTGTTTCTTTTCAATTCCATTAAATAAGAAAGATAAACCTAGATTTGCATTCACCTTGCCTTCTATTAATCATATGGAACCTGATAAAAGGTACCAATGGCGGGTTTTATCCCAAGGAATGGCAAATAGCCCTACCATATGTCAGTTATATGTAGGAAAAGCTTTACAACCGGTTAGGGATGGTTTCCCCTCCTTAAAAATCTGTCATTATATGGACGACATTGTAATCTGTGGACCTGAAGAAGAAAGTATACAGCAAGCTTATGGCTTGCTTAATGAAACTTTAAAAAAAATAATGGTTTGAGTATTGCACCAGAAAAGGTACAGCAGTCTAATGTTAGTCATTTTCTAGGAGCCACTATTACTTTACAATGTGTCACCCCACAAAAGATTAGTATTAGAAAAGACCATCTAAAGACACTAAATGATTTTCAAAAAATTATTAGGAGATATAAATTGGATTAGACCTTATTTAAGGATCCCTACTTCGGAATTAAAACCTTTATTTCAAATTTTAGAAGGAGACTCACATATTACCTCATTGAGACAATTAACACCTGAGGCTTCTGATGTTCTTAGGAAAGTGGAAAAGGCGATCCAAACAGCACAGTTAACTCGTATAAATGAGCAAGAACCTTTGTGCCTATGCATATTACGCACCATCAATCTGCCAACTGCTGTGTTATGGCAAAATAGTCCTTTAGTATGGATACATCCACATATATCCCCTAATAAGACTATAGAGCATTATCCCACCATGGTAGCAAATATGGCCCACAAAGGGATAAAAACTTCAATCACTCACTTTGGAAAAATGCCTGATAGCATAATTGTCCCATATACTGTCGCACAAATGCAAATATTGTGTGCTACTATAGATGAATGGGCCATTCTTAGATGCAGTTATTCTGGTTTAATTGATAATCATTATCCTAAACATCCGTTATTACATTTTATGTTATTGCATCCAGTAATATTTCCAAAGGTAACGGCTAATACCCCTATAAAGGGAGCCATTGATATTTATACAGATGGATCCAAAACAGGAGTTGGAAGTTATGTAATCAATGAAAAGGCTGTAAGGTTGCAATTTACACCAGGAGCCCCTCAATTGGTAGAATGTTTGGTGGTTTTAGAAGTCTTTAAAAGATTTCCTATGCCCATAAATATTGTCTCTGATTCTGTTTATGTAGTTAATGCGGTTCTAGCATTAGAGACTGCCGGAAATTTTAAACAGTCCAGTCCTGTATCTGAAATTTTGATGAAAATACAAAATTGTATTTTGATGCGTGAGCATCCCTTTTATATTCAACATATTAGAGCACATACATCATTACCTAGACCTATGGTTAAGGGAAACGCAATTGCTGACTCAGCCACCAGAGACATGGTTTTTCTATTACAAAGTTCTATAGAAAGTGCAAAAAATTTTCATCAGCTTTATCATGTCCCTGCTTCTACATTACGACAAAAGTTTAAGCTCACACGAAAAGAAGCCCGAGATATTGTCCTACAGTGTGGTAAATGTGTAGAATTTGTTAATGCACCTTCTGTGGGTGTTAATCCTCGTGGATTGCGACCCCTAGATGTTTGGCAAATGGATGTAACGCATATCCCATCTTTTGGGAAATTACAATATGTACATGTATCCATCGATACCAGTTCTGGTGTCCTACATGCCTCTCCCTTGACAGGGGAAAAAGCAGTTCATGTCGTATCTCACTGCTTAGAGGCTTGGGCTGCATGGGGCAAGCCCCTAGTGTTAAAGACAGATAATGGTCCTGCATATACTTCTTCTAAATTTAGCCAATTTTGCAAACAAATGCAAGTAAAACATATTACTGGATTGCCCTATAATCCACAGGGCCAAGGCATAATTGAGAGAGCCCATCGCACTCTGAAACAATATTTGCAAAAACAGAAAGGGGGAATAGAGGCTATGACGCCAAAGATGGCTCTATCCCTTACAATATTTACTCTTAATTTTTTAAAATTGGATGATGCTGGAAGATCACCAGCTGAAAGGCACGGACAATGGCCTCAATCGCCCAATGAAATGGTCAAATGGAAAAATGTCCTTGATAATAAATGGTATGGCCCGGATCCTATTTTAATCAGATCCCGGGGAGCTATTTGTATTTTCCCACAGGGTGAAGAAAATCCACTTTGGGTCCCGACGCGACTGACAAGGACCGTGAAAGAGCAAGATGAACCCCAAGATGATTCTCCTGCTCCTGATGATTGAGACCGGGATAAGTATACCTTTGTGGGCCATAGTAAGATCATGGCCAGTACCTTTACCGGTACATTCCAATTCTTCTACCTTACCTTTATTTTTTGCAACGGAATGTTATTTGGATGCGCCTTGTGCACGACAAACTCCTCAAGAGCCACGGGTGTATAATAGTACTAGTTTTCATTTGAATTATACACTATGCTTTGTGCATAATGTGGATAAACCTTTTACACCCTGTATATTTTTTAAAGAAAAAGATTATCTCTAATTGGGCAGATCCCATTAGCCAAAATAAGGTGAGCTCTGGAGTGTTGTTTAATGCTTTAACGCAAGTTGCTCAAGGAGCGCAATCAGGCTCGGTGATGTTGAAAATAATATAACTTCACCTATAAACATCACCACTATTATGATAAAGGGAAAGGTGACCATTCCCAAAAGATCACGATGGCCTGTTGGCAATGCTACTGCTATACGCAGCATGCCTTGGTGTCATCCGGACCTCGCATTTCCTATAGTTTTTTCACCTTGTCAATCAAAAATTTTTCCTCGGAGAGAAATAGCAAAGGGTTTTGTTTTGTCACCCCCACTAGATTTTGCTATAATGAACGATAAAGGAGATGCTACAGGGAAAGAAAATATTTGGCCATATTACCAATGGATTTTAAGCAATGAGGCAGGTGCTAGTACCAGTCTGTCAGCCTTTGCATTGCTGACTGGAACCTTTTATGAGATATTGAATGTTTCTGCCACTCTTTCCAATACCTCTACTCATTTAGATAATGTGACAACTAATAGAATTATCAAAAATATGACTACTTCTCCAGTAGAAGTTTGTGTCAATCCTCCATTTTTCTTTATATTGGCTGAATTTCAAAATAATACAGAATGGTTAGATTGTACAAATGTCACTTGTTTTTTGACGCAATGCTGGAATGGAACCAAATTCTTAGCCTTAGTGGTTCATCTACCAATCTTTGTCCCTGTGCCTGTTGAGGCAGATCCAGAGAAGTTCCCAATAACGAGTCTTATTCGGCAAAAGAGAGGTTTTGGAATCACAGCTGCCATTATTACAGCCATTGTGATGTCCGCGGCATCAGCAGTTACCGCAGGAACTGCTATGGCCCATCAAGTTAATACTGCTGACACCATAAGTCAGATAGCAGAAAAATCCTCTGAAGCATTGCTTACCCTGCAAAAGGTGGATTCTCATATCGCCTCAGGGTTAATGCTAGTGAATCAGAGAGTGGATATTTTACAACATAATATGGAACGGATGATGGATGTCATACAAATGAGTTGTGTGGCATCCACATCGCATGTGTGCATTACTCCCAATAAGTATATTAATAATTCTTTTATTAAAAGTACAGACCTATCGAATTACCTGAAGGGGAACTGGTCGCAGGAGCTGGAGAGGTTGCAGGCGAGACTGCAGATGCAGATCCTCAACCTTAATGGGACCAGAGTGGAACCAGTGACCCTCGGAGACTTTACCTCTTGGTTTACCTCTGCCTTTTCTTACTTTAAGGAATGGGTGGGAGTGATTTTGTTTGGTGCTGCCATATGCTGTGGACTGGCGTTCATGCTCTGGTTGGTATGCAAATTCAGAACCCAACAAAAACGTGACAAGGTGATTGTAACTCAGGCACTTTTAGCTATTGAAAACGGCTCCTCCCCTGAAATTTGGTTATCTATGCTCAAGAATTAGTCAGCATGAGATTAGATGAGAGAGACTCAACGATCATTGATCAGCCCTTGCTCATCAATAGGGTGATCATGATTTCCCCACTAATTCAATTTTTGGCTGGCCTCTTTTGCAGAGTTCGCCCTAGGTCATTTAGCAGTTATTGTCACACAGCACTGCGGTATCCAGAGACGGGCAACTTTCCTCGTGCACAGTCCAACCTAAGACATGGGGCCCGGTGGCGATAGGGTTACCCTATGACGGGTAAGGCTGTGACATTAGAGGAACGACCTAAAACAGGAGCCACGGCGGATGGGCATAATTGCACAGGCCTAGTCCAGCCTCATTTTATTAAAACAAACAGGGGGAGATGTGGGAAGCCACATGTGCCGTTGCTGAGTGGCACTGACTACTGCTGGCCACCATGCATAAGATTGGACAAACAACCAATGTGTACATATGCAGTAAAGTTTTTTGCAAAAACACTGCCTGGCCCAGGCATGATAATGAGGTTCTGTAAAGTACTAAGAGAGTAACCAATCGGATGTGAGACATGCAAATGAGGTATGATAATGAGGCTCTGTGAGGTACTGAGAGAGAGTAGCCAATCAGATGAGGAACATGCAAATGAGGCTTAGTGCATAACCAATCAGGGTATGAGACACGCCTCTCCTAGGCCTATAAAAGCAGCACCAGCTCTGGGCAAAAAGTCTTTTCGCCTCTGCAATCAAGCTCTCCCAATAAACGTGTGCAGAAGGATCCTGTTGCAGCGTCGTTCTTGCTGGTCGAGTCTGGTGCGCGCAAGAACTCTGATGGCAAGGTAGCCCGGGGCTGGAGTCGAGCGGAAGGGACTTGTGCCCCAGATCAGGCCCGGGTAGCCTGCTTCCCTATGTACCGCAGTCTCAGGTTCCGCGGGATTGGATTGGGGCAGGAGCTGTGTTCCATTCACCAGAGGTCTTAGGATTCCATGGGGAATCCTGTGTGGGCCCTTGCGGGTGTTGGGCGAGACTCTGCTGGCAAGGTAGCCCCGACATTTCAATTCTTAACATCTATGTCTCAAACACAAAGATAACTAAATTTATAAAAAACAAAATAAAACAAAACAATCACAACTGTAGTTTAAATAGCAACCCTTACACACTAATACTGGGAGACTTCAGTACACCATGGTTGCCAACAGACAAGTCATCCAGACAAAAACTAAATAGAGGAACATTGGAGCTGACAGACATTCTAAACCACGTGGACCTAACAGATATCTACAGAATATTTCACCAAAACACAGAAGAATATACCTTCTACTCTTCATCTCACAGAAATTTCTCTGAAATTGACCACATAATTTGATACAAAGGAAGTCTTGGTAGATACAAGACAATCAAGCTAGCACCCTGCATCCCATCTGACCACTATGGATTAAAGCTGGATATCACAAACAATAGAAACAACAGAAAGCTTAAAACCTCACCGAAACTGATCAGTTCTCTGCTGAATGAAAATGGAAAAGATATACATAAAGAAAGAAATTAAAGGCATTCTGGAATTCAATGAAAATGAATACACAGCATACCTAAACTTATTGGATATAATGAAAGTGATACTAAAGAAAAGTTCATAACACTAAGTAAATCAAGTTCACTATGTTATACACAAAAATGTTCGACAAATCTCATACTAGCAATTTAAAGGCACACGTGAAAGCTCTAGAACAAAATGAAATAATCACATCCAAGAGCAGTACACATCAAGAAACAATCACACTCGGAGTTGAAATAAACAGAAACAATGGAAACAATACAAAGAATCAGTGAAACAAAGAACTGGTTCCTTAAAAAGTTAACAAGATAGACAAACCCATATCTAAACTAATTGTGATAGCTATTCTAGGTTGTCAACTTGACTACATCTGAAATGAACTACAATCCAGAAATGAAGAGCACACTTGTGATCCAGATCTTGAGGCTGGAAGACACAGGGTTCTGACTGGATTTTACATGGAGATCTTGAGGCATAGTGGTCATAAAATGCTTAGGCCCAGGCAAGGTAGTACATGCCTTACATTCCAGAAGACTCGGGCAAGCAGATAACTGAGTTCAAGGCCAGCCTGGGACAAAGCAAATTCCAGATCTAGGCTCATTAGTACACACCTTTAATCTGGGCCACACTTTCTGCTGGAGGTCTACATAAGGACATTGGAAGAAGGTATATTCACTCTTCTTTGCCTGCTTGTACTTACTTGCCAGCACATCTGTTGCAACCTACTTCTTCAGGATTCCAGCTTATACAGGAGACCAGGTGAAACAACTAGCCTTGTGGGACTGAGCAATTACTAAATTTATGGACTTCCCATTCACTGTTGTCCAATGTTGTGTTAGCTGTGCTATGGACTAAAGTCATTACAATAAATTCCCTCAATATATAGAGACATTCCATAAACTCTGTGACTCTAGAGAATGCTGACTAATACACTAAGGGCAGAAAGAAAATATGCAAATTAACAGACTCAGAAATGAAACAGTGGACATAGCAGCATATGCTAAGGAAATCCAAAAGATCATTAAGGACATACTTTAAAAATCTGTACTCCAGGGGCTGGAGAGATGGCTCAGCTGTGAATAGCACTGACTGCTCATCCAGAGGTCCTGAGTTCAATTCCCAGCAACCACATGGTGACTCACAACCATCTATAATGGGTCCAATGCTCTCTTCTGGTGTGTCTGAAGGCAACTACAGTGTACTCGTATACATAAAATAAATTAATAAATCTTTAGAAAAGTCTGTACTCAATTCCATTCTCTCCCCCACTTCTCTGCCCATCTTATCAGACCTGTGGCTCCTGAACCATACAGGTAAGCTTCCTTTTCCCTAACCATCATCCCTGCTCACTAAGTCCTCTGGGATAAGCCAAGCCTTCCTGAGAAACCTGCTATCCCAAGGGCACCTCCATTTTCCTGAACCATACAGACCTGCATATCCAGAAACATACAACCTAAGGATACCCATCAGAGGCCTGCCATACCAGGACCATAGAGGTTAACCATCCTCCATCACTACCTCTACAAGGACATCCAGGGATCAATGCCATCCAGATGGCTAAAGGACCTTGAAAGAACACAGTCAACAAAAGCCAGGGCAATATAACACCTTCAGAGCACAACTACCCTACTACAGCAAGCCCTGGATATCCTAACACAACCAAAACACAAAGACAATGAACTTAAATGCAATTTTATAGAGATGATAGAGGCCTTAATGAGGAAATTTATAGATAATAAATCTAATAAAGAAGTACAGGAAAATACTTTCAAATAATTAGAGGTCTTTAAAGACAAAACAAATAAATACTTTAGAGGTATACAGAAAAATGCAATTAAATAGGTGAAGAAAATGAATAAAACTGTGTAAGAGCTGAATTAGAAGTAATAAAAAAATGTAAACTGAGGGAATCCTGGAAATGGAAAACCTAGGGAAGAGAACAGGAACAACAGATGCAAGTATCACAGGAGAATGGAAGAATAAAGGAAGAAATTGATACATCAGTTAAAGAAAATGTTAAATCTAAAAAATTTTCTGACATAAAACATTCCAGGAAATCTGGGATACCATGAAAAGACCTAATCTAAGAGTAATAGGAATAGAAGAAGATGAAGAGTCCCAGCTTCAAAGACTAGAAAATGTTTTCAACAAAATCATAGAAGAAAACTTTTCCAACCGAAAGAAAGAGATGCCTATAAACATACAAGAAGCTTATAGAACATGAATTAGACTGGACCTGAAAAGAAAATCCTCCTGCCAAATAATACTCAAAACACAAAATCTACAGAGCAACAGAAGAACATTAAAAGCAGCAAGGGAAAGGGAGCAGGTAACATACAAAGGCAGACCTATCAGAATTACATCCAACTTCTCAACAAAGACTCTCGAAGCTAGAAGAGCCTGGACAGATAACTTATAATCTCTAAAGAAAAAAAAAAAAAAGAAAGAAACAACCATATCTATCAACAGACTATGATACCCAGCAAAATTCTCAATCACCATAGATGGAGAAACCAAAATATCTCAAGACAAATCCAGATTCAAACAATATCTATCCACAAATCCAGCCTTATAGAAAATACTAGAAGGAAAACTCAAAACCAAGGAGGATAATGTATATCCAACAAAACACAGGAAATAACTAATTCCATACTAGCAACAACAAAAGAAGCACAAACACACACACACACACTACCGACACTGACATCAAAATAACAGGAAATAATAATCACTGGTCATTAATATCTCTTAACATTAATAGGCTCATTTTTCCTAATAAAAAGGCACAGGCTAGCAGAATGGATTTGAAAATAGGACTCATCATTCTGCTTCATATAAGAAACAAACCTCAGCAATAAATATAAACATTACCTCAGATTAAAGAGCTGGAAAAAATGTTTTCCAAGTAGAGGGACCCATGAAGCAAAATGGAATATCCATTCTAATAGCTGATAAAATAGTCTTTCAACCAAAATTAATCAAAAGAGATAAAGAACGATACTTCATAATCATCAAAGGAAAAATCTACCAAGATGATACCTTAGTTCTGAACATCTATGCACCAAATACAAATGCATGCACATTTGTAAAAAAAAATTACTAAAACTTAAATCGAACATTGAACCCCACACATTAATAGTAGACTTCAACATCCCACTCTAACCAATTGACAGGTCATACAGACAAAAGCTATACAGAGAAATAATAAAAGTAAAAGACTTTATGAGTCAAATGGACATAACAGACATCTATAGACAATTTCACCCAAACACCAGGAGAATATACCTTCTTCTCAGTACCTAATGATCATTATCCAAAATTGACCATATAGTTAGTCATAATGTAAGGCTCAGCATATACAAGAAAATTGAAATAATGCCTTCTATCTAATCAGACCATCTGAGACTAAAGCTGGACTTCAAGAACAACAGAAACACTGAAAAACCTACACACTCCTGGAAACTGAACAACTCTCTACTCAATAATCTCTGGATCTGTAAAGAAATAAAGAAATTAATGACTTTCTACAACCCAGTGAAAATGAAGGCACCCAAATTTCTGGGATACAATGAAAGCAGTGCTAAGAGGAAAGTTCATAGCACTGCTTCCATAAAGAAATTAGACAGTTCTCATATCAGCAATTTAAAAGTATACCTGAAAGCTCTAGGCAAAAAAGAGAAGAAAGAGGAAGAAGAGGAGAAAGAGGAAGAGGAGGAGGAGGAGGAGGAGGAGGAAGAGGAAGAAGAAGAAGAAGAAGAAGAAGAAGAAGAAGAAGAAGAAGAAGAAGAAGAAGAAGAAGAAGAAGAAGAAGAAAGCACACAAAAGAGTAGAAGGCAGGAAATTTTAAAAATCAGGGCTGATATCAATTAAAAACAGAGTAAACACTACAAAGAATTAATGAAACCAAGTACTGGATCTTTGAGGAAGTCAAGAAGATAAACAAACCCTTACAGAATCTATCCAAAAGACAGAGAGACAATATCTAAATAAACAAAATCAAAAATGAAAAGGGAGACATAATAAAAGATACTGAGGAAGTTCAAAGAATCATTAGGTCTTACATCAAAAGCCTGTATTCCACAAAATTGGAAAATCTTAATGAAATGGATGATATTCTAGATAGATACCACTTACCAAAGTGAAATCAATACCAGGTAAACTATTCAAACAGCTCTATAACCCCTAAAGAAATAGAAGCAGTCATCAGCAGTCTTCCAATAAAATAAAGCCCAGGGACTTTAGTTTTAGTGTAGAATTCTACCAGACTTTCAAAGAAGAAAGGATACCAACACTCCTCAAACTATTCCATAAAATAGAAAGAGAAGAAACACTGCCAAAGTCATTTTGTGAAGCCCAGTCACCCTGGTACCTAAGTCACCCAAAACTCAATGAAGGAGAACTTCAGACCGACTTCTCTTATGAACAACTACTTTGAGATTTCATCTTATACCCATCAGAATGGTTAAGATCAATAACACAAGTGACAAATCCTGCTGCCAAGGATGTGGAGCAAGAGGAGCAAACCTCCATTGCTGGTGTGACTGCAAAGTTGTACAGCCAACTATGGAAATCAATATGGCAATTCCTCAAATAGTTGAGAATTGACCTTCTTGAAGAGCCAGCTGTACCACTCTTGGGAATACAACTAAAGGATGCTTTATTCAAAAACCTTGAGTTTTGCTCAACTATGTTCATTTCAGCTTTATTCTTATAATAGCCAGAAACTGGAAGCAACCTAGATGTCCTTCAACAAAAAGTGCGGCACAAATACACAATAGAGTATCATTCAACTCTTTTAAAAATTGACATAATGAAAATTTCAGGTAAATGAATTGAATTATTGGAAAAATCTCATTTCAAATAAGGTAACCCATACACAGAAAGATAAATATGGTATGTATTCACATATATGGGAATATTAACCACTAAGTGAATGACAATCATGCCACAATTCATAAACCCAGATAGGTTAGATAAAGAATAGAGGTCTTGGGGCAATGGAGAGAACTCCTTGGGTTCGGGAAATAGAATAGATTTTATTGGAGGACCAGGTGTGGGTGGTGGTGGGAGTGGGATATCAGGTGTCGGAGGAGATGGGGTGGAGAGCAAAGGCACCTTTTATGGGGGGCATTTGAGGGATATTGTGGAAACCTAGTGCAATAGAAACTTTCTTGATCCTCTGAAGGAAATCTTTTTTTTAAAACTCTTTTTTAAAAAATAGATATTTTCTTTATTTACATTTCAAATGCTATCCCCAAATGAAGAAATCTTAAATTGTAATGGGGAATATGTTGTTTCAACTTGCCATGTCTTGTAACCAGGTGAGGATTCCAGTAGCAGGACTGGGTTGCATTCAATTGAGTTTTGGCCAAGGAGTCCCATGGATATCTCCAAACAACCCAGACTCGCTTATACAAAAGTTTGGTTTCCACGAAGAGATAGCAGGCCACCATTATTGAGAACAACATTCACAAAACTCATTCAACATGGAAAAGTTGATCTGGTGTTTATATGGGACCTTACATTCTAGTCTCTTTGTTTTAGGAAAATATTCTGCAGGATACTCACAACTCCTTTCCCCAATCCTGTCCCCCCAAAACAAAAAAACAAACAAACAAACAAACATGGATTCCAAACCAGCCACAAAACCTTTTACCTGCAATCTGTCTTGCCTGCAAAATATGCTAGGTCAATGGTGGTACAGAACTTGTGAATAGCCAACCAATGTCTAATTTGACTTAAGGCACACTCCACTAAAAGAAACTCACACCTGATACTGCTTAGGTAATGAAGTCCAGATACTTAGATAGTCCAGTGATCTAGGATAAAAACAAACACTGTTTCCATAGCATGAAGTCCATGCCTTACAGTGCATGGAATGGCAGGAACCTGAGACTATGGTAGGAGCAAATATGTTAGGCAAAAACAAAACAAAACAAAACAAAGAAAATGAACAAACAAAAACTCAATAAAATGGTTGCTAGTGATATTCTTATATACTAATAGATCAGAGTTGTGTAGTAATCATTAGAGAGGCTTCCCAAAATCTGGCAGTAGATGGGAGCATGTACAGAGACCTACAAGCAGACATTATGCAGAGACAGAGTCTAAACTGGAGGTCTCCATCAGATCATTCCCCTCAGAGATTGAGGAACCCTGCATAAGGAGAGGAGAAAATATTGTAGGAGTTGGGATGGAGGATTTCAGGAGAACATGATCCATTGAATCAAATGAGCAGGGCTCATGTAGGCTCACAGAGACAAAAACAGCAAGCACAGGGACATGAGTCTACACCAGGAACTCTGTGCATATAATATGGCTATTATCTTGGTATTTTTGTGGGACTCATTTCCTTCTATTGGATTGCAATGTTCCGCCTTGATATGAAGGCTTTTGCGTTGTTTCATTGTATCATCTTGTTTTATCTTGTTTGGCTGTTGTCTCTTGGGGACTTGTTCTTTTTTGAAGAGGAAATGGAAAGGGACTAGATCTGACCAAAAGGGGAGGTAGCAGGGAGATAGGACAAGTGAAGTAGGGTGAAATTGTGGTTGGGATGTATAATAAAAGAATTCAAGAGGGTGGACTCTTGCGCGCGCCGGACTGGCCAGCAGTAACGACGCTGCAACAGGATCCTTCTGCACACGTTTATTGGGAGAGCTTGATTGCAGAGGCGAAGAGACCCCGAGCCCAGAACTGGTGCTGCTTTTATAGGCCTAGGAGAGGCGTGTCTCACACCCAGATTGGTTATGCACTACGCCTCATTTGCATGTTCCTCATCTGATTGGCTACTGTCTCTCTCTCTGTACCTCACAGAGCCTCATTATCATACCTCATTTGCATGTCTCACATCTGATTGGTTATACTCTCAAAGCCTCATTATCATGCCCGGGCCAGGCAGTGTCTTTGCAAAAAACTTTACTGCATATGTACACATTGGTTGTTTGTCCAAACTTATGCATGGTGGCCAGCAGTAGTCAGTGCCACTCTGCAACAGCACATGTGGCTTCCCACAGTGGGCTCCACAAAATCAAATAGCCCCCTTAAAAGATGGGGCTCAGAGCTGAACAAAGAATTCTCACCCGAGGAATACCGAAAGGCTGAGAAACACCTGAAAAAATGTTCAACATCCTTAATCATCAGAGAAATGCAAATCAAAACAACCCTGAGATTCCATCTCACACCAGTCAGAATGGCTAAGATCAAAAATTCAGGTGACACCAGATGCTGGCGAGGATGTAGAGAAAGAGGAACACTCCTCCATTTTTGGTGGGATTGCAAGCTTGTACAACCACTCTGGGAATCAGTCTGGCGGTTCCTCTGAAAATTGGACATAGTACTACTGGAGGATCCTGCAATACCTCTCCTGGGCATATATCCAGAAGATGTCCCAACCGGTAAGAAGGACACATGCTCCACTATGTTCATAGCAGCCTTATTTATAATAGCCAGAAGCTGGAAAGAACCCAGATGTCCCTCAACAGAGGAATGGATACAAAAAATGTGGTACATTTACACAATGGAGTACTACTCAGCTATTAAAAAGAATGAATTTACGAAATTCCTAGGCAAATGGTTGGACCTGGAGGGCATAATCCTGAGTGAGGTAACTCAATCACAAAAGAACTCAAATGAAATGTACTCACTGATAAGTGGATATTAACCCAGAAACTTAGTATAGCGAGATATAAGGTACAATATGTAAAACATATGAAACTGAAGAAGAACGAAGACCAAAGTGTGGACACTTTGCTCATTCTTAGAATTGGAAACAATCACCCATGGAAGGAGTTACAGAGACAAAGTTTGGAGCTGAGTCAAAAGAATGGTCCATCTAGAGACTGCCATATCCAGGGATCCATCCCATAATTAGCCTCCAAGTGATGACACCATTGCATACACTAGCAAGCCTTTGTTGCAAGGACGGTGATATAGCTGTCCCTTGTGAGACTAGGACGGGGCCTAGGAAACACAGAAGTGGATGCTCACAGTCAACTATTGGATGGATCACAGGGCCCCCAATGGAGGAGCTAGAGAAAGTATCCAAGGAGCTAAAGAGATCTGCAACCCTATCGGAGGAACAACACTATGAACTAACCAGTACCCCGGAGCTCTTGACTCTAGCTGCATATGTATCAAAAGATGACCTAGTCGGCCATCACTGGAAAGAGAGGCCCATTGGTCAGGCAAACATTATATGCCCCAGTACAGGGGAACGCCAGGGCCAAAAAATGGGAATGGATGGGTAGGGGAGTGGGGATGGGGGTGGGGGACTTTTGGGATAGCATTGGAAATGTAATTGAAGAAAATACTTAATAAAAAAAAATAAAAGAATTTTGTTTCTCTTTCTCTTTTCTATTTATCTCTTCTCTCTCTCTCTCTCTCTCTTTCTTTCTTTCTTTCTTTCTTTCTTTCTTTCTTTCTTTCTTTCTTTCTTTCTCTCTCTCTTCCATCTATCTGTCTATCTGCCTATCTATCTATCTATCTATCTATCTATCTATCTATCTATCTATCTATATCTATCTATCTATCTATCTATCTATCTATCTATCTATCTATCTATCTATCAATCATCTATCTACCTCTATCTATCATCTCTCTATCATCTCTCCATCATCTTTTTTTTTTTGAGACAGTTTCTCTGTGTAGCTTTGGTTGTCCTAGAACTCACTCTGTAGACCAGGATGGTCTTGATCTCACAGAGATATGCCTACCTCTGTATCACAAGTTCTGGGGAATAATTTATTTTCAGTAAAAAAATTTTAAATGTATAAAAGGAGGGGAGGGTAGGGGAAGGGAGGAAAGGAGAGAGGAGGGAAGAGGAAAGGAAGGGAAGTTGGGAGGAACTGGGATGACTGAAGTGAGGGGAAACTATAATCAGGATATATTGTATGAGAAAATAATGTATTTTCAATACAATTAAGAAAAAACAGAAAATGGGTAAAATGATTACTCAGTCAATATTAGATTCCTTCATTGCCTGACCTACATCTCACAATATATGATATTTTAGTTTAAGTAATTACCAGAATGTGGTATTCTCTGTGCTTAGCCTTATTGGTGCTCTGATTCATTTTGTTTTATTCCAAAACAGTTTTTATTTTAAACCAATGGTTTCCTGTGATTTCTGCTCTTATGAATTTATTATTTCTAATGTCCTGTTGTGAATTTAACACTTTAAAATATATTTATACCATTTGAAACAAGTTAATATTATGCTGTTTAGGTATACCTGCTGTATATCCAACCTTGACAATACTGTTGTCCTTGTTTGAGACAAAATTAGTGTATATTTCATTTTTAAAATTTCCATAATAAGTAATGTGCATATTGGTAATTCCAGCACTCTGGAGACAGAAGCATCAGGATTTTGAGTTACTGCCATCCTAGGTTATATAACAAGATGCTATCACAAAAAGATATTAATATGTGAATAAATAAATGAAAAACATATACAATAATGTTACATATGTCAACTAAGATATCAAATCACTAGGGTTGGTAACAAAATGTTCGCAGATTGATATGTGTCTTGGGACATTTGACTAGGGGAGAGAAAAAAAGAATTTCATTTTCAATCCAGAAATTCCATATGTGATGTGAAGATGCACATAGAGAATTGGGGAGAGGGGAATTTAGGAAGTGGATATTATGCTCTATTCCTTTTTTTAGAATCCAGAGCTTTATTTCCAGCCAATATGTAATCTGTTTTTTTCTTGCACCTCCCAAAACACATGGTCATAGATTTGCTATTTCTGACAGCTATGAAGAGTTGGTGTATGAATCCTGCTTTGACACTACAAATATCTGAGCATAGTACTTACATTTGCTGTATATCCATATTGCAGGGTATAGCCTTTATTGCTCCCCCACATATGCTCCAGTCCTGACAGTGTCTGGTATGTAATAAGCCTGTTAGCACTCATCAAAAAACACTGAATACAAAGTAACTGTAAAGGCTTTTGATGTGAGATATTTTCTCAATTGTAGCATAATTTAACTTATAGATAACAACTTAATTTTGAACAAATGTTTAGAAGAAAAAAAACCCTCAAGTACTTATAGGTTATTAAATGAAAATAAAATGCAGTGCAGTGTTTTTCTTAACCATATAATGGATCATATATAAACCACTAATGAAATAGCTGCTATAGAAGCCTGGATTCCTGACAGTTGTTTACCATGTAGACACCTTATATCCTGTGTGCAGATGGAAGCTATTAATTTGAATTACTCTTTAAAAATAATGTATAGGCATTTATAGTTCATCATTATAATGTTGTAATGCATCCCCTTTTGTTTTACTAGATTCCCACAGTGCCTACCAGTCATGAATAAATTTATGTACTTGTTTTTCATATTAAAACCAAATGGTTATGAGACTCAAATGTCTTTTTTTGCTTTTTCAGTACAAGCAGATGAAAGAAAGACATATGGATAAGGAGAATAAGTCACATCACTGAGGAATTAGAACTAGATGCCTATTAATAATTTTCAGATTCACAAACATAAAACATTTATTAGTGGCAAATAATTTTACAAAAATAATTTTAACCTGTTTTTTAAAATACTGTTTCAAATAGATATGTTTTGAAATTCAAGGAAATGTTTACAGAAGAAATGAGTGTGTATTTAGTGGATCATCAATATTTAGACATAATCATAGATCATCAACTAGGACAAATCATATGGCATAACATATTTACTAGAATACAGCAAGAATTAGTCACTGGTAAGGAAATAGAAGGACACTTTAACTAATCTGCATAACTTCTCAAAAGTCATATAAAAAGTCAAATCTTATGATATGTTGTACAAGAAAAGAGATGTGCAGAAAGCAAGCATGGGGGAGATATCCAGATATTCAGTGATAACAAATAAATCTCAAGGAAATAATGAAGCTAATTCCATGCTCGTTTTTTGGAAGGTATAGAAGAGAAGGAGCTTGTATTCAAATGCACAAAGCTATTTACAAGGGTTATGTCAATCTCTCTTTCTATATTATTTCTATTTAGAAAAATAGGATTCAAAGAGGGTAATTGAATAGTTGTTAGATGTTTTCAAATCATATTATCAGCTTAAGAGTAAAGTTGAATTGAATCCATTTTGTCCTTGTCACAAAGTGTCCATTCTCTAACAACATAGATCCTCTGCACTTGCAACTATGTTTGTGGGAATAGTGCCAAATTATCAATTATAAGTCCCTAGGGCATTAGCAAAGTGATCTCACTTTCCAAACCTTCCATTGTTATGGAGTGTTTAACTTTTGGCATAACTTTTTAAAAACCACCTTTGAACATTTTTTATTCATATTTAACAACTAAAGAAACTAGATCAGTGAGGTTAAATAATTATCTTTTTGTAGAACAAAAATTGATAAACAAAGATGTGAAATCTGTTAGGGTCTCTCCTGAACACGTACTGTTAACCAGTGTGTTAATCCAGTGTCACACTCTTCAGTCTTAGTAGGAAAAGTATAATTCTTTTACTGTATTACTATTTTTTTCTAGTAATGTGCCTTGCAGAAAGGCATCTAAGGTATGTTTATACGAGCTGGAAGAGAAGGAAATCTCATATTTAGTTCTTTAATTCATTATTTGATGATGACCCATATATGCTTTTTGTATGTGTTAGGGAAGCAGACTTTTGTTTCCTAAAACAAAGGATAATCAGTACTAAATAGGACATAAATATATATGGGTTGTACAGCTTGAAACATGAGTAATATGAACTTGTACTAAAAGCATGCATGCTGAGGACAGATCAAGGAAGAAAAAATAGACAAGATTGCATTCATGTGGTAGTTGAAGGTTGGTGGTTGACTGAACCAAATCAGAAGTTTGCTTTTAGGGAATTAACATTCCATAATTAAATATTGTACACTAGAGTGGAGAAATATTGGAAAAATAAAGTTCAAGTGAAGGACTGCTTGAAAAATAGTTTACCTTGTATATATCTATTAGTCAAATATCATTGTTAAAGAAAATACATTCTTCTGCATTAGCTTGGGCTGTCATAAAATACCATACAAGAACGGGCTTAAATAACAGGAATTTATTTTCACATTTTTTGGTGACTGGAAGGTCAAGACTAAGGTAACTGCATGGTGTGGTTTGTGGTTATGATCCTCTTCATGCCTTCAAGATGGTTGTCTTCTCCCTGTGTTTCTTTCTCTCACAGGAGAGAAAGAAAGAGCAGACAGGGTAGGAGAGGGACAGAGAGAAACAGAGAGATATACTAACTTTTATGTCCATTGTTTTTATTGTTTTGAGACTGGGTCTCTCTACATAGACATGGCTATCCTGAAACTCACAGAAATCCACCTGCCTCTATTTTTCCAGTGCTGGGATTAAGGCATATACTAACATACCCAAGTAATGTCCCTTCTTACAAGATCAACAGTTCTATTCATCTTGCCCTAATTACTTTCTAAATACTTCATCTCAAATATTGCACCCAGGGTTAAGGTTTCATTCAACACACAAGCTTGTAAAGGACATAAGCATTAATCCAGAAAACCTCCAGTCTCCATGGAAATATAAAATATAAAATATAAAACAGGTGCTTCTGGATGGCAGGAAGTTTTAAAAATGACTCATTTGGGGACGTGCCTGTATTATGCTTCCTTTTACTCTGTAATAGAGCCTTAACGTTCTTTACATTTATTTGATAACTAGGTAAGGAGAATGAAGGAAAAGCATGCATGGGAGATTTTATAGGCCATTCCTGAAAGTGGTTCACATATATTTCTTCTGTCACACTCCTTAGATAATAATTCATTCATGCATCCAAAGCTAATTGCTAGATAGACTGAAATATGCACTTTAGCTGCATCAGCTAAAACACAATACCAAACTTCATAGGCTTCTCTAACTGAAGTTTATGCTTACTATAGAACATTTTCTGAACAGGTCACTGAGGAAGCCATGTCTATTATAAACTCACTCTGCTCCCGATTCTGAAGGTACTTTGGGGGATGGCTTACTCTCTTCTCAAGTACAGACGTTGCCTAACATGTGTCATAGAATCAATCTCAATGTAGTCTTGCCTCTGGGTGGATGAATTACAATTTGAGAGTTTACAGGTAGCAGTGGTTGGCCCTGGTCCTGGTATGGCTCACATACCTACCCTCTTTCATTATAGATCTGTTCCTCCAAACAACAGAACTGACAGAAACATAGAGAGACCATGGTAAATAGAACAAGAATAGCCATCCTTGGCTTTACATGTAAATGCTTAGTCACCAGGGAGTACCATTAATTGAGAAGGACTAGTAGGTATGGCCTTGTTGGAGAAAGTGTGTCACTGGGGGTGGTCTTTGAGGTTTCAAAAGCCCATGCCAGACTCAGACCAGGTCTCTTTCTCTTTCTGCTGCCTGTGGATCAGAATGTAGAACTTTTAGCTTCTTCTCCAGCATCAGGTCTGCTATGTGCTGTCATGCTCTGTACCACAGGAATGGACTAACCTATGAAATTGTAAGCAAGCCCTCTGTTAGAAGCATTGCTGTGGTCATGGTATCTCCTCACTGCAATAGAACAGTGACTAAGACACAGATACACAGAGAGATAAAGGCAATCAGGGATGGCTACCACACATTCATGAACCTAAACAGACTGGGAAATCCGGTGATGTGTCACACAGATCCCAGACACTGGATCAGATTTAGACTCTTCTTCGTGACCTAAACAAAATTTATCTCCAGAGATGACCTTATTGGGGTGGTGTTGGGGAAGTCTAAATGTAACTTCTTTTTACTCATAGAATTAATTAATAGAAGGTAATCAATTATCTTCATCCCACATACTAACATCATGGTAAACCATGGACAAACAAACCCTGATAGGCTTTATCATACAGAAATGACGATTTATAGTAATATATACACTATGACATTTGTCCATATTGCAAGTGTTCCCTCCATTTGAGTCAGAGAGTGCTTTGAATAGGACAGATCTGAACTCCAGTATATAGAGAATTGTGCTCAGCGTGGCTCTCTCATCCTCCACTCTGAATGCTGCCCTTCTTTTGCAGTGCTCCTCTTGATTCCATCTGCATTTGTCACCGAAGAGTGTTCCATCCTTGGAGGCCAAGTAACTTTATCTCTACTTACTTCCAGTAGGAAGAAGATTTTAAAAGTCAACTAAGTCTCAAGCAGTCACAGGTCTTTCTAGACTAAGATCACATTTATTGGACATAAAAAAATTTCCTGCAAACTTAACCACAACTAAGTCTGAATTCAGTTACTCCAGGAATCCATGATGCATTTACCCTCTTTTCCAAACACGCTTAGATTTTACTGGATTAAAAAAAAATCATCTGCTTCTCTTTCTTCCTGTCAGCCCACCGTCCTCTCTTTCACTTTCTCTCTCTTCCTCTCACTTTCATCATTGACTTTCTGTACCTCAATTTAATTGCAATATATTAAACTTCCCAGAGCCAGTTTCCGTGGGCCACTATGACCAATTGAAAGATGATATTGGACCACTTCAATTTAGTCACAAACTTTTTTTTTTAGTGCTCCAATGGAGAGTTGATTTTATCATTCCGTTTTGCTCAACATTCCACTCTGTTTCATCCTTTCCCACTTGAATTTGGGGAGTGTTACTCTTTACAGCGGTACCTGTACATTATTTCTAAATTTACACGTCTGCTTGTTGTAAGCTAATTATTTTCTTGAGTTAATTTTCTTACTACACTTCAGTGAAAGAGGGCAAAAGTAAACAAATTATTATTAAACTCATTTTAAAAACTTTTTTCTTTAGGCCTTCTAATACATTAAGATATAATCATTACTTATAACAGTTATAAGTAACTCTAAGTTACTCTAGATAGAAAAAACTATGGATTATTTTATTGTGGTATAGTTTTGTGAAACCATGTTTTCATTCTCTGAAAAAAAATAACAATTTTCTTATGTCTCATTGCCTAGATTTAATTCCATACTATGTTTTATTGTTATTGTAGTTGTTTTTGTTTGTTTGTTTTTTTGCAATGGTAGTACCTGCCTTGCACATACTGATTTCTTCATTTCATAAGAGATGCTAGGCTGTGATGTAGATCACAAAATAGCCAAATCTCAGTAGAATCACAATGGCTTGTTTTCTGCTTATTATGTTCATTCTATGATTAAAGCCATTACTTAGAATGCTCATTCTATGACCATCCCATTGCTGTGAAAAGACACTACAACCAAAGCAACTCTTATAAAACATAGTTTAATTGGGGGCTTGCTTACAGTTTCAGAAGTTTAGTCTATTATCATGGAGAGAAGTATGGTGACATGCACGGACATGAAGTAGTAGCTGAAAACATTACATCCTGATTTGCAGGCAGATAGATAGATAGATAGATAGATAGATAGATAGATAGATAGATAGATATTGAGAGCACATGGGCTTGGTTGGTATAGGCTATTGAAACTTCAAAGCCGACCAATAATGACACACTTCAACAAGGCCCCTCCTACTCCAGCAGGGCCACATCATCTAATCCTTTCAAATAGTACCACTTCCAGGTGACAAAGCATTCAAATATATGAGCCAATGGAGGGCATTGTTTTTCAAACCACTACAGACTTATTTAAATATATCTTTCTTAGTTCCTAGAGTAACAAAGTTATTTTGGTTTTCATATAATAATAATTATTATTTTCTTAGGTTTATTACTGAAAATCTTACAACCCCTTAGTCTCAGTCCAACCAAAAGAATTTGGAAGGACTATTCTGTATTAAACAAGAAAACAGTATGTCCCAGGAGTTTTTCAAATGAGATTCTTACTCATTCTATACAATCACTACAGGCATGGAAAAGAATTGTGTCTCCCAAGGTTTCTATCCAGTGATGGGATCCTCTGAGTCTCATTTCTCTCTTTAGCTAACGTAAGTCACGTGGCTACCATTAAAATTAAACCTGGCAGGGAAGTACAGCCAAGATTTTGTATGTAAGAGAGATATCCATAAATATTAGTGAACATTATAAACTTTAGCTACTGCCAACACACTAAGCTTTCTGAACAGGAAGACACAGAGCAGTTTGTGGGAGTCAGAAGTCCTACTACCATAGTTCTTGTTATGATTGGAAAAGATGCAAAACAGGTAAAGATGTCAGTGATAGACTGTTTAAAGTACCAGGAAGATGATAAACAGGAGCAGACTTGAATCATGAAGGACTTTGGCTGTGAAGTGTGAAAAAGACAGTTTCTGTAAGGAAGTCATGAAAATTGAAACCTAGAGACTAGGAATGAGCTGCTGAGGGTGAAGATGGTGGAACAGGTGTTCAGCTGTTAAGTGTCAGCAAATGGGGCAACTACTACTACTACTCTGAAGGGGAATCAAATAAGCTCACAGCTCACATGGCCAGATGATAGCCATAGAGAAAATTCACACAGAAAGAGATAAGAAACAAGACAGTTGATCATGTGAAGACTGGAAATTCACTGTGAGGGTATATTTAGGAAGCAATATAATCTTGTGTCTGTTTTTCAGAAAACTATTTGATTGCTGATTGGCAAGCTGATGGAAGATGGAACGAGTAAAAGGAGGGAAATTAGTTATGAACCAGGTGCAGGCAAGAGGATGGAGATAAGAGGCTAGATTCTTGATACGGTGTGAAACTATAAGTGACAGGACTTGGTGGATGAAAGGGAGAAAATAAAGTATAATATAAGAGCACCCCTCTAGATTCTGATCCATACTACTGAGTAAATGAGTGGCTGCCATCATATTGCTCACCTATGAGAAACTGGGAAAGAAAAACAGTGAGAGAGACCAAGAATTATGTTTGGGAAGGCAGCATGGTGCATTTGTCAGACATTTAAGTAATGACAAGTATCCAGTTGCTATAGAGATATGGCACTCTGTAGAGGAGGAGGACTGGAGTGCATATTCATGACATCAGCACGTTGGTGGCACTTAAGGGTTGGAGATTTGTTGATAGCAGAGAGACAAAGACAGAGAGAGAGAAGAGGTGGGAGACAGAGAGACAAAGAGACAGAGAGACAGAGACAGACAGAGACAGACACAGAGTGAGAGTAAGCAAGAGAGAGATAGACACACAAAAAGACAAAAACCACACATACACAGAGAGACAGAGAGACAGAAAGAGAGACACAGAAACAGAGACATGCATACAGACACACAAGAATAAGGGCAAGCAAGCAAGTAAGACAGACAGAAAGACACACACACACACACACACAGAGAGAGAGAGAGAGAGAGAGAGAGAGAGAGAGAGAGAGAGAGAGAGAGAGAGAGAGAGAGAGAGAGCGCATAACAGAGAGGTAGAACAAAAAAGAAAAAGGAGATTCTGGGCATATATAAAATGTTCTAACATTTAGAGATTTGGTAGGAAGAAACAGAGAAAGCTAGTGAGAAGCACCTCCAGGGTTACATGCTGTAATTCAGTGGCCTTGGAGTGAGACTACTGCTCCAAAAGGTTTAGTGCTGGTGGTTGTTGATTGTTGCAAAAACAATATTTAATCATAAAAGTACAAAGATTAGCTGTCAAACCTTGGAAACTGTCAATCACCACAACAATTTCTGTGGAGTTGGCTGAGGAATGAGTGGCCAGTGAAGAACAGAGACAATGAATACAGATAAGAGTCTCTAGGCATAAAATAATCATATTATAAAGTAAACAGTTGTAACATAATTAAATTTAACTTTGTATACTAGAGTAAATGGAATATTTACCAGTTTATAATTACATTACTTATCTCTAGATGGAAATTAATTAACAGAGAATGATAGTCAATGGTAGATCCAGAGAAGGGAGGCTAGGGCCATGAATCCAGTGATGTCAGTGCATTTGGCTCAGAGTGCCAGTGGATGTGGAAGAAAGGACCACTCTTCATTACAGAGTCTACTATTGAAGGACCAGGAGAATTGTTCAAATTCACTATTGTACCAAATCTTTGAAAGATTATCATCTCTTTTAGATATTGTTCTTGTCAAAACAAGTTTCTCACCAGAAAGAAAGTATCCTAAATTGGCTTAGTTCCAGAGGGAAGGGAAAGAAACTAGGAACAGCAGAAAGGACTTGTGGTAGGAAGTAGTGACAGATACTTTGGTAGAGAAATTATTTTGGAGATGCAGGTTTTCCTTTTTCAGTTTTGTTATTCTCCTTCTAAGAAACAAGAGAACAAGTTAGAGTACAATATATAGCTGACAGAGTGTGAACTCTTTTAGGATTGTGTATTGCTAATACTCTGTACCATAACAGAACACCAAAGACAAAATGGTTTTTACACAATTTTCTGCCCCTTCACAGTATTGGAGACTACACTTCCGAGGTCAAGGTGCAGTCACACTGTATTTCTGTTCCTCACTGCCTTGTAGACTGCTGGCTCCTGTATGTATTCTTACATGACATTTTTCTTGTCATAGAGAGAAAGAGGGGGGGGGCAATCTCCCTGGTCTCCTTTTCTTCTTCTTAAAGAGACTAATCCTAATAGATTTCACTATGTATTGTCATTTAACCTTAATTTACCTTTAAAGGATGTATCTTCAAATATAATCATATTGTACTGGGCAGAGAGTCAACGTATAAACCCTTTTTGGAGGCAAGGTATAGGTATTTTTAGCTGGCCCAGAACTCGCTATCTGGATCAAGCTAGAGATCTTCTAGTCTTTGCCTCCTGAATGTTGGGATAAATGGCTTCCATCACCATGCCTAGACCAACAAATGAGAATTTGTCAAACACAGCTCATCCCATAAGTGCTTTTCTTAAAACTGGAGGTGATATCCCTTGCTGATCAGAGGTGATAAGAAACAAAATTTCACATTCATTTATGGCAGTTTGATTTCATTCTCAACTGGGACATGGTACTTTGGGAATTTGTTTAAATTTCAGAGTAAACAATATTGGAAATTGGGAGTGGTAGACAAAGAATGTTGGAGAGAGTAGGTATAGGTTAGGAAATATGTAATATCATCCAGGGCGACTTCCTTGAAATGGTACGTCATTGGATTTAACCTTAGTCAACGAATGTTTTTACTTTGTAGTAGGACAATGATATAAAACAATTTTACGTTGAATTTTGTTGAAAAACACCTCATTTTATTTTTTAAAGTAACATGGATGTACACACTAATGAGCATAAAAAATAGCAGATATCAAGGAGAAAGTTAACTATATGTTTACAAACAATTCTTGGATTCATTGTTTTCATCTTATGGTAACAAAATTAACCAAAAAAGCAACTCAAGGCAGGAAAAGTTTGTTGCTGTGAGTTTCTGATGGGGAAGACAAGGCAGAGCTCAGTGGGAGTAAGTGGCAGATACTTGTCACAACACTGAACCAGGAAGCAGGCAGCAGGAAGCAGCTTTGCTATTTGGTTGTGGATCCTTTGTTGTGTTCTGTGTTGTGTGTATATCCTGTATACTGTGTTGATTTATGTTTCTTAGAATTAGTTGGAGACAACCCTGTGCCTCGTTTGTTCTCCATTTTTAAGATTGATTTGAATAAATAGCCAGTACTTTTTTGAGGTCACAGAACCTTATAAATGTCAATAGCTTTTTGTAGAAAAACAAGAAAACATTTGCTTCTCTCTTATAAATCTTCCTCTTCAGGAGCACAACAGCTTTAAAGGGGAGCTATATAGAACAATACAGAGACTCTATCTATAAGAGAGTTAGTCTTGGGTGATGAGGTGATAATAAACAGGTGAATATCTACACAATGGAGTACTTACCTCCTTATATCTTGAGCCCGTTTTATATTCTATTTTTTTAAATTCTTTTATTTAAAAAGATTTAAAAAAATCTTTTATGCATATAAGTACACTGTAGCTGTACAGATGCTTGGGAGCCTTCATGTGATTGTTGGGAATTGAATTTTAGTACCTCTGCTCACTCCTGTTCAGAGTCCAACCCGCACTCACTCCAGTCGGCCCCATTTGTTCAATCCCTGTTCCCTCTGGCCTGAAGATTAATTTATTATTATAAATACTGAAGTGTGGACACTATGCCCCTCCTTAGAAGTGGGAACAAAACACCCATGGAAGGAGTTACAGAGACAAAGTTTGGAGCTGAGACGAAAGGATGGACCATGTAGAGACTGCCATATCCAGGGATCCATCCCATAATCAGCATCCAAACGCTGACACCATTGCATACACTAGCAAGATTTTATCGAAAGGACCCAGATGTAGCTGTCTCTTGTGAGACTATGCCAGGACCTAGCAAACACAGAAGTGGATGCTCACAGTCAGCTAATGGATGGATCACAGGGCTCCCAATGGAGGAGCTAGAGAAAGTAGCCAAGGAGCTAAAGGGATCTGCAACCCTATAGGTGGAACAACATTATGAACTAACCAGTACCCCGGAGCTCTTGACTCTAGCTGCATATGTATCAAAAGATGGCCTAGTTGGCCATCACTGGAAAGAGAGGCCCATTGGACACGCAAACTTTATATGCCCCAGTACAGGGGAACGCCAGAGCCAAAAAGGGGGAGTGGTTGGGTAGGGGAGTGGGGGTGGGTGGGTATGGGGGACTTTTGGTATAGCATTGGAAATGTAAATGAGCTAAATACCTAATAAAAAATGGAAAAAAAAAATAGGTACACTGTTGGTGTCTTCTGACGCACCAGAAGAGGGGTTCAGACCTCATTATGGGTGGTTGTGAGCCATCTTGTGGTTGCTGGGATTTGAACACAGGACCTTCAGAAGAGCAGTCAGTGCTCTTACATGCTGAGCTCTCTTGCATGCCCTTGAGCCTATTTTAATGCTTGAATGAATAGTTTTTTTTTAAAATGGAATATTCCTACTTATAGGTAGTATTTCTCAAGCCACAATGAGGTGACTTGTATTGAATAATGATATGAAAAGAGAAATGGTATTATTCATTTCTTGGTAGAAGGTAGAAGAGCCACAGCATATTCTACCATTTTCTCTTCTGCTTTACAAAGTAGAAAAATGCAAGTAGACTCCTGTCAACTAGGATTTCTGAGTGTGGATGATATGGGGGAAAAGTCTACTCCCTATCTCCCACTCATACTTAATCACAATTATCATGTTGCATGAGGAACATACAAGGTTATTCTAAGCCACTGTGTATTTGATGCAATTTTGCAGCATGTTTGATTTTATGAATGAAATAGTTATTAAAGCATAAATTAATCTATGCTATAGAAAATTGGATCCAAAGTAAAAATATTCTAGATTATGTGATACTGGTTTAAGAATTGGAGTATAGTGGGCTGGTGAGATGGCTCAGTGGGTAAGAGCACCCGACTGTTCTTCCGAAGGTCCAAAGTTCAAATCCCAGCAACCACATGGTGGCTCACAACCACCCGTAATGAGACCTGACTCCCTCTTCTGGAGTGTCTGAAAACAGCTACAGTGTACTTACATGAAATAAATAAATAAATAAATAAATAAATAAATAAATAAATAAATCTTAAAAAACAAAACAAGAATTGGAGTATAGCAATCCATAATAATTTATGTATTGCACTTGGAAATTCTTGGAAATGCTTGGCATCATGGTGGATACCTTAAATTTCAGCAAGTGAGAAATAGAGACAGGAGGACAAGTAGTTCAAGGTCAGCTTTTGCTCTATCGTACAGTGAAGACCATCTGGAACTATGTGACTCTTTTCTCCCTTTGTTCACCACTACAAAAACCAACCAACCAACAACAAAACAAATAAAAAAACAAAAACACCAAACTAAAGCAAGCAAGCAAACAACCAAAACCATGTGGAATGAAGTGGAAAAGACATAATTTAGAAGGAGAAAAATCACAAATGTAGTAACTTTATAACTCCCAAGGAGAAAGGTTTTTTTTTTGTTGTTGTTTTTTTTGTTTGTTTGTTTTTTGTTTTAGAAAAGTATTATAAATGTAAGGTCCTCATGTCAAGGCATTACAAGCTCAGAAAAGAGTCAGTCTGTTTACAAGTGAGTTTTAAAGGAAAGAGAGTTAAATCTAGGAATCAGGATCTTGAAGTGCTGAACGGGGCAGATGTATCACGATCCCAACTAGTAAGTACAAATGACACAGCCATTAAAATCCAGCTACGTGATCAGTATCAATGCTAGTGTTTTCTCATTAGAGCTGTTGCTAAAGCTTATGAATGCCTGAAGGAATCATTCAGCAATCCTTTAAATTGAGCTTTGATCAGATAAAAAGAGAGTCACATGGTTTTCCTCTAGTCTTGACAGCCTGGTGTTCATTATTAGAGAGCAACAGGACAGTAAGAAAACCAAACCAAGAAACAAAACACATCAAAGTATGTCTAGAAGTAAAAATATACACTGGCTCTTGTCTCCTGGAAACAACCACAACCAAATGAAGAGAACCTGCTGCATTTTAAAGGTAATAATGTATAAACTAATAGCCTATCATAAAATAGTTTCTGACTTAACAGAATTTTCCCCTAACATCAGAATTAAAGTAACTCAGATGCCAAGGAGTCTTAATACTGACTGCCCCACTAGTGAAATTACAATAGACTACAGAGAGATCATTATTATTACCATCTGACTCTCTAACATTCAGGAGAGTGTAGATTGGTAATTATTGAAACTTACTCCCTGGCATTTTGTGATTCTTTCCCTGATGTGGGTCCAGCTCAGGGTCTTACATATGTTAGTACTCTACTGCTGAGCCATGTCATTAGCATGCAGTTTTATGCAGCTGTTTTTTAAAATTATGATTAGGTAGACAAACTGATTTCATTTTTATTATAAGCTCAGTACTCACACAGATGTGTGTACTCAACAGGCTTAGTGGCCCATACTTATAATCTCAACTTTCAGGAGTTAGAGTCTTGAGGTCAGAGGTCAGCCTTGGTCTATGTAGTGAGGTCCTGCCTCATAAAAGCTTAGATTCTGATATAGTTAAAATAATATTGCATTGAACCTATGGGATGTAGCTACTGGAATACCCAACCGAACTTCTGCATTAGTTAGGGCAAGTCTTGTTAATTCACTGGGGTTTGCTGTTTTGCAACATATCTATATCGTGATATACTTTTGAGATTTTTAAAGGTCTATTAAGAATAACAAAAGATAATTTAAATTATATATCTAACCAATAGTCTTAGCTAATTGTGCAACACAAAGCTGCTGGAAAATTTACCTGAGTTACAATAAATGTTTCATAAATAAGGCATATGTGATTTGGTATGGGTCAGAAAATCTGAAATTTAGCATTCTACATGTGAAATAGGAAACTTTAGCCAAATTTGATTTGGTATGGGTCAGAAAATCTGAAATTTAGCATTCTACATGTGAAATAGGAAACTTTTGCCAACTTAACTTTAGAGTAAATTAGTTAAGATACACTTTCCTATAAAAGTAAGGACTATTTTTATGAATACCTTTAGAATATGAATAGGGCTACATTATCGTGTTCACCGAGAATGAGAAAAGACCAGTACATGCTACAACTATTTTGTTTTAATAATTTAATATTTAGTGAGATTTATATTTGAAGTATTTATTACTATTAATATTATTTTATGTGTATATGTGTGCACATGTACAGAGCAAAGGACAACTTCAAGGCATCAGTTCATTTTCTCTTTCTTCCATGTGGACCATACTCAAGACTTTAGGTTTACATGCAGTGCCATCTCTTCTGTCCAACCTTTAATAGGAGAGAGATCCAGATGGAAAGGGAGGTGGGAAGGAACTGGGAGGAGTAGAGGGGAGGGAACTGCAATCAGGATATATTGTATGAGAAAAGGATCTATTTTTAATAAAAGTGAAAAAAGATTTAAATACAAATGTGTATGTAATTCATAAGTAATTTACATTGCTAAATCCTTTAGAATTTGAGATGAATATTTATATTTGATACTTTATATAGAATAAACCTCTACTATACTTATTATGTAAATTAGTTAAAAGCAATTTGGTGGTTATCTTCAGCTATGAACAGAGATGAAATTTTCAAACTGATTTGAGGAATTATCTAATCAATGTGCACAAACAAAATGAAATGTCGTATAGTACAAATCAATTTCAGACTGAAATAATGTCATCTCTTTATGTAATCCATGCTTCCTATAAATACTAACTAAAGCTGAGATAAAACCCAGATCTTTACTTTTCCATTGTACTGTAATGTTCCTTTTTAAAGTATGCTAATCTAAAGTGCAGAAGTGAGATTCCAGGAGTCAAACTTCACCAAAATACAACTTGGAAGGAAAGCCAAAAATGTGTATTATTAATTTTACTTCCTATTGTATTTTGTATGTGGGTTTTACATTTGAATTTCCTATAAAAGTAATGGCTACATTTTTATGTATATTTTGATGTGCTGATCTTGGGATAAGAGCTTTTTAAATATTCTGTTTGTTTTTCAGATAGACTATTTTGTACCTCAGGATGGTTTTGAACTCACTGTGTAGATATATGACCTTAAACTTTTCATTGTCCTGTCTCCATCTCCCAAATGTTGAGTATGCTTCACCAATCCTGGCTAACATTTTCCTGGGTCCTCTCCTCTCCTCTCCTCTCCTCTCCTCTCCTCTCCTCTCCTCTCCTCTCCTCTCCTCTCCTCTCCTCTCCTCTCCTCTCCTCTCCTCTCCTCTCCTCTCCTCTCCTCTCCTCTCCTCTCCTCTCCTCTCCTCTCCTCTCCCTCTCTCTCCTCTCCCTCTCTCTCCTCTCCCTCTCTCTCCTCTCCCTCTCTCTCCTCTCCCTCTCTCTCCTCTCCCTCTCTCTCCTCTCCCTCTCTCTCCTCTCCCTCTCTCTCCTCTCCCCCTCTCCTCTCCCCCTCTCCTCTCCCCCTCTCCTCTCCCCCTCTCCTCCCCCCTCTCTTCTCCTCCTCTCCTCCCCCCTCTCCTCTTCTCCTCTCTCCTCTTCTCTCCCCTCCCCTCTTCAGTTCTCTCTCTCTCTTTCCACAGTACTAGGGATTGAACCCAGGTTTTTGTACATGACAGGCAAATGTTCTACCTCTGAGCTACATCAACAGCTCCTTTCTCTCTACAGTTATTTATAAGCATTTCATTACACATATCAGTGTTTGAATAAGGAAACAGAGACTTACTAAGGTTAAAAAAGCTCGCCCAAGATTATAGTGCTGAAACTGGTAAAATTGGCCATGAGATCCGTCCTTTTCTGATAAATGTTACTTCACCTCCCACAGTATTTTCACATTCATTTAACTACACTCTAGAGAACTGTATGAACAAAGAAAACAAGACAAGTAAAATGTTACATTGGATTTTCTTCCAAATGCAAAATTTATATGATCTTTTAAATGTTACACATTTTAAATGTCAACAGATAATTCAACAAAATTCATGGCCTAAATTTGTCCTCAGAACATTAAAATCTTTAATGAGATTGATAAAGCATGGGATGTTTGTCCATTTTAACACAGAAAATTTTGTTTTTAGACTTGGTTTGAAAAAGAGCTAACTTGAGTTGATAGAGAGGCAAAATTTCTTTGTTCTGGAAAGCCCGCTGAGGATCATCCTGTGTTGTACAGCCATCAAAGAAAAAAGAAGACCTCGGGAATCTGAGACTCTATGCAGCTTGGCTGTCCTTTTGGGCAACTCAGTGGTTGCCTAAGAGTGGGAGGACTGTTTTGTATTCTGCAGAAAGTATTTCCACTGAGGAAATGACTCTTCTCTCTGTGTGTCAGTAAGTGGAACCATGCCTATGAATTGCCTTCCTGAGACTTCATATTTGCTTGATCAGTGGCTGACAGGCATTCTGTACCTGAAGGCAGAAAATGTCAAATCACTGGGCAAACATGTGTCGAATATCTTTGGACCAGATATCACACATCTTAGTTGAATGCTATAGAGAAATCATGTTGAGCTAGAAGCTTCCTCCCTGGGCTTCTAAGCAATGTTTTTAGGCTAGTGGTCACAATTTTAAAGTATCAGACGTTTTGGCATAGCAAGATAAGAGTGTGCTTGTGCAAGTGTGTGTGTGTGTGTGTGTGTGTGTGTGTGTGTGTGTATGTGTGTGTGTATGTGTGTCTATTTACATTCAGTGAAGTGGATTTAAAAACAGAATAGACAGAAGAGAGAAAGAGAATTGATAGAGTATTTAAAGGACAGATACAGAATATTTAAAACATAGATACAGGCTGATAGTATTGAGTTTCAATTTGCTATTTTCTGGAATAATCAGAGACAAGACTCCAGGTACACCTGTGAATGATTGTTCAGATTAAGTTACCTTGTGGGTATGTCACACAGTATTATATTAATTAGGTAAATTGAAGTTGAAAGACCCACTTCCCCTTTCCCAACTCACATCTTTATTTTATATGTGCCCAGATGAAATTGCATCGCTCTGTATGTGTCCTCATTAATCCAAGATAAAGAAGGGCAATATATTTCCCTAGTCTCAGTCTCTGAACTTTATTAAAAGGAGAAGCTAACTAAGCATGAGATCAACTGCATCAACTTTCTGCAAACCTTACTTCTCTTCAATGATGGGCTGCACTCTCAAACCGGGAGCCAAAAATAAAACTTTTCTCTCTTCCAGCTGATTTTGTCAGGGTTTTGCTATTACAGCAACAGGAATAGTAACCAAGACTCATACAGAGTGGTGCAATTTCATCTGGGCACATAGAAAGTAAATATGCAAGTTAAGAAAGGGGGAATGGGTAGGTATAGATCAACTGGTGTGTTGGGATAAACAGGAGATTGGAAATAGTATGCTGAAGGGAAAAAGGAAGTCATGGCTATACTCTACTGATTATGTCTATGTGTGTGAGTCTTTGTGTCTGTATGTGCATGTGAACTCAAGTGCTCCAGGGGGCCAGAGAAGCCAGATCACTTTGGATCTGGGATTACAGGGAATTGCGACAGGTGGCTGTGGTTTTTAGTGATACATACATGGCTTTGGTAGAAAGCCTGACTTGGTGGTGCATGTTTTTTTTTTTTATTACATATTTTCCTCAATTACATTTCCAATGCTATCCCAAAAGTCCCCCACACCCTCCCCCCCCACTCCCCTACCCACCCATTCCCATTTTTTGGCCCTGGCGTTCCCCTGTACTGCGGCATATAAAGTTTGCCTGACCAATGGGCCTCTCTTTCCAGTGATGGCCGACTAGGTCATCTTTTGATACAGATGCAGCTAGAGTCAAGAGCTCTGGGGTACTGGTTAGTTCATAATGTTGTTCCACTGATAGGGTTGCAGATCTCTTTAGCTCCTTGGATACTTTCTCTAGCTCCTCCATTGGGGGTCCTGTGATCCATCCAATAGTTGACTGTGAGCATCCACTTCTGTGTTTGCTAGGCCCCGGCCTAGCTCACAAGGGACAACTATATCACGGTCCTTGCAACAAAGGCTTGCTAGTGTATGCCATGGTGTCATCGTTTGGAGGCTAATTATGGGATGGATCCCTGGATATGGCAGTCTCTAGATGGTCCATCCTTTTGTCTCAGCTCCAAACTTTGTCTCTGTAACTCCTTCCATGGGTGATTGTTTCCAATTCTGAGAATGAGCAAAGTGTCCTCACTTTGGTCTTCGTTCTTCTTCAGTTTCATGTGTTTTGCATCTTGTACCTTATATCTCGCTAGCTATACTAAGTTTCTGGGCTAATATCCACTTATCAGTGTGTACATTTCATTTGAGTTCTTTTGTGATTGGGTTACCTCACTCAGGATGATGCCCTCCAGGTCCATCCATTTGCCTAGGAATTTCATAAATTCATTCTTTTTAATAGCTGAGTAGTAGGCAGAGGCAGAGGCAGACAGATATTGGAGTTCAAGGCCATTGGCCTGGTCTATAGACTGAGTTCCAAGACAGCCAGGGGCAAACAAACAAACAAACAAACAAAAAGCCCCAAAAACAAAAACAAACAAAAAAAAAAAACCTGTCTTGAAAAACTGAGGGGCTGCCAAGATGGCTCAGTGGGTAAGAGCACTGACTGCTCTTCTGAAGGTCCTGAGTTCAAATCCCAGCAACTACATTGTTGATCACAGCCACCCATAATGTGATCTGATACCCTCTTCTAATGCATGGTGCATCTAAAGACAGCTACAGTGTATTTATTTACAATAATAAACAAATCTTTGGACTAGAGCAAGCAAGGACAAAGGGAGCAGGGCCAACCAGAGTGAGTGGGGTTGACCAGAGCTAGCAGAGGTACTAAATTCAATTCCCAACAACCATATGAAGGCTCACAAGCATCTGTACAGCTAAGTGTATTCCTATACATAAAATAAATGAATAAATGAAAAACTGAAAAAAATAAATATATATCAACGTGGAAACTGAATCCTGAGATAGCATAGGATTATTGGAAAGGAGCAATCACTTAACTAAGCCTCCAGAATAACAGCGGGACCATCCACGTGGACATTGAACTCATCAATACAATGACATGGGCCTTGTTAGACAGGGTATAGGATTTCCAAGTGTCCAAGACAGTAAAAGGAATGGCTTGAAGGTCACTAGATAGCTATAAGGACAAAATGCCCCGATAAGAATAAAGGACAGGGGAGGTTGTATTTGTGTGAAGTCTAACCGACTCACCCAGTTCAGTGAAAAACATTGTTTCACGTCCTGCCATGCTACTAGTGGCTGCTAGAGGGCAGCAGAAGTCAGGAGCAAGCAAGGAAAGCCTTCACTTGAACAAGAGGAAAATGCTTTGTCTTCGCCCACAGAGCCATATAGTCAGGGCAGAAACAAAAGTCTGAGTTCAAGGAGTCTGCAGTGTACGGTTCCATTCAGTGACTGGAGAGTCCAGGAAAAATAAACAAGCGTGCGGAAAAGGTTTCAGTGGCTACCATTCACTCACTCTGAACCTTTTGGCGAACTAAAACAAAGACTGGGAAGAGCCACCAAATGTTAAGTCAAAAGCCAGGGCCCGCTGTCAACGTGAAGGAGAGGAAACGTTAAATGGCTGCAAAGTTGAACGTGAACACTTCAGTGAATAAAGGTGTGTTTAGAAGAACTTGGGCTGCCTGAGGGCATGACTGATATATATATATCTCAATCAAACAGAGCTCAAACCAGTAACAATATGGCATCAGTCTGACTAGATGTTTGAATATAGCCTGCATGAGACTGCTGTAAACCTGATGTGCATAGTGGAGAATAGGAGCCAGAATATGCAACACTTCATCCTGCGTGTTTCTAGAAGAAGAAGAAAAGGAACTAAGTTTTCCTGGTATTCTCTGATCCTGCGTTGAATAGAGGTGTGGTGTGTCTTTGAAAAATGTTGAAAGAATTTGGGAAAGAATGCATAAACTCTCACAAATGCAGCTTAAACTCTTTAGGTGTTGACACCTTGTGTCCTGGAGTTAGGAGGGCTTTGAAGGTTTTTAGGGATCTTTTAGGTTTTTATATCGCGAGCTTCTATCTAATGATAAAGCTTTCTCAAAGTGATTGTTAATTCCTCCACCAAGCAATCATTACATTATTGAAAAGGCTTTTTTTTGTTTTCAGTTATTTTAAATTTATATGTAAATTTATTTTAAAATGGAACTTACTGCCACTCGAATTATGCATTTTATAAAAAAACTACACAAAAATGAATAAATTTGACAAAATTGCTTATGGTTATTATACTGCAAATATTTTTGATAACCTAATCAAAGTATATATGAGGAAAGTAAAATGTGAACATTTAAAAATACCAAACAACTTTAAGACTGCTTGGAGACAAAAATCTAATTTGTCCTTTCATCTAACTTAATAGTAAAAAAATATAAAAAAATGCTGAAAAGTGATACAAGTTGATTTTGTTGTTCGGTTGGTATAGGTGTGTGTGTGTGTGTGTGTGTGTGTATGTGTGTGTGTGTGTGTGTGTGTGCGTGCATGCATGTGTATGTATTCATACACATGGGTGTGTGTGCACATGTATGTTGTGTATATGAAGGTCAGAGGGCAATGGAAAGTTACACCTTATTATCATCGTTATTTTTTAAAAACAGGACCTCTCATTAGGTAGCCCTCTAGCCCCAAATTTCCTCCTACCTCCATCCCTTGCCTCCATTGCTGGGATTACACATGTGTGCTGCCACACCACCTTTATGTGGATGCTAAGGACTGAAGTCCGGTTTCATGCCGCATGGGCCCTGCTTTGCAGACTGAGCCATGTCTTCAGTCCTTTGTCAAACTGAATTTTAAAGCTGCAATATACATTGTAGCTTATACCTTAGATATTGTCTGGTAGATGTGGGACTTGGACTTTTGCAACGAAGGACTCGTTTATTTTTTTTTCAAGTGGTTCAACATTCTGTAAAATCTTGTATGTATTTATTTATTTTTTTTACCAGAAGCAACCTGTCAATCATAACTGAGGTGCTCAGTTTTAATTAATTGGAAGCACATGTAGCTGCTGATCTCTATATAACAAGGTCTTGAGCAATAGCACTGTTTTGAATGGATGAATTTTAACCAAAATTAAAAGTCCTAGTATTTAATGCAGACTCTCTGTGAACAAATGGGTCATATTGTGATTTTGAAAAATTGGAAATGACTGCAGGTTTCTTAGAGACCCCGAGGGAACTACAAATGGCCCCTTACTTATAGTGATTTCAATTATGGTTTCTCCCTTTAAAAGATCTATTTTTCTTAGCATGTACAGTCCTAGGTTTCCTAGTGATACTTCTCACCCAAAATTGTTCTTGTTACTCCCTCCCCTTTTCTTCCAGATTTCATCCTTACAATATACCCTGCCAACCCTAGTAGCTTCCTTTCTTCATGTTACAGTGATAGTTTTGCCTCCCGATTCTTCAAAATCCCTTGTTCCCCTTTTGCAGAAATAAGTTTGCAATTTTATGACGCTGGACAAATGATACACATTGAGCAAAAGTTGTACCTGTACCTCATATTTTGAAATTTGTTCTCCTGGGCTAGGGATATGCAATATGATAGTGTCATATTCTGTTGTGACCTGGGACAATGAAAACCAGCTGCAGCTTTCAGTCAGCCAAGGAAGTGATCACAAGGAGAAGCTACTGGCATTCGGCCAGGGACTGTGTAGTGTAATCCTGATGCTCCATAGGCTAGGGGAACTGAAAATATATGAATATATCATATGGAGTATATGTGTAATTATAGATGAGTACACACACACACACACAGACACACACACACACAGACACACACACACACACACACACACACACACGAAATGGTATAGATAGCTGGTCCTTCACAGAAAGATTCATTGTGATTTTTTTCATATTTAAATAATATCTGGGAGGTTTTAAAAAATATACAGAATCAGATGATTTTGACTGAAGATATTTAATTCTGTCTTGCAGGGTTATGTAGAAACCTGTAGCTCATGCTTATGGAGATAGTGAGTGAGTGCAAAATATGGAACAAAATCAAGTATCTTATTTTTTCTGACATGCTTGACTCATAAACCAGGTGTGCTGGAGAATGGAGAGTCTGAACTGATAAAGTTTCTTCCGGTTAATGAGAATAGGAACATAACCCAACCTTCTTTTGGTTGGAATCTTATGATCTCAGGGTGTCTGAACAGCAGCTCCAATCTGCAAATATCCCATAGGGTAGAGAAAGCTGTTACTGGGTGGTCAGATAGCTTGGAGGTTAGCAATAACAATCAAAATCACAAAGAATGGTGCCTGATATCTGCTAGATTCAGAAGTCATCCTTCCTGGTTATTAATTGAATAAGTAAGCCTTGATATTTTTATCTGGCTTTTCTTTTTTTTTACATAAGAGATCAGAGGTTGAGTTGATAGGGTTGAGGAAATGTTGGTCACTGGGTATAACACCCAGGAATAGTTCAAGCTAGCCACTGTTCAAGATAATTACAATTAATATCAGAGTATTATATTGAAAGAACCCAGGAGACTCTATTTTAAGCCATCTAACCTTGAAATACTATTTGAGGTAAGGTGTATGCTAATAGCCCAATTTAGCTGCTCTCTTGTGTAATGGATACATATTTTAAAATATCATTCTGTATATAAGTATATTTATTTTGTCCACTAAAATAAAAGGCTCCAGATGAATATTAACTACATAATAGGGCTATGAGTTAGAAAGGAAAGTATCTATGACATCTAGGAATGGACTGACCCTATGAAGTAGACCAGACTATTGATAGAAGTGGCTTCATTATGGTATCTGAGTTGTGGGATTTACCTACAGAAAAGTCCATAAACTATCAATGTCAGGCAACACCACTGTACAATTTTGTGGTATCAAGCTGAATTAAGACAATTCTATGATCATGTGCAAGCACATACAACAGTATGAACATTCTTCATACCACTAATAATTCTTATATCTTGACTAAAATGATTGAATGTAACTTCTTTATAGTGATATATTGCCAGTTTAGTTTTATACTCTTTGCCTCCTAAATAAGAGTTGCTATGATCCTGATTACAGAATTATTTCCATTTTCTTATCTTAGATCCAGAGCAACATCTTCCACGAACTGCCTTCAACTACTAGAACACAAGCCCGAGTCCCAGTCTTTCTGACACCTACTGCTGAGATGCCATATGGTTCTCCACCATATATAGTATTTCATGGTTTAAGACTCAAGAAAAACAAATCTTGTGTGTCTATTTGTTCATTATTGGTGGTCCTGAGGTAGAAAGCATGGCATGAGAAACGAGTATTAGTAAGTGCAAAACACTAAGTATAATGACTGTTTCCTTCTTAGCACTCAATGACTGATATGAATATTACCTATTCAGTGTCTTTGATTTTGTAGATTGAGATATGAAAACTCAGGTTCTTGTAACTGGAAGGTGGCATTGCTAAAAGCCTAGTTCCTTTGAGTCTTTCTTCAGCCCATGTTTTTATGATACCACACTGTTTCATTTTGATTCATCTTTTTTTCTCTTCTATCCTATTGATAGGAGGTAATCTTATTGGCACCTGGGATTATAAGCTGTTTTGATCTATGTTTAAATAAAATATTTTTCTTTAAAAAGAATCAAAGCAACTTTTAATCCTGTTATATATGCAGAAGCTTGGTAGGAGAAAGACTTTCAAATTTCTATCGTTTACTACTACAATTACAGTCTTGGTTATTGTAAAATTGTTTTTAATCATTTGAAGTCTCATTGGAAAGACTATTATGATAAAGAATATTAACTTAGATCTTTTGCAAGGTATGGTACATGAAATGAAAGACTCAAGTTTTAGTCCTAAGATAGCCTCAAGCCATCTAAAAATGTGAGTTCAGGTTTTGGCCTCATGCAAAACCGACCAATTAGCTTATAAGACAATAAGAAAATATTGGGGAATCTCAGAAAAATTAAACAGTGACACCAAAAACATTCTTCACATATGGAGATAGAGATGATAGATAATAGATAATACTAGATACTAGATAATACCAGATAATAGATAATAACTGATAATACACAATAGATAATAAACACAGTCAATTCATTTGCTTTGTGTTATCCACCATAACTAGAGAGTAAGGACATATTGCTGATGACATTATCCACTTTAAATTAGGACATAGGTTAAAAGAGCTGGAACTGACCAGGAAACTCTGATGGCTACCATTCATAGTGCCAGAAGATGTTGTGAAAGGCAGTGAGGGAGGACTACAGGATTCTTTGTCCACGGAAGATGTGTGTACTGGTGTAACAGTGGAATAACTGGTATGGGGATAACCACTTTCTGAGGGATAACATGACTGGTACAGTAAGTTTGGTGAAATGCTCATGGCTGATGAGATAGCAGCCATAGGACAGAATCTACTATTGTTAGTTTTTAAACAGTCACGCTGCCAAATGGTCTTCTAAAATTTAAGTTTACCATCATAAAATTGAAGTGTTTACAACTTTGGTCATAAGAATGTCTTTTTGGAGTGGGTAGTAGTTATGCAGACATTCATAGTGCTTAATAGAAGTGATTGTGAGTGGATGGGTGGGTGGATGATATATATCAACCTCCCATCACAGAAGGCTTAAGGAACATGGCAGAAGGCGGGAAGAGAGAATGTCAGAAGTGGAAGGTAAAGAGCAGAGCTGTGAAGAACATATTTCTGGATGTGGTGTGGTTATTGAAGACATGCACGAAGAGTAGCTGTGGTTAGCTGCTCAAGATAAAGTCAGTCAAAATTCCAGTATGGGCTGGGGAAGCCCCACTCCTAGCTAAAGAGCTATTGACGATTTATATCTTCTGAGGGAGAAATTTTCACTCTATTGGGACATGGCTGCTTAGGTTGGCTGTGCCTAGCAGTTCACCTTATACTCATGTGCATATGAGGAGCACCGATTGGACTCAGGATTATTAATCACAATAATAGCAAACCTAGACCACATGAAATGTCAGAGTAGAGATACTGAAAAAAAAACTGGAGGGAGGTTATAGTTGATGAATACAATCAAAATACATTGTACTGATAAATGCTGAAAACAGAAGAGGTGATCTTCCCTAAGAAAAACCTCCCCAGTTGATCAGCTAATAAAAAACCCAAAACAACTTTTATATATTAAAATTATATAATTTATATATAAATTAAAAAATAGAGGCCATATATTTGAGAAAGAAAGAGAGAGAGAGAGAGAGAGCAAGGAAGATGTATAGGAGGGGCTAAAGAGAGGAAAGGGAAGGGGTTAATAATGTAATTATAGTTTCAAAAATATTGTATAAAACTATGAAAATTTCCAAGAATAAAATGAAATATTTCAAAAAGAGGGATTGATAAATACCTTTTATTTTCACTTACAGGAAGTTATGAGTGCTCTGGGAATTGGTGGAGTCTGGTATTTGTATGTGATTCCTTTAGGCAAGAATTCCAGTTGAGTTCTTCCCAAAGTGTATTTCTGGAAATGCTAGTATTCTAAGTTATAGTAAGACAGATAAGATACAGCCAGAGGATAGTTTTGCAACTCTCCCTTCTATGTCTGTTTTACACATTCACAGAGGTATTTTAATAGCACATTAAATGTTCTATATTTTCAATAGTAAAATGCATTTAAATTTGTAAAACATTTCTCAACTCAAAAGTCAGTTTTTATCCCTAGAGCACTTTATTGTTCTTTCTAAGTCTTATGATATACTTATCGTATAGTATACATTTTTGGAAGCATTTTACGTATAGTAGCTTATTGTCTTAACAACTACAGTATTTCTCAGCACAGTGAAATATAGAAGTTACGTGTTCACAGTGACATAGCTAGTAAATTGGAAGATAATATTCCTCTCAAAACTAATGTTATGGGCGACAATGTAGGATATGCTCTTTTGACTTTGGTAGCACACAGAAAAAAATTTAGGTTTGTTCAAATTGTCTGCTAACATTAAATGAGAAACTCCTATGCACCTAAAAAAGAAATTTTATTTTTTTCAAATACTTTGTCTTATATTTACATGTATTTATTTATTCATTCATAATTTATGGATTTAGCATATGCACTTGTGTGTGCACATGTACACATACAAGAGATGCATGTGGAAGTGAAAAGACGACTTGCAGGTGTTGATCTCTGACTCCACCATGTAGGTTCTGGCACTGAACTCTTTTTTTTTTTTCAATTCAATTCAGTAAGCCTTTATAAATGCACCAAAATCCATCCAGAAATTACTGCATATGAGAGAGCTTATAGTTTGAAAGGTTACCCTATTATTCCTAAACAAATATACATATTAGCAGCATTAAATGTATTCATCATGATTTATACAGATTTATGATATATACATGATATATGATATATACATGATTTATACTGATATATGTATATATGTATATATATGTATATATATGTATATAATATATATGTATGTATTATACATATGTATGCTCATGTATATAAATGTAACAATTATAATTAAGGAAACCATGAATAACAAAAGTAATGAAAGAGGCCAGGAATGACTTAAAGTGGGGATACAGAGAGGAAAAATTATCTTGATTGTCAGGTTTAGCAACAAGCACCATTTCCCTATGAGCCATCTCACTGGCCCCTAAAATTGTTCTTTTAATGCATTTATGCTACAAGAGATGAAACATTATGCAAGACCAAATGTTACAGAGCTTACCATGGAGTAGGGGTAGGTAATTTTAAGGTACACATGGTTTTTGATACAAGGCATTATTATGAAGACTTGGCTAGCCTTGAGTTTGCTATGTAGACTAGGCTGACTTTGAACTCACAGACATTTTTCTGCCTCTATCTCCGGAATGCTAGGATTAAAGGTGTGCTCCACAATACGTAGTTTTTGTTCTCTCTCCAGCCCCACTAGCTCCAGCCCAAATATTTATTTATTTATTATGTGTAAGTACACTGTAGCTGTCTTCAGACACCCCAGAGGAGGACATCAGATTTCATTATGGATGCTTTTGATCCACCATGTGGTTGCTGGGATTTGAACTCAGGACCTTCAGAAGAGCAGTCAGTGCTCTTAACCGTTGAGCCATCTCTCCAGCCCACTAGATGCCTTTCTTTGCTTGTCAACACACATGAGCTGAACAGAAGGAAACCTGGCATCTTATTGAGATTGTTTGACTAGATGTATAGTGAAAAATAAAGTCTCGGTCCCGGGACTCCAAGGAACTTAGGAATTTAGTCTGCTTAGGTGAGAGTCTGTACCACCTGGGAACTGCCAAAGCAACACAGTGTCTGAGAAAGGTCCTGTTTTGGGCCTTCTTCTTCGGCCAGGAGGAGGTCCAAATACAAGATATCTGCGCACCTTCCCTGTAAGAGAGCTTGCCAGCAGAGAGTGCTCTGAGCACTGAAACTCAGAGGAGAGAATCTGTCTCCCAGGTCTGCTGATAGACGGTAACAGAATCACCAGAAGAACAATCTCTAAACAGAGTCAACTATAACTACTAACTCCAGAGATTACCAGATGGCGAAAGGTAAACGGAGGAATCTTACTAACAGGAACCAAGACCACTCACCATCACCAGAACCCAGCACACCCACTTCGCCCAGTCCAGGGAACCCCAACACACCTGAGAACCTAGACCTAGATTTAAAAGCATATCTCATGATGATGGTAGAGGACATCAAGAAGGACTTTAATAAATCACTTAAAGAAATACAGGAGAACACTGCTAAAGAGTTACAAGTCCTTAAAGAAAAACAGGAAAACACAATCAAACAGGTAGAAGTCCTTACAGAAAAAGAGGAAAAAACATACAAACAGGTGATGGAAATGAACAAAACCATACTAGACCTAAAAAGGGAAGTAGACACAATAAAGAAAACTCAAAGCGAGGCAACACTAGAGATAGAAATCCTAGGAAAGAAATCTGGAACCATAGATTTGAGCATCAGCAACAGAATACAAGAGATGGAAGAGAGAATCTCAGGTGCAGAAGATTCCATAGAGAACATCGGCACAACAATCAAAGAAAATGGAAAATGCAAAAAGATCCTAACTCAAAATATCCAGGAAATCCAGGACACAATAAGAAGACCAAACGTACGGATAATAGGAGTGGATGAGAATGAAGATTTTCAACTCAAAGGTCCAGCAAACATCTTCAACAAAATTATTGAAGAAAACTTCCCAAATCTAAAGAATGAGATGCATATGAACATACAAGAAGCCTACAGAACTCCAAATAGACTGGACCAGAAAAGAAATTCCTCCCGACACATAATAATCAGAACATCAAATGCACTAAATAAAGATAGAATACTAAAAGCAGTAAGGGAAAAAGGTCAAGTAACATATAAAGGCAAGCCTATCAGAATTACACCAGATTTTTCACCAGAGACTATGAAAGCCAGAAGAGCCTGGACAGATGTTATACAGACACTAAGAGAACACAAACTGCAGCCCAGGCTACTATACCCAGCCAAACTCTCAATTATCATAGAGGGAGAAACCAAAGTATTCCACGACAAAACCAAATTCACGCATTATCTCTCCACGAATCCAGCCCTTCAAAGAATAATAACAGAAAAAAACCAATACAAGAACGGGAACAACGCCCTAGAAAAAACAAGAAGGTAATCCCTCAACAAACCTAAAAGAAGACAGCCACAAGAACAGAATGCCACCTTTAACAACTAAAATAACAGGAAGCAACAATTACTTTTCCTTAATATCTCTTAACATCAATGGTCTCAACTCGCCAATAAAAAGACATAGACTAACAAACTGGCTACACAAACAAGACCCAACATTTTGCTGCTTACAGGAAACTCATCTCAGAGAAAAAGATAGACACTACCTCAGAATGAAAGGCTGGAAAACAATTTTCCAAGCAAATGGTATGAAGAAACAAGCAGGAGTAGCCATCCTAATATCTGATAAGATTGACTTCCAACCCAAAGTCATCAAAAAAGACAAGGAGGGACACTTCATTCTCATCAAAGGTAAAATCCTCCAAGAGGAACTCTCAATTCTGAATATCTATGCTCCAAATACAAGAGCAGCCACATTCACTAAAGAAACTTTAGTAAAGCTCAAAGCACACATTGCGCCTCACACAATAATAGTGGGAGACTTCAACACACCACTTTCACCAATGGACAGATCATGGAAACAGAAACTAAACAGGGACACACTGAAACTAACAGAAGTGATGAAACAAATGGATCTGACAGATATCTACAGAACATTTTACCCTAAAACAAAAGGATATACCTTCTTCTCAGCACCTCATGGTACCTTCTCCAAAATTGACCACATAATAGGTCACAAATCAGGCCTCAACAGATTCAAAAATATTGAAATTGTCCCATGTATCCTATCAGATCACCATGCACTAAGGCTGATCTTCAATAACAAAATAAATAACAGAAAGCCAACATTCACATGGAAACTGAACAACACTCTTCTCAATGATACCTTGGTCAAGGAAGGAATAAAGAAAGAAATTAAAGACTTTTTAGAGTTTAATGAAAATGAAGCCACAACGTACCCAAACCTTTGGGACACAATGAAAGCATTTCTAAGAGGGAAACTCATAGCTATGAGTGCCTTCAAGAAAAAACGGGAGAGAGCACATACTAGCAGCTTGACAACACATCTAAAAGCTCTAGAAAAAAAGGAAGCAAATTCACCCAAGAGGAGTAGACGGCAGGAAATAATCAAACTCAGGGGTGAAATCAACCAAGTGGAAACAAGAAGAACTATCCAAAGAATTAACCAAACGAGGAGTTGGTTCTTTGAGAAAATCAACAAGATAGATAAACCCTTAGCTAGACTCACTAAAGGGCACAGGGACAAAATCCTAATTAACAAAATCAGAAATGAAAAGGGAGACATAACAACAGATCCTGAAGAAATCCAAAACACCATCAGATCCTTCTACAAAAGGCTATACTCAACAAAACTGGAAAACCTGGACGAAATGGACAAATTTCTGGACAGATACCAGGTACCAAAGTTGAATCAGGATCAAGTTGACCTTCTAAACAGTCCCATATCCCCTAAAGAAATAGAAGCAGTTATTAATAGTCTCCCAGCCAAAAAAAGCCCAGGACCAGACGGGTTTAGTGCAGAGTTCTATCAGACCTTCAAAGAAGATCTAACTCCAGTTCTGCACAAACTTTTTCACAAGATAGAAGTAGAAGGTATTCTACCCAACTCATTTTATGAAGCCACTATTACTCTGATACCTAAACCACAGAAAGATCCAACAAAGATAGAGAACTTCAGACCAATTTCTCTTATGAACATCGATGCAAAAATCCTTAATAAAATTCTCGCTAACCGAATCCAAGAACACATTAAAGCAATCATCCATCCTGACCAAGTAGGTTTTATTCCAGGGATGCAGGGATGGTTTAATATACGAAAATCCATCAATGTAATCCATTATATAAACAAACTCAAAGACAAAAACCACATGATCATCTCGTTAGATGCAGAAAAAGCATTTGACAAGATCCAACACCCATTCATGATAAAAGTTCTGGAAAGATCAGGAATTCAAGGCCAATACCTAAACATGATAAAAGCAATATACAGCAAACCAGTAGCCAACATCAAAGTAAATGGAGAGAAGCTGGAAGCAATCCCACTAAAATCAGGGACTAGACAAGGCTGCCCACTTTCTCCCTACCTTTTCAACATAGTACTTGAAGTATTAGCCAGAGCAATTCGACAACAAAAGGAGATCAAGGGGATACAAATTGGAAAAGAGGAAGTCAAAATATCACTTTTTGCAGATGATATGATAGTATATATAAGTGACCCTAAAAATTCCAACAGAGAACTCCTAAACCTGATAAACAGCTTCGGTGAAGTAGCTGGATATAAAATTAACTCAAACAAGTCAATGGCCTTTCTCTACACAAAGAATAAACAGGCTGAGAAAGAAATTAGGGAAACAACACCCTTCTCAATAGCCACAAATAATATAAAATATCTCGGCGTGACTCTAACGAAGGAAGTGAAAGATCTGTATGATAAAAACTTCAAGTCCCTGAAGAAAGAAATTAAAGAAGATCTCAGAAGATGGAAAGATCTCCCATGCTCATGGATTGGCAGGACCAACATTGTAAAAATGGCTATCTTGCCAAAAGCAATCTACAGATTCAATGCAATCCCCATTAAAATTCCAACTCAATTCTTCAACGAATTAGAAGGAGCAATTTGCAAATTCATCTGGAATAACAAAAAACCGAGGATAGCAAAAACTCTTCTCAAGGATAAAAGAACCTCTGGTGGAATCACCATGCCTGACCTAAAGCTTTACTACAGAGCAATTGTGATAAAAACTGCATGGTACTGGTATAGAGACAGACAAGTGGACCAATGGAATAGAATTGAAGACCCAGAAATGAACCCACACACCTATGGTCACTTGATCTTCGACAAGGGAGCCAAAACCATCCAGTGGAAGAAAGACAGCATTTTCAACAATTGGTGCTGGCACAACTGGTTGTTATCATGTAGAAGAATGCGAATCGATCCATACTTATCTCCTTGTACTAAGGTCAAATCTAAGTGGATCAAGGAACTTCACATAAAACCAGAGACACTGAAACTTATAGAGGAGAAAGTGGGGAAAAGCCTTGAAGATATGGGCACAGGGGAAAAATTCCTGAACAGAACAGCAATGGCTTGTGCTGTAAGATCGAGAATTGACAAATGGGACCTAATGAAACTCCAAAGTTTCTGCAAGGCAAAAGACACTGTCTATAAGACAAAAAGACCACCAACAGACTGGGAAAGGATCTTTACCTATCCTAAATCAGATAGGGGACTAATATCCAACATATATAAAGAACTCAAGAAGGTGGACCTCAGAAAATCAAATAACCCCCTTAAAAAATGGGGCTCAGAACTGAACAAAGAATTCTCACCTGAGGAATACCGAATGGCAGAGAAGCACCTGAAAAAATGTTCAACATCCTTAATCATCAGGGAAATGCAAATCAAAACAACCCTGAGATTCCACCTCACACCAGTGAGAATGGCTAAGATCAAAAATTCAGGTGACAGCAGATGCTGGCGAGGATGTGGAGAAAGAGGAACACTCCTCCATTGTTGGTGGGATTGCAGGCTTGTACAACCACTCTGGAAATCAGTCTGGCGGTTCCTCAGAAAATTGGACATAGTACTACCGGAGGATCCAGCAATACCTCTCCTGGGCATATATCCAGAAGAAGCCCCAACTGGTAAGAAGGACACATGCTCCACTATGTTCATAGCAGCCTTATTTATAATAGCCAGAAACTGGAAAGAACCCAGATGCCCCTCAACAGAGGAATGGATACAGAAAATGTGGTACATCTACACAATGGAGTACTACTCAGCTATTAAAAAGAATGAATTTATGAAATTCCTAGCCAAATGGATGGACCTGGAGAGCATCATCCTGAGTGAGGTAACACAATCACAAAGGAACTCACACAATATGTACTCACTGATAAGTGGATACTAGCCCAAAACCTAGGATACCCACGATATAAGATACAATTTCCTAAACACATGAAACTCAAGAAAAATGAAGACTGAAGTGTGGACACTATGCCCCTCCTTAGAAGTGGGAACAAAACACCCATGGAAGGAGTTACAGAAACAAAGTTTGGAGCTGAGATGAAAGGATGGACCATGTAGAGACTGCCATATCCAGGGATCCACCCCATAATCAGCATCCAAACGCTGACACCATTGCATATACTAGCAAGATTTTATCGAAAGGACCCAGATGTAGCTGTCTCTTGTGAGACTATCCCGGGGCCTAGCAAACACAGAAGTGGATGCTCACAGTCAGCTAATGGATGGATCACAGGGCTCCCAATGGAGGAGCTAGAGAAAGTATCCAAGGAGCTAAAGGGATCTTCAACCCTATAGGTGGAAAAACATTATGAACTAACCAGTACCCCTGAGCTCTTGACTCTAGCTGCATATGTATCAAAAGATGGCCTATTCGGCCATCACTGGAAAGAGAGGCCCATTGGACACGCAGACTTTGTGTGCCCCGGTACAGGGGAACGCCAGGGCCAAAGGGGGGGAGTGGGTGGGTAGGGGAGTGGGGGTGGGTGGGTAAGGGGGACTTTTGGTATAGCATTGGAAATGTAAATGAGCTAAATACCTAATAAAAAATGGAAAAAAAAAAAAAAAAAAAAAGAAAAATAAAGTCTCTTGTCCACTTACAGATGTAGTAAAGATTTTAGTAACCAAAGACAAAATTTGTTGTCAGTTTTTAGGTATTTTGTTTTTGTTTTTTGTTTTTTCTAGACAGGGTTTCTCTGTATAACCCTGGCTATCCTGGAACTCACTTTGTAGACCAGGCTGGCCTTGAACTCAGATATCTGCCTGTCTCTACCTCCCAAGTGCTGGGATTGAAGGCATGCGCCACCACCGCCCAGCTAGTTATTCTTATTAAAATATTTTGCACATATCTACATAACACAGGATTAAAATATGTACCACATATCTAATAGTATACACACACATAAAATTCCTATTTAAAACACAAATATTTCATGCCCATGATTCTACCCTCTGCTTTCCTTCACTCCATTTACACATCATTTTGGGAATGTATCCAAGTCCAAATATAGAAAACTACCATAGTGACAAAAAGGAAAAAGACATCAAACCCCACAGTACTGTGTTCTTGTATAGATTGTAACAATTATTTATCTATATTACATTATATACAGTACTATAATTTACATGGTGATCAGCATTTCGCAGACATTTGTGTAATTTTAATCAATCTGACTTGAGATAATCCTTTGAATATTATTTTTGTAACGGATAAAATTTTCCTTGATTTTATTACTTTTCATAACTTGATGGACTCTAAATTGACTTTTAGTAATTCTAATCAGTATAAAAGACTTTTCAGATTTCTAGAACACTGAATATTTTCAGCTTGTTCTAAAAGGATTTCCGACTTTTAAAAATTAAAATTGTAATTTTTCTTCTTGTAAATTGTCTAGTTTCCCATATTCATTACTCGCTAGCATTAACTTCATATTCTCAGTGAAAGATTATATTTTAAAAGCTCTGAAATTCTTCTATTATGATTCGTAGACCCACAACACTCTGGCATAAATTATCACTCTGAAGGCATAAAGTCAATTCATGTGTGTTTGCTTCCATTCTATACAAACAAGTCACGAATGATATAAATGAGCTTAGATTAGATCAGATACGATGTGGATTGAAGAGTGATGGCCAATGAAAACAAGAAGAGTGATTAGTATTGTTCTTGCTGTATGATGAATTACCCTATACCATGCATTAAAACAATGGATTGTTCTTCAGAATATCACAGACCCTTTAGCAAAGCAATGACGGGAAATATATAGTCCCCTATCATTTAGCAAAAAGTGAGACTTACCAAAAATGTTGAAAAATTTTCTTCAAGTATCAAAGAACATCATGGTACTGGTACTGATAAGAAAGCACACACCGTGTCCTTGGTAATGGGTTTATTGTATTTTATTCATTTCCTTTGCAGTCCTGCTCTGTGATAGTAAACTGTTTTGATCTCTTAGTACTTACCTCAAAGTGGACTAGGAGCTCCTCTACCCTTGGGGTACTGGTAAGAGCCTAATGATTCTATTTGATCAACCATGTTAAACACTAATGACATAAGTCAAGAGAAATATACATAGTGAGTGCATCAAAGAGATACTTTTACTCCTAGGCATAAGGCAGTTGCTTAGCAACCCGTGTCACACTTTGTGGTCATCTGTTAGGAAAGACACAAAGTCAATAGTGACTCAAGGCTTAAGATTGTAAATGAAAACAAACAAACAAACGACAATCTGTTGAATTAAAGGAAAGCACTGCCTCAACAAACACAAAATGAGTCACTGATGCGAGGCATCTATTTGAAGGTTTGCAGAGCATCAATGAAATTGTCAAAAAACAAAAAACAAAACAACAACAAAAAATCTACATTCAAACCCAGTAGGCTGAGATAGCACTGAAAATAAACTAAAATGTACATGACCTGCTCCCATATGCTAGGAACTACCTAGGAACACTGATTATCTGCAAGCTGTAGTAGTTTAAGTGGTTCATACTATTTAGATTAAGTAGTTCCACAGGCTGTATAGCATCTATATCATCTTTTGATTTGGGAGTTTTATTAGCAATAATAATAGTAATAACACTTACAATCTTCTTTTATATCTTTATCTAATATCACATTTTTAGCTTATTCATTCTTCTCTCATGATATCCTGACCAGTTTTCCCTCTCTCTATTCCTTCTGATCCCCCTCCCCCTATACCTGGTACATACCTTCTGCTAGCGTCATGATAATTATCAGGATTCTGTGATATAGACTAACAGGGTGATATGATAAGTAGAAGTATTATATTTTATTTACTAAAGTTATAAAAAATGAGAAAGTATATTAACTTGTGGTTTCTATTGTTTATAATTCTCTGAGAAATTAAATTAATCACACATGCTTAATATTTAGGTATTATCATCATATTCAAACATTAAATATACTGCATTTTATTGCCACTATAGATGATAACTGCACTACACGCTATTCTTGAGAGAAATAGAAACATTAAAATATCTTTCTATTTATTTGTCCATCGATGTATCCATCCTGATACTGTGTGAAGGGAAGGAGGGCAGGTGGTGACATAAGCTGATAGTGTGGCAGTGTGTGAGGGCAGCAGATGATTAATATTCTACCTGAAATATAAAATCAATTATGTCCCTCTCCCACTTCTATGTTCTGCTCAGATGCTCAGTGGATCAAAGGATGCCCACTTATGTCAAAGGCTTCTTTACTGAATTCACCAATTTAAACTTACTTCTTCCAGAAGCACACAGACACACTCAGAAACATCATATGCTTTCTCAGATATCTGGGCATGTTCTTATCCAGTCACCTTGCTCTCAAGTAACCATCTCTTAGACTCTTTGTTTATTCCTGCAATAAGTACATAAATCCACAAAGTCTGTTAGGAAATGAATGCTTCCTTCTTAGTGGAACTATAATGTCTTTAGCATAAAAGCCCTCCACCATCCATAGGTTTGCCCACTCTTAGAGTCACACATTTATCTCCGAAGCACAACCCAGCAACCCCCACCTCTCTTTAGATCTCTGAGTTTAACTTTGAGAGTGTTTTCAAAACTTGTTAGCATTTTCCATAATGTTGAATTTAGTAATCCAAACCAGTCAATTTGGAATAGTAGTGTTCTGATGAAAATAAAGTATCAGAAAGCATCTTTATCATATGCTAGCCCATTTTTTTTTCCAGGACTGGTTGCATGTAGCTGTTCTTCCAGTGACTGTGGAGCATTGTTAACGTGGTCCCTGCAATTACTTATATTCAGCACTATGATAGGTTCTGGCAATGCAATGTTGAACAGATCAGAACTAAGCCTTGCTCCTGGAGCAGTGTGAGAGCTAGGTTAAGGGAATAAGTGCCTGAAAGGAAATTGATAGAGTGTGAACATGGGAGTGTCATTACTGGTTCAATGAGTTGCAAGAGTGGCTGGAAGAATCTCTGAGCAGATACCAAATAGACTGAACTTCTTCAGGACCACGTGGAAACCTTGAACCTCAATGTCCTTGTGTCCAGGACTCTACACCTGCAGCTGACTTTTCTACATCTGCAGGATTTCTGGGTTTCAATAATACAATGCTATTTTCCATTTTCTTTTTCCCTTATAAAGGCATTTGGCTTTTATCTTTGTTTTCTGAGACAGATGTTTCATTTCACTGATAGATTTAATGTCATCCTACAGCAAGCTGGCACTTCGTTCCTTTTATAAGAATGTTTTTCTTCAACCTGTTTCATTTCCACCTATGCTTTTTTATATATAAATAATGAGCTCTTCAATAATAACCTAAAGTCACCTGATGGTGCCAATAAGGCGGGAGATGCTAAGCACAAATTATTGCCAGTCATTTCATTTTTCAGGTTTATTTTTTGGTATATTAATCACTAGCTTATCATAAACAGTCAAGAGTTCCCTGAAAAGGACATAGTAAAGCTGTTTATTTAGTGCTAATTACTCTGTTTTCATCAAATTTTAACTGTTTGAACTTATGTTATATGTGTAAAGAGACAAATTTCTGTTTTAACTGCAACATGAATGAATCCTTTCTTTGGTACAAGTAGTCTTTTTCAATTCTGTTACCTTTCAAAATACTTTAACACAATTCACAGATTAATAGGTTTGAAATCATGTTTATCCATTTATATCATTAAAGCCTGAATCACAGAGTTTCTGTTTTGCTATAAATCTATGTGATTATTTGGGCAATTAGGATGTTCTCAAAATTTCTAATTAGCACATAACAAAAGATTTTACAAGAAGTTAAACCGCATGAAGCATAAAAGTGAGCGTCCTGTTACAATAACACCTGTAACCCAAGTTTTACATGATTGTTTGAAATGTGCTATATGCAAACGACTTTTAAATTTTATCTAGGAGGTACAAGGGTGAAGTAGTTGTTTGCATAAACAAGCTAATAGAATTTATTTTTTACTAAGGAGTTCTTATTGCTTTACCTTTAATTAAAAGACATTAGGACAGTAAGTTGCTTCATGAATTTTTCTATTTGTACAGATAGGCAAAATTATATAGCATGAAGCAAGTTATTGCCATAAATACTTGAAAATCCTTTTTATAGACTCTTTTGGCTGTCTCTCTTTATGATAAGAGGCATTTGGAAACAAACACGAAAAGAATCCCATTTAATTTATGGGACAATGTTTTGAAGGAATTTTAAGAACACCTAGAGTTATTTTCTGTGGTTCATTTGACATTGTGGACTTACAGTTACATTTGTGGGCTGTGTTTATAATTGACTGACTAATAGTATGAAATACTTGTGTATTCAACTTGATCTTCTTAGTGATCTACATCAATTTTTATATCTGTATACCATTGTAGACATCTCAGTAACGAACTTGTGGAGGTACCTACTTTCTGAGGATAGCTCTCAGAATGATTCACTGTGCTTCTGCTTAAAGAATTCATTAAGAAAAATATCCCAATATCATTTAAAGAACATTTAGACAGAAAAAGAAGTTGTTCTCAACCATGACTCAGTCCACTTTCCTTTGAAGGGCACCTCAGGTCTACTTAAATAGGATATACAGAATGACCTTATGCGAGTAGATCTGACCCAGCACTTCCTATCTCATAGTTCTTTTGAGTCTAAACTTTTGATTATGAACTCTGTTTAGAACAGTGGTCTAAAAATTAATTTCAAGTCTAAAGTGGAGAAAACAAAATATTTCACTGTTTCTTTACTCACATTTTCCATTTTCAAACTAATAAAAATAATACAATATCAAGCGTATTTTCTTGAAGTCAAAGGAAGAGTTCATAGTCTATAATTCCTCAATGATTTATATGTTTTTTCCTTTTCTGTCAATTTCTGTGTCTACTTTCTGGACACAAAGAGAAAGTGTAACTCTCTCTATATTAACTTATTCAAAATTTTGAGACTTAATTCATAGAAATTTGAGTATATAAATGTGCTGAAAATACTGCTTTGAGCAGTTTAGATATTAAAGACGAACAGGGGTTGGAGAAATGGCTCAGAGATTAAGAGCATTGGCTGCTCTTCCAGAGGTCTTAAGTTTAATTTCCAGCAACCACATGGTGGCTCACAACTATCTATAATGAGATCTGGCGCCCTCTTTTGGTATGGAGGCCGAACTTTGTACACATAATAAGTAACCAAAAAAAAAAAAAAAAAAAAAAAGCTCATTAACATTTTCTGAATATTCCCATTCTGTGTTGATTCAGAAAATTTCATAAACAATATATAAATAAACATGTTTTTCCATCCTTCAAATTACACCAGCATGTTGTTTGTATAATATGTGACTTAATGGTTTTTTTATATCTTATAAAAGAAATGTTTGCAGGCTGAGCATGAGAGTACAACCTCTGCTCTGGGGAGGCTGAGGCAGGATGGTAATAGGTTCAAGGCCAACCTGGGTCCACACAAGGAGACTCTGACTCAGAAAAGACCAAACCAAACCATTACAATATGCGTTTGTTCTACTCCCAGATTATTTTTTGATTGCTGAAAGAGAGATATATGGTTCAAAAATGAAAAAGAAAGAGGTTTAAATTTTCTTTCTCATATACTTTTTAATCCCCTCAATGACTGTATATAAACATTTATTTTTTGCTTTTGCTTTGCTTCTGAATAAGGCTGTGACCTAATCCTGAAAATTAGATGCGTAGGCTTTAGCATATCTAGCATCTCAGCAGCACATGCTGTTTTCTAATGTATATAGAAAATATTGTTGTGTGTGCAACAAGCTCTCATTATATGATATGAGGCCTTCTAACAGAAAAATTACTTAATTTTGTAATAAAGAACTTGAGCAATCAAGAAAATTGCCAAAAAGATAGTAGTGAAAGTTATTTTCTGTGCCACTACTCTCAAACATCCGTGACCATCATTCCTTTATCCTTTTATGAATGTATGGACATATAAACAAGAAAACATTAAAATACATTTTTTTGAAAATGTTGTGATATTGGACATGCTATCTTAAAAATAAGACTTAGTTTTATTTTAATTAACTTTAGCAAATGAAAATAAGGTGAAATAGATGGTGAACTGTAGAAACTTCTTTTTTCTTCCATCACAACCCGAAGCTCCCGAAAGATTCCTTTAAAATTAAACAGAACAGGGCTGGAGAGATGGCTTGGTTAGTGAATGTGATTCCAATGCTGTGAAAGCCAAAGGAAGTAAGAGAAAGGAGAATACCTGGTGTTCTGTGGCCAGCCCAGCTAGCTGAATTGGAGAATGCCATGCTCAGTGAGATATCTTAAAATACCTCATAAAATAAGGTAGCAAGATAGCTTTATGGTTACAAGTGTTCGCAGTGCAAGCTGGATGGCCTGGGTCTGTTCTCCAGAACTCACAATGGAAGAAAAAAAAACCATCAATACCCAATCTGTTCTCTGATTTCACACACATGCATGTGCATGCTCACACTCTCTTTTACGCACACACCACGTATAACACATATTATAATAAAAATAAAATAAGAAATAAGATATATAGTAGAGAGGGATAGGGAAGACATTTGAAACTGAACTCTGACCACATACCTATATGGTCACTCATGTGCATGCATAAGCTTCCTAATAAACATACACACACAGAAGATTAACAAAAATAATTATCCAAAACATTAAATGTTAGGAAATGTTCTAAAAAGTTAAAACTGTCAGTTTTAACTGACAGCGCTTGTTTTGTCAATGGGGCCAGCCTCGTTTTGGAGCAGCCCTCTCTGTCTAGCATAATATTTGCGGCACTTCTATTGTTTTAAAGTATTTGCATTCTAACAATATCATCATTATTTAGTCAAATATTTTTCTCTGTATTAGTATTATGAGCTGTAAGTTTCTTACAGTTTAGACTTATTTAAACTGTAAGAAACCATTATCTTTATTATGTACTTTGATTTTTAATTGATTTCCTTTAACTTTCTGTCATTTTCTGTCTCCTATAATAATTTGGTTTTATTTTTTGGGGGGTGGTGGTAAGTAATAGTAGTTCAGGATCTAAAATTGCATGGATCTAGGAATTTATGGAATGGTTTTTTGAGATGGAAATAATGTATATTAGAAAGCTTTGGGAAACAGATTATTCTTTATAATCTGGCTGGACTGTAACTGACCACTGAATGACCTAACAGTAAAGACATTGCCAGAAGAGGAAGGAGTCTTCCTTCAATTTTGTCTCTATATTCAAGACTACAATATCAGTTCCTATCTTAGTTTCCAGTCAGCTCTACAAATTTCAGACTTGTTACTCTCTGCAATTTTATTAACCTACAAATCTTTATTACTTGCTCACTCAGATGTGTGTGCGTGTGTGTACATGTGTACAGGGGCAGACATGTTTGCTTGTGAATGCTTTTGTGAAGTCCTGTCCCAAACTTCAATTTGGATAGTGTCTCTTGATTTTCTGAGTTACGTTTTCATCTTTTCCCACCCTGTTATAGATGGTGGGTGTTTATTTCCCGGGGCTTCCTTAGCAGAAGAGAGAAGGGCTGGGAAGACAATTGCCTTGCATTTGGTGCCTTTTTGTCAGATTTTGTTTTTCTTATCTCTGACTTCCAAGGTTCTTTTAAGCATCTCACACCCTGAAATCATTTAGGATACATGCCGTTTCCCCACCAAGGGAACAAGGAAATGGATCTGCCACTCCTCAGTTTGTAGAAAAAGGGCCCTTTGCTTCCATTAGACAGATGCAATTTTACAGCTTCATTGCTCACTTCCTAAACTTTATCTATTTCTTTTCTGTAGCTTTCGCAACTTTCCTTCACTAAAGTATTTGGAGAATTACAAGTATCATGCTCCTTGGCTCATTGTCTGCCCGTGGCTGAAAGGAACAGTTAAAGAGTTCAGGGTCTCTCTGTAAAGCATTTCTCACTATGTTCTGGAACCTCACTGTTGTTTTCTCTCTTGGCTGCTAGTTTTTGAACTTCATGGTGTGGAACTGTTTAGTCATTGTTGTTGAATTTCTACATATTTTGGTTCATGGCATTGGTTTTGGGACAGAAAATCCTATGCAACAACTTTATTCCATTGTCTTTAGCTTAGAAATACCCAAAGCCTGTTGTTAGCTAGAAAATATTTCCCAACATTGTATGGAAATGAAAATTTGCAAAAAGAAGATTAGGTAGGGCACATTATCATGTGAACAAGCGCTTAATTACATTAGTGATGCAAATGTTTTTTGAGATTATACTTTTGTAAACAAGATGATCTTGTAATGGAGGATTTGTGGTAACTGCAATGTAAAGGAGCCTCAAAGGAAAAATTAAGAAAACTAAGTATGCAAACTGTTTATTTCCAGAGCTAGTATAGTGTGATAAAATGTGATGAATACCAAAGAGGGTGTGCAAAATGACAACACAGCGCCTCTATAACCACCTCATCCTATCCTTTTAAATGTTTAGATTACTTCTCATTTCTCATAACTGAACTGAAGAAATGTTGTCTCAGACTGACACACTTCTGAGTGTTTTAAATCTCTAGCAATCAAAACCACACTTGGTAGAGAACTAATTTCACACCTCAGGCATTAAAAGCCAGAGTTTGTATTCATTGTTTATTTTACATAATGTAAAACAGCGTGAAGCATGATATATTACACAATGGATGAATAGGGATTTTAGAATAGGGAATCATTTTGCATTTACACCTGGTAGATGACATTTTATATATTGGAAACTGTCCTGCTATATCAAACATGAGTTTTTTCAATAAATTGAATTCTTGTCAAGGTATATTAAATAATAAAAGATCTATACTTTTTGATTATATTTTTCTATACTATGAACATGATTTTATGAGTTATTGTGATATCAGCGCTGAAGCCTAAAAATCCAGGTTATGTTATAAACGTGGAATATGTAAAAGTTAGGAATCACCATAAAAATATAGCCTGATATAAAGTATGTTTACTATTAAAAGGTTGGCACGACTAAAAACAAACCTTTGGCAATGTAATAATTCAGTCTTGTATGTTTTGAAGAATAACTGATGGTTTAATTTTTGGAGCCAAATAATCTATCTATCTATCTATCTATCTATCTATCTATCTATCTATCTATCTATCTATCTATCTATCTATCTATCTATTCATCCATCTATCTGTCTACATATTTATCTACCTATCTATTATTGTAGTTATACTATATTGTGTAGCTTTGTACAATTAAATAAAACTTTAATTGGTGTGATGAAAAAAAAAAAAACCTGACTATTCTTCTATCAACAGTCATTAACTTCCAATAAGTCGTCAGCTAGGGATTACACTTTGTGACCCTTTTCCTCACCCATGCTGAAATTTTGCTTAGAGTGGTTTTGCGCGGGCTTTGTAGACTTAGTCACCGATGTGAGTTTATGTGAGCAGCACTCTTGCCATGACCCAAAAACTATCTCATAGCAGTCCTGTACCTCTGGCTTTTACAAGCCTTCTTCCTCCTCTTTGGTGATGATCACTAGGCCTAGGTGGAAGTGGGTATGATATGAATGTCTCATTTAGAACTGAACACTCCCAAGTCTCTTCTGCTCTGAGTAGTAGCCAGTTTTCCATCTCTGTATCAAGCACTATCTACAGCAGAAGGAAGCTCCTCTACTAAAGCTTGAGAGACACACTGACCTATGGGTATGAAGTTGACTCTTTAGGATGGAGTTCATTATTTTGCCCATTTAACTGAGGAATAGTTAAACTCTCCTTAAGCCTATGACTTTGTCTCAGTTTACAGTACTGGCCAAAAGTTTTTTTTTTTTTTTTCATGTAAAATGAACTTTAAATCCAACCAGAAAGTAATTGGTTACTTCTATTATATTCTTGTCATTATTGGGCATATTTAACAGATCAGGTGTTATTGTGTAACATTATCTGTGTTATTGTCATACAGTTCACAGCTGAGTAATACTGTTGATATTTCCCATCCTAAAATATTGATAGAACCTTCTGGCACTATTAAACTAGCCAGTACCTTGCTCAGATGATAGGCTACCAATCGTTCAAACAAACAAATGAATAATAGTGCCAAGTGTAGGCTATTTATTTATGACTTGTCAGTGGGGTCCCATGGGTAAGTCTCTTTTGCTAAAATACCATAGACTTGAGTTTTAGGATGTAGAGAAATCAGACTGGTACTGATTTGGAAGCTTCCATCCTTTCTTCCTTCCTTGCTTCCTCCCTCTTCCCTCCCTCCCTCCCTCCCTCCCTCCCTCCCTCCCTCCCTCCCTTCCTTCCTTCCTTTCTTTCTTTTTTCTTTCTTTCATGTATATGAGCATGCTATTGCTGACACACAAGAAAAGGGTGTTGAATCTAATTACTGATAGTTGCGGTTGCTGAGAATTGAACTCATGGCCTCTGGAAGAATACCCAGTGCTCTTAACCCCTGATTCAACTCTCCAGCCCCCATGGCATCACATGCCATGGCATGAGCAGACCCCATCAATCACTAATTTGAGAAAATGCCTTTTAGCTGGATCTCATGGAGGCATATTCTCCAATGAGGCTCCTTCCTCTCTGAAGATTCTAGCTTGAGTGAAGTTGACACACAAACCCACCCAACACATCATCTATTGAATGAAGTTATTCTTGTTATTCCTTTCACGGTTAGAGAGAAATTCTAGTTGTTTCTTGGGACTTTTGTATCTGTTTTGAGTGATCCTTGATAAAGTTTCAGAATCATACTGTCCTTTTTTTTTTTCCCTGTGTTCATTGAAGCCTCTACTTCTCAAAGGGCCCTGTATTTTTTGTTTTGTTTTGTTTTGTTTTTGTTTTGTTTTTGTTTTTGTTTTTTTGTTTTGGTAAAACAGCACTGAAAAAGTATTAGCTATCTATTAGATATAGTTTTCAATGAAGAAAGCTGAGCCATGTGTTTTAAAAAAACATGTAATTTATAACAAAAATTCAAATTAAAATTAAAAGTATATTTTACCCTTTAATCTTTATATTTGGTTTTCCTTATATTCCTGGAAGAATTTTCATTGTCATAAATACACATAAGACAATTCCTCCACTGTATATCACAATACATTCAGAGTAACAACAGCAGCAATGTTTTAGGGGTTTTTTGTTTGTTTGTTTTTTGCCTCCCATATCTTTCTGTATATTTTTAGCTCAGAGTGAATAGTACATTAGGTATATGGGACCAAATGTTTGTATTCTCATACTTTTTGGAACAATGTTGCCTTGATACTAAGTTTTTACATCCTTTTGATTATTATTTTATTTTAATATTTAATTTATAATAAGGATTATTATTGTTATCAGCGTGTTTGTATGTGGTGTGTTCATGTGAGCCGCGGTGGGGCTCATATTTGGTTCTCTCCTTCTAGAGGTAGGGAATGAGACTCAGGGAAATTGAACTCAGGTCACCAGACTTGTGCAGCAAGAACTATTACCTATGGAAGCAGCTCACTGGTGCTGCCTTTTCTGTCTTCAGGAGTTGCTTTTGAAATATGTATCCTAGCAAAAACTCTTCTCAAGGATAAAAGAACCTCTGGTGGAATGACCATGCCTGACCTAAAGCTGGACTACAGAGCAATTGTGATAAAAACTGCATGGTACCGGTATAGCAACAGACAAGTAGACCAATGGAATAGAATTGAAGACCCAGAAATGAACCCACACACCTATGATCACTTGATCTTTGAAAAGGGAGCTAAAACCATCCAGTGGAAAAAAGACAGCATTTTCAACAAATGGTGCTGGCACAAATGGCAGTTATATAGAAGAATGCGAATTGATCCATTCCTATCTCCTTGTACTAAGGTCAAATCTAAGTGGATCAAGGAACTCCGCATAAAACCAGAGACACTGAAACTTATAGAGGAGAAAGTAGGGAAAAGCCTCGAAGGTATGGGTACAGGGGAAAAATTCCTGAATAGAACAGCAATGGCTTGTGCTGTAAGATCAAGAATTGACAAATGGGACCTCATAAAATTGCAGAGCTTCTGCAAGGCAAAAGCCACCATCAATAAGACAAAAAGGCCACGAACAGATTGGGAAAGGATCTTTACCTATCCTAAATAAGATAGGGGACTAATATCCAATATATATATAAAGAACTCAAGAAGGTGGACTCCAGAAAATCAAATAACCCCATTAAAAAATGGATTTCAGAGCTAAACAAAGAATTCTCACCTTAGGAATACCGAATGGCTGAGAAGCACCTGAAAAAATGTTCAACATCCTTAATCATCAGGGAAATGCAAATCAAAACAACCCTGATATTCCACCTCACACCAGTCAGAATGACTAAGATCAAAAATTCAGGAGACAGCAGATGCTGGCGAGGATGTGGAGAAAGAGGAACACTCCTCCATTGTTGGTGGGATTGCAAGCTTGTACAACCACTCTGAAAATCAGTCTGGCGGTTCCTCAGAAAATTGGACATAATACTACCAGAGGATCCCGCAGTACCTCTTCTGGGCATATATCCTGAAGATGTTCTAACCGGTAAGAAGGACACATGCTCCACTATGTTCATAGCAGCCTTATTTATAATAGCCAGAAGCTGGAAAGAACCCAGATGCCCCTCAACAGAGGAATGGATACAGAAAATGTGGTACATATACACAATGGAGTACTACTCAGCTATTAAAAAGAATGGATTTATAAAATTCCTAGGCAAATGGATGGACCTGGAGGGCATCATCCTGAGTGAGGTAACACAATCACAAAGGAACTCACACAATATGTACTCACTGATAAGTGGATATTAGCCCAGAAACTTAGAATACCCAAGATATAAGATACAATTTGCTAAACACATGAAACTCAAGAAGAACAAAGACCAAAGTGTGGACACTTTGCCCCTTAGAATTGGGAACAAAACACCCATGGAAGGAGTTACAGAGACAAAGTTTGGAGCTGAGACGAAAAGATGCATCATCTAGAGACTGCCATACCTGGGGATCCATCCCATAATCAGCTTTCAAATGCTGACACCATTGCACACACTAGCAAGATTTTGCTGAAAGGACCCTGATATAGCTGTCTCTTGTGAGGCTATGCTGGGGCCTAGCAAACACAGAAGTGGATGCTCACAGTCAGCTATTGGATGATCACAGGGCCCCCAATGGAGGAGCTAGATAAAGTACCCAATGAGCTAAAGGAGTCTGCAACCCTATAGGTGGAACAACAATATGAACTAACCAGTACCCCCCGGAGCTCATGTTTCTAGTTGCATATGTATCAGAAGATGGCCTATTTGGCCATCAGTGGAAAGAGAGGCCCATTGGTCTTGCAAACTTTATATTCCTCACAGGGGAATGCCAGGGCCAAGAAGTGAGAGTGGGTGGGTAGGGGAGTGGGGGGGCAGGTATGGGGGACTTTGGGATAGCATTGGAAATGTAAATGAAGAAAATACCTAATTAAATAAAAAGAAATCTTTATCCTATAATTATGTAACATTTCTATAGTTCAGTATTACACACACAACGGGAGAAATATTCTGAACAGTCTTACCTTAATCTTATCTGTGGCTTGTCCCCCCCACCCTCTATAGATATCCTTGGCCCTGTTTGCTGTACTGTTTAATATTTTCTTCCAGTTCATATGCATCATATGCAGATATGTTTTGTTAGCATACACATATGGTGATATACATATTTTTCTTTGACTTTTATTTCTTATTTTATCAGATTTGGGTATTCCATACTGGCATCTGAGGATATCCCCCTCCCCCATCCGCTACTCTGGCCCCACACACTCAGACCCCACTCTCTCCGGCCCCACTCACTCCAAAGATATTTCTTAATATTTTCTTTACTTGTATAATGCTTAATAAAATTGTGGAAATTTACCCTATTTTATTCAGTTATATGCATATTAGTGGAGGTTTTGTTGCTTTCATCCTATTGCTATCACAAAGTGTTCTGTAAGAAAAAGCTTTTTGGATGGAGAGATGGCTCAGTTATTAAGGGCTGTGCTCAGAAGCTGTACTCAAGAAGTAGCTTATCTTCACCTCTTTGTTGTATATTCAATTAGTTTATATCTGGACTACATTCTTAGAAGTTGGTTTTTTGTATACAAGATAAATTCTTTTTTCTGTAGATACTGCTATATATTTGTAAAGATTATAATTTTGTTCACTCTTTCCTGTGTTCTCATCAGTATCAAATGTTATGTTATCCTAGCTTTTAGCCTTTGCTTTTATGAAGGTAAGAAATATTGAAATTTATATTTTCTTTCTTTATCATTAATCTAGTTGGTTAGCCAGCCGACTGGCAGGCAGGCAGGCAGGCAGGCAGGCAAGCAAGCAAGCAAGCAAGCAAGCAAGCAAGTAATCTACCCAATCAACCAAACTACCAACTAACAGCACTGTATGTCAGTGTTCTCTGGAGTCACCGAACTAATATACAATATCTCTATTGAAAGAATTTATTGTGATGACTAACAGTCTGTATCCCAACTAACCCAACAATGGTCATCTGTGGATGGGAAGTCCACAGAATCTAGTAGTTGTTAAGACCCTGGAAGCTAGTTGTTTTAGCTGGTCTTCTGTAGAGGTAGGTTCTAACAAACATGCTGGGAAGTGCAATCAGTAGAAGAAGAACAAATCTTCCTTTTTCCAATGTCCTTGTGTCCATCCTTCAGCAGATGGTGTGTCCAGATTTAAAGTGTGTACCACTATGCCTGGATCTGAGACTTGCTTTGTCCCAGCCTGACCTTAACCTCATAGATCTCCTTGCTTCAGTCTCTTAGGATTAAGGGCATATACCACCTTGCCTGGACCTAAGCTTTTCATGGATACTATGTCTCAAAATCTCCATGCCAAGATCCAGGTCAGAAACTTGTGTCTTCCAGCCACAAGATCTGGATCACAGGTGTGCCCTCCAATTCTGGATTGTAGTTCATTTCAGATATAGCTAAGTTGACAAGCAGAAATAGCACATTAGTGGGCTGTTGAGATAGGAGAGCAGATCAGGCTTTACCTGATGATCTGAGTCTTATCCTTGGCAACCATAAGGTAGAATACAAAAATATAGGAACTACCTCTTACGAGTTTTACTCTGATACTTGCCTATATGGGCACACATGCACATATCAATCAATCAATCAATCAATCAATCAATCAATCCAATAAAACTTAATAAAAACCTATTTTGTCAGTTTATAATCTTCAAAAACTTGCATAAATGCGTACACTACCTACCTAGCTGCGAGCCAGAGCACACACATCACTGCTGTGAAGAGACACCATGACCAAGGCTAGTCTTATAAAGGCAAACATTTAGTTGGGGTTGGCTTACAGTTTCAGAGGTTCAGTCCATTATCATCATGGCAGGAAGCATAGCAGAATGCAGGTAGACATGGTGCTGGAGAAAAAGTGGATATCTACATCTAGATATGAAGGCATCCAGGAGGAGGTTCTGCCCTCCAAACTGGGCAGAACTTGAGCATAGCACCTAAAATCCCTCCTTCACAGTGTTTCACTTCCTTCAACAAGGCCATACCTTCTAAGAGTGCCATTTCCCATGGGCTAAGCATATTCAATCCACCATACCACACTCTTTAATTTTAGGTTCATTATTACTGAATTTCTTTTGCACTATGACCAGGTACACTTGCAATATATGTGCCCATCTTTTTCATAAATAATCAGAAACTATAGATATTTTTCTTACTTTGCTCTTTGTCCTGGATATCACTCCATAACAGTTCATATGCTCTTCATTATTTTTATAGTTTTTTTTTTTACTCAAATGTGTATATGTATCACAAAGGGCTTTATTTATTGTTTATTGATTATTTATACTCAAGAAAGGAATGCAGAATGTAATAATTAAGTGTAAAAGTATAATGTATTTATAGCTATTGGGTAGTAAACAGTACCCCCAAATGTCGAATTATTATTATTTGTATTAACAACTGTTTGCAAAGTAATCTTCACACCAATAACAGGAAATAAGGTTTCAAAATACATTTTCTATGATTTTACTGTAGTGATTACTGTAAAAAGAAATATCAGTCAAAATTGCAACAGTGGTGTTACTATGCTAGTTAGATGATTATCTCTTTATGTATGTAAGTTGTGGATATGAGAATTCAACAAAAATCAACAAAAGTATTTTCTGAGAGCCAGCTGTTTTGATGGAATTTACTATAAAAACATCTTATTGCAAGTTCATATCAATTAGATTTATGAGGATTTGTGGGAAATGTGTATCCTGTCTCCCATGCTTTTGAACATTCCTTGGCACATACCACTGCTATAAACCTTGGACAATGGCAGGCTTCCTTCTGGAGGCTGGAGAGCCCTCTTTTGTGTCTATTTCCATGGTGTGAGCCTTGACTCTTCCTGGACCTTTAGTCTTCATTAACCCTCAGTACCAGAACTTATAGCTGCTGTCTTTTCAGGGTCATTAATGCTGAGCTCAAGTTTCCAGAAACTTCACTATTTCTTCATTCTGTTTCTGAAATATGACTCTGAATGTGGGGTCAATGATAGCAAAGCCGAGTTAAATATAGGAGAATTATCTCTATCTGTGGGAATTTCAGTCACTTCTTCACATCAGGATCATGAATTCTACATACTCTTACCTTAATCTGTCTCCTTGACTGCTAGAACACAGTGATGTGTCTTCCTTTTTAAGTAACTCATTTTTTCTCATTCATCAGATATTGACCATCATTGGTATTAGGCTATGCACTGGGTCCTCAATGGTGAGCCAAATTGGTCTTGAACCTTGTCATAAAATTACATCCTAGTGGTGAAACAAATGTTGATAAAGTAATCACACAAAGTGCTGAGATTTGAGCTATGCATAAAAGTACAGGGAGTTTTTGATTGCCTATATTATCGTAAGGAGTTAAGACACATATCTAGTATTCTAGCCAAACCTTTACAGGTGCTATGATGCTTGAAGGAAAGTTTGAGAAGCTAGTAGAAACTGAGGATACAAAACAGAGGAAAGCAATGGGAAATGAGTGCAAAAAAGAAAGCTAATGTTTGAGATGCAAGCTGTAGGCATTTAAAAAATGCTAAGAAATTAGAGTGGAATGATGCGTATGAGCAGAGCACATAAAATTTTGAAGAGTTTATAGAAGGTATTGAGTGCTCAAATGATAAGATGTGGTAACATTTTTTTTTAAAGACTATTTTGTTAGCAGTGGTTTGGATAGAAGCTAAAGTACACATCCTGAATGTTACTCTTACAATAGTGCACTGAGTGATCTTGGAAGAGTAGACTTGGAAGGAAATAGTGATACAATAGAGAAGCCAGTGATGACAAAGATATTTAAGAGGAAGATTGATCGTACTTAGTAATATATTGAATATTGAGAGAAAGGAAGTGGGTAGTTTCAACATTGTTTTACTGGATTCTGTTCTAAACAATTGGAAGCATGGAGCTGGTCACAGAGAAAAATGACAGAAGATGCAGCTTTTGACACTCTGGGGTTTCACTTGGATATGTGTGTCTGTATGTGTACAAGTGTATGTGCATGTGTCATTATTCAATAATGTTCATGACACATAATTTCAAGGACCAAAGATCCAAATCCTACTTAGAACTTGTCTGATAAGGAAACTGAGGCAGAATAGCACATCAGATTTTTCATGCTGACTCCTTAGGCACCAATACCCACTTTTACTACAACCACAGCATTTTGTTATTTCTGTTTCCCCTGACATCGCAGCCACTAATGGGCCTACAGATAGTGTAAGGGAGAGTCAGGTATGCTGCATTGACTGCCAAAGCTTAAGGCTTTCTCTAACTCCCAGAATTTATGGATGTCTGATTGTCTAACATTCTCTTGTTCACAAAGGGAGACATGTTACCTTTTCCCCCAAGCTAGTAACCTTTGTGCTCACCACCCCATCACACAAAGTGAAAGATAGAGACCAGAGTGGAAACACAGGTGACAGATTGCTACCATACCATATATACTGTATTCACCATTGTGTACTTAGTACCTGTATTAGTCAGGGTTCTCTAGAGTCACAGAACTTATGGATAGTCTCTAGATAATAAAGGAATTTATTGATGACTTACAGTCGGCAGCTCAATTCCCAACAATCGTTCAGTCACAGCTGTGAATGGAAGTCCAAGGATCTAGCAGTTACTCAGTCTCACGCAGCAAGCAGGCGAAGGAGCAAGAGCAAGAGCTAGAGCTAGACTCCGTTCTTCCAATGTCCTTATATTGTCTCCAGCAGAAGGTGGAGCCCAGATTAAAGGTGTGTTCCACCACACCTTTAATCCCAGATGAAAGGCATAGCCCAGATTAAAGGTGTGTTCCTTAAACTCGGAGATTCAATCTTCTGGAATCCATAGCCACTGTGGCTCAAGATCTTCAAACCAAGATCCAGATAAGGATCTCCAAGCCTCCAGATAAGGGTCACTGGTGAGCCTTCCAATTCCGGATTGTAGTTCATTTCAAATATTGTCAAGTTGACAACCAGAAATAGCCACTACAGTACCTAATAGAGTGGGGACACATAGAAACACATAATTGATTTTCAGTTAAATCTTTAAATTAAAAAGCAACACGGAGAGATTCAAATAAAAAAATTCCCCTTGTTTGAACCATATGTAGTCTGTTGCCAATATATATACTTTATAAAGCAAAGCTCATTTTGAAATTTTGTAATTACCATGATGATATTCTTCAGACAATTAAGTGTCTTTTTTTTTTTTTAAACAGCCACCATGGCCTTGTAGTTCTTATTGAGATGTAGGACACATTTCAATGCCAGAAATGCTTTATTTTATTTAAAGCTACGATTTTTTCCCATTTCTGCTTTCCTACCTGTGCCTTCTAATGCTCAACAAATAAATAATATTTGACATTTCCTGTTGTTCTGTGATGCCTCTTGTCCTGGTACTGATTTCACATTCCAACAGTCCCATTCAAGTTGATGGAGTGCAACCATGTGGCATTTCTCTGCCTTCTTCCTTTTTCATGTTTCAGACCTTCCCAGTTTTTTCTTTCCTTCACAAATTTGAAAAAAAAATACATTGTGAAACCTCTGAATCATCTTCATAAGCTTAAAACCAAGACTCAGGCTTTTTAATGATGGTGATGATATTAATAAAAAATATTTTCTTATGAAATTGAGAAAAGAAATCTTATCTGATTATTTCTCCTTCAAATGTACAAATTAGACAGTCTGCCTTATTTATTTCCATTTCAGTTCCTAAGTTTTAGTGTAAAAGATGGTTCTGCTTTGATTTTTTCTGTTAATTTTTTAGTTTTCTGTGGCACCAATAACATTCTGTCTCTTCTTCTCCCTCTCCCTCTGTCCTTCTCTTCCTTTTTTTTCCCATTTTTATTATGTATTTAGCTCATTTACATTTCCAATACTATACCAAAAGTCCCCCATACCCCCCCCCACTCCCCTACCCACCCACTCCCCCTTTTTGGCCCTGGCATTCCCCTGTACTGGGGCATATAAAGTTTGCAAGTCCAATGTATCTCTTTTTCAAGTGATGGCCTATTAGGCCATCTTTTGATACATATGCAGCTAGAGACAAGAGCTCCCGGGTATTGCTTAGTTCATATTGTTGTTCCACCTATAGGGTTGCAGTTCCCTTTAGTTCCTTGGGTACTTTCTCTAGTTCCTCCATTGGGGGCCCTGTGGTCCATTCAATAGCTGACTGTGAGCATACCGAATGGCAGAGAAGCACCTGAAAAAATGTTCAACATCCTTAATCATCATGGAAATGCAAATCAAAACAACCCTGAGATTCCACCTCACACCAGTCAGAATGGCTAAGATGAAAAATTCAGGTGACAGCAGATGCTGGCGAGGATGTGGAGAAAGAGGAACGCTCCTCCATTGTTGGTGGGATTGCAAGCTTGTACAACCACTCTGGAAATCAGTCTGGCGGTTCCTCAGAAAATTGGACATAGTACTACCGGAAGATCCAGCAATACCTCTCCTGGGCATATATCCAGAAGATGCCCCAACCGGTATGAAGGACACATGCTCCACTATGTTCATAGCAGCCTTATTTATAATAGCCAGAAGCTGGAAAGAACCCAGATGCCCCTCAACAGAGGAATGGATACAGAAAATGTGGTACATTTACACAATGGAGTACTACTCAGCTATTAAAAAGAATGAATTTATGAAATTCCTAGGAAAATGGATGGACCTGGAGGGCATCATCCTGAGTGAGGTAACCCAATCACAAAGGAACTCACACAATATGTACTCACTGATAAGTGGATATTAGCCCAGAAACTTAGGATGTCCTTCTCTTCCTATTCTCTTTTTAATTTTCCATTCTTTTTCCAGGGTTGGGGAAGGGTGCTGTAGAATTTAACCTAGGGCTTCCAGAATAATAGATCCATTATTAAACCTCATTCTCAGCCAGTACCTGCTGACAATAATATAAATTATTGTTTGAACACGCCTGCTGTCTTGTAATGATCAGTAATTGTACATTCAATACAAACTCTCATGGTAGCTCTTACTGTCTCAATCATGTAGGAAACCATTTGTGTTGATAATTCCTCCTTTATAATGAGGCAGAGTCTCATTAGTAGCCCTAGCTGTTTGGGAATGTAATATTTGGAAGAGGCTAGTCTTGAATTCTCAGAGATCTGGGTACTGCTGCGTCAGTAAAGGGACTAAAGGTCTGAAGCTATCCCAAATAAATGGTTGGGTTTTTTTGTTCGGTTGAGGGCTTTTTTTTTTTTTTTTTTTTTTTTTTTTTTGTAGTTTTAGCTAGTATTGGTCCAAAGGTGATTGGGAAAGTTTTGGAAAGTAGAAGTGAAAGAGTACCCGTTTCTCTAGAAGGCTGGTATGGCTGCATATGATAATAGATAGGGGCACACATGCCAGTCGATTCTAGTTGGTTGTTGTTCTATATCTTGTCTTCTTGACTAAACCACTTAGATAAATCACAGGGTCTCCAAGCTCACTTGACCATTTAGATACACTTAGATAAATGAATAGTAGCTATTCTTTCTATCCAGATCCATGAGCCTTCCTTTTACAGTCTCATCCCAGGGGCTGGATGTATTGGGCTTTCAGAATGGTAGGCTCATTACTTTCACTCTGACCAACTTCCCGCTGAACTGCTTCCTATCCTTTCTTCAATGTGTAAGGATGACTTCGCTAACAAATCCCTTAGCCCATAACTTGTGGTGGCTCATCTTCCTGGTTAATCCCCGACTAATCCAATTCTTTACCCAGAGACATATTTTGCATTTTCCCGTTGCTACTTGTACTTTGCCATTAATTATTATTTATTTTTCAAACTTGAGATGTTCTTCTTGACCTACATACTTAGGTTCTATTATTATCAAAGACTCTAATTTTTTTTTTAGAATTATTCAAGGGCTTCATTTTAGTTCATTTTTAGTTACAACTTAAGGTACAATCAGATCATAACTAATAAAGCTCTTTGTGAAAAAGGCCCCAAGAAAAGCCAAGTGAGATGAGCAATAGTTAGGTAATAGTTTGATAATGACATTTGTATTATACAAAACATACTTTTATACTAGACACTGTTTTGTTTGTTTGTTTGTTTTCTGACCCCACAGGGATCAAGTCCAGGACCCTGCATATGCTAGGTCATCAATTTACCATTGAGCGTCATCACTCCAGCATCATTATATACACTTCCTATTTGGGTTGTAGGTAATCAAGCCATCTGAATCCTTAAGGATTTCTGATTATTAAACAGTATGTATTTTTAATCCCATTTTAAAAGATAATAACTTGTGATATAACTTTCTACTAGTATTATAAGGCAGAATATACATTGTCTATCTTTGGGGAAATTCAAATTCTGTCAGATTAAAGATTTTACTGATTAGGTATACAGAAAGCTTAAACTATTGACAATTAAACAGCTACTACACATGGTTGATTGTGTGCCAATGAAGTAATTTTAAAACGTAAATCTAGGGCTGAGTATTAGCTTGGTAGAGAGCTTGTTTAGCATGTCCAGAAGCATTGGATTCCATTCCAAACACAACATACTTCAGCATAATGTGGTGAGAGGAAGGAACTCTGCTGTTAAAACACCAGCCTTATGACTTAGTGTCTGAACTTGAGCAGGACACTTACATTCAGTTAAATATGCTTTATTAAATTTAAAAGTAAGGTAATGGCTATACACTGTACTGGCTGGTTTTTGTGTGTCAACTTGACACAAGCTGGAGTTATGACGGAGAAAGGAGCCTCCCTTGAGGAAATACCTCCATGTTATTGGTATCCACCTCCACTCTCCAATTTTCTCTTCCCTCCTTAATGTCACTTATATCCTACTATCCCCTTCTCTACTGCCACTGCCTCTCATTGTATCTTTTACATTCCTGTTTTCTATGATTACTCCACGTTATATATACTCACCTGAAGATTTAAAGTTAGGAGCCACAGATGAGAGAGAAAAGGTAGCACTTGTCTTTCTAGGTCTTTGCTATGTCACACAAGGCAGGAGTCCTTTAAGTGGTTATCCAATACCAGTGGCCTGTCTTAAAATCGTGTATACACAAACAATAGTTAGTGGGCTAAGTAGGTTCTTTTTATGCATTTATTCATATATAGAAGAGAAGGGCAGGAATCTGAGTAGAGAAGAGGTGGAAGGGTGGGTATGAGAGGAGCTGGAGGAAGAAAGAAAGTAGAGGGAAATGATGTAATTATATTTTAATTAAAAATCCACAAGTGATTTTATTGCTTTATTCTCATGTGTTGTCTAAATTTTCATTTACTACTAAGATACAGTGCAAGCTCTACTGGAGAAATTGTGAACTGTTATTGAGAACACTGATCTGCTGTTTATTTATGAGTATGAAGCCCACAATAAAAAGACAAGGAAGGGAGTAATTCACATTTTATTTCAATGGGAAAACTTAAGAGGTATATAAGCAAACTTCTTTTCAACAATTGTTGGTATAGATTCTCCTCCCCCCACTGCCTTTTCCCTGCAATTATTGCTAGGTGTAAAGGTGTCAGCAACCACACGGCATTTCATTTTCTGCAGAAGACTGCATACAATATTTATATATTATATATCATTACTTTGAAATCAGTTTATGATGAAGGGAGCCAGAACTCTTCTACAGGGCCACTTCTTTCTGTTTTAAGAGGCGGCCTTTCACTCGACTGTAGTAATGGCCATAGTACTTTAGCAAATAGCTATAAAACATGAAAACGTTCTCCTTTCTTGTATTAATCCATCAGGAAGCTTTCAGGGATTCTTCTTGTCTAAAATATTCATAGGCAGCAAAATGTCCTGAATGCCCTACAGAATTTGTGCAGAGCCAGGCAGATGATTGATAGTGAAGTTCTGTTCTGAGTCACTCACAGTATGTAATTCTATTTGTCTTGCCAAATACGGACGAGCAGGCAACTCATAAAAGGTACAGGTAGCAGACGTCGTATTTTCTTGCATTTAAAAAAGAACTTGGTGTCGCCACATCACTGAACTCCACTGAACATAACAGAATGTTATTAAACAAAATGAAAGGAGTGGGGAGTTATTCTCTGTAAAGTGATATAATGTTTTATTAGGCAGATGCCATTTATGATTATGTGCATCCCTCCTTGGCACATATCTGTGTGTGCATCTCCTAAGCAAATGGTATACAAATGTTTTCTAATTAGAGAGAACCTAACCTGGGTGCCTGAGAGACTTACAGTCGACAATGAAAACATACCTTAATTAATAAAAGCCCATTTTTATCTTTCAATACTTTGACATTAGTATCTTAAAGACATTATTTGTTTGTCCATTTAGGTGAGGTTAAAACTGACATTCTGCTCAGGTTTCTTTCAGTGTTAGGTAATGTGATAGATGGGCAGTCAGTGATACTGCAGCGGCTAGCTGGAGCTAGCACTTTGAACTCCCTTATTTCCCGAGGGCACGATTCTGTCATTTGCACTTGTGTCCAAGTCCCGGAGTTCTGGCTGAGTCAGGACCTTGGAATTGAGTTTAGAGGGTTTGCTTTGTGTTTATATGCTTTAGTATATAAAGTATAATTCTGTGTGGCAAATACTACCCTGCTGTATGTCTAGAATGAACTGCCATGGACAGGTCAGACATAATAAAGCACTTATGGTTACCTTATGTAGTGAAAGCCTCTTAGCATTACATAAATACAGAGCCTCTGAGAAGAAATGGATGTAATGGTTCAGTTTGAGAAGTTGGAGCCTGTGACCATCAAGGATATAGTCGAATAAATAGTTGATCATGTATGTGAATTTAGCACACTATAGTCAGTTAAACCCACTCTGATACTGGTTTTTTTTTCTTACAATGTTGTCATTCATGATTTGTCATATTCACTAAGTGTTTTTATTTCTGTAATAAAAATATTGTCACTTTCCAATCTGTGAGACAGTTAATAAAATTTCCCCCAAATATACCTGCTTGGCAAAAGGAAACTCGCTGACCCAGATAATCAAAGATGTATATACATGCTCAAAATACCAGCAAAAATCCTCCTGTTGACTGGAATTTGTTTAAAAAAAATCATAGTCTTTAAGTTGAAGTGATGAAAAGTTGTTTTTGAGGTGACACAAGCAAAATGGAATTTGTGGGGTTCTGGCTTCTTAGTTAAAAAATAATAGCAAATAGGGGAACAAGAATGAATTGGGATGCTGTACAATTGTCTTGCTTTCTAAACTTTAAATTATGTAGATACTATGCCATTAGACTTGACTCAAGACTTTTAGAATGCATTATACAAGTCTACATTTTTGTTACTTTCTAATAGATTAATGGGTATGTTGAGTTTTTCTAGCTGTGTTTTGCATGTAGCTTTCCCTTATATGTGATCTGATGTTCTCCATTCTTGTGATTTTATGATTACTGAAGATAAATCTTCACAGTTTGACTTAAATATATCAATTATATTTTGAATATAATCAATATCAGGGAGCACTTATCCTTCTGTATACACTTTCATTAGTATAATGCATTTGAAATTTATAAAAATTTTCTCTTTCTAAGACTGAATAAATATCCAAATGTGATAGATTTCTCTATCAGTTCATAGGTTCTTGGAAACATGATCTGTTCTACATTTTGGATACTTAGTGTTGTAATGATAAACTGAATAGAGGGTTGTTGACAAGGTCTAGAGAGTTAAGGACATGAGGCCATGATGGCTGAATGTAGAAATTTTAGATGAATAACTTTTTGAAGTTTGGTGGTAACTACAGTTAATAATAAAGCATTATATCTTTAAAATTTGCCAAGAGAATAGACCTTAGCTCTTCTGCTCACATTCATACACAAAACCAGGAGCCATGAGATTCAATACATGTGTATTATCTTGCTTGTGGGAATCATGACAGAATTAATTCTTATATTAAAATGCATTATAGTTGCATTTGTAGCAGAGGATAGCTGTCTTGGTCAGGGTTCCTATTCCTGCACAAGCATCATGACCAAGAAGCAAGTTGGGGAGGAAAGGGTTTATTCAGCTTACACTTCCATACTGCTGTTCATCACAAAGGAAGTCAGGACTGGAACTCAAGCAGGAGCTGATGAAGAAGCCATGGAGGGATGTTCTTTACTGGCTTGCTTCCCCTGGTTTGCTCAGCCTGCTTTCTTATAGAAACAAGACTACCAGCCCAGAGATGGCACCACCCACGAGGGGACCTCCCCCCTTGATCACTAATTGAGAAAATGCCCCACAGCTGGATCTCGTGGAGGCATTTCCCCAACTGAAGCTCCTTTCTCTGTGATAACTCCAGCCTGTGTCAAGTTGACACAAAACTAGACAGTATAATGGCTTAGTCGGCCATCAATGGGAGGAGAGGTCCTTGGTATTGAGAAGATCATATGCCCCAGTACAGGGGACAGCCAGGGCCAGGAAGCAGGAGTGGGTGGGTAAGGGAGCAGGGTGGGGGAAGTGTATAGGGGGCTTTGGGGATAGCATTTGAAATGTAAATGAAGAAAATACCTAATAAAATAAATTTAAAAAACACATTATAAACCTTAACCATATTCACTTTTTATTTGTTAATAAGAATTTTGGCAAAATTGAAAAAACTGCAGAACAGGGGATTGTGGTAATTCTTCAATAACCTGAGAACATTTGCTGAGCTCCTGTTCTATGTCAGTCTCTTTTTGGGAGTGAGATTCCTCACTTTTCTTGGGCTTATGTGTTATTTGAGAAAGTAGATAACAGACATACATTCTGATACATACCTTAAGGGAAACAAGAGTGAACCATGATAGGTGAAAATAGAGAAGCCAGAGGCCCTGGATCTGAGGGTAAATTTTTAGATAAGGGATCAAGGAAAGTGTTTGTGGATAGTGACCTTCAGCTGAGAACAAATGATGAGCCATAGCTACTATGCATGCAGAAGGCTAGAGAGGTAGACTATTCCTCAGAAAAGCAACAGCAAAGGCCTTGAGGAGGGGCAGGATTTCCCGAGGAAGAACAGAAAACAGAGATGCCTCAGCCCAGTGACCAAGCTGAAGGCTGTGTGAATGGAGGCTGAATGGACAGGTAGCAGGCATGTTAAAACATTCAAAAGTTTTTCCAAGTGCAGTGTGACCTCACTGAAGAGCTTGGAGCAGAGAAGGATTACAATTTGACTTAATAAAAATATTCCTTAATGTGCAAAATATATATTTAAAGAATTTTAGGGGCATACAAATGGGAGAGAAGCAAGTTAGAAGAACACATTCCTCTAGTAAGCGGATGGCATTGGCTGGGAACAGGGAAGTGACTGAGAAGTTCCAGTGCACCAATTCAGGGACAGTTTTGGAAGGATGGACGTGCCTTTTATGGCAGAGTGAGGAGAACTGTGAGAAAAGGTGCTGTAAAATAGCATAGCACTGAAATATGTGCTGACTTAGGTAGATTTAATTTCGCAATATAGAAGATTTTCTTTAAATGTTTGACCTTCTACTTCTAAATAGATATGAACTGATTGGATGAGCTCTACTTAATCATTAAAAAAGAAGGAAAAAAAATCAAGACAGTAAATTCAGTGGTTAGAAGAACAAGTTTAGGAGCACTCTCATTAGTTAGTATGTGACCTTGGGAAGCAGATGTTTTCCATCTCAATTTCCTTATTTGAGAACTTGTGTGGCAACTTTAACTCAGGGAATGATGTGATAGAGCCACCAAACCATTCACCGTAAGTAGTGTGTATATTTTGCATGTGGTAAAATCAATTTCCACTATTATTTTTAATATACAATGCATTAAAAGTACCACTAAAGATACTTGAGAATGGAAAAGGTCGTTTCACGACTGGATATTCTACTTTACTTAGAATTAATTAAGTTAGTTTTCTCCTTTTCTGTTCAAAACTTTTATTTTATTCATATCTTTTGCAGAGATGAGAATATGTTAAATATCTTGCTTGCACATAAACACCAAGTAATAATGGCATGTTGTAGCTTGTAACTGTTTATTTACCATTGAATATTTACATATCTTTAGCCTTGAATAAAATGTCTTCATGTTATGAGCCTTTCCTCATAACACACACTGGTTGCCCACCAAGAGAACTACTATAGAAGAACAATCACTTTTTATCTGGTTATTCCACTGACTCTTACTATTGAAGTATGGCATCAGCTTACAACATGGGCTTAAAGACGGGAGGTTCAGGCAACATTTCTTTACTGATGTTGCCACATGGAGATTCTGGCAACAGAGTAGGTCATTTCTGTATGCCTCTATGGCTATCCCTCTGAGGGGTACTTTGGAGCAGGAGCCATAACCACAGGAGGCAACCTCATTAGTGTTACAGCCATCATAAATTAGACTCCTCCTTGGCAAGGATCACCACTCTTCCTCCTGTTTGTTCGTAGAGAAAGTAACCTGTTTTTAAAGAATAACTTAACTAGGATCCTTGTTTCAATGGTTGAGAGAGTAACAAACAGAAGAAAAATTTACAATAATGTATATGTATAGAGTATTTATAGCAATAAAACAACACGTTTGTTATCAGTATTATATACTCAAGCTTTATAACCAGAGAAAAAGGTTGAATTAGCTTATGTAGTGTGATATATTCCTATTGAGGTTGAGATGTTCAGTTTTCATTCCACCTAATTATGCACCTCTGAGCTCAGAAAGTGAGGGGGGCAACCATACTTGGGTCTTTTGTAGAAAAGGGAGTGTTTGGGGGAGAACCAGGTGTATTTGACAGGAGGACTCACTGGACAGAGGTTTTTGCCAAAATATGGGGGTCTGCCTGCTTTTTGAAAGAGAAGTGAGTGATTTCAATTTCAGTGTCCAAATTGAAGTTCTGCTATGAAGCCAGTTTAAGGCCGAGGTAGCAAAGCAGAACCAGGGATGGCTTGTTCTGTGCAGTCATGAATCCAGCTGTGACGGGTTTTCTTACCTTGAAATTGCTGGTGATTGGTGCATTTACTCAGGTAAATGACATGGTTAAAGACAAAATGAGTCATCAGTTGAGTGGATGAGGGTAACATGGGAAGAAATATGTGTGTCCAGCTCTATCTATATCCACCAGTCTACATCATATAGTGGTATAATTCCAGATGTATTCAGGGACATGGAAATACCTCTTATGGCTTAGTTAATAGAGAATATTCATAATGCCATTTTGGCTTTTGTTTTTCTTAGTAGGGTGTATCAGTTGGAGAAGTCTGAACCTCTGACTGGGAAGAGGAAGAGACCCCAGGGTTACCGGGCTTCTGATCTAATCCGTTCTCTTCACTGAAACACGAGTTTTCCAGTCTTCCTCATACATGCAATTAAAATATCAGCTCTGCTTGAGCATGTGCTGGACTTGGGCTAAACACCTTGCCAAGGCCAGAGAACAGAGGGGTAGCTCAGTCAGTGAAGGCTTCCACACTCAACAGAGTCATATCAAGAAAAAGGAGCTCAAGCAATTGTTCATCCTTCCATTGAGAACAGCAAGGATCAATCTCATCCAGCATTCTCTGTTGTTTTTTTTTCAATGATATAGGATAAATATTGAAGAAGAATTTATTTAAAATATTTACATTTTTAGAATGAATGAGAACAAGGTAGCAGAATATTAGATAGTATTCTTCAGAATTGAGAAATAGAAACGTGTCCATGTTTACTCTTTGAGCAAGTGAACTACTTGGAAGATTGTGTGTGTGTGTGTGTGTGTGTGTGTGTGTGTGTGTGTGTGTGTGTGTGTGTGTGATTTTGAGGGTTTTTTGAATATTAAGGGAATTTATTGTAATGACTTACACAGCCTGAATTCAACTAACCCAATAATGGGCAGCTGTGAATTGGAAGTTCAAAAATCTAGTAGTTGCTCAGTCCACAAGACTAGCTGTTTCAGCTGGTCTTCTGTAGAAGTAGGTTCCAACAGACGTGCTGGCAAGCAAGTGTAAGCAGGGGAAGAGTGAGTCTTCCTTCTTCCATCGTCCTGAAGTAAATTTTGAGGTTGAAAAATATGAATGTGTAGCCTAGGCTGGCCTTGAACTCATGATCCTTCTGCCTCTGCCTCCTTCAGCAAATCCTACCAGCATGCACCACCACAACTGGCTGGCAGAAGCCTTTTATAGCTGTCCTGTGAGAGGCTCCATCAGTGCCTGACAAATATAAAGGTGTTTGCAGCCTACCATTGTAGTGAGCACAGGGTCCCCAATGAAGGAGCTAAAGAAAGGACGCAAGGAGTTGATGGGGTTTGCAGCCCTATAGGAGGAACAACAATATGAACCAGCTAGAACCCCCAGAGCTCCCAAGTACTTAACCACCAACCAAATTGTACACATGGGGGGGGGGCATGGCTCCAGCCGCATATGTAGCAGAGGTGGCCTAGTTGGTTATCAATGGGGAGGAGAGGCCCTTGGTCCTGTGAAGGTTCTATGCCCCAGTGTAGGGGAATGCCAGGGCCAGGAAGTGGGAGTGGGAGTGGGGTGCAGGGGGAGAGGGGAGGGGATAGAGGGTTTTCAGACGGGAAACCAGGAAAGGATATAATATTTGAAATGTAAATTTAGGGGACCCGCCGAACTTAGGAAATTAGTCTGAACAGGTGAGAGGGTGCGCCAGAGAACCTGACAGCATCTGGAACAGGCGGAAGCACAGAGGGGCTGAGGCAGCACCCTGTGTGGGCCGGGGACAGCCGGCCACCTTCCGGACCGGAGGACAGGTGCCCGCCCGGCTGGGGAGGCGACCTAAGCCACAGCAGCAGCGGTCGCCATCTTGGTCCGGGACCCGCCGAACTTAGGAAATTAGTCTGAACAGGTGAGAGGGTGCGCCAGAGAACCTGACAGCTTCTGGAACAGGCGGAAGCACAGAGGCGAAGAGGCGCTGAGGCAGCACCCTGCGTGGGCCGGGGACAGCCGGCCACCTTCTGGACCAGAGGACAGGTGCCCACCCGGCTGGGGAGGCGGCCTAAGCCACAGCAGCAGCGGTCGCCATCTTGGTCCGGGACCCGCCGAACTTAGGAAATTAGTCTGAACAGGTGAGAGGGAGCGCCAGAGAACCTGACAGCCTCTGGAACAGGCAGAAGCACAGAGGGGCTGAGGCAGCACCCTGTGTGGGCCGGGGACAGCCGGCCACCTTCCGGACCGGAGGACAGGTGCCCGCCCGGCTGGGGAGGCGACCTAAGCCACAGCAGCAGCGGTCGCCATCTTGGTCCAGGACCCGCCGAACTTAGGAAATTAGTCTGAACAGGTGAGAGGGTGCGCCAGAGAACCTGACAGCTTCTGGAACAGGCGGAAGCACAGAGGGGCTGAGGCAGCACCCTGTGTGGGCCGGGGACAGCCGGCCACCTTCCGGACCGGAGGACAGGTGCCCACCCGGCTGGGGAGGCGGCCTAAGCCACAGCAGCAGCGGTCCCCATCTTGGTCCCGGGACTCCAAGGAACTTAGGAATTTAGTCTGCTTAGGTGAGAGTCTGTACCACCTGGGAACTGCCAAAGCAACACAGTGTCTGAGAAAGGTCCTGTTTTGGGCCTTCTTCTTCGGCCAGGAGGAGGTCCAAATACAAGATATCTGCGCACCTTCCCTGTAAGAGAGCTTGCCAGCAGAGAGTGCTCTGAGCACTGAAACTCAGAGGAGAGAATCTGTCTCCCAGGTCTGCTGATAGACGGTAACAGAATCACCAGAAGAACAATCTCTAAACAGAGTCAACTATAATTACTAACTCCAGAGATTACCAGATGGCGAAAGGTAAACGGAGGAATCTTACTAACAGGAACCAAGACCACTCACCATCACCAGAACCCAGCACACCCACTTCGCCCAGTCCAGGGAACCCCAACACACCTGAGAACCTAGACCTAGATTTAAAAGCATATCTCATGATGATGGTAGAGGACATCAAGAAGGACTTTAATAAATCACTTAAAGAAATACAGGAGAACACTGCTAAAGAGTTACAAGTCCTTAAAGAAAAGCAGGAAAACACAATCAAACAGGTAGAAGTCCTTACAGAAAAAGAGGAAAAAACATACAAACAGGTGATGGAAATGAACAAAACCATACTAGACCTAAAAAGGGAAGTAGACACAATAAAGAAAACTCAAAGCGAGGCAACTCTAGAGATAGAAACCCTAGGAAAGAAATCTGGAACCATAGATTTGAGCATCAGCAACAGAATACAAGAGATGGAAGAGAGAATCTCAGGTGCAGAAGATTCCATAGAGAACATCGGCACAACAATCAAAGAAAATGGAAAATGCAAAAAGATCCTAACTCAAAATATCCAGGAAATCCAGGACACAATAAGAAGACCAAACGTACGGATAATAGGAGTGGATGAGAATGAAGATTTTCAACTCAAAGGTCCAGCAAACATCTTCAACAAAATTATTGAAGAAAACTTCCCAAATCTAAAGAATGAGATGCATATGAACATACAAGAAGCCTACAGAACTCCAAATAGACTGGACCAGAAAAGAAATTCCTCCCGACACATAATAATCAGAACATCAAATGCACTAAATAAAGATAGAATACTAAAAGCAGTAAGGGAAAAAGGTCAAGTAACATATAAAGGCAAGCCTATCAGAATTACACCAGATTTTTCACCAGAGACTATGAAAGCCAGAAGAGCCTGGACAGATGTTATACAGACACTAAGAGAACACAAACTGCAGCCCAGGCTACTATACCCAGCCAAACTCTCAATTATCATAGAGGGAGAAACCAAAGTATTCCACGACAAAACCAAATTCACGCATTATCTCTCCACGAATCCAGCCCTTCAAAGGATAATAACAGAAAAAAACCAATACAAGAACGGGAACAACGCCCTAGAAAAAACAAGAAGGTAATCCCTCAACAAACCTAAAAGAAGACAGCCACAAGAACAGAATGCCACCTTTAACAACTAAAATAACAGGAAGCAACAATTACTTTTCCTTAATATCTCTTAACATCAATGGTCTCAACTCGCCAATAAAAAGACATAGACTAACAAACTGGCTACACAAACAAGACCCAACATTTTGCTGCTTACAGGAAACTCATCTCAGAGAAAAAGATAGACACTACCTCAGAATGAAAGGCTGGAAAACAATTTTCCAAGCAAATGGTATGAAGAAACAAGCAGGAGTAGCCATCCTAATATCTGATAAGATTGACTTCCAACCCAAAGTCATCAAAAAAGACAAGGAGGGACACTTCATTCTCATCAAAGGTAAAATCCTCCAAGAGGAACTCTCAATTCTGAATATCTATGCTCCAAATACAAGAGCAGCCACATTCACTAAAGAAACTTTAGTAAAGCTCAAAGCACACATTGCGCCTCACACAATAATAGTGGGAGACTTCAACACACCACTTTCACCAATGGACAGATCATGGAAACAGAAACTAAACAGGGACACACTGAAACTAACAGAAGTGATGAAACAAATGGATCTGACAGATATCTACAGAACATTTTTCCCTAAAACAAAAGGATATACCTTCTTCTCAGCACCTCATGGTACCTTCTCCAAAATTGACCACATAATAGGTCACAAATCAGGCCTCAACAGATTCAAAAATATTGAAATTGTCCCATGTATCCTATCAGATCACCATGCACTAAGGCTGATCTTCAATAACAAAATAAATAACAGAAAGCCAACATTCACATGGAAACTGAACAACACTCTTCTCAATGATACCTTGGTCAAGGAAGGAATAAAGAAAGAAATTAAAGACTTTTTAGAGTTTAATGAAAATGAAGCCACAACGTACCCAAACCTTTGGGACACAATGAAAGCATTTCTAAGAGGGAAACTCATAGCTATGAGTGCCTTCAAGAAAAAACGGGAGAGAGCACATACTAGCAGCTTGACAACACATCTAAAAGCTCTAGAAAAAAAGGAAGCAAATTCACCCAAGAGGAGTAGACGGCAGGAAATAATCAAACTCAGGGGTGAAATCAACCAAGTGGAAACAAGAAGAACTATTCAAAGAATTAACCAAACGAGGAGTTGGTTCTTTGAGAAAATCAACAAGATAGATAAACCCTTAGCTAGACTCACTAAAGGGCACAGGGACAAAATCCTAATTAACAAAATCAGAAATGAAAAGGGAGACATAACAACAGATCCTGAAGAAATCCAAAACACCATCAGATCCTTCTACAAAAGGCTATACTCAACAAAACTGGAAAACCTGGACGAAATGGACAAATTTCTGGACAGATACCAGGTACCAAAGTTGAATCAGGATCAAGTTGACCTTCTAAACAGTCCCATATCCCCTAAAGAAATAGAAGCAGTTATTAATAGTCTCCCAGCCAAAAAAAGCCCAGGACCAGACGGGTTTAGTGCAGAGTTCTATCAGACCTTCAAAGAAGATCTAACTCCAGTTCTGCACAAACTTTTTCACAAGATAGAAGTAGAAGGTATTCTACCCAACTCATTTTATGAAGCCACTATTACTCTGATACCTAAACCACAGAAAGATCCAACAAAGATAGAGAACTTCAGACCAATTTCTCTTATGAACATCGATGCAAAAATCCTTAATAAAATTCTCGCTAACCGAATCCAAGAAAACATTAAAGCAATCATCCATCCTGACCAAGTAGGTTTTATTCCAGGGATGCAGGGATGGTTTAATATACGAAAATCCATCAATGTAATCCATTATATAAACAAACTCAAAGACAAAAACCACATGATCATCTCGTTAGATGCAGAAAAAGCATTTGACAAGATCCAACACCCATTCATGATAAAAGTTCTGGAAAGATCAGGAATTCAAGGCCAATACCTAAACATGATAAAAGCAATCTACAGCAAACCAGTAGCCAACATCAAAGTAAATGGAGAGAAGCTGGAAGCAATCCCACTAAAATCAGGGACTAGACAAGGCTGCCCACTTTCTCCCTACCTTTTCAACATAGTACTTGAAGTATTAGCCAGAGCAATTCGACAACAAAAGGAGATCAAGGGGATACAAATTGGAAAAGAGGAAGTCAAAATATCACTTTTTGCAGATGATATGATAGTATATATAAGTGACCCTAAAAATTCCAACAGAGAACTCCTAAACCTGATAAACAGCTTCGGTGAAGTAGCTGGATATAAAATTAACTCAAACAAGTCAATGGCCTTTCTCTACACAAAGAATAAACAGGCTGAGAAAGAAATTAGGGAAACAACACCCTTCTCAATAGCCACAAATAATATAAAATATCTCGGCGTGACTCTAACGAAGGAAGTGAAAGATCTGTATGATAAAAACTTCAAGTCTCTGAAGAAAGAAATTAAAGAAGATCTCAGAAGATGGAAAGATCTCCCATGCTCATGGATTGGCAGGACCAACATTGTAAAAATGGCTATCTTGCCAAAAGCAATCTACAGATTCAATGCAATCCCCATTAAAATTCCAACTCAATTCTTCAACGAATTAGAAGGAGCAATTTGCAAATTCATCTGGAATAACAAAAAACCGAGGATAGCAAAAACTCTTCTCAAGGATAAAAGAACCTCTGGTGGAATCACCATGCCTGACCTAAAGCTTTACTACAGAGCAATTGTGATAAAAACTGCATGGTACTGGTATAGAGACAGACAAGTGGACCAATGGAATAGAATTGAAGACCCAGAAATGAACCCACACACCTATGGTCACTTGATCTTCGACAAGGGAGCCAAAACCATCCAGTGGAAGAAAGACAGCATTTTCAACAATTGGTGCTGGCACAACTGGTTGTTATCGTGTAGAAGAATGCGAATCGATCCATACTTATCTCCTTGTACTAAGGTCAAATCTAAGTGGATCAAGGAACTTCACATAAAACCAGAGACACTGAAACTTATAGAGGAGAAAGTGGGGAAAAGCCTTGAAGATATGGGCACAGGGGAAAAATTCCTGAACAGAACAGCAATGGCTTGTGCTGTAAGATCGAGAATTGACAAATGGGACCTAATGAAACTCCAAAGTTTCTGCAAGGCAAAAGACACTGTCTATAAGACAAAAAGACCACCAACAGACTGGGAAAGGATCTTTACCTATCCTAAATCAGATAGGGGACTAATATCCAACATATATAAAGAACTCAAGAAGGTGGACCTCAGAAAATCAAATAACCCCCTTAAAAAATGGGGCTCAGAACTGAACAAAGAATTCTCACCTGAGGAATACCGAATGGCAGAGAAGCACCTGAAAAAATGTTCAACATCCTTAATCATCAGGGAAATGCAAATCAAAACAACCCTGAGATTCCACCTCACACCAGTGAGAATGGCTAAGATCAAAAATTCAGGTGACAGCAGATGCTGGCGAGGATGTGGAGAAAGAGGAACACTCCTCCATTGTTGGTGGAATTGCAGGCTTGTACAACCACTCTGGAAATCAGTCTGGCGGTTCCTCAGAAAATTGGACATAGTACTACCGGAGGATCCAGCAATACCTCTCCTGGGCATATATCCAGAAGAAGCCCCAACTGGTAAGAAGGACACATGCTCCACTATGTTCATAGCAGCCTTATTTATAATAGCCAGAAACTGGAAAGAACCCAGATGCCCCTCAACAGAGGAATGGATACAGAAAATGTGGTACATCTACACAATGGAGTACTACTCAGCTATTAAAAAGAATGAATTTATGAAATTCCTAGCCAAATGGATGGACCTGGAGAGCATCATCCTGAGTGAGGTAACACAATCACAAAGGAACTCACACAATATGTACTCACTGATAAGTGGATACTAGCCCAAAACCTAGGATACCCACGATATAAGATACAATTTCCTAAACACATGAAACTCAAGAAAAATGAAGACTGAAGTGTGGACACTATGCCCCTCCTTAGAAGTGGGAACAAAACACCCATGGAAGGAGTTACAGAAACAAAGTTTGGAGCTGAGATGAAAGGATGGACCATGTAGAGACTGCCATATCCAGGGATCCACCCCATAATCAGCATCCAAACGCTGACACCATTGCATATACTAGCAAGATTTTATCGAAAGGACCCAGATGTAGCTGTCTCTTGTGAGACTATGCCGGGGCCTAGCAAACACAGAAGTGGATGCTCACAGTCAGCTAATGGATGGATCACAGGGCTCCCAATGGAGGAGCTAGAGAAAGTACCCAAGGAGCTAAAGGGATCTTCAACCCTATAGGTGGAACAACATTATGAACTAACCAGTACCCCTGAGCTCTTGACTCTAGCTGCATATGTATCAAAAGATGGCCTAGTCGGCCATCACTGGAAAGAGAGGCCCATTGGACACGCAGACTTTGTGTGCCCCGGTACAGGGGAACACCAGGGCCAAAGGGGGGGAGTGGGTGGGTAGGGGAGTGGGGGTGGGTGGGTAAGGGGGACTTTTGGTATAGCATTGGAAATGTAAATGAGCTAAATACCTAATAAAAAATGGAAAAAAAAAAAAAAAAAAAAAAAAAAAGAAATGTAAATTTAAAAATTTAATAAAAAATTTTAAAAAACATGAATGGACTGCACAAATTTGTTTTTTGTAGCTTTAGGATGAGATCAGGCAACCGTTGCAATGGGAACATACAGCCCTCTATAATCACTCTCATCTGTTCCTTAAATCTACTTTTTTTCTTTTGTGCTGAAGGTATTATTAGTGGCCTGGATGAGTTATATTTGGTTAATAAGGGAGAGAATAAAAACCCACTTGTCTGTACCTCTGTTTTTAGCTTTCTATGGGAAACCATGCAATGTATACTGGCTCACACATGCTCTCTCTCTCTCTCTCTCTCTTTCCCTCCCTCTCTCTCTCCATAATATTTTTACCAATTATTTGGGAATTTCACATCATGAAAGCTGATCACATGGCACGACTGCCAAGGATCTTCCAAGTGAAAATAAAGAAGAATGAAATCAAGCCTATTTTTGTGCTTTTCTTATTTTTCTTCATATCCCCTTTGGCTATATTGATAAAATAAGTAGATTGGAACATAGTTTGTTTATTAATTTGACCCTGATCAGTATGAATTGCTTTGGGACTGGTTAAGCTGATGAAGATTGTGACCAAAATGAAATGCTTTTGAATAGCCAAGTCTACATCACCCACTGAAGCACCAACTTTTCTGTTCTGAACTATCAATCTGACAATGAAGTAGATAATCTGAAAGGGCAACACTCCCCCCCTTTTTTTAAGTCTGCAAGATTTTACAGTTTTAATTCTAATTGTCTTTTCCTAACTCAAACAAGATAGATTGATATTTTAAACTGTTCATTTTCTGAAATAAGATTAGAAATATCATGGCCGATACTATATTGAGGAAAAGTCAACAAAGTTTTGGTGTATCAGTGGCTCTTGAAAATTTTAGGTTTTCAGAAAAAAGGCATATAATACAGAGTTATGGGAGAGTATTTGTCTATATAATTTCATCACCAACCTTTGTTTTAAAGAGGGAAATGAGGAAATGCTTGTGAGTGTGTTTGTGTGTGTGCATATGTCTATATGCTATATAACATCCCTATATACAATAGTTGGATGCAGAATTGATTTGACAGCAGTAATGTGGTAAAGGCAGCAGCTTATCTGATGCCTTTCATAGATCACAATTCACTTTGAAATAGTAGCAAACAGAAGTGAAGGTTCATTCATCCTTTGGATGCTGTCTAGTTTGAGGGTAGCATCCAACAGCATTCTATTCTGATAACTGCTCTTTGATGGTTTTTCTTCTTCTACAAATTGTTTGTTACCATTGGTAGGATTCGTAATAAGAATTTAGAAATACATTTTCACTTCTGCCCAGGGAGTACAGTTATCTCTTCTCAATTCTTTTGTTGGGTACAGCAGAAGGAAGCTTGCCACATTTATCTTTTAGAGGCATTTCTTTTTACAAAGCAGTCTGCTTGCGTTTTGTAGCTGAAAAGAATCTAATAGAAGAAGCACATTTATAGAAGAATGTTTTCCTTACGCCCCAAGAAAAGGAATCCCACATTCTGATAGTGTATAACTCTCTCAGGAATCATGGCACAATTTCAATTTGTATAGACATATGGGTGTTCTGTTTCTCTTGTTAAGTCTGCATTTATGCTGTTCTATGAACACAGGAAAGGATTTATACAGGTGTAGTGATTCTCCTATTTACAGTATGTTAGGTACTTTACTGTAAAACTGGAGAAATGCTTTTATTAGTTGTCTCACAAAATTACTAATTACAAAATAGATTTGCTCCATAAAATAGATTTGTTGCATGTTGCAAGTTGAAGGGTTAGGAAGAGCATCCTGGAAAAGAACTAACAAAGGAGACTTTATTTACATCCCACTGGGATATTTAGCACGAGCTTAGATAAAATAAGGAGGTAGTAAGGAATGATAAAGTAGGCTGCATTTGATCAGGGCTTAATGCTTCTGTGTTTAGGAGGAAGAGCAGAACTGCAGGAAGACAGAATATCTGTGGCGGTTAGGTGAACTGGATTGATCTTAGTTTCCTTGAGCTTTGGTCAGACCGTAGCTGCTTATTAACTTCCTTGAGAGCTTAAGTGCAAAATTAACTGATGAAAGCATCCTTTTACCTTTATCAATTGTCCATTGTTATCTTTGTAATATTCTTAAAGTCCTTTTTTATCTGATAATACTACGGGACTCTAATCTCCTAATGTTTTCTACTTGCATGTCTATCTTTTCCCATCTGTTTACTTCCAACCTAATGTCTTTAAATACAGAGCATCTTGCAGATCTTCCTTTTGTATCCTTTTAATAAGAATATTTAGGTCAATTAACACCACCAACTTCTATTTGATTGGGAAGGGGACTATCTTTCTTGCTATTTGTTGTCAGCTATATCCTTATATCTTAGATTTTGTTCTAAATATAGTTTAACTTCATGTAGTCTAGTTAAAATTTTGCAACACATGTAAAAATATATTATTACATTCCACCTTGAAAAAATTCAAATACAGCTGTTGTGTTTTTATAAAAAGTCAAGTATATGTTTTGTAGAGCATGGTATGATGAGGTGGGAGAGGTGCCTTGGCAGGCTTATGCTGATGCATCCCTTCTCCCCTGAGGTATCAGCCATATGACATGTATAGTGTAGGATAGAGTTTATTTAAGGCATGAGAAGGGAAGTTGATAAGGGAGCAGAGACAAAGAAAGACAGACTCACTCACACACACACACACACACACAGAGAGAGAGAGAGAGAGAGAGAGAGAGAGAGAGAGAGAGAGAGAGAGAAAGAGAGAGAGAGGGAGAGAGAGAGGGAGAGAGAGGGAGAGAGAATTGAGAGAGAGAGAGAGAGAGAGAGAGAGAGAGAGAGAGAGAGAGAGAGAGAAAGAGAGAGAGAAGGGGCCGGTCAGGAACATGTAGAGAGAAAGGAGGGGAGGGGAGAGAGGGAAAAAGAGGGTTAGGAAAAGAAAAGATTCAGTGAGGCAGAGAGAGTAAGAGGGACAGAGAGAGCGAGCAGTGGTCAAACAGCCCCTTTTATAGCAGGCCTGGTCTACCTGGCTGTTGCCAGGTAACTGCTGGGGGGAGCATAGAATGAATATCAACATTCCTCTGTTTTGGTTGATTAAAAAAGGAGAAGCTAGTAAGAGGACATGGTGAAGCGGGAATAGGGTTGTTGTGGACTTTAGCTACTTCCTGCTGACTTTGGGGTAATAGAAAATGATGGTGGGGTTGTTGGTGCAGTCTTAGGAGAGTTGGCTGTTTTCTTGCTGTCCAGGGACTTTGTAACCATCTGTGGGTAGGAAAGAGCAGGTTCAGAAGAAGTCTATTTGTCTGTAAGAGTAGCCTGGAACATCTGTGTGTTACTTCTCTGGAGATGTCCCGGATGTAGATTTTTGAGTAAAAGCCTGGACTTGACAAGATGCTGAAATATACACATATATATTAGAGGTAGAAGGTAAAGTTTAGTAGTTTTGGGAGAAAAACTTTTTCTTAGGTGTACATTTGAAATCCTTAGGTCTTTGTGGTTGGTGTGAGGGGATCCCTGGTGAGAGTTTGTGATTTTTTTTGGGGGGGGGCATTTTTAAGCGACCATTTAGAGTTATTATCTTAGGGGTTTTGTAGCCAAATTTAGCCTGTGAATTTAGAAATGGTTAAGATGAGGAGATGTCCCAGTAGGGAGCCTGGGAGTAGCAGTGAATACATTCCCTTTGGACTGAGAGTACAAGCTATTAATTATTCCTCTCTGTTCTGAGGATAAATATGATAGTTAGGGACAACAACAGCCAGGCCAGATTATCAGGCTGTCATATAATGAATGGGGCCTGAGCTCCAGCCAGTACCCAAGCAGAGATGAGAACAGTTTACCCAGGGCTAGGACTTCCCAGCAGTGAGAAGGAAACTGTCTTAAGGAGAGAGAAAAGTCTCACTTCAGAGTCCCTCCTATGGAGTAGGCCTCAAAGACAATCAGAAAATGGCTGGTTACTCTATAAGAGCCATGCCACTATTGCACAAATAAGTACATTTTGCCTAGCAGCTTGGTACTTGACTTCTACATAGCCTACATACAAGCTGGGACTCCATGCTTGGTTCTATAAATTTGGTTAAAATCCAAGGCTTCGGCAGGTCATAGGCCTTAGTGCAGTGGTTCTCAGCCTAGGAATTGTGACCCCTTTGGGAGTCAAACGATCTTTTCACTGAGGTCACCTAAGACCATCAGAAAGTGTAGATATTTACATTATGATCCATAACAGCAGCAACATTTTAGTTATAAAGAAGCAACAAAAATAATATTATGGTTTGGGGTCACCACAATATAAAAAACTGCATTAGGAAAGCTGAGAACCACTGCCTGAGGGAGCCCTTACTAGTGTTGTTTAGCTAAGACTAAACTATCTTCTAAATATTTCTTTTTATACACATAGACAAATATTACACTCAGATTTAGTCAGAGGCATTTTTCTTTATGAGGAAATGGTGACAAAACCAGAGCCTCATAGCTTCTCAAGGTTCTGAGAATAAGCAATAGTTGGTCAACCATCTTTAAGTAGTACATTTCTACAATCCTTTCCAAAGCATATAGAATATTTTGAAAGATTATGTTGAGGTTCAGAGATAGCTGTAATAGTCAGAAGATAGGGAGCAAAGCTGAGAAATGCTATCCTCTGGGCATGATACCGTGAATGCAGTCACGATCAAATATCAGCGGAATTTTCCTGCTCTGTGCCTACACAAGACTGAACTTGTCAATAGTTAATCACTGATCAGAAAGGGCCATCTGTGCTCCCTGATATACTGTTGGCTACTGATGGATTTGGGGCAAGGTCAGTCATTGTTTTCAACTGTGAGTCACAGCTGAATCCTCAAGTCTCCATAGGATAGTTCCAAACCTTTGGTTACATAGAAGGCCCTGGTTAAACTCACTGGGTCACAAAATACAACAAGAAGACGTGAACGTGAGAGGGAAGCTTGCTGGGAGGAGGCAAGAGTAGGAGGGAGATAAGAGAGAGTAGGTGATAAGAATAATTAGAATGCATAATATATGAGCATAAAATTCTCAAAGAACAAATTTAATAAAAGTTATTAAAAATACATTTTTTCCCCTGCCATCTACAGTGGCTTTGCTAAAAAAACCTCCAAAACCTGGATTTAAATTTAATATCTTATCTACCCCCCTCACCTTTTTTTTTTCTTTTTCATTTCTTTTTGGTAATGACTAAAGTCAAACACCAAAGATTATTTTGTTTCTCATCAGTTAACTGGTTAAATGGGTGGCTGCTTTCTGTCAGGCAGTCTTTCAGTCCCTGGGTAGGAATTTAGAACATACAGGACAATACTATTCTTTCAGTTTATTTAAAAATAGTTTTAATTTTATTTTTATAATTATTAAATTTTTATTGTACATTTGACTTTTCTCCTTTTTTTTCCCTCTAAAGAGCCAGGGCTTTAAAATTCATATTGTCAGACTATAATACTACTCCTACCCATTCACCTGGGGACTCCAAGTTTTTTCTCCTAATTGTTTGAAGATGTCAATAAGTGAATTGTGATAGAAGTTTGTGTGTTTTCCACCCGCAGTTGCTGATGGGCCCAGCAGCTCTAACATTTTTTCCTGTTATCTTCTTGAATTTTTTCTTTCTCTAATGAGTACTTCTACTACTTATCAACACAGTTGTTCTTTAAAATTATTTTAGCTATAAGTGCATTTCACTTGATCAGTCCCTCTTTTTTACATTTTTTTTTACTTCCTTGATAATATTTTTTTTGTTCCACCATTAATTGTCCTTTTTTTGCTACCTTCTCATTTTCACAGAGCTTGGTTCCATGTATAAGGCTTAAATCAAAGATGCTTTTCTTCTTCATCGATAGTAAATCTTAAGGGATTTCATCGATGCATACAATTTTAACTCCAAACTCCAAGTCGTTAAATGCTGAGTGTCTATTTCCACTTGGGACTTTGGTTCTGTGCTCAAGTTTTTAGTTGATAGATGTTAGGGATCTCAAACTCAGTGTGACTGAATGGAAACTCTTCACACACCACTTTCTGAACCCTTACTATATACCCAGTATCCCAGTTATCCCCCTCTTAGCAAGGGACAATTCTCTGTTTTTGTTTGTCTAGGATATGAGTACTTTTTATTGTCACAGATACAATTTGTAATCTATTTGGAAGTCACTTTGATTCTACTCTGAAAATACATTTGGAATCTGACTATTTCTTCTTACCTCCACTATTGCCATCTAATGTGAGCCATTGTTCTTTCTTAAGTAAGAGCTACTGGTGAGCACTTGCTTCTTCTCACTGTCTCACATTTTCTGTGTCTGATGAGACTTTGTATTTGTGTTTGACAGAAGCCCCCCAATAGCAGACCCATAAGCAATATAGAAAACCCCCTTTTGTACATGTGAAACCATCTGACTCCAGTGATCTGGTCTCCTTCCTCATTATTGCCTCCCGGTGAGGAGGACTCACCTCAAAGGTAGCTCAGGTGTCAGACAGATATTCTATGTTCAATTCAAGGTCAGAGAAGAAGTGCTTGCTCTAAAAGAATATTTATTAAAATAGTTTTAAAAGATGACATAAAGTTGGGTTCCTTGGAAAGGCAGATATATCTGTGAGGAGTTGTGGGACAGAGTGACTACATTCAAAATACATTGTATGCAGTCATATTGGTCATATATATATACATGAACAAGGAGTGAGTAATCTGAACGGGTTTAGAATGAGAAAAAGCAAAAGGTAAATGATGTCATAACCTCAAAAAATAAAAGAAATTATTAGAAACAGATGGTATGGAGTTCTCTAAGAAATAACACACATTTAGAAAGAAGAAGAAATATAAAAAATTCACTTCCTGTTTCAAGCTTTTATCCCCGGTGATGGCTTGGTTTTGTTAGAAGCAAAGTTTCTTGGGAAGGTGGAAGGCATAGTTGGTCACTAGGTGGTCAAGTGACCAGCTAACTATTATAGGAAGATAGAACAAGCACTGAACCTCAGCCAAGCAGTCTCTGTAATATCCCATGAGATATTTATATAGCCAAATGCCAGAGCACACTTTTTCAAAATATAAGCTCTCTATTCAAGTTTTAAAAAGGACTTTGGCAGTTCATGAGACTGCATATGCTCTGGATCCTAGCTGTCAGTATAATATCATCTTTTATGGCTCATTAGTTACTGTTTTCTAGTTATTTACTTGCTATTTCTTATGTAATTCAAGCACTTTGATACTTTTTGCTCATCACATTGCTGTTTGACTTGCCTGGAACACTCTTTGCCTGTATTTTCACACATACCTTTTATTGGCTTAACAGTGTTGGCCCAAATCAAACTAAATCCTCAAAATGAGACCTTATTTCAAAGTGAGGTCTTTGCAGTCACCTTTAAGGAAAATTCTGTTAAGGATTATTTTATCCTGGGTTTGGAGGGGGCTCTAAACCTACTGGCTGGTATCCCTATGAAGAGAGATAACAGAAAGATGCAGAGAGGAAGTTCATAAGAACAGGAAGACAAAGGTTGTGGTGGGTGCTGTTAGGAGCTAAAGATCACTGAATACCTTCTGAAAATGGAAGACTGAATGCAGCCAACAGAGTGAATACTGCAATTTCAGGTTCTGGGTTTCAGGGCTGCAAGAGAAGAAATTGATGTGGCTGTGGTAATAGATACAATGCCAGGCTCTTTCTGTATTCCTATCAGACTTACTGTTCAAATAAGCCCAGCCGAGCTAATTACTGATACCTACCCATCTATATCTATATCTATATCTATATCTATATCTATATCTATATCTATATCTATATCTATATCTATATCTATATCTATATCTATATCTATATATTGCAGTTGATTTATTCTGTTTCATCTGAAGTGGGATATTGGCCCTATTAGGACTTACTTTATTTCTTTTCTGATGTATCTCCTGTGCCTAGAAGAGTGTGGGCCCACACTAGGCACTCAATAAATGTCATAGTTCAATCATATCAATGGTTGCAGTATTTCATGGATTATGATCCATAAATGATTATTGCATTTAGGCTTTAGAATGAAGTATGGGAATGTCATGTTGATTTTCTTCATTCTAAGTCAAGTGTAGACATCTATCTTACTGTCAATAAATGCTAAGATTTTCCCCTAGAAAGCAGTTAGGATTAGTTTTGGTAGCAGGGTCTTTTCATCTGAAAATCAAGAGCATCCTTAGTGAATATAGAGCACATTAGGGATTATTTTCACTTGGAGAACTTTATTTTTATGACATTAATTTGAGATTGTCTTCTTCAACTATATGAAGCTTCAGAAAACTTTCTCTAGCACATCTAGTCCTGAAAGGGAATAGCCTTTTGGTGTTCCTACAAGACAGCTGCCAAGCATCACTGTCAAGTTTCTGAGTGATTTGCCTTATTTATTATGTTGCTCATTATCACAAAATTAACTTTGGAGAGCTGAAAACTCAGGTTAATGATTTTAGCAATTTTGTTTTTTAGCAATTGTAGTATTTCCATGTTTGTTGGGATCAGAGACTAGGGTCAATTGTTTTACTTTGTGGTGGAACACAGCTGAATATTTTTTTAATATTTGTATTTTATTTTTATTGGTTATTTTATTTACATTTCAAATGTTACCCCCTTTCTGGGTTTCCCCTCTACAACCCCCTATCCCATCCTCCCTCCCTCTGCCTGTATGAGGGTGCTCCCCCATCCACCCACCCACTCCCACCTCACTTTTCTGGCATCCTCTATGCTGGAGTATCAAGCCTCCACAGATCCAAGGATCCCCTCTCTCATTGATGCCAGATAAGGCAAACCTCTGCTACATCTCCAGCTGGAGCCATGGGGTCTCTCCTTGTGTACTCTTTGGTTGGTGGTTTAGTCCCTGGGAGCTCTGGGGAGTCCAGTTAGTTGATATTTTTGTTCTTCCTATGAGGTGGCAATCACTTTCAGCTCTTCCAGTCCTTCCTTTAACTCTTCCCTTGGAGTCCCTGTGCTCAGTCTGATGGTTGACTGTGATCATCTACATCTGTATTGGTCAGGCTCTGGCAGAGCCTCTCAGGAAATGCTATACCAGGCTCCTGTCAGCAAGCACTTCTTGGCATCAGCAATAGGATCTGGGTTTGGTTCTGCTGATAGGATGAATCCCTAGGTGGGTCAGACTCTGGATGGCCTTTCCTTCTGTCTTTGCTCCTGTCTTTGTCCCTGCATTTCCTTTACACTGGAAGAATTCTACATGGTGATGACAGCCGAAATACCCCACATAGGGGAGATAGAACCTGTTTAGACTGTATCCAGTGTATAGGCATAGCATCCCCACCCCATGAGGGTGGCGCTACCTACCCATCTTAAAAATTTTAACGCAGCTGAAGATTTTTGAAGAGAATCATAGTACTTTGTAAAATGTATTTTCTTAGATGTAGAAAAGACTGGCAAAAATCAAAGGATGCCTTCATGTTTAGACGAGAGTGGATGAGAAATTTATGTGGATTGGAGAAGGACGGCAGTAGGAGGATGAGAACACAGACCGCATCACAAATCTATGGTTTAGCAGAATATTTGTTGTGACAAGTAGAAGCTGAAAAACAAATCAAAATAATTCAAAAGCATGGTTACCTTAATTGATAAGCAAGCCAGCACACACACAAACAAACAAAATGGCACTAAAAAGGGGGAAAAGGGATTGGAAGGCAAAAGGATGACCATCTGTTAGAACTCTTTGTTGGCTTGAAGTCCTTTGAGAATAGCATGGAGCTGTATACGATCTCAGATGTTTGTGTCCAAATGAGAAGAAAGATGAGTGTCTAAGACACAGTTCTGGGTCTCCAGTTCTTTAGTGGAGGTTCCTGTATCTAAGGCATTGCACTTTACTGAAGCACTAGGCAAAGGCACACTGGTTATATATTTGACATCAGGAAACTAGATCCTGGGTGCCTTTGTTTGTCATTATTTTTTCTGTTTTAAAAGACTATCATTTTTCTTTTCCAAGGCTTTATGTGTTTATGAAGGAACCAAATCCAAATTCCATAGAATGAAATGGTTTTAGTAACCTTGGCTGAGTCTCATATGACTTAAAAGTTACATTACAGCATCACCACAGTTGGCACAGTTGCTCAGGAGTGCCTTTTATATAAAAGGCTAAAATTAACATAGGAATGAAGGAAGAAGGTAGCATACTCTCTCTCTCTCTCTCTCTCTCTCTCTCTCTCTCTCTCTCTCTCTCTCTCTCTCTTCCTCTCTCTCTGGGTTCTTAAACAGTAATCTATCTAAATCCTTACGTTGGCAAAAATGATGCTCATATTTTGAAAATTAAAGGAGAAAGCTTTGCTATGGAGGAAAAAAAGTGTATCTTAAAGTCATATTTCTCCTCAAATATCACCTTACCTGGAATATAAAGAAATCTCTTATGTGTGGTGTTATTTTACTGACAAAATGGTTTAGCACATATTGTAATGAAATGTGAAGCTTGGATCATATTAGATATTTTGATATTGTACACTTGGATTGCTATTATTTTTTAACATTTTTATATGCATTTGTGTTTTTCCTGCATGTACATCTATGAGGCTGTCAGATCCCTTGGAACTGGAGTTACAGACAGTTGTGAGCTGCCATGTGGATGCTGGGAATTGAATCTAGGTCCTTTGGAAGAGCAGCCAGTGTTTTTGACCACTGAGACAACTATCCAACCCCAAAGTGTTAATTTTTAAGAGCAATTTTATAGATAAAAGGAAACAGGTATTTTTAGGGTCTTTCTGACTTTTGTTGTTGTTGTTGCCAAGTAGAGGTTTGAACCAGATGGACCTGACTTTCAGGTAATGATGGCTTTGAAAAATGCTGTGCTGTCAATTTCTACCCGAATAATGGGTTTGGTTTGCTATCTGTGAACTACAGATATACATGTCTATATATATACTCCAGAGTTGCGAGGGTTAAATGAGGTAATGGATTGAATTGTGGCAATTGTGATATTACACAACATAGATATATTTTGGATACAATATAGAGAAGTAACTTATAGGTTATTTTCTTTTATGTAAACATTAGTAGGAAATTTTCAACAACACAAGGCAAATTAATTTGCACATAGTTCTCAGAGATCAAGTGTATTATATATACTCCTTAGCTTTTAAAATTTATCTAGTTATTATTATGAAGGATGGAACTCACAGGGCAAGCTTATAACTCCTCAGAATCTTTCATTGCTCAATCTGGCTCCATTTTAAGCCAGCTTTGATTGCATGGTCAAACAGGAAGAACACAGGTGGTTGCACAGATATTTTCAAAGCACCATAAGGGATGGGAAAATTCCACAAACTGCCATCACTCTAGTTGCCTTAGGATTTTGGAGACATCTGTTGGTTGTGTTATTGGGAATCAAAATCTGCTCTTTTATGACAATGGGAACATTTCCTTTCAAGAAGCCACTGGAGCATTAAGGAAGGCAATGTCCCCAAGAGACTGGTAATAGGTCATTTAATCAACTGTGTTTGGAAGCTGCCTTCTTGAACAGCATTGCTCTATGCTCTGGGGAGGGTATGGGGGCAGATTTGCAGAGGTATGGAGAGGCAGGTTTCCCTTGCTAAATACTCTTTCTCTGGCTTTGCAGGTGGTTCTAATTAGAGCAAAGTTGTGCTTAATTTGTTTATTTCTAAATTATATAAATTATAGCTTTTTAAAAAAATATAAAAAACAAATTGTTCCTAGGATCTGCCATCTGTGTGCCTTTGCAGAGACTGGCTTTCCCCCTCCCTCCCCCCTCTGCTCTTTTCACGAGTTTCTTCTATAATAGATGTTAAGTTATGCTAAATGTGAAAATGTACGTGCAAACCTCCAGACTGTTGAGAAGAGATGACTTAAGACAGATGATGAAGAGAAAGGTCTAAAATATAATTGCCAATAGTAAATCACATTCTAACAAGTTAGGCATTTTGGTTTCCCAGTGTGTCCACAAAAATCTAGGCTTAAAAATGACCAATGAAAGGAAGAAAATCACCAAAGAATATAAATGTCATACATATCTATGGGGTGTGTCAAGAAGACTAAACTTACCATGCAGAAAACATAAGACAATAAAGTAAGGCTTTAACTCTGTTTTTGGAAGTGGAAACCCACTGGAGACCAAGTTCAATGCTAACAGAAGAGAAGGTAACAGAGGAAATGGGGCACGTGGCCTTTCTTGTTAGGGCTTGTTTACCAGGAAGCATAGAAGAGCTCTCATTTTCATCCTGGAATAGCAGCTTCAGTCTGTGATTGGGAGAGTCCCTAGGGAAACAGGAGCTTTCAAACACTGTGGTTAAATGGGTGCCAAGATTACCTTGGGCAGAAGCATTCTACAATAACCCTTGTTCATACTAGTTTACCTACACATCTCAAAATACTGAACTTTGTGTAAATTGGTTGTTTAGTCCAACTGTCAAAATAAGTATTTTCATTATAAAATATAAAGATATATGATGCACTTAGTACTTGCCACATAGGTGTCATAGATCTGAAACTGCTTTTCAATTATTTGAATAAAAAATAATGAAGTTACTAGAAGACTCAAAGTCTCAAAAATAAAAGTATAAAAAAGCAATTGCTGACAGGAGCCTGATATAGCTGTCTCTGAGAGGCTCTGCAAGAACCTTACAGATACAGATGTAGATGCTTGCAGCCAACCATAGACTGATCATGGGGTCCCCAAAGGAGGAGTTAGGGGAAGGACTGAAGGAGCTGTAGGGGTTTGCAACCCCATAGGGAGATCAGCAATATCAACCAACCATACTCCCCTGTCCCAGAACTCCCAGGGACTAAACCACCAACCAAAGAGTACATACACATGGAGGAACCCTTGGCTCCAGCTGCATATGTAGCAGAGGATGGCCTTGTTTGACATCAATGAAAGGGGAGGTGCTTGGTTCTATGAGGGCTTGATGCCCCACTGTTGGGGAATGCTAGCATGGTAAGGCAGGAGTGGGTGAGTGAGGAGGTGGGGAAGCACCCTCATAAAAGCAGGGGTGGCTGGGATGGGGGTTTGCAGAGGGTAAACCAGGAAGGGGAATAACATTTGAAATGTAAACAACTAAAACGACCAATAAAAGATTTTAAAAAGCATCTTTAACTAGGACTATCATGAAGAATTATTTCTCTTTTCAAATATCAGGAATTTTCTACTCACTCATAACACACCACTGGATCTAGAAGTTCCAGTGAGTCTTTTTTGGTTTGTTTGTTTGTTTCTCATTCTTTATTTTTCAGTCTTAGTTGGAGAATCCTGAGCTCTACATTATAATTGGCTTTAAAATTCTGTTTTTCTCATTTGGGGATACATGTTTTTGAGCAACTTAAATATATTTTCTAACTTTGATTTTCTTCATGTTTAGTATAATTATGGTTCAATCTAAAGGAACAGATTATTGGTGATGATAAGTCAGGCATGCTGGCATATATACCCTTAATGCCAGCAGTGAGTGGTAGAGACAGGCAGATATGTGAATGCAAGGCCAGCCTGGTCTATTGAGCCAGTCAGAGCTACATTGTGATGCCTTGTCTCAAAGCCAAGCAAACACATCTATCAAACTGGAAGAAAAAGCAAGGTCAAGCATAATTAATGATCAAAACATATAGGAATCTCTTTGCCGCTGATTTTAGGTAAATCATTTAGTATCTGTGATGGTTAAATGGGCTGGCAATCTAAAACACTTGGGAAAAGGGACCTTTAGTTGAGGAATTACTATAAATAAGCTAAAGATATAAACCACTTCTCAATTTTGGTCAATGTTTTATCACAGAAATGAAGTATTGAAGTAAGACTGTATTCCTTATTCTTTTTTTTTTTAAGGGGGAAAAACAGTATCTCAATTTTCACTATAAAGCATCTCTCTCTCTCTTTCTCTCTCTGTCACACACACACACACACACACACACACATTACACTTTTGGGGAATAACACTTTGTTATTGATATTTTTGGGGGTAGGTTTTGCAGGCAAAAAAAAGACCTATGTGACCCAGAGAAATGACAGAATGACACTCTAAGAAATCTTGTGCCTTTACAAGGATGGCGTAATGTAATATGTGGAGCATGAAGTATTCACTAAGCACTCAGTAAGGGCTGCTGACAGCTGAAGCGAGTAATAGAAAATCTACCACAGCAAACAGCCAAGTAGTCTGTGTAATACCCTTATCCAGCCCACTTTTCTTTAAGCTACACAGGAAACCTGGCTATTGTATTGCATATGCTCTCCAAAATGGGTTGTCTTTAATAATTTTCTTGATATCATCTTATTTGTAGAAAAATAATCTCATAAACAGACTAGTTAAAAAACAGCTAGATTTTAAAAAAAGATTTATTTATTTAATGTATATGAGAACACTGTAGCTGCACAGATGGTTGTGAGCCATCATGTGTGGTTGCTGGGATTTGAACTCAGGTCCTTCAGAAGAGCAGTCAGTGCTCTTAACTGCTGATCCATCTCCCCAGCTCCTGGATGTGCTTTTGAAATAAACCATTGTACATAGGTAAATATTACCTATTACATAGGTAATAGTCATTTGAAGTAGAAGAAAATGCAAACCTTTTAGGGACCTCGTCATTTGTGTTCCTAAATGATAAGAATTTCACTTAAATATATCTGGATACTTTTGATATAAATTTCAGTTTGCATACTCATGTTTGTTTAACTTTTGGGTCATTTCTTATATTTCTTTGAAATAAACTGTCTTAACTCCAAGGATGGCTGATTCATCCTGTCCTAGAACCATAGAAATGTCTGTTTCAAAACCAAGGTTTTAAAATATTCCTTTAGACTATCATGCTTACTGAAAAAAATGTAAACAAAAGCTAGGAGGATTCCTTAGGAAAAAATGTAGCCTGTATATCTTCACTAGATCAGAAAAAGAAAAAAAATGAAGCTATATTTTCAAAACAGCAGAGAGCTTACTGTGAGAGTTGGCAAAGGCATCAAGACATTGTTTGTAGATATTATTTTTGATAGGTTTGATATACAGCATAGTTTCCTGAGCCAAAGGAACATTGTCTTTTAACAAATCTCACGAGACCAGCGGTGCAGCTGCCATGGGCTGGCTTATCAGCTCCAGCCAGAGTGTGCTACTCTTGCACGCACCTCCTAGCCTGAGAGGAAAATAAATTGTACAGTTAATAAGAAAGAATTACTGTGAGTGAGATGCATGACATTATGAGCAGGCAGCATGTTTTACAGACTAAACGGCGATGTGCCAGAGAGGGGGAGGGTGCTTCTTAGACATGAAATAAAATTTTGACTTCAAAATTGTCATTTAAAATGTATTTGCTAGTTTTGTGGTTCAAAAATGAACGTTATCTATTTCAATGTGTTTTGGGAATAACACTGAGGATATGATTCTCATTTTTTGGGGGGGGGGAGGGGGAGGAGAGGGGAAATTTTCAATGGATATTTTTATATATTCCAGAGATTTAACAAAACATATGGTTTTGTTTTTTTGAAGTAAATCCAGGTAGAGAGAATGCACATTTTAAATCAGGAACCACGGGCGTTTGAGCCTTAGCAGTGTGTCTGAATTACTTATGGGGAGCTTACAGTCCTCATCGCAGTTTGCAATTGTTTGACTTAAAAATCTCTATTGCCAGAGTGCTTGCACTTGAACATGCTTACACAATTTAACAGGTTATAACTGCTTGTAATCATCTTTTCTAAAGTGGGAGATGAGGTCTTATGCCTTCTATTTTAACTAATAAGACGGTAGAAAATTTCTTAATACTTAATAATTAAGGGGTAAAATAGCCTTTATATGAAAAAAGAGCTATTATGTGAAGGGCCAAGAGATTAATTGAAAATACATATTTTAAATTAATTTTGCTTGCTCTCTATATAGAAACAGAAGAAACCAGATATATGAGCATATGGTATTATTTTCTGTCGAAAATCAACCTAAATTTTTATCATCTTAGTCCAACATGATATATATTTATGTCTACTAAGAATCTAGTGTGATCTTCCACATTCATGAATACATTCTTCTACCTGTTAATTCAGAGACTCATCTCTGTACTTGTGGATCTATCATCTTTTAAGGTCTTGAAACTTTAAAAATTAATTTTGAAGATTGACGATAGGGAAAGACAGGGAGGAGAGAGAGAGAGAGAGAGAGAGAGAGAGAGAGAGAGAGAGAGAGAGAGAGAGAGAGAGAGAGAGAGAAAGAGAGAGAGAGAGAGAAGCAAATTTTAAAATCACTGTTCTGAAACACACACACACACACACACACACACACACACACACACACACACACACACACAATTTCTGTTGTCATTCTACCCATAGAAACTATTTAGCAAACAGAATATAAAGGAATCGAAGTGTGGTCAGTAGAACTTGTTCAGGCCAGATGGTGCCAAGATCTGGCTCAGTAATGGGTATCTATTAATCTCATTTCTTCATGGATGAAGAAAGGCTTGCCCCACAGAAAATGGCCGGACGCTTGCCTACCAGGGCAGAACTACCCCAGATTTCCTGGGATGTCTAGTAGAAATTCAAGGTCATGTGAAAACACACTGGAGAAATTTCTTTCTCCTGTTAATTCCCAAGCATGAAGGCAAGTGCTTTAGTAATAAATCTATGGAGTAGAAGACAGAAAATTAGACAAGAATGTATTTCAGGCTGACGAGTCTCAGACTTTAACAGGAATAAGATATATCTAGAATTCTTGGTCAATTTTCTGAATCCAATATCTTATAGAATTGAGCTCAGTTGATCTAACAAGAGGATTTTCTTTTTCTGCTTTTTTCCTTAGGTGTCATTTTATATATATGGCCAAAATGATACAAACTCTCTCTCTCTCTCTCTCTCTCTCTCTCTCTCTCTCTCTCTCTCTCTCTCACACACACACACACACACACACACACACACATGTATATAATATATATTATCCACATATATTATATTTACCATATATATAATATATATTATATATATTAACAAAACCTGTCTTTTCAGTTTATTTTTGTTACTAGGACATATATGACTTTGGGGACTTACAACTAATTATTGGATAATCATCTAGGAGCAATCCCTATAGAAGCCTAAATCTCCCACTGTCAGCGTTTTTCAGTTGCCTGTAGCTCTTTGTCTAGAAGTGACATTTCCTCAAGACATTTTCTCATTCTATTTTAGCATGTCTATTGATATTGTCTTTGTTCAGATCTTATTTATTTAAACATATTTATTAAACATATTTTGCTATGTAGATGAGGAGACACACTCTGTAGATTTTCTGATCCTCTGACTCATACAATCTTTATGCCTCCTCTTCTATGCTATTCCATAAGCCTTAGATGCAGTAGTTGGGTTGTAGATATATCAACTGGGGCTGAGGACCCCAAGATCAATTGCTACCTGTATTTTAACTAAAGGTGGCTTTCTATAATGGTCTCCATTTGTTGCGACATCTGTGGATCTGCATATTTAGAATGAAGTTAGAAATAAATGATGATTTAGGAAAATGGCAGCACCTATGTATAATTGCCTAGGTTTCCAGTACTAGGCATGATTTTTTTTTTCTGTTGAGTAGGATGTAAGTCCAATTAGACTGCTGTTGGCTACTACCAAATTATGAGTACCCTTAGGAATGTTGTGGCATTATGGTTGATGTTGGATGTCACAGTTGAGTAGGACTGTTGGTTGTTTCTCTCCTTTGGGAGTTTACAAAGCACCTTCCAGCATTGTAAAAATTTTTACAAACGTAACAGAGATTTTGTTTGTAGGTAAAATATGAGTTTAAATCCAAACCACTTTTAGAGACTGACATTTTTGGATAAGAAAAAGTGAAAAAAAAGTAAGAAAGAACTGCTCTAAGAATATCTGTCATCTATTTATCTATCTATCATTCTATCTATCTATCTATCTATCTATCTATCTATCTATCTATCTATCTATCTATATCTTTCTCTACCTCCCTATCATCTATCTCTATCATTACCATCTATCATCTATATCTATCTATATTTATCTTTCTTTTATGTATTACCTATTTATTATGAATATAAATATGTGTGTGTGTATATACTACTATATATTACACAGTTGAATGCCAGAGCCTGTGCTTAGAAGGTTTCTTAGGCAAAGATTTTCCAAAGTATAAAGTTTAGAGGCTGGTTTCTAGTGTTTACAGAGACCAGTGCATGTTTGCTTTGAGAGACTGCCACTGGTCTACTCTGAAGTACTGTATTTCCAGAAGTCAGAGCCCAGAGATATAATACCTTGCTGTGAGATCAGGTTAGACACTCTCAAATCCTGAAAATTCCTCATTCCTAAAATTAAGTTTCAAAATGTGTTACCTGGAATTCCATTCCTTTTCTGTTCAATGTTGGAACAGCGTGGCTTTTCATAATTTGTGCAGATAATAAGGAATTCTATTTTGTTTGTTTTGAAATGTTAATCCCCACCTCAGAACCTTCCTAAAAGCATTAATGCACACCATGTCATGAAATATGCTTTTATTTGAAGACAGAAAATGAAGGAAAGAAACAAACAATAATTAAATCTCCTAAATAATGTGTGCTTTGTGGTTAAATCTCCATGGAACTCCTTGAAAATTTAATAAGGGAATAAAGGCTTTTTCCATTTGTGTAATGCAGTGCCACTTTTCTCTTCTCTATGAAATTGTCTCTGGCTAAACTGTGCCTCACAATTCAGGTTTCTGAGTATCTAGCTTAAGAGAATTTTATGTGTCTATTTTTTAAGTCAAGTCAGTCATGTACAACCATATTATCTCACATGAAAGGAGGATATAAAACCAGGAGACGAGGTGAGGGGGAAAAAGTCAGGGATGAATGTCATATTATATGATCCAATTACACACAGTCCCTGACTTCCATATGCCTGACTTATGAATGTCCTTGCATTTACAAATGGGTTCTCCAGGGAGGGTCAGCAGAATTCTCCCTTTGTTGCACCCCCTCCTTTTCTGTCTGATTCACAGATCAGCCATTTTCCAGTCTGTGACAGACTATATTTGCCTTGCTCTTCACTGCGGACCCTGTCTCCATCCTGGACAGGATTTTTTAAAATCATTTTTTATTAGATATTATCTTCATTTACATTTCAAATGCTATCACAAAAGTCCCCTATATCTTTCCCCTCCCCCACCTTGCTCCCCAACCCATCCACTCCTGCTTCCTGGCCCTGGCATTCCCCTGTAGTGGGGCATATAATCTTTGCAAGACCAAGGGCCTCTCCCCTTGAGGCCCATTAAGAAGTAGAAAAGAAAACAGAAAATTCAAGGAGATAAAGAATGTAATGTTCTTATTGTTCTATCCTTCTCATTAACTTTCATTTGTTTGTTTATTTTTTCTCCATTGAATGAGTGAAATGAAAGTGAATGTATTTTCAATTACCTGATTCTCAAGTCTGTACATTTCCCTAGATTCCTTCTCTCAGCCATGGGTGCTGCCTCATGTATGGTCATTTCACTTATGGAAAAACATTCCAGAAGAAGAAAGAGATACAGCCATTGTTCCTATTGGAGAAAAATGTGGTATTAGCTGTCCATTTTGGAATCTGGAAATCTATTTTTCCAAGTAAACAATATTGGGATGATGGCAATCAATCAAAATATTTTAGATGACTCAATCAGCACATGCTCTGTCTTTTGCTGAGTTCTCAGTGCATGATGTTTCTTCAAGTATCTTGATGAAATAAATTTTACTCCCATAGAAAGTGGGTGGTTTGGTGGACCTGTGGATATAGGTTAGTTGACAACATGCTCATAGACAAGGGAACCTGTGTTGGGATTCTCAGCATGCACAAAACAGCTAGCACCTACAAATCAGTGTCAGGAGGTTGGCAGGGTTGAGACTCTAGGAATGCTGAGGTTTGTTGGATAGCTCGTCTAGCTAAATTATTGAGATCTGGGTTTTGTGAGAGACTCTATCTCAAAAAGTCAGGTGAAGAATAACTGATGGACTTACCTGACCTCAGCCTCTGACTTATTCTCATTTACCTGCATGCATGTGTATATGCACACATAAACATGTACACATACACAGAGAGTAGTCTGTCTATCATGTTAATTATGTGACTATCATAATGTACAGTTCTAAAACTAGACTTCAATATATATATATATATATATATATACCTATATGCATTTATAGATCTTAAAAATATGGTTTGGCTTTCTTCATTCTTTTAGGAAGCACTCCTTTTCTAGAGCTCACGTTGATTTCACAAATCCAGGGAACTCCTGTATATTTGCAAAGCTGTTAAGTTATTAAACTCTTCTGTAGAATGTCTTTTAGGTAACTTACAAAATTAAGGAAATAGAGCCAGAGTTGGCAAAATGATAAAAGAACCTCAAACTTTCAGTGTGGTTGAGTGAACAAAACATTTCTAAGTGCATATGGTGTTGGCTGTCAGTTCTTATATTGTTATTGCTGAAGTGGAAAAGGTTAACTCACTTCATATCTATTTCCATTTGCTTCTAGGTCTGTTTTATCTTGAACGACCTGCTGAATCACTGAGCAATAAATTGATTTTAAGGCAATAGCTTCTTCTGGAGAGTTGGTGCTTTGGATTTAGGTGTGAATCTGAGCACAAGATGACTATGCTCTAGTATTAGGAGAATTGATTCTATTCCTTACTTCAGAGCAACGAATAGCTTTTGTTCTGCATTTGTAAACTACACAACAGAACTATAATGGCTGAGTGGCTAATTGTTACAGTGTAGTACAAGAATGAAGGTACAGAAAGAGTTACTATTCTTGCCATTTCTCTGTCAGTCCTTCTATTCTGAAAAAATTGATATATACCTTCAAGCATATACAAATATAGCACCAGGAACAAAATATTGGAATATATTGAAAATCTAAATGTCATTGTTGAATGAATAACATAAAGCAAATCATGCATATAAATGGTATTCCTTTAAATTACAATAAAGCTATATTCTATCATATTACTTTAGACGTGCCACTATTCACATGACCTTCGACTGGTTGACTCTTTTGTCTTACAATGCTGACTCACCAAATACCCTATAGAAGTTTTTGCCAATGTAAGATTGCTGGATCAAAGGTAGATACTTCAAACTTTCGAATAGATGTTATAGATCACTTTCTCCAAAAATATTTCCTATCAATGCTTGGACTTCCTATGTATTGACATGAAAACACCAATACCTGAGTTCTAGGAATGTATAGGAGAACCAATCAATTATTTAACTCCCCCTTTCTCTATAGCCAGGATACCCAGGCTATAGTTGTACCAGAAGGCTTATTTCCCCTTTTTCTATGGTCAGGATACCCAGGCTATAAGGCTATAGTTGTATTAGAAGGCTTATTTCCCTTCTCAGTGCTCTGTGTTTACTTGTATTGGAGGTGTGGCATGAGAACTCTGATTTTTTTTTTTTTTTTTACTTATCAGTTGACTGTAATAACAAATGTAGTTTGTAGTAAAAATAGAATCAAACCTTCAGTTAAATTAGTTTCTGCTTATGTAAGTGACACTTCAAAGCTTCAAAGTGAGCATTAAAATTAGTAAACAGGCTTTCTGTTAATCAAAAAGCAAGCCCAAAGGTGCTTTAACAATATCTGTTTGTCTAGCACTTCCTATTTTTAATTTTTTTTCAGTTTCTTTTTGGAATGGTGCTTATTATATTTGCACGTGCATCCACTTTAACTGGTTACCTTTCATAAAGCTAATGATTGTCGAAGAAGAAGAGGGATGAACAGAGCTTACAGATGAAATTTAGGGGAAAACAATGTTAAGACTGAGCTGAAGAGGGACGTACTCACCCCGTAGGTAGCACGCCTTGCAGAGCCTACAACATTAAAGAAGAAGAAAATGGAAATGATCAATTAAACTTTTCTTCTTCTGCCCGGATGAGTGAAAATGAAAGCTTCCAGTTGAGTATGTCTGAGAAATTATCCTAGCTAATGTTAGGATGGGGATTTATGTAGTCTGCACATTATTGCTCTGCCTTGGGAACCAGGAATGTGGAGTGTTTATTAAGTAGGTTTCTGTTTTTGTTGAACAGGTATTTTTCTCTTACGACCTGGTTCCACTGTATGATCACATTTTCTTGCATAATTTGTATTTGATATATGTCCGAGTCCTTGTTTGGAGCAGACCATATGGAAAGCTGCACGATTGCTCTGGGATCCAGGGCTATGCGGTGATTAACCATGGCTTCTGCTATTTGTGCAGCAGATGAGCAGAGCTGGGAAATTAAAGATAGCACACAATTGTTCTGTTGCCCTTATCTTGTCCTTTACTTGGCAATGCTTTACTAAGTGTAAGAAAATAAAACAAAGTTAGAAGCCCCAAAAAAGCAAAGAAGAGAAATGACCAAGAGTGTTTCCAGAAGGAAATTGAAGAAGACAAACTATTTGTTGCACAACTCTAATAGTTGGAAAATCAACTGCTTTAGAAAAAACGAAACTAAAAATAAAGTTGCATGTTTCTCATAATCTACACAGAACTTTTAGCATGTATGATACAAAGGAAGTGACAGATAGTAGCTTTGTAATTATATCTTGTTTTAAAACATCTAGTAAGAATTTTATCTATGTAGTTGTTGAAGGGCTTCAGTAGGACATTGGCAGTAAAAGCAGCTGTTTATATTTATAATTTTTAAGCTCTGTTCGTCGAAACCACAAGGTTCAGGAAGAAAATGTGTAAGTGAAATGACAATGCAAAGTCAAACCACTACAAATGTTTAAAACAATTTAAAATTCAATATTTGAAGTTCAAAACTTTTTATCAATGTATAACCAACTTATTTAATAGACACTAAATACAGATGAAATATATTTCTTGGGATTTACCCTTGTTAGTCCTAGATTGTAAAAACTTGGCTAGAATTTTCTATAATCATATTCATTAAATTTTACTAAAGATCAAAATCATTGTTACAGCTTGGCACAATAGGTTTTCAACCCTTGTTTTAGACATTTGTGTTAATGCTCTAAGATTCCAGGTCAATAAATGGAGACACAAATCTTCCTGAATAGGGCAAAACTTAATCATGATGTATATTTCTATATTGGCCTTATCTTTATGAAAAATGCATCTTATAATATGATGTGGGATAACTGAGGATCTATGGACAGTTGTGTGTTTCTGGGCAGGATAGGGAAGGAGAAGAAGTTTTCCTTAACAATCAGAAAATAAAGGTTTTGAACTACTAGCAGCTTTTGCCTGGTTGCCAAGGCAGAGCAATAATGTGCAGAGTACACAAATCCCCATCCTAACAATAGCTAGGAGGATAATCTCTCAGACATTCTCTCTCTCTCTTTCTCTCTCTCTCTCTCTCTCTCTCTCTCTCTCTCTCTGCCTCTCCCTCTCCCTCTTCCTCTCTTTTCTTTCCTGCTCTACCCATCCCTCCTTCATTTCCTGTTTCTCTCTGTATGTATGGTTAATGTTTGTTAGTATGCAGATGGGCATATATACTTGTGGAAACTAGAGAATGACTTTGGGTGTCATTCCTTAAGAGTCATCACCCTTCATTTTATTTTTAATTATTACTCATAAAATATTTTTACTAATAATTTGAGAAATGCACACAATGTATTTTGATCACTCTCAGAATATACTCATCCCTAATTCCAGAACCACTAACCACTACACTTCCTTATACTCAGCTTTCTCTCTCTCTCTCTCTCTCTCTCTCTCTCTCTCTCTCTCTCTCTCTCTCTCTCTCTCTCTCTCTCTCTCTCCTAAACCCTTGGCTCCAGTATGAGCTGCCCATCTACTAGAGCATGATAGATTACCCTTAGCCACTAATGTAAGGAAAACTTATCTCCACACTCCTGCCAACTATCCATAGCTTCTTAGTTATAACTGGGGACACATGAACATTTTTCCCTTCCATAGTGTTGACTGGAATGTTGGCTGGCTTGATCTTGTGCATGCCTTTTAAAGGCCTTTTGTATACATCTCACAGAACTGGAAGCTACTATCCAGACTGATGAGGTGAAAAAATATAAACACCATTATCAGTCTTATCCATCCATGAATCTTGTGAATTGCAATAATGATAAGATAGATCCATGGGTTTAATCTTGGCATTAATGCTATAAGGAGTAATCAACTTCTTTCTGATTGGACTTAAGGCGCATTACACAGGAGGAAATACAAGCCTAATACTCTAAGCCTGGCCAAGAACACATTGTTGGGAGTTCAAATTTCCCAGGGGTGAATCTACTGTTAGCATCCTTCATTTTTGAGACAGTATCTCTTACTGGTCTGGAGTTTAGATAGACTAGCTGGCTCGTGAGTCTCAGAGGTTCACCTGTTCACATCTCTCCTAAACAGGAAGAACATTTGCATGCCAGCATGAGATGCTTTTAACGTGTGTTCTGTAGATCAAACTTAGGATAACAACAAGTATGTTACCAGTTGAATCATCTTTCCAGCACTAACTTTCTCCTTTATGGCTCCAGTATAATTCTTTTAAAAATACATTTCACATTTTAATCAGACTTTGAGAATTCTATACATGCTTGTAATGCATTTTAATCATATTCACTTTAATTTGTTCACCCAATCCCTTCCAGATCTGCTTCCAACATCATCCCTTCCCAACTTTCTTTCCTCCTCCTCCTCCTCCTCCTCCTCCTCCTCCTCCTCCTCCTCCTCCTCCTCCTCCTCCTCCTCCTCCTTTTCCTCCTCCTCCTCCTCTTCCTCCTCCTCTTCCTCCTCCTCCTCCATCTCCTCCTCCTACTCCTCCTCCTCCTCCTCCTCCTCCTCCTCCTCCTCCTCCTCCTCCTCCTCCTCCTCTTCTTCTTCTTCTTCTTCTTCTTCTTCTTCTTCTTCTTCTTCTTCTTCTTCTTCTTCTTCTTCTTCTTCTTCTTCTTCTTCTTTCATTTAACCCACTGATTCCAATTTGACTGCCCATTCATTTATGGGGACATTCACTGCAGTGTGACTGACCTGCAAAGGGTCACACCTTTAATGAGAAGTTACTTCCCTCCTTTCAGAAGCCATCAGTTATCAATAGCCCCTCAGGTAGGAGTGCAAGTCTTCCTCCTCCCATGCAATCAGACCTACTGTGAATTCATGAATGAAGTTGTCCCATCATGTATAGAAGATGCTGTTTGGACTGATCTGGCCTGATCTCTGGCTCTTATAATTTTCTGCCCTCTTCCACTATGGTCTCTTTGCATTGGGTGAGAGGCTGTCATGTCCCATTTGTTGTAGAGCACTCCACAGACTCTTGTTTTGTGCACTCTTACTAGTTGTGGATTTCTGTTAATTATTTTCTAATGCACAAACAAATAAAAAAAAACCTCTCTGGTGAGGTCTGAAAGCTAGTCTGTTCACTAATGTATCACTCAAATTGTGTATCGTGTCCAGCACACAGTATGTGCTCATTCAATGCTAGTAGGTTTGAATAAAATATAATTATATCAAACTATGTACATTTGCAGCATTTGAAACGGGCACCTAATTTACCTTAGAGAATGTGAAGATTTGCCCACATTGTTATTCAGTCATCTCCAGCGTAAAGCGCATAAAAATTATTATGTGTATAGGCTGAGATGTTGTGTTCAGTGGTAGATCCCTTGTCTAGACTGCTGATGTCCCTGATTTGATCCCGAGAATTACAACAAAACAAAACAAAACAAAACAAAACAAAACAAAACAAAACAAAACACCAGATGCACATAACCAGTATCATATGTAACCAAGAATTGAATAAGATGCCATACTAGTGTTATTGAGAATCTGAAGATCTTTCATTCTCATTTTTTAGATTATATAAATGAAATAGAACATCTCACTGAGATGTTAGGTGTATTCTTAAAAACAATTGAACTACCAAGTATCATAGCATTTTGGTTATAGACTGGTTACAAATTGTTCTGTGGAACATCTGCCATAGGGTTTTGTAAACTGTAGCAAACCAGCAAGGCAGTCTCTGCTCTCTAAGAATCATCCCTGTATTTACTTGTGAAGGAATCAGAAATCAAGAAGAAAACTGGAAGAAGAATGCTAGGGAAAGATCATTCTAGAATCATATTGCTGATAAAATGATTGAGACTGAGAGACAAGTATATATTAGAAATCAAGTAAATATTATAGAACAAACAACCAAGGCAAAGAAAAACAAAGCAAGGAAGAAAGGACAGTGGAGTAGAGTGGAGTCTCCTTGGGATATGAGAAAGTTATTGTTATTATCCCAGAGTAGAATACTATGTTATGGGAGTAAGTACTTACTCTCCTACCTTCAGCTAGCAAGAGAACATATATTTGACAGCTTTGTAGAAAACTATTAAACATGGTGGGCACACAAAGGAAAAACAGTTACTAACACTCTGAGGGGAAATCAGTTACAGCATAAGTAACACAAGTGCCTATTTAGCCCCCTTTACAGGACCTGATTTAAAATAATTGTCTGTACCTAAGGTTGAAATTTAATTTGGTTACATCACAAAATTACCTCAACAACCTCTGAATAAAGGTCATTTATAACATTGAGAAGGTATAAATTGCTAATTAATACTTTATGTTGAAATTGAGTTACTTAAGATTTTAAAGAAATGTTCATTGAAGTAGTAATGGGTACTAAGATTTCAAATTACATTGATTTCAAAAGGTAATAAAATCTGAGGAAGAAATTTTGTCTGCTAACTTTAAAAGTCTGTTTCAGAGAGAATAGTGAGTTTTAATTAGATAAAAATTTCCTATTACCCCTAGAAGCACATTCTGTGATTAAATACAAAGATCTTAAAGCCTGGTGTTAGCTTGCTTAGTTTCCCCATAGGGAATTCTGAGTAAATGAGAGAGGTTTGAAGTTTTTGGTTTTGGTAATCTAACAGGCCCCTAAATTCCTTTGCTGTTGTAATAAAGGAGACATATTGCTTTGAGGAGTGTTCTGTGCATGGCGCTTAGCTGTCAATCATGGTGAAGAGTCTTGTTCTAGAGGCAGTGCTCTGGGTTGCAGGTCAAATGTAGCTATTTTGTCAGAGCCAGACCCCAGTGAAGAAGATAATCAAATTCAGAAGTATTGTACATGGAGAGGAGGGATATGCCACACTTGCTGAAGCTAGCATCTGTAAAACTCTGTAACATGAAGCTTAATATGAGTCACTGATGCGTATTTTGAACTATATACCATCTATGTTACTTCCCAACATATTATTCTGTCTATCTTGGCATGTGTGTCTCAAATATGATAGAGAACACGAAGACAATGTTTGCATAGAGGTAATTTGAATATGGCTAGCCTAAAGTTGAAAGGTATTAACAGTTGTAAAAAATAATTTTCAGATATTATTTTTTTGAATTTCTCACCCATTCAACAAATCCATATTTATTGAATATTTGCTTTGTGTTGATGCCTCTGCTAGCTCTGTGGCAAACAGAGCAAGTGTATTTCTTATTTTAACCAGTTACAGTACATAGAAGAAGAAGCTGCAAAGTAGGTATAAACTCATTCATCAATGATTGGCATGAGAAACTATTTGTTAACTGTTGGACCTAAAGGCTTGGTAATTTCAGATACTTACAGGTACTAGATATGAACTTAAGAATCTCACATATGGTAATCAATGATTTGTTTATTTGTATTTGAAAAGTGGAGAAATAGTTACCAAATTATGTTAAAGCCAGATTTTAATTTCTTACATTATGCAAGTTTATGAATATACTAAAAACATCTCTATTGTATGTACAATTAAGTATAACAATCAGAGGCATTTATACTGGAACAAAGTGTATTGTTAGTCAACAAGTACTCATTGATTTCTACCCTACAGAAATATTTGAATCTTCGCATTTATAGATAATTGAACACTATTGCAGACTTTCCTAAGGACTCCTATGAAATTTCTGTCCATTCACTAATTGCTTTAGTTAAGGTATTTTTACATTGTTCCTGTTTCCCTAAGGACAATTTGTGTTCCTAAGAAGCTGGTGGTCTTTACACTGAGACTTAGTGACTTTAATATTGTTCAGCTAGGTTTAGCAATCCATAATTTATGTTATTGTCTTATGGAAAGAGCACCAGATCCCTATTTTCTTGGCTCTTTTCTCCTCTTCCTACCTCTGAGGGGTTCCTTGGAACACAATTTTAAAGCCCTCAACCCACCTAAATGATCCAACTAATCTGCACTATACCTAACAAATAATAATTATCTGTCAAGTATCTAATATAGACGACAATTTAAGATGTTTGCATTCCTTTCTTGGACTTTGGTAATCAGCCACTCCTGCCCCACCACTGACTACCATGTAACAGACCAATAACAAAATTAGCCCAAGGATATAACAGTCCTTGCTTCTAAGATTTTTCAGAACTGAATCACATCACATGATGTGATGGGAACCAAATACTACCATCTCCCTCTCCATACTTGCTAGCAGAATGGCCTATGAATGCCCATTAAACATTCAAATAAAGCACCAAATCAGTATTCCACAAGATGAGCTTTTAGTGAAAGTTCTCCATCTTCTTGTGTAGGTGACTCTTCGTTATTTAACATTTATCTTCTTTCTCAACTTAATTTTCCTATGTATGGAGAGCAACTGGACTTGGTCTGGTAACAGTACTTTCTGCCATTGTGCTAGTGAAAGAAACCAGTCAGTCTCAGGCACCTCTGGAGTTATGTAGAGCATCATGAACTTAAAAAGCTTAATATAGGAAAACTCTACATTGATTACAATGTAGATGTAGATTACAAGAAGATGCTGAGAACCCACCACTGAAGTAAACAAAGATATGGGCTTCTATTTTAACACCTGACATAGTTATTTTCATCTTCAGAAGTCATATAATATCTGAAACACTTTGTATATTTATTCTCCCATGGCTTAGGCTTCCAATTTGATATCACTTTACTTCAGCATCATTTGTAAGCAACCAGATTTTTATGGAGTGTCATTGCTTAGAAGGAAAATCAATGTCTTATGGAACATTTTAATTTCCCTTTCCATAATTTGTGATGCATAATTTTTATTCTAAAATATTTAACTCTCCTAAAAGATATTTTATAAAGAGAGAAAATAGGGAAAACAATGTTATCAACCTAAATCCTTCAGGGATTTGCTGTCTGTTTCTAAAGCGCAGAGTCTCGGGTAGTGATTCTGCAGCACAGACAAGAGGATAGACTACACAGGTTCCCATCACAGCTCAGTACATTGAAATATTTTAGTAGATAAGAATTTTTTTGTTTTCTGAGTTATAAAACTAAGACTCAAAATTAATGGCATTCAGAAGTGTTTGGAAACATTGTAACCTGCTTGCACTTACTGGATAGACTTCATTCTGAATTGTTTCATCACTCGTGTGAATTGTGCCCCTTTTCACACTGGATGATGACCAATGTGGAGGAAAAAATATTCTTCCACTTACTGATTAACAAACAGTATGATAAAAAATAATTGAAAAATAGATTTTCTTTTAGGTATTTTTTCACATGTAAAGACAAGACACTGCACTGATTGTCTTTTGAGGCTGAAAACTGCTGTTTTTTTAAAATATTATTATATTTCAAACCTTCTTATGATTTCAATCATTCAGGAAGAATTAGTTCATAGTTTACAATGAGTCAGGTCCTGCTTTCATTGGACAGAGTGTAATACTCTGCTAAGAATGGTTGTATCTTTAGCATCAGCCTTTGTTTCCTTGAGCTATACATTTGGTACCTAAATATTGCATAAGTATGTGATGCAAATCCAAACTTGTTCTTGCCAATCTTGGTTTCTTTCTTTACTTTTATGTCTCTATACTCTTTTGTTTTTACTTCCAAATGTTCCCATTTCTAATGGTAAAGCACTGTACTACAGTTAGTTAATATTAAGTCATGAAGCTGTGAATACCATCTTAATCATAACAGGATTGTTTATTTCCTCTTAATAAATCTCCAAATAGATTTAAGAGAACAAATCTACCTCTGAAAAGAGAGTTATAGACAAGGAGAGACATCACTGGTGTTCCCTTTAAAAATCCTTAAGTGATATGCATTGCTAATGCCTGACCCACCCTGCTGGCATTCCATAAAAACTGAAAGTCAGTGTATGCTTCTGTCACTCTACTTATCCTCTTACCTTGTTAGTGTTTGAGGCCCATCTCTCCCAGTCTATTCTTTATTCCATATATCTCTTTTGGAATGGCAGTAAAAAAAAAAAAACAGAAATGGAACCCCCCCCCCAACTATCTATATACCCTCACAAGTTACCCATATACTATAATCTCAGGAAAAAAATTACTGAGAGACAAAACACCTCACAGCAGAGGGGTATACTTGTTAACAATGGTGAATCTCCATTGATACATCTTTGTCAGTCAAGTTCATAATTTCAGTTTGGAAAGATGACTCAGTAGCTAAGATCAGTATTGCCCTTGCATAGGATCTAAGGTCAAATCACAGCTCATACTGTATTCTAATTCCAGCTTCAGTGGATTTGATACTTCTGGACACATACACTTATGCACACAAAACCCATAGGAACTCCCTCCTCCACTGCATACATTTAAAAGCCAAAATAAGAATTTTGGGGACTGGAGAGATGCTTCACTGGTTAAGAACACCTGAAGTGGAAATTTTTCGTTTCTTTGGAGACTCAATTGTGTCATGAGATCTTCTTCTGGAAACTGTCTTATAAGAATATGCTTTTGCTGAAGCAGACATGAGGGAGGGTGTTTTGCTGAAAACAGATACATGGTGTTTTAATAGAAGCTGTCTGGAAAAAGGACATTTGGTGTTTTGCTAGAGTGGACACTTGAGAGAACATGTGATGTTTGAAAAAAGTATAAATGTAGCTCAACAGACAGTAGATGATGTTGTTTGGTATTGGTTCGCCTTGTCACTCTTTGCTGGTCTTTGTTGGGCTTTGCTGATGTAGATGATGATGCTATGGTATTGGTTTTCCTTGCCTTCTTTGTTGATCATTGTTTGTCATGACTTCATGGAGAGAAAGGCACCAAAGAACCTCTGATGGTTTTCTTATGGCTTCTTGCTGCTTCTGTGGAATTGGACAGATTGGCAGAGCCTTCTGATTTCTTCTGGATAGAATTGCAGTTACTGATTTGTGAATTGTGTTTACAGATGAATCAAGCAACCATCTGCTGATTTTTGAGAACTGAACTGTTGATATCCTGATGACACAGATGGGATTCGCTCCAAAGAACTATTTCTAAACATATACATGTCCTTCTTTGTCCTATTAACCTTTCCTTTCTACTACCTCTCCAGGATGGTGAGCTAGAAGGGAGGTTAAAGCATTTAAGAACACTTATTAAAGTAGGTTTTGAAAGATATAAACCTATATGTTCCTCTTGCTTGCACAGAATCTGGGTTCAGTTCTAACCATTTAAATTGTGACTCAAGATCCTTTTTTAATTCCAGGTAATCCAATATTCTCTTTTGACCTTCATGGGTGCTAGGCATGCATGTCGTATACATGCATAGAAGCAGGCAACACCTCCTGCCTCAGCCTCCCTTCACCAAAACGGAAACAAAACAAACCAAATCTCATGTATAGAAAATGAAGTAAAACTAAACTAAAAACAAAATATGCATATTAACACAAATCATCCATTTTATTAGATTTCAATACCAGTTCTTTGCACATGTGTTTGAACAAATTATAATGACATATGCTTATCATCATAGAATAATATAGAATAGTTTCACCACTGTAAATAGTTTCACCACTGTGCTCTGCTTTTACTGCCATTCATCCCTTCTCTTAAACACATGGCAACTACTAATATTTTTCTGACTAATCAGTTTCGCTTTTTTTCCAGAGTGCATTATAGTTGGAGCAATATGGCATGTAGCTTTCCCAAATTGGTTTCTTTTACTTATGCACTTAAGCTACCCCTGTGTCTTTTCATAGCTTGACAGCTCATTTCTTTGTAGAACTGAATGATATTCTACCATCTGGACTCTTGTATGACTGTTAAATTTTCAAGTCCTTTGGGTAAATACTAAGGAGGATGATTGCTGGAACATGTAAGTATGCGCAGTTTCATAAGAGACTGCCAAGCTTTCAACATAACTGTTCTATTTTGCATTTCTACCAGTAAACAACAGGAGTTAGACACTTTTCTAAAAATAACAATTGTTACATTTATATTTAGATTTGTAATTCCTTTTTGATTTTGTTTTATACTTGTATTTTTAAGAAAAAAATTAATTCATTTAGTCTTGTTATTCTATTAGAAAAGGTAGTATTTTAGGAAAATGAAAAATGATCTCTTGGGCCAGTGATTTGGCTCAGTAGGTAAGAGTGCTTCCTGCCAAGCCCATTAGGTGACCCGAGTTTAAACTCCAGCATCTATTTTGTAGAATGAGAGAAGTGACTCCCATAAAATTTCCTCTGACATTCCCTCATGTACTATCGTGCACACATGCACACACACACACACACACACACACACACACACACACACTCCAAACGAATATGTAGTAAGACAAATTAAACAATGAATCCTTTTTTATATGTTAAACTATTTATTAGATATTTTCTTTACTTATTTTTACTTTTTAAATATATTTTTATTGGATATTTTCTTTATTTACGTTTCAAATGTTATCTCTTTCCTAGTTTCTCCTCTAAAAATACCCATCCCCTTCCCCCTCCCCCTGCTCCCAACACACCTATTCCCATTCCCAGTCCTGGCAGTCCCCTATACTGGAGCATAGAACCTTCACAGAACCTAGGGCCTCTCCTCCTATTGATGACTGACTAGGCCATCTTCTGCTACATATACAGCCAGAACCACAAGTTCCACCATGTGTTTTCTTTGATTATTGGTTTAGTTCCAAGGAACTCTGGGGGTACTGGTTAGTTCATATTGATGTTCCTCCTATGAGGCTTCAGACCCTTTCAGCTCCTTGGCTACTTTCTTTAGCTTCATCATTGGAAACCTTGTGTTCCATCCAATGGATGATTGTGAGCATTCACTTCTGTATTTGTCAGACACTGGCAGATGCCCTCAGGAGATAGCCATATCAGGCTCCTGTCAGCAGGCTCTTGTTGGCAAATAATGAATATTTAAGTTATATTTTGTTAAATGGAGCTATCTTTAAGAGCAGATAAAGTTGTGTTTGTCTAGACTTTTCCATGTTGACTATAAAATGATGCAACAGGAAAGAAAAGCAATCTTGTGAGCACTTGTAATGGTTTTTTAGTAAATTGAGGACATTTCATGAAGACTTGCTAAGCAGGACTTATAGAGCACATTGTGGGTGAAGAAGACTCTGCTGTTTCGACTGGAGAGAGAGCAGGAGAGGTGGGCAAGTTTAGCAGCAGTCATTGGATCAGAAATTAAAAGTTAACTTCAAAGAAGACCAGGTTTTTTTTTTTTTTACATTTTTTATTAGGTATTTAGCTCATTTACATTTCCAATGCTATACCAAAAGTCCCCCATACCCACCCACCCCCACTCCCCTACCCACCCACTCCCCCTTTTTGGCCCTGGCGTTCCCCTGTACTGGGGCATATAAAGTTTGCGTGTCCAATGGGCCTCTCTTTCCAGTGATGGCCGACTAGGCCATCTTTTGATACATATGCAGCTAGAGTCAAGAGCTCCAGGGTACTGGTTAGTTCATAATGTTGATCCACCTATAGGGTTGCAGATCCCTTTAGCTCCTAGGGTTCTTTCTCTAGCTCCTCCATTGGGAGCCCTGTGATCCATCCATTAGCTGACTGTGAGCATCCACTTCTGTGTTTGCTAGGCCCCGGCATAGTCTCACAAGAGACAGCTACATCTGGGGTCCTTTCGATAAAATCTTGCTAGTGTATGCAATGGTGTCAGCGTTTGGATGCTGATCATGGGGTGGATCCCTGGATATGGCAGTCTCTACATGGTCCATCCTTTCATCTCAGCTCCAAACTTTGTCTCTGTAACTCCTTCCATGGGTGTTTTGTTCCCAATTCTAAGGAGGGGCATAGTGTCCACACTTCAGTCTTCATTCTTCTTGAGTTTCATGTGTTTAGCAAAATGTATCTTATATCTTGGGAATCCTAGGATTGGGGCTAATATCCACTTATCAGTGAGTACATATTGTGTGAGTTCCTTTGTGATCAGGATGATGCCCTCCAGGTCCATCCATTTGGCTAGGAATTTCATAAATTCATTCTTTTTAATAGCTGAGTAGTACTCCATTGTGTAGATGTACCACATTTTCTGTATCCATTCCTCTGTTGAGGGGCATCTGGGTTCTTTCCAGCTTCTGGCTATTATAAATAAGGCTGCTATGAACATAGTGGAGCATGTGTGCTTCTTACCAGTTGGGGCATCTTCTGGATATATGCCCAGGAAAGGTATTTCTGGATCCTCCGGTAGTACTATGTCCAATTTTCTGAGGAACCGCCAGACTGATTTCCAGAGTGGTTATACAAGCCTGCAATCCCACCAACAATGGAGGAGTGTTCCTCTTTCTCCACATCCATGCCAGCATCTGCTGTCACCTGAATTTTTGATCTTAGCCATTCTGACTGGTGTGAGGTGGAATCTCAGGGTTGTTTTGATTTGCATTTCCCTGATGATTAAGGATGTTGAACATTTTTTCAGGTGCTTCTCTGCCATTTGGTATTCCTCAGGTGAGAATTCTTTGTTCAGTTCTGAGCCCCATTTTTTAATGGGGTTATTTGATTTTCTGAAGTCCACCTTCTTGAGTTCTTTATATATGTTGGATATTAGTCCCCTATCTGATTTAGGATAGGTAAAGATCCTTTCCCAATCTGTTGGTGGTCTTTTTGTCTTATTGACGGTGTCTTTTGCCTTGCAGAAACTTTGGAGTTTCATTAGGTCCCATTTGTCAATTCTCGATCTTACAGCACAAGCCATTGCTGTTCCTTTCAGGAATTTTTCCCCTGTGCCCATATCTTCAAGGTTTTTCCCCACTTTCTCCTCTATAAGTTTCAGTGTCTCTGGTTTTATGTGAAGTTCCAAGATCCACTTAGATTTGACCTTAGTACAAGGAGATAGGTATGGATAGATTCGCATTCTTCTACATGATAAAAACCAGTTGTGCCAGCACCAATTGTTGAAAATGGTGTCTTTTTCCACTGGATGGTTTTAGCTCCCTTGTCAAAGACCAAGTGACCATAGGTGTGTGGGTTCATTTCTGGGTCTTCAATTCTATTCCATTGGTCTACTTGTCTGTCTCTATACCAGTACCATGCAGTTTTTATCACAATTGCTCTGTAGTAAAGCTTTAGGTCAGGCATGGTGATTCCACCAGAGGTTCTTTTATCCTTGAGAAGACTTTTTGCAATCCTAGGTTTTTTGTTATTCCAGATGAATTTGCAAATTCCTCCTTCTAATTCGTTGAGGAATTGAGTTGGAATTTTGATGGGGATTGCATTTAATCTGTAGATTGCTTTTGGCAAGATAGCCATTTTTACAATGTTTAATCTGCCAATCCATGAGCATGGGAGATCTTTCCATCTTCTGAGATCTTCTTTAATTTCTATCTTCAGAGATTTGAAGTTTTTATCATACAGATCTTTCACCTCTTTGTTAGAGTCACGCTGAGATATTTTATATTATTTGTGACTATTGAGAAGGGTGTTGTTTCCCTAATTTCTTTCACAGCCTGTTTATTCTTTGTGTAGAGAAAGGCCATTGACTTGTTTGAGTTTATTTTATATCCAGCTACTTCACCGAAGCTGTTTATCAGGTTTAGGAGTTCTCTGGTGGAATTTTTAGGGTCACGTATATATACTATCATATCATCTGCAAAAAGTGATATTTTGACTTCCTCTTTTCCAATTTGTATCCCCTTGATGTCCTTTTGTTGTCGAATTGCTCTGGCTAATACTTCAAGTACTATGTTGAAAAGGTAGGGAGAAAGTGGGCAGCCTTGTCTAGTCCCTGATTTTAGTGGGATTGCTTCCAGCTTCTCTCCATTTACTTTGATGTTGGCTACTGTTTGCTGTAGATTGCTTTTATCATGTTTAGGTATGGGCCTTGAATTCCTGATCTTTCCAAACCTTTTATCATGAATGGGTGTTGAATCTTGTCAAATGCTTTTTCTGTATCTAACGAGATTATCATGTGTTTTTTGTCTTTGAGTTTGTTTATATAATGGATTACATTGATGGATTTTCGTATACTAAACCATCCCTGCATTCCTGGAATAAAACCTACTTGGACAGGATGGATGATTGCTTTAATGTGTTCTTGGATTCGGTTAGCAAGAATTTTATTGAGGATTTTTGCATCGATATTCATAAGAGAAATTGGTCTGAAGTTCTCTATCTTTGTTGGGTCTTTCTGTGGTTTAGGTATCAGAGTAATAGTGGCTTCATAAAATGAGTTGGGTAGAGTACCTTCTACTTCTACTTTGTGAAATAGTTTGTGCAGAACTGGAATTAGATCTTCTTTGAAGGTCTGATAGAACTCTGCACTAAACCCGTCTGGTCCTGGGCTTTTTTTTTCTCGGAGAATATTAATAACTGCTTCTATTTCTTTAGGTGATATGGGACTGTTTAGATGGTCAACTTGATCCTGACTCAACTTTGGTACCTGGTATCTGTCCAGAAATTTGTCCATTTTGTCCAGGTTTTCCAGTTTTGTTGAGTATAACCTTTTGTAGAAGGATCTGACGGTGTTTTGGATTTCTTCAGGATCTGTTGTTATGTCTCCCTTTTCATTTCTGATTTTGTAATTAGGATTTTGTCCCTGTGCCCTTTAGTGAGTCTAGCTAAGGGTTTATCTATCTTGTTGATTTTCTCAAAGAACCAACTCCTCGTTTGGTTAATTCTTTCTATACTTCTTCTTGTTTCCACTTGGTTGATTTCACCCCTGAGTTTGATTATTTCCTGCCGTCTACTCCTCTTGGGTGAATTTGCTTCCTTTTTTTCTAGAGCTTTTAGATGTGTTGTCAAGCTGCTAGTATGTGCTCTCTCCCGTTTCTTTTTGGAGGCACTCAGAGCTATGAGTTTCCCTCTTAGAAATGCTTTCATTGTGTCCTAAAGGTTTGGGTACCTTGTGTCTTCATTTTCATTAAACTCTAAAAAGTCTTTAATTTCTTTCTTTATTCCTTCCTTGACCAAGGTATCATTGAGAAGAGTGTTGTTCAGTTTCCACGTGAATGTTGGCTTTCCATTATTTATGTTGTTATTGAAGATCAGTCTTAGTCCAAGGTGGACTGATAGGATACATGGGACAATTTCAATATTTTTGTATCTGTTGAGGCCTGTTTTGTGACCAATTATATGGTCAATTTTGGAGAAGGTCCCGTGAGGTGCTGAGAAGAAGGTATATCCTTTTGTTTTAGGATAAAATGTTCTGTAGATATCTGTCAGGTCCATTTGTTTCATAACTTCTGATAGTTTCACTGTGTCCCTGTTTAGTTTCTGTTTCCACGATCTGTCCATTGACAAAAGTGGTGTGTTGAAGTCTCCCACTATTATTGTGTGAGGTGCAATGTGTGCTTTGAGCTTTAATAAAGCGTCTTTAATGAATGTGGCTGCCCTTGCATTTGGAGCGTACATATTCAGAATTGTGAGTTCCTCTTGGAGGATTTTACCTTTGATGAGTATGAAGTGTCCCTCCTTGTCTTTTTTGATGACTTTGGGTTAGAAGTCGATTTTATCCGATATTAGAATGGCTACTCCAGCTTGTTTCATCAGACCATTTGCTTGGAAAATTGTTTTCCAGCTTTTCACTCTGAGGTAGTGTCTGTCTTTTTCCCTGAGATGGGTTTCCTGTAAGCAGCAGAATGTTGGGTCGTGTTTGTGTAGCCAGTCTGTTAGTCTATGTCTTTTTATTGGGGAATTGAGTCCGTTGATATTAAGAGATATGAAGGAAAAATAATTGTTGCTTCCTTTTCTTTTTGTTGTTAGAGTTGGCATTCTGTTCTTGTGGCTGTCTTCTTTTAGTTTTGTTGAGGAATTATCTTCTTGCTTGTTCTAGGGCGTGATTCCCGTCCTTGTATTGCTTCTTTTCTGTTATTATCCTTTGAAGGGCTGGATTCGTGGAAAGATATTGTGTGAATTTGGATTTGTTGTGGAATACTTTGGTTTCTCCATCTATGGTAATTGAGAGTTTGGCCGGGTATAGTAGCCTGGGCTGGCATTTTTGTTCTCTTAGTGTCTGTATAACATCTGTCCAGGCTCTTCTGGCTTTCATAGTCTCTGGTGAAAAGTCTGGTGTAATTCTGATAGGCCTTCCTTTATATGTTACTTGACCTTTCTCCCTTACTGCTTTTAATATTCTATCTTTATTTAGTGCATTTGTTGTTCTGATTATTATGTGTCGGGAGGAATTTCTTCTCTGTTCCAGTCTATTTGGAGTTCTGTAGGCTTCTTGTATGATCATGGGCATCTCTTTCTTTATGTTTGGGAAGTTTTCTTCTATTATTTTGTTGAAGATATTAGCTGGCCCTTTAAGTTGAAAATCTTCATTCTCATCAATTCCTATTATCCGTAGGTTTGGTCTTCTCATTGTGTCCTGGATTTCCTGGATGTTTTGAGTTAGGATCCTTTTGCATTTTGTATTTTCTTTGACTGTTGTGTCGATGTTCTCTATGGAATCTTCTGCACCTGAGATTCTCTCTTCCATCTCTTGTATTCTGTTGCTGATGCTCGCATCTATGGTTCCAGATCTCTTTCCTAGGGTTTTTATCTCCAGCGTTGCCTCACTTTGGGTTTTCTTTACTGTGTCTACTTCCCTTTTTAGTTCTAGTATGGTTTTGTTCATTTCCATTACCTGTTTGGATGTGTTTTCCTGTTTTTCTTTAAGGACTTCTACCTGTTTGGCTGTGTTTTCCTGCTTTTCTTTAAGGGCCTGTAACTCTTTAGCAGTGCTCTCCTGTAATTCTTTAAGTGACTTATGAAAGTCCTTCTTGATGTCCTCTATCATCATCATGAGAAATGTTTTTAAATCTGGGTCTAGATTTTCGGTTGTGTTGGGGTGCCCAGGACTAGGTGGGGTGGGAGTGCTGCGTTCTGATGATGGTGAGTGGTCTTGATTTTTGTTAGTAGGACTCTTACGTTTGCCTTTCGCCATCTGGTAATCTCTGAATCTAGCTGTTATAGTTGTCTCTGTTAAGAGCTTGTTCTTCAGGTGACTCTGTTAGCCTCTATAAGCAGACCTGGGAGGGTAGCACTCTCCTTAGTTTCAGTGGGCATAGTATTCTCTGCAGGAAAGCTCTCTTCTTGCAGGGAAGGTACCCAGATATCTGGTGTTCGAACCGGACTCCTGGCAGAAGTTGTGTTCCACTCACTAGAGGTCTTAGGATCCCTTGTGGAATCCCGTGTGGGCCCTTGTGGGTGTCAGGCGACTCTGCTGGCAAGGTAGCCTGGGGCTCGAGTGGAGCGGAAGGGGCTTGTGCCCCAGGTCAGGCCCGGGTAGTCTGCTTCCCTGTGTACAGCAGTTTCAGGTTCCGTGCGATTGGATTGGGACCGGTGCTGTGTTCCACTCACCAGAGGTCTTAGGATCCAGTGGGGAATCCTGTGTGGGCCCTTGGGGGTGTCAGGCAACTCCGCTGGTAAGGTAGCCCCGGGCTCGAGTGGAGCGGAAGGGGAAGACCAGGTTTTATTCGATTTAACCCATGTTATTTTGTCAGTGAAAATCCTTTGAGCATCAATATACCAAATGATTTTAGACATGAATTCTTTCTTCAAGGTAATTTAGATGCAATTTAGTGTGATTTTAGTTTTTATCACTTTTTACTAATAAGGAAATTATTCTTTCTAAAATTCTTTCTTCTTCAGGTCCTCTGGACGCTTGATGCCCCAGAGAAGGGGGATGCTAGAGGGGTGAGGCAGGAGTGGATGGGTGGGTGGGGGAGCACTTTCTTAGAGGCAAAGTGAGAGGTAGAGGGTGGGGCTTGTGGAGGGGAGACTGGGAAGTTGGATAACATTTGAAATGTAAACAAATGAAATAATAAAAAAGTTCTTTCTTCTTTTACTGAATGAAAAATAGAATCTTTTCTAATACAATATATCCTGACTATAGTTTGCCTTCCATCTACTCCTCCCAGTTCCACCCCTCCAATCATTCACCTCTGATTCAATGTCCTTTCTGTCTCTCATTAGAAAAAAAAGATAACAAGCAAACATGATAAAGTAAAATGTAATAAGATGAAGCAAAGCCTATCATATTGAAGTTGGACATGATCTAGCAGGAGGGAAAGAGACCTAAGAGCAGACGAAAGAACCCGAGACCCCCTAGTTCTCACGGTTAGGAGTGGTATAAAAATCCTCAGCTCATAGGTGTAATATCCACTCAGAAGACCTGGTGCAGATCCCTGCTGGTATTGGGATTGTGATCCAGTCTCTGTGAGCTTATGTGCCTTGCTTATTTGCTTCAGAGGGGCTTCTTATTCTTGTGTCCTCTATGGCTTTTGGCTTTTAAAAATCTTCCTATATCTTCTTCTGTGAGGTTCCCTCAACTCTGAGGGGGAAGGATTTGATGGAGACCTCAAATTTAGAGTTTTTTCTTTGCATAATCTCTGGCTGTGAGTCTCTATGTGTTTTCTCATCTGTCTCCAGGTGAAGTCTCTCTGATGATGACTGGATAAGTCATTGATCTATAAGTATAACAGAATATCATTAGGAATTAGGAATAATTTATTGCTTTTTTTTTTTTTTTTTGTTAAAGAGCAGTAGTGTTTGGTTGTAACCGATGTCTCTGGGCTATCTAGTCTCTGGTTCTGGTTACCCTTTCAGTGTTGGATTTGGCTTTCTTCTAATGGAACAGGCCATCTTTCAACTCAGATATTGGTTAGCTATGCTCACAAGTTCTGTGCCATCATTGCCTTAACATATTTTTCAGGTAGGACAGAGAGTAGGCTAAAGTTTTTGAGGCTGGGCTAGTGTTTATTTTTCTCCTTTGATAGCCTGCAAAGAGTATCTTCCTGCACCAAAGAGACTAGAACATAGGAGTGAAAGCTCTATGTAGGCACCAGATAACATTTCCATGGTCAGTGAGTTATATGGGTATTTGCCCTTGGCAATGGGAAACTGTGGTCAGCTTGCAGAGAAAAACCACTTGTATCAGCAGTCACCCAAGTTGTTTGGGAGTTTCTTTTTTTTTCTTCTTTTATTTTTTAATTAGGTATTTTCTTCATTTACATTTCAAACACTATCCCAAAAGTACCCATACCCTTCCCCCTCCCCCACTCCCCTACCCACCCATTCCCACTTCTTGGCCTTGGTGTTCCCCTGTACTGAGCCATATAAAATTTGCAAGACCAAGGAGCCTCTCTTTCCAATGATGGTCGACTAGGCCATCTTCTGATACATATGCAGCTAGAGACGAGCTCTGGGTGGTACTGTTTAGTTCATATTGTTGTTCCACCTATAGGGTTGCAGAACCCTATTACTTATTGGGTACTTTCTCTAACTCCTCCATTGGGGGCACTGTGTTCCAACCAATAGCTGACTGTGAGAATCCACTTCTGTGTTTACTAGGCCCCGGCATAACCTCACAAGAGACATTTATATCAGGGTCCTTTCAGCAAAATCTTGCTAGTGTATGCAATGGTGTCAGCATTTGGAGGCTGATTATGGGATGGATCCTCCGGTATGGCAGTCTCTAGATGATCCATCCCTTTGTCTCAGCTCCAAACTTTGTCTCTGTAACTCCTTCCATGGGTGTTTTGTTCCCAATTCTAAGAAGGGGCAAAGTGTCCACACTTTGGTCTTTGTTCTTCTTGAGTTTCACGTGTTTTGCAAATTATATCTTATATCTTGGGTATTCTAAGTTTCTGGGCTAATATCCACTTATCAGTGAGTACATATCATGTGAGTTCTTCTGTGATTAGGTTACCTCACTCAGAATGATAACCTCCAGATACTTCCATTTTGAGTTGAAATTTTGATGGGGATTGCATTGAATCTGTAGATTGCTTTTGATAAAATAGCCATTTTTACTATATTAATCCTGCCAATCCAGGAGCATGGGAGATCTTTCTATCTTCTGAGATCTTCTTTAATTTCTTTTTTCAGAGACTTGAAGTTCTTATCATACAGATCTTTCACTTCCTTAGTTAGAGTCACAACAAGGTATTTTATATTATTTGTGACTATTGTGACGGGTGTTGTTTCCCTAATGTCTTTCTCAGCCTGTTTATCCTTTGTGTAGAGAAAGGCCATTGAGTTGTTTGAGTTAATTTTATATCCAGGTACTTCAGTGAAGTTGTTTATCAGGTTTAGTTCTCTGGTAGAATTTTTAGGGTCATTTATATATACAATCATATCATCTGCAAAGAGTGATATTTTGGCTTCTTCCTTTCCAATTTGTATCCCCTTGATCTCCTTTTGTTGTCGAATTGCCCAGGCTAGGACTTCAAGTACTATGTTGAATAGGTAGAGAGAAAGTGGGTAGCCTCATCTAGTTCCTGATTTTAGTGGACTTGCTTCCAGCTTCTCACCGTTTACTTTGATGTTGGCTACTGGTATGCTGTAGATTGCTTTTATCATGTTTAGGTATGGGCCTCAAATTCCTGATCTTTCCAAGACTTTTATCATGAATGGCTGTTGGATTTTGTCAAATGCTTTCTCCACATCTAACCAGATGATCATGTGGTTTTTAATCTTTGAGTTTGTTTATATAATGGATTATGTTGATGCATTTCCATATAATAAAACATTCCTGCATCCCTGTAATGAAACCTACTTGGTCAGGATGGATAATTGTTTTGATGTGTTCTTGGATTTGGTTAGCGAGAATTTTATTGAGTATTTTTGCATTGATGTTCATAAGGAAAATTGGTCTGAAGTTCTCTATCTTTGTTGGGTCTTTCTGCGGTTTAGGTGTCAGAGTAATTGTGGCTTCAGAGAATAAATTGGATAGAGTACCATCTACTTCTATTTTGTGCAATAGTTTGAGAAGAACTGGAATTAGATCTTCTTTGAAGGTCTGATAGGACGCTGCACTAAACCCTGGGCTTTTTTTTGGTTGGGAGACTATTAGCGACTGCTTCTATTTCTTTTTTTTTTTTAATTAATATTTTTTTTACATATTTTCCTCAATTACATTTACAATGCTATCCCAAAAGTCCCCCATAACCTCCCCCCCCCCACTTCCCTACCCACTCATTCCCATTTTTTTTTGGCCCTGGCGATCCCCTGTACTGGGGCATATACAGTTTGCGTGTCCAATGGGCCTCTCTTTCCAGTGATGGCCGACTAGGCCATCTTTTGATACATATGGAGCTAGAGTCAAGAGCTCCGGGGTACTGGTTAGTTCATAATGTTGTTCCACCTATAGGGTTGCAGATCCCTTTAGCTCCTTGGGTACTTTCTCTAGCTCCTCCATTGGGAGCCCTGTGATCCATCCAATAGCTGACTGTGAGCATCCACTTCTGTGTTTGCTAGGCCCCGGCATAGTCTCACAAGAGACAGCTACATCTGGGTCCTTTCTATAAAATCTTGCTAGTGTATGCAATGGTGTCAGCGTTTGGAAGCTGATTATGGGGTGGATCCCTGGATATGGCAGTCTCTAGATGGTCCATCCTTTCGTCTCAGCTCCAAACTTTGTCTCTGTAACTCCTTCCATGGGTGTTTTGTTCCCAATTCTAAGAAGGGGCAAAGTGTCCACACTTCAGTCTTCATTCTTCTTGAGTTTCATATGTTTAGCAAGTTGTATCTTATATCTTGGGTATCCTAGGTTTTGGGCTAATATCCACTTATCAGTGATACATATTGTGTGAGTTCCTTTGTGAATGTGTTACCTCACTCAGGATGATGCCCTCCAGGTCCATCCATTTGGCTAGGAATTTCATAAATTCATTCTTTTTAATAGCTGAGTAGTACTCCATTGTGTAGATGTACCACATTTTCTGTATCCATTCCTCTGTTGAGGGGCATCTGGGTTCTTTCCAGCTTCTGGCTATTATAAATAAGGCTGCTATGAACATAGTGGAGCATGTGTCCTTCTTACCGGTTGGGACATCTTCTGGATATATGGCCAGGAGAGGTATTGCTGGATCCTCCGGTAGTACTATGTACAATTTTCTGAGGAACAGCCAGACTGATTTCCAGAGTGGTTGTACAAGCTTGCAATCCCACCAACAATGGAGGAGTGTTCCTCTTTCTCCACATCCATGCCAGCATCTGCTGTCACCTGAATTTTTGATCTTAGCCATTCTGACTGGTGTGAGGTGGAATCTCAGAGTTGTTTTGATTTGCATTTCCCTGATGATTAAGGATGTTGAACATTTTTTCAGGTGCTTCTCTGCCATTTGGTATTCCTCAGGTGAGAATTCTTTGTTCAGTTCTGAGCCCCATTTTTTAATGGGGTTATTTGATTTTCTGAAGTCCACCTTCTTGAGTTCTTTATATATGTTGGATATTAGTCCCCTATCTGATTTAGGATAGGTAAAGATCCTTTCCCAATCTGTTGGTGGTCTTTTTGTCTTATTGACGGTGTCTTTTGCCTTGCAGAAGCTTTGGAGTTTCATGAGGTCCCATTTGTTAATTCTCGATCTTACAGCACAAGCCATTGCTGTTCTATTCAGAAAATTTTCCCCTGTGCCCATATCTTCAAGGCTTTTAACCACTTTCTCCTCTATAAGTTTCAGTGTCTCTGGTTTTATGTGAAGTTCCTTGATCCACTTAGATTTGACCTTAGTACAAGGAGATAGGTATGGATAGATTCACATTCTTCTACATGATAACAACCAGTTATGCCAGCACCAATTGTTGAAAATGGTGTCTTTTTTCCACTGGATGGTTTTAGCTCCCTTGTCAAAGACCAAGTGACCATAGGTGTGTGGGTTCATTTCTGGGTCTTCAATTCTATTCCATTGGTCTACTTTAGTGTCAGTATACCAGTACCATGCAGTTTTTATCACAATTGCTCTGTAGTAAAGCTTTAGGTCAGGCATGGTGATTCCACCAGAGGTTCTTTTATCCTTGAGAAGAGTTTTTGCTATCCTAGGTTTTTTGTTATTCCAGATGAATTTGCAGATTGCTCTTTCTAATTCGTTGAAGAATTGAGTTGGAATTTTGATGGGGATTGCATTGAATCTGTAGATTGCTTTTGGCAAGATAGCAATTTTTACAATGTTGATCCTGCCAATCCATGAGCATGGGAGATCTTTCCATCTTCTGAGATCTTCTTTAATTTCTTTCTTCAGAGACTTGAAGTTTTTATCATACAGATCTTTCACTTCCTTAGTTAGAGTCATGCCGAGATATTTTATATTGTTTGTGACTATTGATAAGGGTGTCGTTTCCCTAATTTCTTTCACAGCCTGTTTATTCTTTGTGTAGAGAAAGGCCAGTGAGTTGTTTGAGTTAATTTTATATCCAGCTACTTCACCAAAGCTGTTTATCAGGTTTAGGAGTTCTCTGGTGGAATTTTTAGGGTCACTTATATATACTATCATATCATCTGCAAAAAGTGATATTTTGACTTCCTCTTTTCCAATTTGTATCCCCTTGTTCTCCTTTTGTTGTCGAATTGCTCTGGCTAATACTTCAAGTACTATGTTGAAAAGGTAGGGAGAAAGTGGGCAGCCTTGTCTAGTCCCTGATTTTAGTGGGATTGCTTCCAGCTTCTCTCCATTTACTTTGATGTTGGCTACTGGTTTGCTGTAGATTGCTTTTATCATGTTTAGGTATGGGCCTTGAATTCCTGATCTTTCCAAGACTTTTATCATGAATGGCTGTTGGATTTTGTCAAATGCTTTCTCAGCATCTAACAAGATGATCATGTGGTTTTTGTCTTTGAGTTTGTTTATATACTGGATTATGTTGTTGGATTTCCGTATATTGAACCATCCCTGCATCCCTGGGATGAAACCTACTTGGTCAGGATGGATGATTGTTTTGATGTGTTCTTGGATTCGGTTAGCAAGAACTTTAATGAGGATTTTTACATCGATATTCATAAGGGAAATTGGTCTGAAGTTCTCTATCTTTGTTGGGTCTTTTTGTGGTTTAGGTATCAGAGTAATTGTGGCTTCATAGAATGAATTGGGTAGAGTACCTTCCGTTTCTATTTTGTGGAATAGTTTGTGAAGAACTGGAATTAGGCCTTCTTTGAAGGTCTGATAGAACTCTGCCCTAAACCCATCTGGTCCTGGGCTTTTTTTGGTTGGGAGCCTATTAATGACTGCTTCTCTTTCTTTAGGGGATATAGGACTGTTTAGATCATTTACCCGATCTTGATTTAGCTTTGGTACCTGGTATCTGTCTAGAAACTTGTCCATTTCATCCAGGTTTTCCAGTTTTGTTGAATATAGCCTTTTGAAGAAGGATCTGATGGTGTTTTGGATTTCTTCAGGATCTGTTGTTATGTTTCCCTTTCATTTCTGATTTTGTTAATTAGGATGCTCTCCCTGTGCCCTTTAGTGAGTCTGGCTAAGGGTTTATCTATCTTGTTGATTTTCTCAAAGAACCAGCTCCTTGATAGGTTGATTCTTTGAATAGTTCTTCTTGTTTCCACTTGGTTGATTTCACTCCTGAGTTTGATTATTTCCTGCCTTCTACTCCTCTTGGGTGAATTTGCTTCCTTTTGTTCTAGAGCTTTTAGGTGTGTTGTCAAGCTGCTAGTATGTGCTCTCTCTAGTTTCTTTTTGGAGGCACTCAGAGCTATGACTTTTCCTCTTAGAAATCCTTTCATTGTGTCCCATAAGTTTGGGTATGTTGTGGCTTCATTTTCATTAAACTCCAAAAAGTCCTTAATTTCTTTCTTTATTCCTTCCTTGACCAAGGTATCATTGAGAAGAGTGTTGTTCAGTTTCCACGTGAATGTTGGCTTTCCATTATTTATGTTGTTATTGAAGATCAGTCTTAGGCCATGGTGGTCTGATAGGATACATGGGACAATTTCAATATTTTTGTATCTGTTGAGGCCTGTTTTGTGACCAATTATATGGTCAGTTTTGGAGAAGGTCCCGTGAGGTGCTGAGAAGAAGGTATATCCTTTTGTTTTAGGATAAAATGTTCTGTAGATATCTGTCAGGTCCATTTGTTTCATAACTTCTGATAGTTTCACTGTGTCCCTGTTTAGTTTCTGATTCCACGATCTGTCCTTTGAAGAAAGTGGTGTGTTGAAGTCTCCCACTATTATTGTGTGAGGTGCAATGTATGCTTTGAGCTTTACTAAAGTGTCTTTAATGAATGTGGCTGCCCTTGCATTTGGAGCGTAGATATTCAGAATTGAGAGTTCTTCTTGGAGGATTTTACCTTTGATGAGTATGAAGTGTCCCTCCTTGCCTTTTTTGATAACTTTGGGTTGGAAGTCAATTTTATCCGATATTATGATGGCTACTCCAGCTTGTTTCTTCAGACCATTTGCTTGGAAAATTGTTTTCCAGCCTTTCACTCTGAGGTAGTGTCTGTCTTTTTCCCTGAGATGGGTTTCCTGTAAGCAGCAGAATGTTGGGTCCTGTTTGTGTAGCCAGTCTGTTAGTCTATGTCTTTTTATTGGGGAATTGAGTCCATTGATATTAAGATTTATGAAGGAAAAGTAATTGTTGCTTTCTTTTATTTTTGTTGTTAGAGTTGGCATTCTGTTCTTGTGGCTGTCTTCTTTTTGGTTTGTTGAGGGATTACTTTCTTGCTTGTTCTAGGGCATGATTTACGTCCTTGTTTTGCTTCTTTTCTGTTATTATCCTTTGAAGGGCTGGATTCGTGGAAAGATATTGTGTGAATTTGGTTTTGTCGTGGAATACTTTGGTTTCTCCATCTATGGTAATTGAGAGTTTGGCCGGGTATAGTAGCCTGGGCTGGCATTTGTGTTCTCTTAGTGTCTGTATAACATCTGTCCAGGCTCTTCTGGCTTTCATAGTCTCTGGTGAAAAGTCTGGTGTAATTCTGATAGGCTTTCCTTTATATGTTACTTGACCTTTCTCCCTTACTGCTTTTAATATTCTATCTTTATTTAGTGCATTTGTTGTTCTGATTATTATTTGTCGGGAGGAATTTCTTTTCTGGTCCAGTTTATTTGGAGTTCTGTAGGCTTCTTGTATGATCATGGGCATCTCTTTCTTTATGTTTGGGAAGTTTTCTTCTATTATTTTGTTGAAGATATTAGCTGGCCCTTTAAGTTGAAAATCTTCATTCTCATCAATTCCTATTATCCGTAGGTTTGGTCTTCTCATTGTGTCCTGGATTTCCTGGATGTTTTGAGTTAGGATCCTTTTGCATTTTGTATTTTCTTTGACTGTTGTGTCGATGTTCTCTATGGAATTTTCTGCACCTGAGATTCTCTCTTCCATTTCTTGTATTCTGTTGTTGATGCTCGCATCTATGGTTCCAGATCTCTTTCCTAGGGTTTTTATCTCCAGCGTTGCCTTGCTTTGGGTTTTCTTTATTGTGTCTACTTCCCTTTTTTGTTCTAGTATGGTTTTGTTCATTTCCATCACCTGTTTGGATGTGTTTTTTTGTTTTTGTTTAAGGAGTTCTACCTGTTTGGTTGTGTTTTCCTGCTTTTCTTTAAGGGCCTGTAACTCTTTAGCAGTGCTCTCCTGTAATTCTTTAAGTGACTTATGAAAGTCCTTCTTGATGTCCTCTATCATCATCATGAGAAATGCTTTTAAATCTGGGTCTAGATTTTCGGTTGTGTTGGGGTGCCCAGGACTAGGTGGGGTGGGAGTGCTGTGTTCTGATGATGGTGAATTGTCTTGATTTCTGTTAGTAGGATTCTTACGTTTGCCTTTCGCCATCTGGTAATCTTTGAAGCTAGCTGTTATAGTTGTCTCTGTTAAGAGCTTGTTCTTCAGGTGACTCTGTTAGCCTCTATAAGCAGACCTGGGAGGGTAGCTCTCTCCTTAGTTTCAGTGGGCAGAGTATTCTCTGCAGGCAAGCTCTCTTCTTGCAGGGAAGGTACCCAGATATCTGGTGTTCCAACTGGACTTCTGGCAGAAGTTGTGTTCCACTCACCTGAGGTCTTAGGATCCCGTGGGGAATCCTGTGTGGGCCCTTGCGGGTGTTGGGCGACTCTTCTGGCAAGGTACCCCGGGGCTCGAGTGGAGCGGAAGGGGCTTGTGGCCCAGGTCAGGTCCGGGTAGTCTGCTTCCCTATTTCCCGCAGTCTCAGGTTCAGCGCGATTGGATTGGTGCAGGCGCTGTGTTCCACTCACCAGAGGTCTTAGGATCCCGTGGGGAATCCTGTGTGGGCCCTTGCAGGTGTCGGGCGACTCCGCTGGCCTAAATTTTGCTTTTTAAATAGAAAAAAAAATCAGGAGTCAGTATATATGTCGATTTATGTCTGGATATTCAACTAGATATCATTGATCAACATGTCTGTTGTTATTATTATACAATGCAGTTCTTATTACTATAGCTCTATTGTTAAAGTAGAATTGGTAATGTGAGACCTACAGCAGTTCTTTTATTGTTCAGGGTTATTTTAGGTACTCTGGATTTTTCTTTTTTAATATGAAGCTGAGAATAGCTTTTTCAAGTTCTGTAATGAATTGTGTTCAGATTTTGATGGGGATTGAATTGAATTTGTAGATTACTTTTGGTAAGATGGCCATTTTTACTGTGTTAATCCTAACCATTCATGAACATGAAAGGAGTCTTCCTATCTTCTAGTATCTTCTTCAATTTCTTTCTTCAAACATGTGAATTTTTTTATCATACAAGTGATTTAATAACTCTGTGAGAGATAATTTCAAGAAATTTATATACTATTTGAGACTACTGTGGATAATATTGTTTCCCTGATATACTGGCTTGTTTTGTGTGTCAACTTGACACAAGCTGGAGTTATCACAGAGAAAGGAGCCTCCCTTGAGGAAATGCCTCCATGAGATCCAGCTGTAAGGCATTTTTCAATTAGTGATCAAGGATAGGAGGCCCTATTATGGGTGGTGCCATCCCTGCTCTGGGCTCTATAAAAAAGCAAGCTGAGCAAGCCAGCAGAAGCAAGCCAATAAGTAACATCACTCCATAGTCTCTGCATCAGCTCCTGCTTTTTGACCTGTTTGAGTTGCAGTCCTGACTTTTGATGAGTATCAATGTAGAAGTGAAAGCTGAATAAACCCTTTCCTACCCAACTTGCTTCTTGGTCATGATTTTTGGTGCAAGAATAGACCCTGACTATAACACCTGACTTCTTTCTTAGTCTCTTTGTCATTTGTATATAGGAGGACTACTGACTTTTTTTTTTTTGAGTTTATCTTGTTTCCAGCTAATTTGCTGTTCATCAGTGTTCAACAGCAATGTGGAAGTGTAAGATGAATAAATTCTTTCTTCCCCAATTTTCTTCTTGGTCATGATGTTTGTGCAGGAATAGAAACCCTGACTAAGACAAATTGGTACCAGGAGTGGGGTATTCCTGTGACAACCTGACCATGTTATGGGGAGGACTGTGGAAGGACTTTGGAATTTTGGGTTTGAAGATCCATTCGTTGTTAAGAGCTCTGTCAGATGTTGTGTAGGAGCTTGGAAGATAATGTTGAGAACAGTGCAGAAGATGGAGGTCTGGTTTGTGAAATTTCAGAGGGAAAATTAAAGACTCTTTTCAGGGCCATTGCTGTTTTGATTGTGAAGATTCTGTGGTTCTGGTTAGCCGGGACTGAAGAATCAGCTGTGATTAACAAGATACCAGAACTACTAAAGCAAAAACTTTGCATTACTGGGACTATTGATGCTGGTTAGCTGGAGCTAAGAAATTAGTGGTGATTAAGAAGAGACCAGCATGGTTGAAGTGACATCTTCTGGGAAGTGTTTTCTGAAAGCACAAAGAGGATGTATTCCAGAGATAGCCAAGGTTGTACTCCTGCTGCAGCAGGACTTGGTAATGTGTAAGCGTCACCCAGGTAGTACTGGTTTTGAAGGCATGAAGGGGTCATGCAAAGCAGCTGAGGCTTGGCACTGTGAGAGGCCATGGAAGGCCATTGGTGAAGGTGCAGCCTCAGTTGCAATTGAAGGCCCAGGACTGAAGGGGTCATGCAGTGTTTTGGAGATTCCAGTACCATGAGATGACCACCAAGAGCAGCAGCAGTGAAGTACAGGCATCTGGAGTCTAGAGTACGATGGATGTGCTACAAAGGGCATGGCTGGAGACGTGACCCAAGCCCTTGGAGGAGCCCAGAAGATCGTGAGTTGTATCCCAGACATTGGATGGTTGGAGATTGATTTTTGCTTTTGATTGTGACTGTGCCCTGATATTTTCCCTCTTGAAGGAAGAAACTATTTTAGTGGAGCCCACAGTTAAGAGACTTTTAATTGTAAAAGACTTTGGATTTTAAAAGAGATGGATATTTTAAAGAGATTGAAATTTTAAGAATATGTAAAGACTGTGGGATGTTTAAAGTTATTTAGACCTTGTGGATGAATAAGAATGTAAGGGTTGAGGCTTACTAGTGATGTGTTTGTGTGTCAAGTTGACAAGGGGTCAATTGTACTGGCTAGTTTTGTGTCAACTTGACACAGCTGGATTTACCACAGTGAAAGGAGCTTCAGTTGAGGAAATGCCTCCATGAGATACAACTGTAAGGCATTATCTCAATTAGTCATCAATGGAGAAAGGCCCCTTGTGGGTGGAACCATTTCTGGGCTGATAGTCTTGGTTCTATAAGAGAGCAGGCTGAACAAGCCAGGGGAAGCAAGCCAGTAAAGAATATCCCTCCATGGCCTCTGCATCAGCTCCTGCTTCCTGACCTGCTTGAGTTCCAGTCCTCACTTCCTTGGTGATGAACAGCATTGTGGAAGTGTAAGATGAATAAACCCTTTCTTCCCCAATTTTCTTCTTGGTCATGATGTTTGTGCAGGAATAGAAACTAACTAAGACAATCAGCTTTAGGAATTTTTTTCTTGGAATTTTAGGGTCACTCATGTATACCATCATATCATCTGCAATCAATGATACTTTGTGATTCTGTTTATTTCCAGTATGTACACCCTTGATCTTCTTCTGTTGTCTTATTGCTCTAGCTAGAACTTCAAGTACTATATTGATATGTAGAAAGTAGGGAACTTTGTTTGTTCTTGATTTTAGTGTATTTTCTTTGAGTTTCTCAATATTTAATTTGATGTTGACTATAAGCTTTAACCTTTTCTTTGATCAGTTTCTTTTACTGTATCTTCAATACCTGACAGTTTTTCTTCTTTCTTTTGTATTCTGTTGGTGAAGCTTTCCTCTATGGTTTGTTTCAATTCCTAAGTTGTTATTTTTATTTCCAGAATTTTCTCCTTTTGTGTTTTCTTCACTGAACCTATTTACATTTTCACGTCTTGAGCAGTTTTGTTTCCTGTAGCTGTTTGTTTGTGTTTTCTTAGATTTGTCTAAGGGATTTACTCATTTCCTCCATTTTTTTTGGGTGTGTTTTCCTGGCTTTTCTTGAAGGGATTTATTCATTCATTTCTTCAAATTGTTTGTGGTTTTTTTCTGGATTCCTTTAAGGAATGAATTAGTTTCATTTTTAAGGACCTGTATCATCTTCATATAGTTGGTTTTAAGATCTTCTTCTTGTGCTTCAGCTATGTTGCAATGGTCAGGGTCTGCTGTTATAGGATTACTAGGATCTAGTAGAGATAAAATTTGCCCTGACTAATATAGATTCTGTTTTTAAGCTGGCATCTAGACATTTGCATTTAGAATGATTGTGAGTGTAGTTGCTGATTTCTGGATTTGTCTTTGTTGGGTACATGTTTGTTCTTTACTTCCTGTTTCCTCCCTGGATTTTAGGAAAGTATGATGGTTGTGTGTTGGCTGTTTTCTTGGCCTCTCAGTATTTACTGGGAATGCCTGGTGATGTTGAAGGTCTGGAATATTGGAATGACTTTGGAATATTGGAAGGGAAGTTTGGAGGAGAAACTTTTTGTGATTCATCAGGGACAGGATTAAAGAGGAATGGGAGACCACAGCTGATTTCCTGCTACAGAGCCGAGGATGAAATGAGGGGATTGGATCTCAGGAGCACTAGGAGAGATATAGGTCCACATTCAACCTATTTGTTGCTCTGGAAGGAGTGGTCCTTAGGTTAACCGGGTGTGCTTGTTGGGATTGTGGTGTAGGACAAAGCAACAAACTGGGAGAGGAAGGTTGGAATGGGAAAGATGTGTGTGTGTGTGTGTGTGTGTGTGTGTGTATGTGTGTCTGTGTGTGTGTGTGTGTGTATGTGTGTGTGTGTGTATGTGTGTGTGTGTGTGTGTGTATGTGTGTGTGTGTGTATGTGTGTGTGTGTATGTGTGTGTGTGTGTGTGTGTGTGTATGTGTGTGTGTGTATGTGTGTGTTTGTGTATGTGTGTGTGTGTGTGTGTGTGTGTGTGTGTGTGACATGTCTTCTGCTGCAGAGCTGGGGATGAGACTGGAGGAGTGGAACTGGTAGAGAGAGAGGGACAGAGACAGAGACAAAGACGGAGAGAGAAAGGTCTGGAAGCACCCTACTTGGTTTTCTGGCACATTGATTTATAAGTTAGAAGGAAGTGTGCTTGTTGAAGTTGAGGGCTAGGCAAAAGCAGTTAATTGAAGGATCCACAGAACATGGGAACTGAGATTGGGAGCAAACAGGGAAAGCTGCCAATGGTAGTCTGCTGAAAAACTGGGGATGATACTGGGGTATTGCATCTAGGGGAACACAGATGATCTGTGGATAGTCTACATTGTTTTGTTTTTTTTTTTGGGCAGATGATGAAAAAAATGATTCTTGATATAGTATCTCTCTTTTAGGTCCTTTGTCTTCACATTTGACCATAAGCCTTTAACGTTCAATACACACAGTTTAAGTTATAAAATTTCATGTCATTTCATGCTGCTTCATCTTGACTTTGAGAGATAGAAGTAAATATTTTGTCAAAGCCTCATCAATAATCTGTCATGTGTGTTTGTTAACATTGTGGTAAATGTTGTTAGAAGCTTGCTTTCCTGGAACTAGACCTTCCAAAGATTCAGAGTCTTAAGAGTAGGCTGTTAGCTGCCTCTCAATCTTTGTTTGGACAGGATTTTATCCTACTGATTTGTGTAAATACTGTGATAATCTTCTTGCCCTGGAGAGTCTCAGGCCTGGAAACATAAGGAGAATTTAACAGAAAACATAATGAAGACAGCCAATATTAGAGAGATTTGAAGCTCATGAAGATGCTGCAGACAGTTGCATTGTTTCATTGGTCTTTCTTAAGCATGGAAACAAAGCTAATTTGCCCCTTTGCGTGATAAATATCATATAAAAGTCATATTAGACTGTAACTAGGAAAGTTGTTAAAATACAATGGAGCTGCTAATAAAAGGTAAACTCATTTCATTACCATTTGGATTTTTTTTTTGTATTTAATTTCTCAAATTTAAGTGATGGAATTTCTTAGCAATGCTTATAGTACACTTTAGAAAATTCTGTTTATGATCTGGAAGTGGTGGACCTGAAGGGAAGAATGTTTTGAGAATTCCTTGTAGTCTCATATTGGCTTAACAAATAAATATCTATAATATAAACTTAAGTAGTAAGAATAGCAAGTAATTATTCCATAGGAAATGTATATGTTCCATATTTCCATTACTCCAGGATTATGACCATATCTAATTTCCTAGACAATCAATACTACTAAATCTGTATGAAGCTACAAAATGGGAGAGAAATATTAGATTTTAATCAAGTAACATGAAGTGTTTTGTCTGTCATGAGAGTTTCCACTTTTTTCTTGGCCCCTCAGCCTCTGGGGAATAATAATCTCTAATGAAAAACAAAAATAATAACAAAAGCCCTTGATGCTTTTATCACTGCTGTCTCATGGATACTGCTATTTTTCAACAAGTACTTACAGTTGTCTTTGTTTCTTGTTTTCTGTGTAGACTTCATGTAGCCCTTAAATAGTGGTACCACATATTAGGGTTAGCACCAATTGAAACTAGACAAATTCTAGTCATGTGAAGGCTTTTTGCTGGGAAGAGACACCATGAACATTATAAGTATTTCATTGGGACTGGCTTACAGTTTAAAGGTTTAGTCCATTATCATGATGGGATGCATGGCAGCATGCAGGCAAATGTGATACTGAAGAAGTAGCTTAGAGATCTACATCTGGAGCCACAGGCTTCAGGTAAAAAAGAGTCACACTCAGTCTAGCCTGAGCATTTGAAACTTCAAAGACCATCCCCAGTGACACATTTTCTCCAATAAGGCTACACCTCCAATACTGCCACTCCCTATGAGTTTATGGGGACCATTTTAATTAAAACCACTACATTCTATTCCCTGGAGTGCATTGATTTGAAGCTGTATCATAATGCAAAATGGATTTAGTTCAACTATAAAAGCCCCATAATCTATTACAGAGACAAATATTTTAAAGTCTAAACTCTCTTCTAATACTCATGAAAATCTCTTAACTGTAATCCCCTGTAAAATCAAAATAAAAAAGCAGATCACATACTTCCAGCATATAATGGCATAGGGTATATAACACTGTCCCAAAAGGAAGGAAAGGGAAAATAGTGAGAAAATACTGGACTGAACCAGGACCCCAAAACAGCAGAGCAAGCTCCAAATGCTACATCTCCATGCCCGATGCCAAAGTGCTCTTCATGTCTCCAACCCTGTACTTTCTACTTTGTTGACTGAAACATTTTTATCTTAGACTGTTTGCATTCCATGCTAGTGTCTTTCCTCACCAGATATCCCACAGTTATGGCATCTGCATTTTTTGGTATCTCCAAGGCAATCCAGGCTTCACCTTCACAGTTCCACACAAGGCTTCTCTAGGGACAGCCCTACCACATTCCTGATCTCAGTGACTTTCCTTAGTTGAGGAGAAAGATTTCATAAAACATTTGTTGTATCTTACAGTCAGAATGATGTGACCAAAACTTCCAAATTCTGCTGTTTTCTGGGGCTGGAACTTGGGATCTTTGTTCATGCCCATCTTTACTATGTTTATGGTTTTTAGTGGATTCATTCATTGTCTAAGCCTGATTGTGCTACATCTTGCTCTGTAGACAAGTCTGGCCCGAAACTCAGAGATTCATCTGCTGCTGTCTTCAGAGTACTAGGTTTAAAGGCATATACTAACACACTAGTTTTAAGCTTTTTTTTTTTTTTAAATTCCCTTTCACAAGTTGGAAGCTTAGCTGGGTTTGGTCTTTGTTTGTGGTCACCACTCCCTTCGTTTCATTTAGGATCAGAATTTTCTTTATCTGTTCATCTTCTTGAACACAGGACTTTGTTTCAAACCACTTCCCAGTGCCTCTTTCCTCCTCAGTATGGACATTTTGTATTTTTACTTGCTCAGCTTGCTCCTTTCCATTCTAAGTCTTTATAAGAGTGAACACTAATAACCATAAGACAGATTCTTTTTTTTTTTTCGTTCTAGATTTATTTTATTTTATTTATTTTTTTTCCATTTTTATTAGATATTTAACTCATTTACATTTCCAATGCTATACCAAAAGTCCCCCATATCCACCCACCCCCACTCCCCTGCCCACACACTCCCCCTTTTTGGCCCTGGTGTTCCCCTGTACTGGGGCATATAAAGTTTGCAAGTCCAATGGGCCTCTCTTTCCAGTGATGGCCGACTAGGCCATCTTTTGATATATATGCAGCTAGAGTCAAGAGCTCCGAGGTACTGGTTAGTTCATAACGTTGTTCCACCTATAGGGTTGCAGATCCCTTTAGCTCCTTGGCTACTTTCTCTAGCTCCTCCATTGGGAGCCCTATGATCCATCCATTAGCTGACTGTGAGCATCCACTTCTGTGTTTGCTAGGCCCGGGCATAGTCTCACAAGAGACAGCTACATCTGGGTCCTTTCAATAAAATCTTGCTAGTGTATGCAATGGTGTCAGCGTTTGGATGCTGATTATGGGGTGGATCCCTGGATATGGCAGTCTCTACATGGTCCATCCTTTCATCTCAGCTCCAAACTTTGTCTCTGTAACTCCTTCCATGGGTGTTTTGTTCCCAAATCTAAGGAGGGGCATAGTGTCCACACTTCAGTCTTCATTCTTCTTGAGTTTCATGTGTTTAGGAAATTGTATCTTATATCTTGGGTATCCTAGGTTTTGGGCTAATATCCACTTATCAGTGAGTACATATTGTGTGAGTTCCTTTGTGAATGTGTTACCTCACTCAGGATGATGCCCTCCAGGTCCATCCATTTGGCTAGGAATTTCATAAATTCATTCTTTTTAATAGCTGAGTAGTACTCCATTGTGTAGATGTACCACATTTTCTGTAGCCATTCCTCTGTTGAGGGGCATCTAGGTTCTTTCCAGCTTCTGGCTATTATAAATAAGGCTGCTATGAACATAGTGGAGCATGTGTCCTTCTTACCAGTTGGGGCATCTTCTGGATATATGCCCAGGAGAGGTATTGCTGGATCCTCCGGTAGTACTATGTCCAGTTTTCTGAGGAACCGCCAGACTGATTTCCAGAGTGGTTGTACAAGCCTGCACTCCCACCAACAATGGAGGAGTGTTCCTCTTTCTCCACATCCACGCCAGCATCTGCTGTCACCTGAATTTTTGATCTTAGCCATTCTGACTGGTGTGAGGTGGAATCTCAGGGTTGTTTTGATTTGCATTTCCCTGATGATTAAGGATGTTGAACATTTTTTCAAGTGCTTCTCTGCCATTCGGTATTCCTCAGGTGAGAATTCTTTGTTCAGTTCTGAGCCCCATTTTTTAATGGGGTTATTTGATTTTCTGAAGTCCACCTTCTTGAGTTCTTTATATATGTTGGATATTAGTCCCCTATCTGATTTAGGATAGGTAAAGATCCTTTCCCAATCTGTTGGTGGTCTCTTTGTCTTATTGACGGTGTCTTTTGCCTTGCAGAAACTTTGGAGTTTCATTAGGTCCCATTTGTCAATTCTCGATCTTACAGCACAAGCCATTGCTGTTCTGTTCAGGAATTTTTCCCCTGTGCCCATATCTTCAAGGCTTTTCCCCACTTTCTCCTCTATAAGTTTCAGTGTCTCTGGTTTTATGTGAAGTTCCTTGATCCACTTAGATTTGACCTTAGTACAAGGAGATAAGTATGGATCGATTCGCATTCTTCTACACGATAACAACCAGTTGTGCCAGCACCAATTGTTGAAAATGCTGTCTTTCTTCCACTGGATGGTTTTAGCTCCCTTGTCGAAGATCAAGTGACCATAGGTGTGTGGGTTCATTTCTGGGTCTTCAATTCTATTCCATTGATCTACTTGTCTGTCTCTATACCAGTACCATGCAGTTTTTATCACAATTGCTCTGTAGTAAAGCTTTAGGTCTGGCATGGTGATTCCGCCAGAAGTTCTTTTATCCTTGAGAAGACTTTTTGCTATCCTAGGTTTTTTGTTATTCCAGACAAATTTGCAAATTGCTCCTTCCAATTCGTTGAAGAATTGAGTTGGAATTTTGATGGGGATTGCATTGAATCTGTAGATTGCTTTTGGCAAGATAGCCATTTTTACAATGTTGATCCTGCCAATCCATGAGCATGGGAGATCTTTCCATCTTCTGAGATCTTCCTTAATTTCTTTCTTCAGAGATTTGAAGTTTTTATCATACAGATCTTTCACTTCCTTAGTTAGAGTCACGCCAAGATATTTTATATTATTTGTGACTATTGAGAAGGGTGTTGTTTCCCTAATTTCTTTCTCAGCCTGTTTATTCTTTGTATAGAGAAAGGCCATTGACTTGTTTGAGTTTATTTTATATCCAGCTACTTCACCGAAGCTGTTTATCAGGTTTAGGAGTTCTCTGGTAGAATTTTTAGGGTCACTTATATATACTATCATATCATCTGCAAAAAGTGATATTTTGACTTCCTCTTTTCCAATTTGTATCCCCTTGATCTCCTTTTGTTGTCTAATTGCTCTGGCTAATACTTCAAGTACTATGTTGAAAAGGTAGGGAGAAAGTGGGCAGCCTTGTCTAGTCCCTGATTTTAGTGGGATTGCTTCCAGCTTCTCTCCATTTACTTTGATGTTGGCTACTGGTTTGCTGTAGATTGCTTTTATCATGTTTAGGTATGGGCCTTGAATTCCTGATCTTTCCAAAACTTTTATCATGAATGGGTGTTGGATCTTGTCAACTGCTTTTTCTGCATATAACGAGATGATCATGTGGTTTTTGTCTTGAGTTTGTTTATATAATGGATTACATTGATGGATTTTCGTATATTAAACCATCCCTGCATCCCTGGAATAAAACCTACTTGGTCAGGATGGATGATTGCTTTAATGTGTTCTTGGATTCGGTTAGCGAGAATTTTATTGAGGATTTTTGCATCGATATTCATAAGAGAAATTGGTCTGAAGTTCTCTATCTTTGTTGGATCTTTCTGTGGTTTAGGTATCAGCGTAATAGTGGCTTCATAAAATGAGTTGGGTAAAGTATCTTCTACTTCTATTTTGTGAAATAGTTTGTGCAGAATTGGAATTAGATCTTCTTTGAAGGCCTGATAGAACTCTGCACTAAACCCATCTGGTCCTGGGCTTTTTTTGGTTGGGAGACTATTAATAACTGCTTCTATTTCTTTAGGTGATATGAGACTGTTTAGATGGTCAACTTGATCCTGATTCAACTTTGGTACCTGGTATCTGTCCAGAAATTTGTCCATTTCGTCCAGGTTTTCCAGTTTTGTTGAGTATAGCCTTTTGTAGAAGGATCTGATGGTGTTTTGGATTTCTTCAGGATCTGTTGTTATGTCTCCCTTTTCATTTCTGATTTTGTTAATTAGGATTTTGTCCCTGTGCCCTTTAGTGAGTCTAGCTAAGGGTTTATCTATCTTGTTGATTTTTCTCAAAGAACCAACTCCTCGATTGGTTAATTCTTTGAATAGTTCTTCTTGTTTCCACTTGGTTGATTTCACCCCTGAGTTTGATTATGTCCTGCCGTCTACTCCTCTTGGGTGAATTTGCTTCCTTTTTTTCTAGGGCTTTTAGATGTGTTGTCAAGCTGCTAGTATGTGCTGTCTCCCGTTTCTTCTTGGAGGCACTCAGAGCTATGAGTTTCCCTGTTAGAAATGCTTTCATTGTGTCCCATAGGTTTGGGTACGTTGTGGCTTCATTTTCATTAAACTCTAAAATGTCTTTAATTTCTTTCTTTATTCCTTCCTTGACCAAGGTATCATTGAGAAGAGTGTTGTTCAGTTTCCACGTGAATGTTGGCTTTCCATTATTTATGTTGTTATTGAAGATCAGTCTTAGTCCAAGGTGGACTGATAGGATACATGGGACAATTTCAATATTTTTGTATCTGTTGAGGCCTGTTTTGTGACCAATTATATGGTCAATTTTGGAGAAGGTCCCGTGAGGTGCTGAGAAGAAGGTATATCCTTTTGTTTTAGGATAAAATGTTCTGTAGATATCTGTCAGGTCCATTTGTTTCATAACTTCTGTTAGTTTCACTGTGTCCCTGTTTAGTTTCTGATTCCACGATCTGTCCTTTGAAGAAAGTGGTGTGTTGAAGTCTCCCACTATTATTGTGTGAGGTGCAATGTATGCTTTGAGCTTTACTAAAGTGTCTCTAATGAATGTGGCTGCCCTTGCATTTGGTGCGTAGATATTCAGAATTGAGAGTTCCTCTTGGAGGATTTTACCTTTGATGAGTATGAAGTGTCCCTCCTTGTCTTTTTTGATAACTTTGGGTTGGAAGTCGATTTTATCCGATATTAAAATGGCTACTCCAGCTTGTTTCTTCAGTTCATTTGCTTGGAAAATTGTTTTCCAGCCTTTCATTCTGAGGTAGTGTCTGTCTTTTTCCCTGAGATGGGTTTCCTGTAAGCAGCAGAATGTTTGGTCCTGTTTGTGTAGCCAGTCTGTTAGTCTATGTCTTTTTATTGGGGAATTGAGTCCATTGATATTAAGAGATATTAAGGAAAAGTAATTGTTGCTCCCTTTTATTTTTGTTGTTAGAGTTCGCATTCTGTTCTTGTGGCTGTCTTCTTTTTGGTTTGTTGAATGATTACTTTCTTGGTTGTTCTAGGGCGTGATTTCCATCCTTGTATTGCTTCTTTTCTGTTATTATCCTTTGAAGGGCTGGATTCGTGGAAAGATATTGTGTGAATTTGGTTTTGTCGTGGAATACTTTGGTTTCTCCATCTATGGTAATTGAGAGTTTGGCCGGGTATAGTAGCCTGGGCTGGCATTTGTGTTCTCTTAGTGTCTGTATAACATCTGTCCAGGCTCTTCTGGCTTTCATAGTCTCTGGTGAAAAGTCTGGTGTAATTCTGATAGGCCTTCCTTTATATGTTACTTGGCCTTTCTCCCTTACTGCTTTTAATATTCTATCTTTATTTAGTGCATTTGTTGTTCTGATTATTATGTGTCGGGAGGACTTTCTTTTCTGGTCCAGTCTATTTGGAGTTCTGTAGGCTTCTTGTATGATCATGGGCATCTCTTTTTTTATGTTTGGGAAGTTTTCTTCTATTATTTTGTTGAAGATATTAGCTGGCCCTTTAAGTTGAAAATCTTCATTCTCATCAATTCCTATTATTCGTAGGTTTGGTCTTCTCATTGTGTCCTGGATTACCTGGATGTTTTGAGTTAGGATCCTTTTGCATTTTGTATTTTCTTTGACTGTTGTGTCGATGTTCTCTATGGAATCTTCTGCACCTGAGATTCTCTCTTCCATTTCTTGTATTCTGTTGCTGATGCTCGCATCTATGGTTCCAGATCTCTTTCCTAGGGTTTCTATCTCCAGCGTTGCCTCGCTTTGGGTTTTCTTTATTGTGTCTACTTCCCCTTTTAGTTCTAGTATGGTTTTGTTCATTTCCATCACCTGTTTGGATGTGTTTTCCTGTTTTTCTGTAATGATTTCTACCTGTTTGGCTGTGTTTTCCTGCTTTTCTTTAAGGGCCTGTAACTCTTTAGCAGTGCTCTGCTGTAATTCTTTAAGTGACTTATGAAAGTCCTTCTTGATGTCCTCTATCATCATCATGAGAAATGTTTTTAAATCTGGGTCTAGATTTTCGGTTGTGTTGGGGTGCCCAGGACTAGGTGGGGTGGGAGTGCTGCGTTCTGATGATGGTGAGTGGTCTTGATTTCTGTTAGTAGGATTCTTACGTTTGCCTTTCGCCATCTGGTAATCTCTGAAGCTAGCTGTTTTAGTTGTCACTGTTAAGAGCTTGTTCTTCAGGTGACTCTGTTAGCCTCTATAAGCAGACCTGGAGGGTAGCACTCTCCTTAGTTTCAGTGGGCAGAGTATTCTCTGCAGGCAAGCTCTCTTCTTGCAAGGCAGGTACCCAGATATCTGGTGTTCGAACCAGACTCCTGGCAGAAGTTGTGTTCCACTCACTAGAGGTCTTAGGATCACGTGTGGAATCCTGTGTGGGCCCTTGCGGGTGTCAGGCGACTCAGCTGGCAAGGTAGCCCGGGGCTCGAGTGGAGCGGAAGGGGTTTGTGCCCCAGATCAAGCCCGGGTAGCCTGCTTCCCTATGTACCGCAGTCTCAGGTTCAGCGCGCGATTGGATTGGGGCAGGCGCTGTGTTCCACTCACCAGAGGTCTTAGGATCCCATGGGGAGTCCCGTGTGGGCCCTTGCGGGTATTGGGCAAGACTCTGCTGGCAAGGTAGCCCGGGGGTCGAGTCTCGAGTCGAGCGGAAGTGACTTGTGCCCCAGATCAGGCCCAGGTAGCCTGCTTCCCTATGTACCGCAGTCTCAAGTTCCGTGCGATTGGATTGGGGCAGGCGCTGTGTTCCACTCACCAGAGGTCTTACGATCCCGTGGGGAGTCCCGTGTGGGCCCTTGCGGGTGTTGGGCAAGACTCTGCTGGCAAGGTAGCCTGGGGCTCGAGTCGAGCGGAAGGCAAGACAGATTCTATAGTAGGCTGTTTCGAGATTTCCTCTGCTAATGCCATTAATCCAAATCTCTTCACTTTAGCTTCAGGGAGAGTTTTGGACAAGGGCAAAAGCACACATTTCTTTGTAAAAATAACATAAGAACAGTTTCCAGACCACAAACTTAAATCGTTCTCCTCTGAAACATCTTGAGATGGCCCTCCACAGTTCAAATCACCCTCAACACCACTCTTTTCCATACTCATCTCATTAAGCCCTGCTAAAGCATTCCAATGATTTCCTAATCTAAAATGTTCCATATTCCTCCAAGAAAGCATGTTTAGGCCTATCACAGTAATCCCCCAGTTTCTGGTACCAATAAAAATGGCCCCCATAGACTCATAGAGAGTGTCATTCTTAGAGGTGTGGGCTTGTTGGAGGAAGTGTATCACTGGGGGCGAGCTTTAGGTTTCAGATACTCAAGTAGGTCTAGTATTGTCACTCTCTTTTCCTTCTGCATGACAATCTAGATGTAGAGCTTTTAGCTACTTGTGCACCATGTTGGTATGTATGAAGTCATGCTTTACACCTTGCTGATAACAGCCAAAACCTCTGATGCCATGGACTGGACTCAGTAGGTCCTTCTACTTGGTAATCAGGTGGGCAAGAAGTCAGCAGAATGACAAACAGACACAGACATCACTGAGAGTGTTGTATCTGATTGTAATTTCTCAAAGCGAGCATCAGACATATAATAGAGAATAAAAACAAAAAAGCTAGGTGATATATCATCCAAGGTACATCGAGATGCATAATGGTTCTTTACACAAAACCGAGAAATTGCTTACATAAAAAGCTGACAGGAGCCAGGCAATGTTTACAACTGAGATAAGCTCAGCCCTATGTAAAATCAGCTATTCACAGGAGCCAGGTGAAAGGTCTGATGCAATGCTAGTCTATTGTTAAACCCACCACCAGGAGTCTCTTAGTAAATACCTAATTATGATATTCCTCTGGCCTTAGTGAAAAACATGCACAAGGGGAATTCTCTTCTACTGACCCTTTCATGAATAATACAATACTTCATTTTCTCCTAAAACCACAACCTACCTTCTTTATACTGTTATGTAATGTAGGCTGCCATTCATGTCTGTAATGAGAATTCTAAGTATACTATTTTGAACTAGCCCTGAGATTACTAGCTCCTATCTGGCAAACTGTGAGATGCCAGATTACTAACTGTCAACACTGGGGCATTTCATCTGAATGAATAATATTCTTATGAAATTCCAAGCCCACCGTCAGCTCAAGGACTGCCTAGGACATTGATGAAGGCCAGGAAGTAAATAAAGTTCAACCTGATTTAGGTATTTGTAAAATCATTTCTTGGAGGCTCCTATAATAAAACAATACTGAAAGAAAGCACACAGATTCATTTACCTGCTAACGCAGGGACAGGTTTGGAGCATTAGTGCCATGGTTCCAGCAGACTGAGTTTCTGTGAAACTTTTTGCCTCAGGACTGCATTCAAACTTTTGGGCCTGCCATGCAGTCTTTACTGGAGTGGGTATGGCACTCTGAATTTTAAGCTAGGCCCAATTAATTGTTTTCTTTTCTAAGAGTTGTCATGGTTATGATAACTATTCACAGCAATAAATCTTGAATTAAGATAGGCCTCTAGTAAAAAATTGGGGGAGTAAACTCCTAAGTGTGGCCTTTGCATTGCAGTAAACATAAAATATTTTTTTGTGTAAGAAACTACTAGTTTTATATTATCTATCGTCAAATGATTTTTCATTATCGATGAAGTAAGGCATGATGTTAAAAATACTGTCTTGTGTCCTGTGAAGCAAGTACATTGAACATTGAAATGCATATGAAAAATAACAAAAAGAGAATTTTGAGTATTCTTAGTACAGAAAATATGATAAATGCTTAAAGTGATAGGTAGTCTTATATCTGATTTATCATGTTACTATGCACAAATATCTCAAAACATCACATTTTATCTCAGAAGTCAGTACAATTAATACAGCACAATAAAAATAAATGGGTTATAAACTTTCATTATTAAAATAACTTTTCTGTGGGGAATTGCAGGCTGGTCTCCAGTCGAGCTGAGGTCTGAACCCCATGGTCATAATTCACCTACATGACATGGTAGGCGTTCCCTCATGCTCCTGGGACTCTGGCCCCTGCCTGAGTTACCACCTCCCACAGCCCCCACAAGAGAAGCATGGTCAGTAGTCACATAAGCAATGGCCCAAGTTTCTGACCTTGAGGCTAAACGCCTCCCCAGTTACCTATCAACAATGAAGAACATAAAAAGGGGTGCTCAGCCCACACCTCGCTCTCTTATTCCTTTGTCCTCTCACCTTTCTCTTCTCTCACTTCTCTCTCCTCTTTCCTTTCTCTTTGTCTTCTTCTTTCCTCTCTTCTCTCTCTGTCTCTCTGTCTCTCTCTCTCTTCTCCTCATTTCTACCTTCTCTCTTTCCCCTGCATTTCTATAATAAAGCTCTAAAGCTATAGAGTCTCTGCTCTGCTCCTTTAAGTTCCACTGTGCACTCTGGTCAGTGTTGGGAACTTCTTCCCTCTTCCCTCTCTCCCACAACCCTGGTGGCTTTAGCAAAGTAGCTGGGGGGGGGGTGTCCCTAGGCAGGGCTGCACCTTGGTCACCCCCTGAAGAGTGGGATAGAGGAATGCCCACCCAGGGATAAGTGGATATGGATAGGGTAGGTAGCAGCCCTCCCATGCCTGACTGACCAGAAAATAGGGAACCTCTGGTGGGGTGTGGGCATCTTTTTCCTTCCATTCATCCTCAGGGCCCCAGGGTGCCCAACCCCTTTTTAATTTTGTTGCTGATAAAGAAAAGTCCATGGGGCTGGAGAGACGGCTCAGTGGTTAAGAGCACCGACTGCTCTTCCGTAGGTCCTGAGTTCAAATCCCAGCAACCCGATAGTGGCTCACAACCATCCGTAATGGGATCTGAAGCCCTCTTCTGGTGCATCTGAGGACAGCTACAATATACTTAGATATAATATTAGCCGGGCGCTGGTGGCACACACCTTTAATCCCAGCACATGGGAGGCAGAGTCAGGCGGATTTCTGAGTTTGAGGCCAGCCTGGTTCACAGAGTGAGTTCCAGGTCAGCCAGGGCTATACAGAGAAACCCTGTCTCAAAAAAGCCTAAAAAAAATGTCCAGCAATGAATGCAGGTACAGAAAAATAAAAAATAAAATCTCTACATCTATCCATATATACTAGGTGTTACTTTTCCATGGCAACTTTGTCTCTACTCAAACACATATGGGATATTAATCAATGTTGATTAAACTGTGTGTGCATCTGCATGTTCTCTTTGTTTTTCAAAAGTATCTACAACTATTATTTTGTTTTCATTTTCCTTTCTTTTTTTCTTTTTCTTTCAAGGAGGACAGGGTTTCTCTGTATAACCCTGGCTTGCTGGAATTCACTCTGTAGACTAGGCTGGCTTCGAACTCAGAAATCCACTTGTCTCTGCCTCCCAAATGCTGGGATTAAAGGCGTGCGCTACCACCACCCTTCATTTTCTCTTACTCTATTTCATCCATGACACAGCAAAGATAAAGATAGCATATGCGGTAGTCCTTTTTATGTATGGGAAAACCTCTTGGGAATTTCTGTAAGCCAATGCAATACATTGATAGGTTTTAATTTTAATTATTACAAATATAGATTGTTTTTGAATTCATTGTTTAGATTTATCACCATATATTAGAAGAAACTGTTCCCTTTTCCTGTTTTCCTTTGGTGTTTTGTTTTATTCTATTTGTCTAGTTTGGAATTTCTGCATTCATTGTTAGTTGTTTTAAGATAACCATCAATTAATTTAACATATGTGTGCTTCTCTCTCTCTGTGTGTATTTACACTTCTTTTCAGGTGTCTGTGGATGCCAGAATTGTTGAATCCTCCTGAAGCTAGAGGTGAATGAGATTGTGGGATGCCTGACATGGGATGCTGTGAATCAAACTTAGGTTCTTTGGAAAAGAATTACACGTACTTAACCAGTGAAACTTCTCTTCAGTTTTCTTCATTATTAGTTTTAAGGATAAGAATAACCGGAGCTTTAAACAGTGACATAGAATGAAAACTAGAATCATTGGTATTTGGCTTTACATACACAAAGAATGTTGCTTATATTATTAGTATTATTAGTGTAGCCAATAAAGCAATAACAATAGTGACAGAAAAAAGGCTAACCATTTACAAATTTGTATACATTATTATTTTCCTAATTTGTCACTTGTCAGTTCTCAGTTCACTTTTTATTTGACCTTACTCAAGGTTGAATTCATCAATTAAATTGTTTGTGACTCCTGGAATTTGTTCTTTGCTTACCAATGCTTACTGTCCTATAACTTTAAAGTGTATTTTTTTTTCTTTTATTCTTGGATATTTTCAAATGTTTTCCCTTTTTCAGGTCTCCCTTTCAGAAACCCCCATCTCATCCCCTCTGCCTCTATGTGGGTGCTCCTCCACCCACCCACCCCCATCCTCCTGCCCTGGAATTCCTCTACACAGGGGCATTGAATCCCCTCAGGATTGAGGGCCTCTCCTCCCACTGATGTCCAACAAGGCCATCTTCTGCCACATATGTGGCCAGCACCATGGGTTGCTCCATGTGTATTCTTTAGTTGGTGGTCCAGTTTCCAGGAGCTCCCGGGGATCTGGCTTATCAATACTGTTGCTCCCTCCATGGAGCTGCAAACCCCTTCAGCTCCTTCCATCCCTTCTCCATAGGCAGAAGCTGGAAGCAACCCAGATGTCCCTAAACAGCAAAATGGATACAGAAAATGCGGTACATTTACACAATGGAGTACTACGGAAAAACAAACAAACAAACAAACAAACAAAACAAAACAAAACAAAACCCCAATGACTTCATGAAAGTCACAGGCAAATGGATGGAACTTAAGAATATTATACTGAGTGAGGTGACTCAGTCACAAAGGAACAAACGAGGTATGTATTCACTGTAGCCCAAAAGTTCTGAATACTCAAGATTTAATTCACAGACCATATGAAGCCTAAGAAGAAGGAAGACCAAAATGTAAATGCTTCAGTGCTTTTTAGAAGGGAGAACAAAATACTCACAGGAGGAAATATGGAGACAAAGTGTGGAGCAGAGACTGAAGGAAAGGCCATCTGGAGACTGCCTCCTCTGGGGATCCATCCCATATACAGCCACCAAACCTGGATGTTATTGTTGATGCTGGGAAGTGCTTGCTGTTAGAAGCCTGATATGGCTGTGTCCTGAGAGTCTCTGACAAATACAGAGGTGAATGCTTGCAGCCAACCATTGGACTGAGCTTGGGGGTCTCCAATAGAGAAGATGGAGAAGGGACTGCAGAAAGTGTATTTTTCTTGCAGGAAAGTGAACTAATCTAGAGATCATCATACCAACGAAGCCAAGCAAGTCTCACAAAAGCATAACTACCATATTTTCTCTTCTTTATGGGTTCTAGTCTTATATACCCACAAAGTAACATATACACAGGTGGCATGAAAGCAGAAGAGAAATTATATAGGGGAACACAAGAGATGAATGGATATAGGAACAGTTTAGAGAAGGGTGACAACAGGAAGTGGGCATATGTTCAGACTACATTATATACCTTCATGAAATAGCTTTTTGCAACAATGTTTAACAAAAGATTATGCTCATGCAATCAATTTACTTTTTTATGTTTTTATTTTATTTTACTGGATATTTTATTTACATTTCAAATGTTGTCCCCTCTCCTGATTTCCCCTCTGGAAACCCCCTTTCCCATTCTCCCCCACTGCTTCTATGAGGATGCTCTTCTGCCCATTCACTCACTCCCACCTCCCTGCCTTGGCATTCCCCTATACTGGGGCATTGAGCCTTCACAGGACCAAGGGTCTCTCCCACTGATGTCCAACAAGGCCGTCCTCTGCTACATATGCTGCTGGTGTCATAGGTCCCTCCATGTGTATTATTTGGTTGGTGGTTATAAATTTACTTTTGACAAATCTTGTTTTGTTATTGGATATTTTATTTATTTACATTTCAAATGTTATCCCTTTCTCCTAGCTTCCCCTCTGTAAACCCTGTATCCCATTCCCACTCCCTCTGCTTCTATGAGGGTGCTCCTCCATCCACCCACTCCTGCCTCATTGCCCTGGCATTCCTCTATGCAGGGGCATCAAGCTTTCACATGACCAAGGGCTTCCCCTCCCATTGATGCAAGATAAGGCCCCTTCAGCTCCTTCAGTCCTTCTCCTAACTCCTCTATTGGGGCCCTGTGCTCAGTCCAATGGTTGGCTGTGAGTATCTGCATCTGGATTGGACAGGATCTGGCAGAGTGTCTCAGGAGACAGCCGTATCAGGCTCCTGTCAGCAAGCACTTCTTGGCATTAGCAATAGTATCTGGCTTTGGAGTCTGCATTGACAAATGTATTTTACACAGAATTATTTAATAAAGAAACTTAGAATATATTTTATTATCTGGTAGAGTATTAATTTTACTTAATATTTTCTGGTTATGCTCACATTACTTTTCTGAAGAAATCTTAGTAATAGGTTTTAAAAGCTGGGTTGCTCATAGAGCTAGAATAGAATCAAACATGACTGCCCGCACCAAGTTAGTAAAATGATTCCTAATGATATTCTGCTATACCCATAGATCTGGAAGGTTTTTCTCCAGCAGCTGAAGGGAACAGAGGCAGAGATCCACAACTAAACCTTAGGTGGAGCTCTGGGAATCCTGCAAAAGAGGTAGAGGAAGGATTGTAGGAGCTGAAGGGGTGTAGGACACCAGGAAAACATGATCCGTACAATCAACTAAACACGCCTCATAGGGCCTCACAGAGACTGAAGTGACAATCATAGAGTCTGCCTGGGTCTACAGTCAGTCCTCTGCATATATGTTATGGCTGTGAGCTTGGAATTTTTGTAGGACTCCTAGTGGTGGGAATGGGGGTGACTCTGACTTTTCTGTTTGCTCTTGAGATCCTTTCCCCCTTAGTGCGTTGCTTCCTCCAGCCTTGATATGAGAGGTTGCACATAACCTTATTTCATCTTGTTATGCCATGCATATTAGATATTCCTGAAGAAGTGCTCTTCTATGAAGGGAAACAGAGGAACAGTGGATCTAGGGAAATGTGAGTTAGAGGACAACTGTGAAGATTGTAGGGAAGAGAAACTGTGGTAGGGATATATGTATGAGAAAAGAATAAATAAAATTTAAAACTCTTAAGTAATAATCATATCATTGTGCATTAAAATTTAATTTTTACTATAAAAAGTAAAAGTATTCCAAACTATTTTGTTTTTAATATTTTACATAATTTATTCACATTTAAATGTTTTCTTAGACATTGTGCCTCTTGATAGTGTAAATAAAGTTTTTCTTTTTATATTTTCTAGTTGATAATTTATTAAGCAGAGAAATATTACTGGTTTTCAGCTGTAATTTTGTAACCAGAACCGTTAAAAAATTTCATAGGATTTATTGTATATTGTCTTGTGTTTATTTCTAAGAAGAAAGAATTATGACAGCAAGTTATGGGGATCTTACCATTTGAATTTCAGTATATATTTATTATTTTTTCATTAATTGATACTTCCAGAGAGATTTTTCCATAATAAATGTAAACATGAGCATTATTATTTTGTGATGAATGGGATTTTCTTATAGTTTTTATTTGATGTCTATTGAAGTAGACATCTGATTTTCTCTTAGTTATTGTATAGTATAGTGTAGCATAGTATAGTATATGAATGTATTTTCTGGTCTAGAATTAGTGTTGAAGCAAATGGATATTAATGAAACCAATTTAAAGGGCACATAACCAGTATGATATCTTAGCAAACAAGACAGAAATGTTTCATTTAAAAACACCACTCAAGGAGAAACAAGTAACGGTATCTGAACTGTTTAGGACCTAAGCATCCCTGGAGCCCTTTCTGGGGGTCATTATCTACTCTTTCTTGTTTTAAGAGTCATAATTGCTCAATTCCTGGCAAATAACTATCTTTCTTCTATTATTCTTCAAAAGATTCTATACTAATCTAAAGAATAATGCTATGTACCTTCTTAAATAGTCAGTTTGCAAACTGAATAATTATTTTAATATCTGTCATAGATTTGGGATTCTGTAATTTAAATAAAATAGTACAGCATCCAGATTTGCACATCATAAGGCATAATCAAAAGATGCCAGTCTGTAGCTTATTTACAGCGGAAAAAGGTTCTACTTTACTCTGTCATTATCTTTTTTCTTTCAAGTGTGATATCAAAAGAATTTTATACAAATATGAAAGCAAATTTGGGTCAAATTTCACATAAAAAGAATGAAAATAACACCAAATAATGTGTTATTTAGGGGAAAAACCCTTTCAAATGTCTGAATCTCATATAAGACTAACCTATTTTTCAGAATAGCCTCTCAGAGGTGTAAACTATATTATACATTTGTTTTGGAGCAGACATGGGTTAGAATTTAAACAGTCAGGACTTCTAAACAGCAGAATTTTTACCTTATCAATTATTAATTTTAAAGTTCTTTCAATAAACAAAATAATTTGTATAAAAAGTAGCTTGCTATTTTAGGTGTTCACAGTTTAATAAAGTATTATCTATGTCTTAATACAGGAAGAAAAATAAAACACTTTTTAAAATCCAATTTTTGTTTGTTATATTCATTTTTCAAGTTTTTTATTTGTCCTGTAAAAATTTGTCAGTCTTACAAGGAAGAATTTGCATACATAGATGATAAATTATAGTTCAGTTCAAATTTGAAATTTATTAAGAGTTGAAACTTTCCTGTAAGATTATCAGATTTTTATAAATTTCCCTTGAATGATTTAATTTACAGGTTTGCTTTCTGGAAACCTGGATCAATCCTGCACACTGTGAGCTTTTGGGTAATGTGTATTTTAAAGATGTTTGGGTCTCCCATATTTCTGGTCTTTGACTTTTATTCATTATAAATGACTAGAGTATTCCTAGCTGGCACATCTCTGGGTATTCTGAGGGTATTTCCTGAGAGTTTAACTGAGAAAGAAAGGCCATGCTGGAAGTGGGTGTCACTATCTATAGATTGGACTACACTGAGCAAGAAGGAAACAAGAAGTCAGATGAAGACTAGATTTTCTTGCCCCGTGTTTTGTGACTGCAGATGTAATACAACCACATACTTCATGACCCTCTGTCAGGAAAGAGTTCCTGTTCTTAGGCTGGGAGCTCAAATAAGACTTCCCGTCCTCAGGTTGCTTCTTCTCCGATATTGTGTCACAGCTATAAAACAGACTGACTGATGCAGGGCATAGGACTTATTGAGTAGATCTCACAGTTTGGGGGTTTCAATAAATAATGGAGATAGTAAAGGAAAAAGGGACTGAATAAAACTGGCATAGATATTTAATATATGACAGTTAAATTAGTTGGAGTCAAACTGAAAATTAGTATTTCAATTTCACTGACTTCATAGTTCTCAAAAATCTCAACTGCTCACACAATATTATGGAGTTCTGGGCAAGTAAGGATATGGTTAAAATACGAAGGAATTTCTAAAAGAATAGAGATATAAGGTGAATAAGTTCATTTTAAATGTTTTCAGTGAATATTAGGATGCAAGAAAGTCATGAACTCAATGCTTATTTTGCTATACTTTCATCTGATTCTGTCTATAAAGCTTAAAGAAAAGTATTGCAATGGTTATAAACCTAGGTACAGCACGACTGAGAATGTTAAGAATATAATGCTCAACTCCATTCAAAAGAACAGATTATAAACATTGGACAGAGTTCGGGGACCTATATGGAAGAAATAGGCAAAGATCATAGGCCCTGAAGGCTATGGCAACCTCACAGGAAGGACCAAGAGTGCCTACTAACCTGGACCACTGGGAGCTCCCAGAGACTGAGCCCCCAACCAAACAGGATCTGCGGGTTGGCCGAAGATGACGTGCTTAACCCTGCAGAGACTTGATGCAGAAGACAAAAGTTACAGGAGTTGGGGGTGAAATCTTGATAGATGGTATCTGGAGGGGGGCAACATTTGGCATGTAAACACTTTAAAAAAGAACAGATCAAAGATTTCCATTTGTTAAATTAAGCCTTCTATCTTAAAATAGAAGTAGTTAAAAATAATTGGAAGAAATAAAAATAATAGGAAGAAAACTGATTTTGCCAAGAGTTTTGTGTTTGAGTTGATCAACAGGACAATGAGCTTCTCTCTCTGTCTCTCTCCACCTCTCTGTCTCTCTGTCTCTGTCTCTGTCTCTCTGTCTCCGTCTGTCTCTCTCTGTCTCTCTGTCTCTCTCTGTCTCTCTCTGTCTCTCTGTCTCTCTCTGTCTCTCTCTGTCTCTCTCTCTGTGTGTGAGTGTGTGTGTGTGTGTGTGTGGTGTTCATATTTTGAAGCCACAATTTGACATTGGGTATCTTCCTATCTTAATTATTTTACTTTATTTTTGAGACAGGGTTTCTTACTAGACCTGGGGTCACTGGTTTACCAAAATGATTGGCAAGCAAGCCATTGAGATCCTCCTGTCTTACCCTCTCTTTGTTGAAATTACAAGTGCATATTTCTGGCCTAATATGTGTGTGCTGGTGACATGAACCACACCACTGAGTCACCCTTTTAGTCCCTGAATTCTTATATTCATAACATTTGAATGTGGAAATAATTGTTACTCTTGATGATTGTTAAGCATCTCTGCCTAACTAATACATACACACACTCCTCCACTCCTACACGTAGTACAGGCAATTAATTTCAACATTTAAGTATTTTGATGTTTCCTGTCTCATTACTAGGTGACCATAACTTTGAAAAATGAAGATTCTTCTTTGTTTCAGAGTACAGCACTGACCTCAGCCCATGTCTTTCTAGTGTAGTTATGTGTTGGTTTTGTTCTGATTGACTCTGAGCTTACATGAAGTAAGCTCTTCCATCTCTGTCACTGACTCAGGTAGTGGACAGGTGCTTCCCCGTTGATGCTCCTTCTCTCATTTTCTCTGTAGTTAATGCTTGTTTTGGTTTCCTACACGCTTTTCTTTACATTTGTCAGGAAACTCTTAAGCTCTTCATGAGATGTGTATTTTCCCTCCATATGTTGAAAAATGAAAGTTTTTTTTTCACTCCAGATTTTATTCCCCTACCAGTGACTTTTCCCATCCCAAAACTCCTCCCTGCCCTGCTGTCTCCATGAGGGTGTCCTTACCCCTCATCCCCTACCCACTTGACCTCTAAACTCCCTGGGGTCTCCAGTCTCTTGAGGGTTAGGTTCATCATCTCTGAATGAAAACAGACCTGGCAGTCTTCTACTCTATGTGTGTTAGGGGCTTCATATCAGCTGGTGAATGCTGCCTGGTTGGTGGTCCAGTGTCTGATAGATTTCGGAGGTCCAGGTTAATTGATGCTGCTGGTCCTCCTACATGGTTGCCCTCCTCCTCAGCTTCTTCCAGCTTTCACCTAATTCAACCACAGGGTTGAGCAGCTTCTGTCCATTGTTTGGATGCAAATATCTGACTCTTTCAGATGCTTGTTGTATGTTTCTGAGGGCACTCCATAGCCTCAGTAATAGCATCAGTCCTTGGGGTCTTCCTTTGACCTGTATTCGATTTTTGGTCTGTCACTGGACCTCCTTTTACTCAGGTTCCTCCCATTTCCATCCCTGCAGTTCTTTCAGATAGGAACAATTAAGGGTCAGAGTTTTGACTGTGGGATGACAACCTCATCCCTCACCTGATGCCCTGTCATTCAGCTGGAGGTGGGCTCTACAAGTTCTCTCTCCCCAATGTAGGACATTTCATCTAAGGTCCTTCCCTTTGAGTCCCGAGAGTCTTCTTTCACTTCCCAGGTCTCTGATGCATTCTGTAGCCCCCCCCAACCCCCCGACTTCCTACCTCCCAAGATTACCTGTCTCCATTCTTTCTGCTGGCGCTCAGGGCTTTAGTCCTTGTCACCCAGCACATGATCATGTTCCATTCTTCCCCTCCCTGTTCCCTTTCCCTCCCAGGTACCTTTCTCCTTCCCCCTCCTTGTGATTGCTTTTTTTCTCTCTACCAAGTGGGATTGATGCATCCTCACTTGGGCCTCTTAGCTTGTTGAGCTTCTTGAGTTCCATGGACAACTGTATCTTGGGTATTCTGTACTTTTTTTCAATTAATATCCACTTATTAGTGAGTAGATACCATGGCTGTCCTTTTGAGTGTGAGTTACTTCACTCAGGATATTTTCTGTTGTGGGACATCTAGGTTGTTTCCAGCTTCTGGCTATCACAAGCAAGGCCACTATGAACATAATGGAAGATGTGCTCTTGTGGCATGGTGGGGCACCTTTTATGTATATTCCCAAGAGTGGTATTGCTGGGTCTTCAGGTAAACCTATTTCCAATTTTCTGAGAAACCTCCAGATTGATTTCCAGAGGGGTTGTATAAGTTTGCAATCCCAGTAGCAATGGAGGAGTGTTTCTCTATGAATTTTTTTTTTTTTAATGTTCTTAGCCTCAGTAGTAGTGTGAGGTCTTGGGACCTCATCTTGGGCTGGATCCCTTTGTGGGCCTGTTGATGGATCTTCTTTTCCTCAGACTCCTTTGCATTTCCATACCTGTAATTCTTTTAGACAGGAACAATTATGGGCCAGAGTTGTGACTGTGGGATACCCACCTCCCACATTTGATTCGCTGTCACTGTCTTCCTGCTGGAGGTGGGCTCTCTATAAGTTCCCTCTCCATATTGTTGGGCATTTCATCTAAGGTCCTTCCTTTTGAGTCCTGAGAGTCTCTCATCTCCCAGGCCTCTGGTGCATTCTGGAGCCCCCCCTCCCCCATCTCCTGCCTTCAGAGGTTGCCTGTTTGCATTCTTTCTGCTGGTACTCAGGGCTTCAGTCATTCCCCCCCCCCCAATACCAGATCAGGTTCCCCTCTCCCCGCTCCGCACTCCCCACCTTCTATCCACTTTCCTTCCCAGGTTCCTCCCTTCCTTTCTCCCTTGTTGTTGCTTTCATCTCCAGCCCAAGTGGATCTGAGGTGTCTTACTTGGGCACTGCAGCCTGCTGACCTTTTTGAGTTCTGTGGACAACTGTAACTTGGGTATTCTGTACTTTTTGTTGTTGCTGTTATTGTTAACATCCACTTATTAGTTGCCGGAAGCAGGTGTGGCCGCATGGGCCAAGATGTTTACTGCCTTGCCCGAGCATATGCAGTGAGGCTGCACGCATGGGCTGCCTGCTAGGCTGGACTGTTTCTTGTGATCCAGACCTGTCAGCCAATTGGTGACGGGACCTGGGCTCGTGCCTGGAACATGCGTGAATTCTGATTAGCTGAGGTGGGGTGGAGCTAGAAGGAGGTCAGTTGATGTGAGTCTAGGAGGTTTTTTAGCCCTTGCCTTAAGTAGAAGCTAGTTGTAGTAAGAGAAACTGTTGTAAGGGGAGTTGTAAGAAAAGCTGCAAGAAGGAGAACAAGTAAAGAAGCTGTTACGTGAAACCCGCCTTGGTGTCTGTGTCATTCCTATCTCCGCAGGCTGCGAGGACTGCGGAGACCAGGAAAATTAGTGAGGACATACCATGGCTGTCCTTTTGGTTGTGAGTTACCTCACTCAGGATGATATTTTCTAGTTCCATCCATTTGCCTACAAAACTCAGGATGTCCTCATTCTTAATTGCTGAGTAGTATCCCATTGTGTAAATGAACAACATTTTCTGTATCCATTCTTCTGTCGTGGGACATCTAGGTTGTTTCCAGCTTATGGCTGTCATAAATAAGGCCACTGTGAACATAGTGGAACATGTGCTCCTGTGGCATGGTGGGGAATCATTTAGGTATATTTCCTAGAGTGGTATAGCTGAGTCTTCAGGTAGATCTATTTTCAATTTTCTGAGGAAACTCCGGATTGATTTCCAGAGGGGTTGTACCAGTTTGCAATCCCACCAGCAATGGGAGTGTTCCTTTTTATCCACATCCTCTCCAGCATGTGCTGTCTTCTGAGATTTGAGCTATGGAGCACTCACAAAAAGGGACCTAGCATGATCACACTCTAGAAGACCCAACAAGCAGCTGAAAGAGTCAGAGACAGATATTTGTATGCAACCAATGGACTAAAGCAGCTGACCTCTGTTGTTAAATTAGGGAAGGCTGAAAGACACTGAGGAGGAGGGTAACCCTATTGCAGGACCAGCAGTCTCAGTTAATCTGGACCCCCACAATCTCTCAAACACTGGACCATCAAACCGGCAGCATACACCAGCTGATATGAGACCACCAACACACATACAGTAGAGGACTGCTGAATTTGTGTTCATTCAGAGATGATGCACCTAACCCTCAAGAGACTGGAGGCCCAAGAAGTTTAGAGGTCAGGTGGTGTGTGGGATGGGGACATATATGTGGTGAGAAGGAAGTAGGGAGGAGTTATGGGGTGTGGATCAGTAGGAGGGTTGATGGGGGGTCGGTAATAAAATATGGACTATTAAATAAATAAATAAATAAATAAATAGTATTTTTCTATTCCAAATGTTACCCCCTTCCTAGTCCAACTCCCCTAGCTTTTTACTCTCTTCCCCCAGCTCTGAGAGGTTGCTCCTTTTGCACCCACCCATCTCCACCTTAACCCCACCAGCATCCCTCTTTCCTGGAGTATCAACTTTCCACAGGATTAAATGCATCCTCTCCCACTGAGGCCATACAAGGCAGTCCTCTGCTACATGTGTGCCCAGGGCCATGAACCAGCCCATGCATTCTCCACCTTGGTTTTTAGAGGGGTCTGGGTTAATTGATACTCTTGTTCTTCCTATGGGGTTGCAATCCCCTTCAGTTCCTTCAGTCCTTCTTCTAACTCTTCCATATTGGACCTAAACCTAATTCAATGGTTGGCTGTAAATATTTGCATTTGTCTCAGTTGGTTGCTTGTAGAGTCTCTCTGAGGACAGCTATGCCTGGCTCCTGTATGCACGTACAGTGCCACCTCAGTAATAGTGTTAGGATTTGGTGGGCATGCATGGGATGGATCGAAAGTTGGGACTGTTACCGGGTGTCCTTTCTTTCAGTCTCGTTTCCATTTCTGTCCCTGCATTTCCTTTAGACAGGAACAATTCTGGGTTAAAAATTTTGAAGATGGGTAGGTGGCCTCCTACCTCAACTGGGGGCTATGCCTATATATTGGAGGTGGTCTCTTCTGGTTCCATCTCCCCACAGTTGGGCATTTCGGCTAATATTATATCCATTGAGTCCTGGTAGCCTCTCATATCCCAGGTCTCTGGGACTTTCTAGAGCTTCCACCTGCCTCCTAACCCCAACTGCTGCATATTTAGATTCATTCTCCAGGCCCTCTTAGCATCCCCCCATCTCTCCCTGTGTCTGATTCGGCCCCTTCATTTTTCCTCCTTTCTCCCACCCAGTTTTTTTCCCCCTCTGCTTTCCATAGTCATATTTTGTTCTCCTTCTAAGTGGATTTCAGGTATCTAAACCTGGGCCAACCTTCTTGTTAATCTTCCTATGATCTGTGAGTTGTATCATGGGTATTCTGATTTTTTTTTGGCTAATCCACTTATTGGTGAATATATATCATGCATGTCCTTTTGAGTCTGGGTTACCTCACTCAGGATATTTTCTAGTTCCATCCATTTGCCTGCAAAATCAATGTTGTCCTCAGTTTTAGTCACTGAATAGTATTCTATTGTGTAAATGAACCACATTTTCTGTATCCATTCTTCAGTTGAGGGACATCTGTGTTGTTTCTAGCTTCTGGCTATTGCAAATAAGGCTTATATGAATGTAGTGGAACATGTGTCACTGTGGTATGGTAGAACATCTTTTGGGTATATTCCCAATAATGGTATAGCTAGGTCTTCAGGTAGAACTATTTCCAGCTTTCTGTGAACCTCCAGACTTATTTCCAGAGTCTTTGTACCAGCATGCAATCCTACTAGCAGCGGAGGAGTGCTTTTCTTTCTCCATATCCTTCCCAGTATGTACTGTGGGTTGAGTTTTTGATTTTAGCCATTATGATTGGTATAATGTGGAATCTCAGGGCCATTTTAATTTATGTTTCCCTGGTGATTAAGGATGTTGAACATTTCTTTAAGTGCTTTTTGGCCATTTGAGATTCCTCTGTTGAGAATTCTCTGTTAAGCTCTGTACTCAAGTTTTAATTGGGTAAATTGCTGTTTTTTGAGTCTAACTTCTTGGGTTCTTTGTGTATTTTGGATATTAGTCATCTAACAGATGTAATATTCGTGAAGATCTTTACCAAATCTGTAGGTTGCTGATTTGTCATATTGAGGGTGTTGTTTGCTTTACAGAAGCTTTTCAGGTTCATGAGGTCCCATTTGACAACTGTTGATCTTAAAGCCTGAGCCGTTGGCATTTTAGAATAGTCAAAAGAATTCTTAACCATAAAAGAACTTCTGCGAGAATCACCATTGCTGACCTAAAGCTGTACTGCAGAGGAATAGTGAAAAACAAATCAAAACAGAACAAAACAAGCAAACAAACGAACAAACAAAAAAACGCATGGTATTGGTACAGAGACAGAGAGGTCCATCAATGGAATAGAATTGAAGACCCAGAAACGTATCCACACCCCTATGGACACTTGATTTTTGACAAGCCAAAAAAATGTAGTGGAAAAAAGAAAGCATCTTCAACAAATGGTGCTAATCTAACTGGAGGTCTGTGTGTAGAAGAATGCAAATTGGTCCAGATATATGTCCTGTACAAGGCTCAAATCCAGGTGAATCAAAGACATCTACATAAAACCACATATACTGAAACTTATAGAAGAGGAAGTGGGAAGTAGCCTCAAAAAGTTTTGTTGATTGCATCTTTCTGAAGATTTGTTTTATTTTCTTCATTTTTCATGTTTTGCTTTGTTTTAAGAAATATTGTCATGTACACATCACATAGCTCTGCTTGGTTTTAATAGTACTGGGATTACAGACATGTGCCACTGTATTCAGTTCATGTGTGCTGAGGAACAAACACAGGTCCCTGTTCATGTTATACAAGCATTCTAAAGCTGAGCAATACACTAAAATATTCTCCAGATGGAGGTTTTAAAATATAATTATTTTCATATCTCTTCAGCTTTGTTGATACCTTGAGACCTCTCTTGTCATATGCAATAAAGAATTGTCCTTTTAAATTTTATTTTACATGTCTGTATTTTGTACTTCATAAAATATTCTATCTATAGACTTCTACCACTATTATCCAATACCCATTAATTTTCTTTGAATGTACTTTTCTTATATTGTGGTTTTCCTTTTGGATGCAGAACAAATTCGGTCCTATTGACAAGATGAAGCTTTTTTATATCTTTAACTTAAACAATTACAGAATTCTATTATTTCAACTTTGGGGGGACATCATTGGTTAAAGGAGTCAAGCATTAAGTCTAACTCCTCAAGTGTTTTTAATCTATGACCATTGATTGTGTGATACATTCCCTCAAATTTAGGTGTCAGTATGGGCATTTAGTGTTGCAAAATTAGGGGCTGGAAAGTTAGATTAGTGCATTTACTGCACAGAAGGGAGTGCCTGACAAATAATAAGCATGGCATATTTCATATAGATATCCAGTAGTCAGAAAACCCACAGGACCAGCAAGCATTTGCTGGAAATCCACGGCTTTCACAATATTTTTTTTTCATATTTCTATAGGCTTGTGATGATATCCATATAAAATATAGGTAGGACTTCTAATTTGGCTACTCAGATTCTACCTGTCTATTCACACCATAATTTTATCCCATATATGTTAGAAAAAGTATTAAGGTATCTCAGAAAGCATGAGGAATGGACTTGGATCATGTTGGAGTTAGGTTGTTCAGTTTGGATAAGAGACACTGTGGCTAATGGATTGGCTATATTTTGAAGAGCCTTAGGGAATTTAGATGATTCTGCAAACTTTGTGTCTGCATGAGAGAAAATCAGGACAGAAATTTTGGCATGATTTATCCAGACAAAATTTTGAAGTACTCAACAAGACTAGACAAACTTTTACAATCTGTTCAGTCTTATCTCCTAGGAATCCAGTATGGCACCACCTTGAAAGAGCTGATGAATTTTTTCTGTTATTGTTACTAACCTGACCAGAACCTGTACAATATAGGCTTTTATAGCTAGAATTCCTTTAAAGACACCTAGAGTTCTAATATGCACTAGACGGTTGAATGTATCAATTAGGGCCCTTATTTGGGGTGGTGCAGAAAGGCCACATAGGTGTTATAGTAAGTAACCACTGAGAACTTCATGAGCTTCAAAGGCTTGTGTAATGACTCTTGCTCTACTGACTTCTAGTCCTCTTTCCCATCCTTAAATATTCCCCTTCTTACTCAATATTGTGCTTTATTTAGCTAGGTTTTTCTATGTCCTGTTTCTTTAAGAACTATAAGCTCCAAGATTCACATTTGTTTTTATCTTCAAAAGTTATAGCAAATTTATTATTAACCTAACATGGAATTAGGCACTTTGCATGCTAATCTAATACAATCTTGCAAGACAATGTTTTTTCAAGATATGATCATTGTAGGTTTGAATGAAGTGTGTGTGTGTGTGTGTGTGTGTGTGTGTTATACTATCAATTAGAATGTCTTAGTCTATAATCACTTAGATCTTATTTTCATTTTGCTTCTCAGAGTAATTGTAGTTCCATCCACATAAAAATATAAATTAGATATCCCAGAATAAGGTAAAAATCACAAATATGACCTCATGCAATGATTCATAGTATAGACTGAGCTTCACCATGGATTCTGCTTCCTGGTTTTTGACGATACTTTGATAAGAAAATAGAGTACTGCTTCTGAGGGAGTTTTTAGGTAGCACTGCCTATACTGTTTTAATAAAGAGTCATCACCACAAAAATCAAAAGCAGACACATCATCTTACACTCTGCAATTAAGTGTATGCTTGTTAGCAGCAAATCGTGGCATCTTTGATAGTGTGGGTAATGTATGTTTTCTTCTCAGCTTACTGAGGCTGTGGCAAATGGAAGCCAGGCTCTAACATCAAAGAAGAGAGGTTTTCCTTTGTAGGAAAGCATCATTATGTTTTCACACCATTAGGGTGATAGATGTTCCATATCTCCTCTGCATGAAGAAGATGCTTTTGATTATGTTATTTTGAAACTAAACATAGACGAAGAAGAACATAATGTTGATCATTACCCTTGTATATATTAATAGCACACTGCCCCACATACTGTTTATTGATTACTTTATGAACAGTCTTAGGCAAAGGTGGATATTAAAGAACTCACTAATTGAAACTCATTTTAATTTAATTAATTAGACAAATCAGGATCTAATTTTCTGTCTTTTAAATGACATTCCCTTGAAAGCTTGCAATATTCTTCATGATGGCCTCATAAAAGACAGCCTCAGCAATTACTGTAAAGAGAGGGTAAGGCAATTTAGTCTCCAATAAAAAAATCTGAATTAGATGTCGAGGGATGATACAGATGCTTGTTATCTCTGCATACTACTAAACAACAATTTTCTTGAATAAACGTAGTCCATGTTTTTAGACCCAGAATTTACTGTGAGAAACATGTTAGTGGAATAAAGTAGATATTACCAATATGCTAGAGAGCAAACACACATGAATTAAATGTACCTGAACTGTATAGTTATAATTTTCAATGTTTTTCCATAACTTCACTTTAAATCATATAATATCAACCAACCAGACCCCCTCAGAGCTTCCAGGGACTAAACTACCAACCAAAGAGTACACATGGAGAGACCCATGGCTCAAGCAGCATATGTAGTAGAGGATGGCCTTGTCAGTCATCAATGGTAGGAGAGGCCTTTGGTTCTGTGAAGACTCTATGCCCCAGTGTAGGAAAATGGCAGGGATGGGAGTTCGGAGTGGGTCGGTGGGGGAGCACTCTCATAGAAGCAGGGGGAGGGAAGATGGGATATGGGGTTTCCAGAGGGGAAACTGGGAAAGGGGATAAAGTTTTAAATGTAAATAAAGAAAATAGCCAATAAGAAAATGAGATGTACCCAATATAGGACTGCTAAGATAGTGATTATGGTCATACCAAGACAAGCCTAAATCTTCAAGAAAAAAATATTCATTCACCACAGTATTTTGCTCATCCCCCAAAATGAGCAGAGCATAGGTAGCCCTGCAGTGACCAAATGCAGCAAGAGTAAGAGTATATGGTTGAATTTTCAAGGCTTTCTTAGAGTGATTGGAACTCATCTCTGCCTCTCTTATAGCTGTTTGAAGGCCAAATGGTAACATGAGCATTTGCCACTTGTTTTCTTTCTATCCACACTATTCCTCAGGGTAGGAAACATTAGTATTTGATTGCTAGCTGCTTAGAACTTTTACTCAGATAGCACTGTTAACTGCAAAAATTTTAGGACATATGATAAAATCAATGACATTGTTTTAATGCCTCCAATTTTATAAAGAGTGTTCTACTATTTCTAAGAGGGAAACTCATAGCTATGAGTGCCTTCAAGAAAAAACGGGAGAGAGCACATACTAGCAGCTTGACAACACATCTAAAAGCTCTAGAAAAAAAGGAAGCAAATTCACCCAAGAGGAGTAGACGGCAGGAAATAATCAAACTCAGGGGTGAAATCAACCAAGTGGAAACAAGAAGAACTATTCAAAGAATTAACCAAACGAGGAGTTGGTTCTTTGAGAAAATCAACAAGATAGATAAACCCTTAGCTAGACTCACTAAAGGGCACAGGGACAAAATCCTAATTAACAAAATCAGAAATGAAAAGGGAGACATAACAACAGATCCTGAAGAAATCCAAAACACCATCAGATCCTTCTACAAAAGGCTATACTCAACAAAACTGGAAAACCTGGACGAAATGGACAAATTTCTGGACAGATACCAGGTACCAAAGTTGAATCAGGATCAAGTTGACCTTCTAAACAGTCCCATATCCCCTAAAGAAATAGAAGCAGTTATTAATAGTCTCCCAGCCAAAAAAAGCCCAGGACCAGACGGGTTTAGTGCAGAGTTCTATCAGACCTTCAAAGAAGATCTAACTCCAGTTCTGCACAAACTTTTTCACAAGATAGAAGTAGAAGGTATTCTACCCAACTCATTTTATGAAGCCACTATTACTCTGATACCTAAACCACAGAAAGATCCAACAAAGATAGAGAACTTCAGACCAATTTCTCTTATGAACATCGATGCAAAAATTCTTAATAAAATTCTCGCTAACCGAATCCAAGAACACATTAAAGCAATCATCCATCCTGACCAAGTAGGTTTTATTCCAGGGATGCAGGGATGGTTTAATATACGAAAATCCATCAATGTAATCCATTATATAAACAAACTCAAAGACAAAAACCACATGATCATCTCGTTAGATGCAGAAAAAGCATTTGACAAGATCCAACACCCATTCATGATAAAAATTCTGGAAAGATCAGGAATTCAAGGCCAATACCTAAACATGATAAAAGCAATCTACAGCAAACCAGTAGCCAACATCAAAGTAAATGGAGAGAAGCTGGAAGCAATCCCACTAAAATCAGGGACTAGACAAGGCTGCCCACTTTCTCCCTACCTTTTCAACATAGTACTTGAAGTATTAGCCAGAGCAATTCGACAACAAAAGGAGATCAAGGGGATACAAATTGGAAAAGAGGAAGTCAAAATATCACTTTTTGCAGATGATATGATAGTATATATAAGTGACCCTAAAAATTCCAACAGAGAACTCCTAAACCTGATAAACAGCTTCGGTGAAGTAGCTGGATATAAAATTAACTCAAACAAGTCAATGGCCTTTCTCTACACAAAGAATAAACAGGCTGAGAAAGAAATTAGGGAAACAACACCCTTCTCAATAGCCACAAATAATATAAAATATCTCGGCGTGACTCTAACGAAGGAAGTGAAAGATCTGTATGATAAAAACTTCAAGTCCCTGAAGAAAGAAATTAAAGAAGATCTCAGAAGATGGAAAGATCTCCCATGCTCATGGATTGGCAGGACCAACATTGTAAAAATGGCTATCTTGCCAAAAGCAATCTACAGATTCAATGCAATCCCCATTAAAATTCCAACTCAATTCTTCAACGAATTAGAAGGAGCAATTTGCAAATTCATCTGGAATAACAAAAAACCGAGGATAGCAAAAACTCTTCTCAAGGATAAAAGAACCTCTGGTGGAATCACCATGCCTGACCTAAAGCTTTACTACAGAGCAATTGTGATAAAAACTGCATGGTACTGGTATAGAGACAGACAAGTGGACCAATGGAATAGAATTGAAGACCCAGAAATGAACCCACACACCTATGGTCACTTGATCTTCGACAAGGGAGCCAAAACCATCCAGTGGAAGAAAGACAGCATTTTCAACAATTGGTGCTGGCACAACTGGTTGTTATCATGTAGAAGAATGCGAATCGATCCATACTTATCTCCTTGTACTAAGGTCAAATCTAAGTGGATCAAGGAACTTCACATAAAACCAGAGACACTGAAACTTATAGAGGAGAAAGTGGGGAAAAGCCTTGAAGATATGGGCACAGGGGAAAAATTCCTGAACAGAACAGCAATGGCTTGTGCTGTAAGATCGAGAATTGACAAATGGGACCTAATGAAACTCCAAAGTTTCTGCAAGGCAAAAGACACTGTCTATAAGACAAAAAGACCACCAACAGACTGGGAAAGGATCTTTACCTATCCTAAATCAGATAGGGGACTAATATCCAACATATATAAAGAACTCAAGAAGGTGGACCTCAGAAAATCAAATAACCCCCTTAAAAAATGGGGCTCAGAACTGAACAAAGAATTCTCACCTGAGGAATACCGAATGGCAGAGAAGCACCTGAAAAAATGTTCAACATCCTTAATCATCAGGGAAATACAAATCAAAACAACCCTGAGATTCCACCTCACACCAGTGAGAATGGCTAAGATCAAAAATTCAGGTGACAGCAGATGCTGGCGAGGATGTGGAGAAAGAGGAACACTCCTCCATTGTTGGTGGGATTGCAGGCTTGTACAACCTCTCTGGAAATCAGTCTGGCGGTTCCTCAGAAAATTGGTCATAGTACTACCGGAGGATCCAGCAATACCTCTCCTGGGCATATATCCAGAAGAAGCCCCAACTGGTAAGAAGGACACATGCTCCACTATGTTCATAGCAGCCTTATTTATAATAGCCAGAAACTGGAAAGAACCCAGATGCCCCTCAACAGAGGAATGGATACAGAAAATGTGGTACATCTACACAATGGAGTACTACTCAGCTATTAAAAAGAATGAATTTATGAAATTCCTAGCCAAATGGATGGACCTGGAGAGCATCATCCTGAGTGAGGTAACACAATCACAAAGGAACTCACACAATATGTACTCACTGATAAGTGGATACTAGCCCAAAACCTAGGATACCCACGATATAAGATACAATTTCCTAAACACATGAAACTCAAGAAAAATGAAGACTGAAGTGTGGACACTATGCCCCTCCTTAGAAGTGGGAACAAAACACCCATGGAAGGAGTTACAGAAACAAAGTATGGAGCTGAGATGAAAGGATGGACCATGTAGAGACTGCCATATCCAGGGATCCACCCCATAATCAGCTTCCAAATGCTGACACCATTGCATACACTAGCAAGATTTTACTGAAAGGACCCAGATGTAGCTGTCTCTTGTGAGACTATGCCGGGGCCTAGCAAACACAGAAGTGGATGCTCACAGTCAGCTAATGGATGGATCACAGGGCTCCCAATGGAGGAGCTAGAGAAAGTACCCAAGGAGCTAAAGGGATCTTCAACCCTATAGGTGGAACAACATTATGAACTAACCAGTACCCCTGAGCTCTTGACTCTAGCTGCATATGTATCAAAAGATGGCCTAGTCGGCCATCACTGGAAAGAGAGGCCCATTGGACATGCAGACTTTGTGTGCCCCGGTACAGGGGAACGCCAGGGCCAAAGGGGGGGGAGTGGGTGGGTAGGGGAGTGGGGGTGGGTGGGTAAGGGGGACTTTTGGTATAGCATTGGAAATGTAAATGAGCTAAATACCTAATAAAAAATGGAAAAAAAAATCTCATTAACACACAAAAAAAAAAAAAAAAAAAAAGAGTGTTCTACTAAGACACAGAATTCTTTCCACAGCCACCATCTGTGTATTTGGTATATTTCTATCTGATTGCCCCCATTATATGTGTGTGTGTGTGTGTGTGTGTGTGTGTGTGTGTGTGTGTGTATGTGTATGTACGTATCAGATGGCCATAAAAATGAATAGAAACTGACGGGGATGAGGAGGAAATCCAGGACACAATGAGAAGACCAAACCTAAGGATAATAGGTATAGGTAAGAATGAAGATTTTCAACTTAAAGGTCCAGTAAATATCTTCAACAAAATTATAGAAGAAAACTTCCCTAACCTAGAGTGATGCCCATGAACATACAAGAAGCCTACAGAACTCCAAATAAACTGGACAAGAAAAGAAATTCCTCCAGACACATAATAATCAGAACAACAAATGTACTAAATAAAGATAGAATATTAAAAGCAGTAAGAGAAAAAGATCAAGTAACATATAAAGGCAGAACTATTAGAATTACACCAGACTTCTCACCATAGACTATGAATGCCAGAAGATCCTGGACAGATGTTATACAGAACCTAAGAGAACACAAATGCCAGCCAAGGCTGCTATACCCAGTAAAACAATTACCATAGATGGAGAAACCAAAGTATTCCCTGACAAGACCAAATTCACACAATATCTTTCCCTGAATCTAGCCATTCAAAGGATACTAAAGGGAAAACTCCAACATAAGGATGGAAATGACACCCAAACAAACAAACAAACAAACAAACAAAAAACCAAGAAAGTAATCCTTCAACAAACCTAAAAGAAGATAGCTTCAAGAACAGAATCCCAACTCTAAAAACAAAAATAACAGGAAGTAACAATTACTTTTCCTTAATATCTCTTAATATCAATGGACTCTAGTCCCAAATAAAAAGATGTAGACTAACAGACTGGCTACATAAACAGGACCCAACATTTTGCTGCATACAGGAAACTCACCCCAGGGAAAAAGACAGACACTACCTCAGAGTAAAAGCTGGAAAACAATTTTCTAAGCCAATGGTTCAAGAAACAATCTGGAGTAGCCATTCTAACATCGAATAAAATTGACTTCCAACCCAAAGTTATCAAAAAAGACAAGGAGGGGCACTTCATACTCATTAAAGGTAAAATCTTCCAAGAGGAACTCTCAATTCTGAATATCTATGCTCCAAATGCAAGGGCAGCCACATTCACTAAAGAAACTTTAGTAAAACTCAAAGCGCACATTGTACCTCACACAATAATAGTGGGAGACTTCAACACCCCACTCTCATCAATGGACAGATCTTGGAAGCAGAAACTAAGTAGAGACACAGTGCAACTAACAGAAGTTATGAAACACATGCATTAAAAAAATCTACAGAGCATTTTACCCTAAAACAAAAGGATATAACTTTTTCTCAGAACCTCATGGTACCTTCTCCAAAACTGACTATATAATTGGTCACAAAAGAGGCCTCAGTAGATACAAAAATATTGAAATTATCCCATGCATCCTATCAGATCACCACAGACTAAGGCTGATCTTTAATAACAACATAAATAATAAAAAGCCAACGATGACGTGGAAGCTGAATAACTCTCTACTCAATGGTAACTTGTTCAGGGAAAAAATAAAGAAAGAAATTAAAGACTTTTTAGAGTTTAATGAAAATGAAGCTACAATGTACCAAAACTTATGGAACACAATGAAAGTAATCCTAAGTGGAAAACTCATAACTCTGAGTGTGAACTAACCAGTACCCGCAGAGCTCCTTGGAACTATACCACCAATCAAAGAAAACACATGGTGGAATTTGTGGCTCTAGCTATATATGTAGCAGAGAATGGCCTAGTAGGTTATCAGTTGGAGAAGAGGCCCTTACTCCTGTGAAGGCTTTCTGCCCCAGTAAAGAGGAATGCCAGGACCAGGAATGGGAGTAGGTGGGTTGGGGAGCAGGGGGATGTGGGAGGGGATAGGTGATTTTTTTGGGGGAAACTAGGAAAGGGGATAACATTTGAAATGTAAATAAAAATATATCTTAATATAAAAAAATAATAAAAAAGGATGAGAAACATGGACTTTTGGATTCATGTTCTTGATTCCTAGAATTCTTGTAGTCTAAGTCTTGACTACAAAAGTTCCTAGCTCAGAGACTTTGGAGGAGATAGTATACAATATCCAATGTCTCAGAGATTATACATGAGACTCCTTTAAGTGTAGTAAGTGAGTTCCTATATATGAAGTACTTGCCAACCACATTAATTATATAGTACTGCCAGCTCATGGGGCATACATATAACTCTGGACAAGATGAAGAGGGAGAAAAGAAAAAGAGAATCAATGATAAAGCACATTGAAGAAAAGAAAGAATTCACCAGGAACTCTCTTCTGAAGTGGATTGTTTCTTTGAGTGCTGGAATTTGTCATAAATGTGCATTCCATTGCCTGCTCTGCCTGAAAGGCCTTCCATTCAGAACTACTTTCAAATTCTGATGCCTTGGCTGCTCTCTGAGGAACAGTATTTTTAGCATAAAAATCAAGAGTTGACCCCTTAAAGCATGTAGCTGCAAGGAAGACTTGAATATCCTTTAACCAGAATTCCCTGCAAAGGTACTCAATGCTCTGTCTGTTTTGGCTACAGAATGTTTTTCTTTTGAATTGAATTTCCTCAATATTATTCAGCATCTTTGACTTGAGCATAGGGACAGGTGACAAAGGATCAAGTGGCAAAGGAATAGACATTGCTTCAATGGGATCTTTCTCTTTTTTCACAGAGCCTTTGCTGCAGTCTGGGACTGACCCTCGGTTATTTGTTAGGATTCAGTTCTGCACATATCCCTTGCCTTTTTGTTGCATTTGAAAGCATAGGAATAACTAGCATGTTATTGTTATCATTAATTTATTTACTTTTGAGACAGAGTTTTCTCTGTATAACTCTACCTGTCCTGGGATTCAGGCCAGGTATATATATATATATATATATATATATATATATATATATATATATATATATATATATATATATATATATATGTAGATCAAGTGCTGGTATTAAAGAAGTGTGCCACCAAGCCTGGTCTGGAAGGTCCTTATTCCCTCTAAGTTCTTTTCAAAGATATTAAGGGACTAAATAGCTTGCAAAGATACAGATATAGTTGTCTCTCTATAGAAAGTATTTGACTGCAGAAAGAGTAAACGAATACCATCTCTCTTTACTCTAAGGCAAAGAATAAGTTTGCTTCTAGGTCACTGTAAAAGATGGGTGAAGGGTTCTTGCCTTTAGTGTCTCTCAAGTCATTGGTGTAGTGCACATTTGTTGCACACAGTCTTTGGAACTGTAAGGAGGAGAACTGATGTAAATGGTTAGCTCATGCTCCATGTGTGCCAACAACAGGACAGGCTTTGCCTTTGATCCATGGGTTTCTTGTCTTTTGCCAGTGTCTGAACTACTGTTGGTCAAACCTTCTGTTATCTTGAAGGCAAAGGTAGCAAAAACTCAGATTTTTATGCACCTTGACATGAATCATAAAAATTTATATATTTTCAAATGCATTAAGTGTGATGTAGCCAAAATTCGGAGGTGGAGAGAAATGCGTATGTCAGTTTCCCCAGGATTGGCTGATTAATACTTAAAAAAAAAAAAAAGAACCTTGTAAACATTCAGACTTGAATTTTTGCATGGGACGGACTTGCTATCCTCTAGTTAGGAATAATATCAGACAGTAGTAAACTACTTTGATATAGTTCCGAATGGCTATATGTAGCTGCTCAGAAGACTTGGATATGTGCTCTTTAGCCACAAGAATAGTTACTTTCTGAATGCTAGTTCCTGTGTAAATGCTGAAAAGTGGTTGCTGAGGTAAAACAAACTATTTACTTTACAAAGGTGTCTCATAAAAGTCAAAATTAATTTTTTTAGTAATTAAATCTTCTCAAATCAGATAGCTTCAGATGGATGGGTAAAGATCAATTTGGTTTGAGGGGAAAAAATAGAGAGAAAGAGATGGGTGAGGTCATGCTATGGTTTATCTTCCAAGGATGAGTGTTAGGGCTAAGTTTTCTTAAGTGATAATGTTGCTTGGATAAAAAGGATTCCAGCATCCTAGTAAGGTTCTCAGTTACTCAAGAAAGCAATGTGTATCTTTCTGTAAGTATCAGAGCACTAGGGTTACTTCATATTCTCCTATATTTTTCATATCAGAAACTAACGCTAGTAATAATGATGTTGAGGAGTCAGCATGTGGCTAGTGGTAACTGGCTGAAACTTTCCAGTTGACTGTTTCAGCTTCTCACCCTGGAAACTTCAATATCTATAACCTGTGCTTTGTAGTTCTGCCTCATGATGCTGATCTGGGAACTGTGTAGTCAAAGCATGTGTAGTGATATGTCCTGAGTCAAAGCCATAAAGACAGGAGACAGGAAAAAAAGAACAGATTGAACATAAAGTGACGAGTCGTTGATTTCCCGGATGGAAAATCATGTACTTAAGTGAGGTTACCATAGAGAATTCACCTACTCGGGTGTCTGGCACTGGCCTGACAGGCTTAAAAATGTTATTTGTCATCAGACTGAGAACAAATATGCCTCAGGGAGGGAGTTACACAGAAGCAACTAAAATCGATTAATAAATAAAATTCCAAAAGCCAGTTTATTAATTTACATCTAGACCCGAATTATTGAAAGGATCCAAAAATTGTGTTTGGTGAGCTATACTTTTCTCCCTGTGGCAGATCTAACAAGGGCAACGTTTGACTAGATACTGGCTCAGTGAGCCTGGAACAGAACCATAGAGTGTGCTATTCAGGCCCAAGTGCATGGGTCAGGGAATTTTGTGCGTTTGGACACAGCACGCTAAAATTGTTACATTTGTTCCCAATGGCATTTGCAGCCTCCTCCTCTTTTAGTGACACTGTCTCTGTCTCTCTGTTTGTCTGTCTCCCAGTCTGTCTCTCTCTTCATCAAGTCAGATATATCTGTGCTTTTACATAGATGTCCTGGTTGCAATTTCAGCTTTTCTGAGGGCGTGTACCTGTCATTTTGATTGACAGTCATTTCTATAACATATGATTGAAATTTGGCACACAGCTCAAGACTCCCAAGGTCTGAGGAAATCAATTCCACACGTAGCAAATCTGCACATTGTGACATTCCTTTTCTAGTAATACACTGCTTTGCCTTGTCTTTCATATGCAGTGCAGCATATATTCCTCCTTACAGTGGTTTATCTCTTGTGACTCTTCAAAGAGTGGTGCACTACCAAAGGTGTAGTTAGAAATCCCTTTAAATAAGAACCTCCATTCACAAAGAATTCTGGCTTAAATCTCAGGGCACCTCTCAAGAATATTCATTTTCCTATAATAATTTCATGAAATAGGCCACATTAACAGAAATGCACTTTGACTAGAGCATTATCTGTTCATCTGACAATAAATGACATTGAATTAAACTGGTATACAGACAGAAATAGTTTACTTCTGCTGAGAATAATATTTTTATCTTTTTATTTCTAGGTATTAGATTTTTTGAGTGATTACTATTTTTTAATTAATAAGACGGAAGCCATCACTCTCATGATTATATTATTGATGAATGCTTTTCTGCTTCTAAAATCTAAAATGCAATGGCATTTTAAGGAACATTAAACAAGGATGATCCTTGTGTTGTTTAACATATAAACAGCTCTTGTTTTTTTTTTTTTTATTTAACAAAGCTTAGCATTTCTACACAAAATCATTTATAGTTATTGACATGTACACATTTCAGGTGAAATGGTATTTTGACATGGCTCTCTAAACCGACATCAGATACTGACATGTAAGATGAATTATATACATTCTTGTTTTGGCTATAAATGGATTTTTCTTTCCTTCCCACAGAACTTCAGAGTATCCCAGTGATCTGTAATTAAAATCATCTCTAGAAGGTGACTTTATTTGTTTGCTTATTTATTATTTATTTATTTAATTTATTTACTTATTCATTCACTTTGCATCCCAATCACTGCCCGTCCTGGAACCCACTTCAAACAGTCCTTCTTCCCATTTCCTTGTTGTCTTCTCTGCTGCGAGGGTGGATGATCTCCCTGGGCATTCCCCAACACTGTAACATTATGTCTTTTCAGGGATACATGCATTTTCTCCCACTGAGGCCCAGTTAGGGGAACAGGATACATAGACAAGCAACAAATTTAGGGATGGGCCCCACTGCAGTTATTTGGGACCCACATGAAGACTGAGTTATTTGTGGAGGCGGGGGATGGGGGAGGGGTAAATTCAGCCAATGTATGCTTTTTGTTTATTGGTTCAATCTCTGAGAGTCCCTGAGGATCTAGGTGAGTCGAATCTATTAGTCTTCTTGTGGAATTCCTTTCCCCTCCAGGGTCCTCAATCCTTCCCCCAACTCTTCCATAAGACTCCCTGAGCTCCATCGATTGTTTGACTGTGGGTATCTATATCTGTTTCAATCAGGTGCATAGTGGTGCCTATGAAAAGACAGTTATGCTAGGCTCCTGTCTGCAAGCATAACAGTATCATTAATAGTGTCAGGGATTGGTGCTTACCTATGGGATGGGTCTCAAGTTGGGGCAGTTATTGGTTGGCCATTCTCTCATTCTCTGCTCCATCTTTGTTCCTACAATTCTCACAGATAGGACAAATTTTGATTCAAAAATTTTGTGAGTAGGTTGGTGTCCTTATCTCTCCACTGGGGGTCCTGCCTGGCTACAGGAGATAGCTACTTCAGGTTTAATATCCCAACAGCTAGGTGATGCACAGCACCAAATATTTTCTTTTTTTTCTTTAACACCTTAAGCATCTACTCAGTTGTAAGAGATGCTATTCACTCCTTCTTTAACACTTGTACATAATGAAATGGTGAAAGGCATCTTAGAATCTGAAGGACTATAAACTGAGATATAGATGATAAATCTATAAATCTGCATATATATGTACAGGATCCGTACATCATCTATGTCCTTCCTCCCTCCTTTCCTCCGTCCTTTCTTTCCTCCCTACCTCTCTCCCTTCTTTCTTTCCTTCCTTCCTTATTTCCCTCCTTCCTCCCTCCCTCTTGCCTTATTTATTTTTTCTTTGTAGTGTTTCCTTGTGAATTCCACATCATTCACTCCAATCCGACTCATCTCCCTCTCCCTTCACACCCTCCCTCCACCTTTCCAACATCCCTCCCAACAGAAAAAAAAAAAATCTTGTGAAAGCTGCAGTGTGTCACAGTCTAGAAAAATGTGCAATCTCCTGAATAGGTATAAAATTATTTCTTTTTCATTATTCCTTAAGTATTATAGAATGACAAATATTTATTTAGCATTCATATTTTATTAGTTATTGTAATAACTTAGAGATGATACAAAGTATACAAGAAGCTGCATAGTTATATATGAAAGTATTAGCCATTTTTATAAGGAACTTAAACATAGACTTTGATACCACAGGGTTAAAGGAGCCAATCCTGTAGATAAGAGGCTGGAATAAATATATAAATATATATGTATTCAAATGAATTCTATTTAATCATGCCAATTTCATTTATCAAACAAAAGAAGCAAAATTGTTAGGGGTTGTGGATACAACTGAAAGATGTAAAATAATATGATATTCATATAATATCTATTTATAAACCACACTATAACAAAAATATGAAATAAGCATGTACCAGATAAATCCTATAAAGAAAAGGAGATATTAAGATAATTGTTTATGTTGAGATTGCAGCATTAAAAGTATTATTATACTTCTAAAATTTGGCAGTATTGGTGTTATGTGGTAAATTATGTCCCTCAAACCCAAATTTACATGTTGAAAATTAAACCTTATATGCCTGCAAGATATGCCTGCAAGATATGCCTGCAAGATATGCCTGCATTTAGAGATTAGGACTATTTATAGTATTTAAGTTAATATGAGGTCATTAGCATTATGCCAAACACAGTTTGACTGAAGACTTTATAAAAAGAAGAGATTTGGGTACAGATAAACTTAGAAGGAAAGCCAGCCAGACAAACGTGAGACAGCCTCCCAGAAATCAACCCACTCTATGTACTTATCATGGACTTTAGCTTCTAGAATTTGGGAAAATGAATTTCTCTCTGTAAGCCACACAGTCTGTGTGTCTCTTTGTCATGGCAGCTTTAGCAGACTATTACAGATGGTACAACAAATGGCAGAAATTTCTGGGAAAAAATCCTCATATTGTTTATCAGTTTTCATTAGCCCTTGGCTTTATCTCTAATCCCCCACTTCCTCTGTGACCTTCAAATCTCTCAACTTTGAGGAAAATCAATTTATTCACACACAAACATACACACTATTACACACACACACACACACACACACACACACACACACACACAAGAATATAATTTTCTACTTACATCTCCTGATGGGTCTAAATGTCAAACACTATTCTGAAAACTGATCCAGGATATTAAGAAATATTCAAAGCTGAGAGACACTGACTTGGTATTAGAAACTCTTTTAGAATTTCACATAAACATATACTTCTTAGTTTGTGATTCACAGAATAGTAGATTCTGGAATGCTGAAACATCTTCAATAATCAGGACTAGTTTTCATCTTACATTGGAGATAAAAATGGAACTACACTTAGTAGTGTAAAAAATGTAGATTTTCTGCTTGAGGACCATTTATATCTAGTCAGTGACAGTACAGCTTCAAGGAAAAGACAGTATTACCTTAATGGAGTTTTCACGGTCCTCTCTATCATGCTGCCTTTTACCAAGTTGAAATTTAAATTCTAGACAGAATGATGCTAATTTGTTTTTATTTATTTTATTTTTTTAACAATTTTTATTAGATATTTTCTTCATTTACATTTCAAATGCTATCCCGAAATCCCCCTATACCCCCCTATATACTTCCTGATCCCTAACCCACCCACTCCTGCTTCCTGGCCCTGGCATTCCCCTGTACTGGGGCATATAATCTTAAGAGCCTCTCCTCCCAATGATGGCCAACTAGGCCATCTTCTGCTACATATGCAGCTAGAGACACAAGCTCAGGAGGTACTGGTTAGTTCATATTGTTGTTCCTCCTATAGGGTTGGAGACCCCTTCAGCTCCTTGGGTACTTTCTCTAGCTCCTCCATTGGGGGCCCTGTGTTCCATCCAATATCTGACTGTGAGCATCCACTTTTGTATTTGCCAGGCACTGGCAGAGCCTCACAGGAGGCAGCTATATCAGGGTCATGTCAGCAAAATCTTGGCATATGCAATAGTGTCTGCATTTGGTGGCTGATTATGGGATGGATCCCCAGGTGGGGCAGTCTCTGAATGGTCCTTCCTTCTGTCTCAGCTCCAAACTTTGTCTCTGTAACTCCTTCCATGGGTATTTTGTACCCCATTCTAAGGAGGGACAAAGTATCCACACTTTGGTCTTTCTTCTTCATGAGTTTCATGTGTTTTCCAAATTGTATCTTGGGTATTCTATGTTTCTGGGCTAATATCCACTTATCAGTGAGTGCATATCATGTGTTCTTTTGTGATTGGGTTACCTCAAGCAGGATGATATCCTCCAGATACATCCATTTGCCTAAGAATTTCATGAATTCATTGTTTTTAATAGCTGAGTAGTACTCCATTGTGTAAATGTACCACATATTTGGTATCCATTCCTCTGTTGAGGGACATCTGGGTTCTTTCCAGCTTTTGGCTATTATAAATAAGGCTGCTATGAACATAGTGGAGCATGTGTTCTTATTACCAGTTGGAACATCTTCTGGGTATATGCCCAGGAGAGGAATTGCTGGATCTTCTGCTAGTACTATGTCCAATATTCTGAGGAAATTCCAGATGATTTCCAGAGTGGTTGTACAAGCTTCCAATCCCACCAGGAATGGAGGAGTTTTCCTCTTTCTCCACATCCTCGCCAGCATCTAAACTGCATGGTACTTGTACAGCGACAGACAGGTGGACTAATGGAATAGAATTGAAGACCTAGAAATGAACCCACACACCTACGGTTACTTGAAGGAGCTAAAACCGTCCAGTGGATAAAAGACAGCATTTTCAACAAATGGTGCTCGCTTAACTTGCGTTTATCATGTAGAAGAATGTGAATTGATCCATTCTTATCTCCTTGTACAAAGTTTAAATCTAAGTGAATCAAGGAACTTCACATAAAACCAGAGACACTAAAACTTATAGACAAGAAAATGGGGGAAAGCCTCCACGATATAGACACAGGGGAAAAATTCCTGAACAGAACAGCAATGGCTTGTTCTGTAAGATCGAGAACTGACAAATGGGACCTCATAAAACTGCAAAGCTTCTGTATGGCAAAAGACACTGTCAATAAGACAAAAAGGCCACCAATAGATTGGGAAAGGATTTTTACCAATCCTAAATCTGATAGGGGACTAATATCCAATATATACAAAGAGCTCAAGAAGCTGGAATCCAGAAAGTCAAATAACCCCATTAAAATGGGGTACAGAACTAAACAAAGAATTCTCAACTGAGGAATACCGAAGGGCTGAGAAGCACCTGAAAAAATGTTCAACATCCTTAGTTATCAGGGAAATGCAAATCAAAACAACCCTGAGTTTCCACCTTACACCAGTCAGAATGGCTAAGATTATTATTATTATTATTATTATTATTATTATTATTATTATTATTATTATTAAAAATAAGAAAGAAAAAGGTTTTGAGGAAACATCGTTGGAAAGTAAAGTCAGTTGTCACCTGGGCTGCTTTTTCTCTACAAATCTGAAATAGAAAGGGTGTCTTCCAGAGGGTGTACAAAGATCAAGGAAGAGGAAGAGAACTGAAAAAGTTGATAGACATTTCATCCAGCTGACTGAAGAAAAAGAATGTACATCAAGCTAAAATGATGCCCTGTTTGTAGATGAGGCATAAATACCTGGAGAAAAAGGAAGGGCCTGAATGTTGACCCCAAATCAGAAGGCATGTCCAGATAATTTTCTTTATATACATTTCTTTCTTAATCTTATGTCATCTCTTTCAGTCTTTCTCTGGTAGTTCCAGATTTTTATTTAATAATTCTGCAGCTGATCTTCATGACTTCATTTTCACAGGAGTATCACAAATGGAAAGAATAGCATCTAAACTTGGACTCACACCAGAAGAAATTTCACATTCATTATTTAAATAGAAGCAGCTGTTATTAATGAAACACAATGACAGAAAAAAAAAGGTCCATTTCTAGAATCAAGTCTGGTGGAACAATAAAGTGACTTAAAATATAGGGTAAAAGTCAATATTGTTGTCATTAAAGTATAGATTCCCACAAACAAAATACTAATGTCCCTGGAGATGAAGTGGCCCAATTGTAATTTGCAATCCACTTAAAATCTATGAAACAGATTCGAAAAATCAGTAAAAGGAGTGAAATAAAAATATAAAGCATAGTAAATGTATTAGCTCAAGTATAACAATGGATAAATCTTAAAAGGTTGTATTGGAAAAAAGATGTAAAATGATATATCAGTGAAGTATTACATTTGTAAAATTAGTTTTAAAGAATTATAACATTGAGAATGACATACACAGCCAGGCATGGTGGTACATGCCTTTTGTCTCAGCACTAGGGAGGCAGAGGCAGGCAGATCTCTGTGAGTTCTAGGCCAGCCTGGTCTACAAATCGAATTCCAGGACAGTCAGGGATAAACAGACAAACACTGTCTTGATGCCTCCAGAAAAGAAAACACACACACACACACACACACACACACACACACACACACACACACACACCTGTGCACTTTCAGTAAAATGTTCTATGAATAAAAATTATGCCACAGTTTTAAGGTATTGATTACTTTGAGAAAGGTGGGAGAGTAACTATAGCGTTAATTTTTTTTGCATGGATATCAACATTTTGTTGGCAATAAAAATATTTTGTGGTTATTAATATCAAAGATATCCATGAATTGAACCAAGACATTTTATAATATTAAGAAATTTGTAAATCTTAATATGTTATTAATTTTAGCATATTAAAATTACCCTGAATATTGATAAACAGACATAAAACTATAAAAGGCATGCTAGAATACATTATGAATAATACCATATAAATTATTTTTTCTATTTTATGTAATGATAATTCTCTTGCCATAATATGGGCTCTCTCCACTAATTTGTATTTTGAACTCATGGTGCTCATTGTGTCTACTCTTGTCTCCTTTCCCAAGTCATGAGGATGATAAGATATTCTTTTACATGATCTAAGTCTGTCACCAAATGGAATAAACACAACATTTCGTGTCAATGAGTAAGTTTTTATGCTGCAATAAAATCAATATATTACATTTATTAGCCCTGATATCTTGGGGGTATATTATTTTACGTGCCAAAAATTAGGTGGCAAATATTTTCACTTTTCAGGAGAGAGAGAGTGGGGAGGAAGGGAAGAATAGAGGGAGGGAGTAAGGGAGAGAGAGAGGGAGAGAGAGAGAGAGAGAGAGAGAGAGAGAGAGTCATTGAAAAGGCAAATATGGTAATACTGTCAAAAGTTGAATACAGGTGGCAGAGACACATAAATATCTTTTTCATTATTTTATGAATGCTTTTTCAAGCATTCATTTAGCAATTGAAATTAGAACTTCTTGTAATTTGTGACTTTATGGTACATTTTTTTTAAATAAACACAGTTTCCTGGAATCCAATATTCCTATTTCTAGAAAGGGGAGAGGAACAGCTTTATCTAGTGCACCCTGTGTTTAGTCATGATATTTGCAAGTTTGTGTACATCTGTAAGAAAGGGATACATCCACAGAAAAGATAGTAACAGGAACCACCACTCTCAAAATTTAAGAGCGTAAGTAAATTGGTTAACCTTTTTTTTTTTTCTGTTGTCAAAGCAAATTTATGCTGCTTTATTACTACATTAATTCTTATTTCCTGGCCGTATTAACAAAAACTATATATGTTTTTGTTTTTGTTTGTTTGTTTGTTTGTTTTTATTTATCCACTTTACATCCCGATTGCTTGTGGAATTCCTGTCCATTCTGTGACTCGAAATTCTTCCTCCTATTCTTCCATAAGAGTCCTCAAGCTCCATCCACTTTTGGCAGTGGGTGTCTGCATCTGTCTGAGTCAGCTGCTGGGTCGAGCTTCTCAGAGGACAGCCATGATAGACTGCTATCTACAAGAATAACAGAGTATCATTAATAGTATCAGGGACTTGTGCCTGCCCATGGGATGAGTGTCTTGTTAGACTTGTTATTGATTGGCCCTTCCCTCAGTCTCTGCTCCATCCTTGTCCCTGCATTCTTGTAGACAAGATAAATTTTAAGTAAAAAAATTGTGTGAGTGGACTGGCGTCCATATCTCTCAACTAAGGTTCCTGCCTAGCTACAGAAGTTGGCTACTTCACGTTCTATATCCTCACTGCTGTGAGTGTCAGCTAAGGTCACCTTCACTGATTCTTGGGAGCAACCTCTATCCTAAGTCTCTGGAATGTAGTGGAGATGCTCCCGACTCCCCGATTCCCATACCCACCACCCAGTCCCAGCTCGACCACTCTCACCAGCAGCAGATTCCCTGCATCCTCCTGGCCATTTAGCCATCTCCCTTGACTCTCCCAACACCTGATCCTGAACCTCCCATTAACATTTCCATTCTCCAGTTTAATGTGTTTTGCAAATTGTATCTTATATCTCGGGTATACTAAGTTTCTGGGCTAATATCCACTTATCAGTGAGTACATATCATTTGAGTTCTTTTGTGATTGTGTTACCTCACTCAGGATGATGCCCTCCAGGTCCAACCATTGCCTAGGAATTTCATGAATTCATTACTTTTAATAGCTGAGTAGTACTCCATTGTGTAAATGTACCACATTTTTTGTATCCATTCCTCTGTTGAGGGGCATCTGGGTTCTTTCCAGCTTCTGGCTATTATAAATAAGGCTGCTATGAACATAGTGGAGCACATGAAACTGAAGAAGAACGAAGACCAAAGTGAGGACACTTTGCCCCTTCTTAGAATTGGGAACAATCACCCATGGAAGGAGTTACAGAGACAAAGTTTGGAGCTGAGACAAAAGGATGGACCATCTAGAGACTGCCATATCCAGCCTCCAAATGACGACACCATTGCATACACTAGCAAGAGTTGGCTGAAAGGACCCTGATATAGCTGTCTCTTGTGAGACTAGGCCGGGGCCCAGCAAACACATAAGTGGATGCTCACAGTCAGCTATTGGATGAATCACAGGGCCCCCAATTGAGGAGCTAGAGAAAGTACTCAAGGAGCTAAAGAGATCTGCAACCCTGTAGGTGCAACAACATTATGAACTAACCAGTACCCCGGAGCTCTTGACTCTAGCTACATATGTATCAAAAGATGGCCTAGTCGGCCATCACTAGAAAGAGAGGCCCATTGGACATGCAAACATTATATGACCCAGTACAGGGGAACGCCAGGGCCAAAAAGTGGGAATGGGTGGGTAGGGGAGTGGGGGGAGGGTATGGGGGACTTTTGGGATAGCATTGGAAATGTAAGTGAGGAAAATACCTAATAAAAATATTTAAAAAAATTCCATTCTCTCTTCCATCCTGTTTCCTCCCTCCATCTGACTCCTACAAGTATTTTATTCTCACTTCTAAGTGAGACTCAAGCATCCTTGAATGGGCCTTCTTTATTAACCTCTTTGTGTCTGTGGTGTGTAACATGAGTATCCTGTATTCTATTTATGGCTAATATCCATTTATAAGTGAGTACATACCATACATGTCCTTTGCATCTGGATTACCTCACTCAGGATGATATTCTCAGGTTCCAAGTTTGTTTCCAGTTTTTGGCTATTGTAAATATAAAGCTGTTATGAACATAGTTGAGAAACTTTCCCTGTGGTACATGGGACATCTTATGGGTATATGTTCAGGATTGGTATATCAGGATCTCCAAAGTAATTGTACAAGTTTGCATTCCAACCAGCAATGGAGGAATGTTCCTTTTGCTCCACATTCTTACCTTAATGTGCTGTCATTTGAGGTTTTGATCTTAGCTATTCTTACTGGTATAACATGGAGTCTCAGAGTCATTTTGATTTGCATTTCCTTGATCACTAAGATCTCTGAACATTTCTTTTAAGTGTTTCTATGCAATTTGAGATTCTTCTGTTGAGAAGTCTCTCTTTAGCTCTGTAATACATTTTAAAATTGTGTTATTTGTGTTGTTGGTGTCTTTTTTTTATTACGTATTTTCCTCAATTACATTTCCAATGCTATCCCAAAAGTCCCCCATACCCTCCCCCACCACTTCCCTACCCACCCATTCCCATTTTTTTGGCCCTGGCATTCCCCTGTACTGAGGCATATAAAGTTTGTGTGTCCAATGGGCCTCTCTTTCCAGTGATGGCCGACTAGGCCATCTTTTGATACATATGTAGCTAGAGTCAAGAACTCCAGGGTACTGGTTAGTTCATAATGTTGTTCCACCTATAGGGTTGCAGATCCCTTTAGCTCCTTGGGTACTTTCTCTAGCTCCGCCATTGGGAGCCCTGTGATCCATCCAATAGCTGACTGTGAGCATCCACTTCTGTGTTTGCTAGGCCCTGGCATAGTCTCACAAGAGACAGCTATATCTGGGTCCTTTCAGCAAAATCTTGCTAGTGTATGCAATGGTGTCAGCGTTTGGAAGCTGATTATGGGGTGGATCCCTGGAGATGGCAGTCTCTAGATGGTCCATGCTTTTGTCACAGCTCCAAACTTTGTCTCTGTAACTCTTTCCATGGGTGTTTTGTTCCGAATTATAAGAAGGGGCACAATGTCCACACTTTGGTCTTCATTCTTCGAGAGTTTCTTGCGTTTAGCAAATTGTATATCTTGGGTATCCTAAGTTTTGGGCTAATATCCACTTATCAGTGAGTACATATTGTGTGAGTTCCTTTGTGATTGGGTTACCTCACTCAGGATGATGCCCTCCAGGTCCATCCATTTTCCTAGGAATTTCATAAATTCATTCTTTTTAATAGCTGAGTAGTACTCCATTGTGTAAATGTACCACATTTTCTGTATCTATTCCTCTGTTGAGGGGCATCTGGGTTCTTTCCAGCTTCTGGCTATTATAAATAAGGCTGCTATGAACATAGTGGAGCATGTGTCCTTCATACCAGTTGGGACCTCTTCTGGATACATGCCCAGGAGAGGTATTGCTGGATCCTCCGTTAGTACTATGTCCAATTTTCTAAGGAACAGCCAGACTTATTTCCAGAGTGGTTGTACAAGCTTGCAATCCCACCAACAATGGAGGAGTGTTCCTCTTTCTCCACATCCTTGCCAGCATCTGCTGTCACCTGAATTTTTGACCTTAGCCATTCTGACTGGTGTGAGGTAGAATCTCAAGGTTGTTTTGATTTGCATATCCCTGATGATTAAGGATGTTGAATATTTTTTCAGGTGCTTCTCTGCCATTTGGTATTCCTCAGGTGAGAATTCTTTGTTCAGTTCTGAGCCCCATTTTTTAATGGGGTTATTTGATTTTCTGGAGTCCACCTTCTTGAGTTCTTTATATATATTGGATATTAGTCCCCTATCTGATTTAAGATAGGTAAAGATCCTTTCGCAATCTGTTGGTGGTTTTTTTGTCTTATTGACAGTATCTTTTGCCTTGTAGAAGCTTTGCAACTTTATGAGGTCCCATTTATCGATTCTCGATCATACAGCAAAAGCCATTGCTGTTCTATTCAGGAATTTTTCCCTGATGCCCATATCTTCGAGGCTTTTCCCCACTTTCTCCTCTATAAGTTTCAGTGTCTCTAGTTTTATGTGAAGTTCCTTGATCCACTTAGATTTGACCTTAGTACAAGGAGATAGGAATGGATCGATTCACATTCTTCTACATGGTAACAACCAGTTGTGTCAGCACCATTTGCTGTCTTTCTTCCACTAGATGGTTTTAGCTCCCTTGTCAAAGATCAAGTGACCATAGGTGTGTGGGTTCATTTCTGGGTCTTCAATTCTATTCCATTGGTCTACTTGTCTGTCACTATACCAGTATCATGCAGTTTTTATCACAATTGCTCTGTAGTAAAGGTTTAGGTCAGGGATGGTGATTCCACCAGAGGTTCTTTTATCCTTGAGAAGAGTTTTTGCTGTCCTAGGTTTTTTGTTATTCCAGATGAATTTGCAGATTGCTCTTTCTAATTCGTTGAAGAATTGAGTTGGAATTTTGATGGGGATTGCATTGAATTTGTAGATTGCTTTGGGCAAGATAGCCATTTTTACAATGTTGATCCTGCCAATCCATGAACATGGGAGATCTTTCCATCTTCTGAGATCTTCTTTAATTTCTTTCTTCAGAGACTTGAAGTTTTTATCATACAGCTTTTTCACTTCCTTAGTCAGAGTCACGCCGAGATATTTTATATTATTTGTGACTATTGAGAAGGGTGTTGTTTCCCTAATTTCTTTCTCAGCCTGTTTATTCTTTGTGTAGAGAAAGGCCATTGACTTGTTTGAGTTAATTTTATATCCTGCTACTTCACCGAAGCTGTTTATCAGTTTTAGGAGTTCTCTAGTGGAATTTTTAGGATCACTTATATATACTATCATATCATCTGCAAAAAGTGATATTTTGACTTCCTCTTTTCCAATTTGTATCCCCTTGATCTCCTTTTGTTGTCGAATTGCTCTGTCTAGGACTTCAAGTACAATGATGAATAGGTATGGAGAGAGTAGACAGCCTTGTCTAGTCCCTGATTTTAGTGGGATTGCTTCAAGTTTCTCACCATTTACTTTGATGTTGGCTACTGGTTTGCTGTAGATTGCTTTTATCATGGTTAGGTATGGGCCTTGAATTCCTGATCTTTCCAATACTTTTATCATGAATGGGTGTTGGATCTTGTTGAATGCTTTTTCAGCATCTAATGAGATGATCATGTGGTTTTTGTCTGAGTTTGTTTATATAATGGATTACATTGATTAATTTCCGTATATTAAACCATCCCTGCATCCGATGAATAAAATCTACTTGGTCAGGATGGATGATTGCTTTAATGTGTTCTTGGATTCGGTTAGCGAGAATTTTATTGAGGATTTTTGCATCGATATTCATAAGGGAAATTGGTCTGAAGTTCTCTATCTTTGTTGGATCTTTATGTGGTTTAGGTATCAGAGTAATTGTGCCTTCATAGAATGAGTTGGGTAGAGTTCCTTCTCCTTCTATTTTGTGGAATAGTTTGTGCAGAACTGGAATTAGATCTTCTTTGATGGTCTGATAGAACTCTGCACTAAACCCATCTGATCCTGGGCTTTTTTTGGCTGGGAGACTATTAATGACTGCTTCTGTTTCTTTAGGGAATATGGGAATGTTTAGATCGTTAATTTGATCCTGATTTAACTTTGGCACCTGGTATCTGTCTAGAAATTTGTCCATTTTGTCCAGGTTTTCCAGTTTTGTTGAGTATAGCCTTTTGTAGAAGGATCTGATGGTGTTTTGGATTTCTTCAGGATCTGTTGTTATGTCTCCCTTTTCATTTCTGATTTTGTTAATTAGGATTTTGTCCCTGTGCCCTTTAGTGAGTCTAGCTAAGGGTTTATCTATCTTGTTGATTTTCTCAAAGAACCAACTCCTCGTTTGGTTAATTCTTTGAATAGTTCTTCTTGTTTCCACTTGGTTGATTTCACCCCTGAGTTTGATTATTTCCTGCCGTCTACTCCTCTTGGGTGAATTTGCTTTCTTTTTTTCTTGAGCTTTTAGATGTGTTGTCAAGCTGCTAGTGTGTACTCTTTCCAGTTTCTTTTTGGAGGCACTCAGAGCTATGAGTTTCCCTCTTAGAAATGCTTTCATTGTGTCCCATATGTTTGGGTATGTTGTGGCTTCATTTTCATTAAACTCTAAAAAGTCTTTAAATTCTTTCTTTATTCCTTCCTTGACCAAGGTATCATTGAGAAGAGTGTTGTTCAGTTTCCACGTAAATGTTGGCTTTCCATTATTTATGTTGTTATTGAAGATCAGCCTTAATCCATGGTGGTCCGATAGGATGCATGGGACAATTTCAATATTTTTGTATCTGTTGAGGCCTGTTTTGTGACCAATTATATGGTCAATTTTGGAGAAGGTTCCATGATGTGCCAAGAAGAAGGTATATCCTTTTGTTTTAGGATAAAATGTTCTGCACATATCTGTTAAGTCCATTTGTTTCATAACTTCTGTAAGTTTCACTGTGTCCCTGTTTAGTTTCTGTTTCCACGATCTGTCCATTGATGAAAGTGGTATGTTTAAGTCTCCCACTATTATTGTGTGAGATCCAATGTGTGCTTTGAGCTTTATTAATGTGTCTTTAATGAATGTGGTTGCCCTTGCATTTGGAGCATAGATATTCAGAATTTAGAGTTCCTCTTGGAGGATTTTACCTTTGATGAGTATGAAGTGTCCCTCATTGTTTTTTTTTTTTGATAACTTTGGGTTGGAAGTCGATTTTATTCGATATTAGAATGGCTACTCCAGCTTGTTTCTTCAGACCGTTTGCTTGGAAAATTGTTTTCCAGCCTTTCACTCTGAAGTAGTGTCTGTCTTTTTCCCTGAGATGGGTTTCCTGTAAGCAGCAGAATGTTGAGTCCTGTTTGTGTAGCCAGTCTGTTAGTCTATATCTTTTTATTGGGGAATTGAGTCCATTGATATTAAGATATATTAAGGAAAAGTAATTGTTGCTTCCTTTTATTTTTGTTGTTAGAGTTGGCATTCTGTTCCTGTGGCTGTCTTCTTTTTGGTTTTTTTGAGGGATTACTTTCTTGCTTTTTCTAGGGCGTGATTTCCGTCCTTGTATTGTTTTTTTTTTTTTTTTTTTTCTGTTATTATCGTTTGAAGGGCTGGATTCGTGGAAAGATAATGTGTGAATTTGGTTTTGTAGTGGAATACTTTGGTTTCTCCATCTATGATAATTGAGAGTTTTGCCAGGTATAGTAGCCTGGGCTGGCATTTGTGTTCTCTTAGTGTGTATATAACATCTGTCCAGGCTCTTCTGGCTTTCATAGTCTCTGGTGAAAAGTCTGATGTAATTCTGATAGGCCTTCCTTTATATGTTACTTGACCTTTCTCCCTTACTGCTTTTAATATTCTATCTTTATTTAGTGCATTTGTTGTTCTGATTAATATGTGTCGGGAGGAATTTCTTTTCTGGTCCAGTCTATTTGGAGTTCTGTAGGCTTCCTGTATGTTCATGGGCATTTCTTTCTTTAGGTTTGGGAAGTTTTCTTCTATAATTTTGTTGAAGATATTTGCTGGCCGTTTAAGTTAAAAATCTTCATTCTCATCAACTCCTATTATCCGTAGGTTTGGTCTTCTCATTGTGTCCTGTATTTCTTGGATGTTTTGAGTTAGGATCCTTCTTTATTTTGTATTTTATTTGATTGTTTTGCTGATGTTCTCTATGGAATCTTCTGCACATGAGATTCTCTCTTCTATCTCTTGTATTCTGTTGCTGATGCTCGCATCTATGGTTCCAGATTTCTTTCCTAGGTTTTCTATCTCCAGCGTTGCCTCGCTTTGGGTTTTCTTTATTGTGTCTACTTCCCTTTTTAGGTCTAGTATGGTTTTGTTCATTTCCATCACCTGTTTAGATGTGTTTTCCTGTTTTTCTTTAAGGACTTGTTACTCTTTAGCAGTGTTCTCCTGTATTTCTTTAAGTGAGTTATTAAAGTCCTTCTTGATGTTGTCTACCATCACCATGAGATATGCTTTTAAATCCGGGTCTAGCTTTTCGGTTTTGTTGGGGTGCTCAGGACTAGGTGGCGTGGGAGTGCTGCGTTCTGATGATGGTGAGTGGTCTTGATTTCTGTTAGTAGGATTCTTATGTTTGCCTTTCGCCATCTGGTATTCTCTGGAGCTGTGCAGGATACACTCGGCGGGGTCCAGGAAAAGAAGATGTCTGTTGCTGATGCTCAGGCAAAGCGCTGCCTGGGGCTCGAAAAGGGGGCTGCTTTAGAAGCTCTGTGGTTCCCGCCTGTCTCAGAAGCTTTTAGCTTCTGTATTCCATACTCTCACCTGTGCAGGATACACTCGGCAGGGTCCCGGAACCAAGATGTCTGCTGCTGATGCTCAGGCTCAGGCAACGTGCTCCTTGCCGGGCAGATCCCTATCCTCTGGCCGGGAAAGTGGCCAGCTGCCCTTGTGTTGTTGGTGTCTTAACTTCTTGAGTCCTTTATAAATTTTGGCTATTAGCCCTCTGTCAGATGTAAGGATAGCGAAGATCCTTGTTCAATCTGCAGGCTGTTGTTTTGTTCTAATGTCAGTGTGCTTTGAGAAGCTTTTCCGTTTCATGGAGTCCCATTTATCAAATATTTATTTTAGAGCCTGAGACATTGGTGTTCTGTTCAGGAAGTTGTCTCCTGTGAGTTGAAGGCTATTTCACACTTTCTGTTCTATTAGATTTAGTGCATTGGGTTATACATTGAGGTCTTTGATATACTTGGACTTGAGATTTTTGCAGGGGGATAAATACAGATCTATTTGCAATCTTCTCCATGTGTACATGAAGTTATTCTAGCACCATTTGTTGAAGATGCTTTTCTCCCCATTGTATGTTTTTTTTTTTTTTGTCTACCTTGTCAAAAATCAAGTATCCATAGTAGTGTGGGTTTATTTCAGGGTCTTTGATTTGATTCTATTGATCAACCTTTCTGTTCCAATACCAATTCCATGCAGTTTTTAATTACTATTGCTCTGTAGTACAGATTCAGGTGAGGAATGGTGATCTCTCCAGAAGTTCTTTTATTATTCAGGAATGTTTTAGCTATCCTGTTTGTTTTGTTGTTGTTTTGCTTTATTTTGTTTTCTCATATGAAGGTAAGAACTGCTCTGTAAACATCTGTAAACCATTGTGTTGGAAATTTGTTGGGATTTGAATCTGTAAATTGCTTTAGGTAAGATATCCATTTTCACTATATTAATTCTATCGATCCATGAGCATGAGGGATCTTTCCATCTTCTGATAGTTTCTTTAATTTCTTTCATCAGTGACTTAAAGTTTTTATCATATATGTCTTTCATTTGTTTGGTTAGAGTTACACCAAGATATCTTATATTATTTGTGGCTATTTTGAAGGATGTTGGTTTCCTGATTTTTTTCTTATCCCATTTATCTTTTGTACAAAGAAGGGCTGCTGAGTTTTTGGAGTTTTTGTTTTGTATTCAGCCACTTTGCTGAAGGTGTTTATCAGCTAGAGAAGTTCTCTTGTAGAATTTTGGGGTTGCTTATGTATACTATCCATTCATCCACAATAGTGGTACATTGACTTCTTCCTTTACAATTTATATCCCCTTGATAACTTTAGTTGTCTTATTGTTCTAGGCCAGCCTGGTCTACAAAGTGAGTTCCAGGACAGCCAGGGCTACAGAGAAACCCTGTCTCAAAAAACCAAAACCAACCAACCAACCAAACAAACAAAAACAAAACAAAAGAAAACAAACAAAAAACAAAACAAACATTTGTTGTATGTAGTTCTTTATTTAGTGGTGAGTCTTGTGTAATTTCTCCTACATACATTTAATGACAGCTATTGTTTCCTTTATGCATGTCTTATTTAGGCAATCATATTATTGTAATTGTATGGATGCAGCATCCCTGTTATATTTTGAAGGTGATGTCCAGCAGCAGATATGCTGGGTTTCTGACTTTTATATAAGCACATCCTAGCACTTTGCTCTTCCAGGATACTCCTAAAATCTTAGGTGTAGGCCTATGTTGTAGCTGAACTAGTGGAACTGGACATGTGATTAACTTTTTTACTGTATTTTGATCAGTTTTGAATTTTTGTAATCATCTTCATCTACTGCAAAAGAAGATACTATGGGAGAATAAGAGCTACACTTATCTGTGGATATTAGGATAAATATTTAGAACACAGAAGTCATTGTTTTATCAAAATGTCAGTGATACTTTCTCCGGTATGATATATGACTTAACAAGCCACAGATAGGTGCCTGTTTACAATATCTGGCATACCGAATGGGCTATAAGTGCAATTAGACAGCTGTTGTTGAACCCCCATGATAATATGGCTAGTATTGAATTATTGGATATATCTTACCATGCCAGTCATTGTTGTAGTTCATAGGTTTTATGGATGGGTTGGACTATTGCTTGTTTTTCACCCTTAGCAATTAGCCACTTCAGATACTATGAGAATTAGCTCTGGAGGAGGAAGCTTCCATGTGAGTTCCAAATTGATTCCTCTAAGCCATATATCTGAAGCATGTAGTGTCTTCATCAATAGCATTGGACTGACCTTCAAATTCTGAAATACAGTTAAAAGCAATAGTGATAGTATATATTATCTTGGCATTTTTTTTTGGTTCCACACAACCAACAACTTGAGGGAGCTTTTCTGATTTAGGTATTGGGTTTTTGCTAGATAATCTGTGGCACCTGGGAGGAGAATTATTACTCTGTGAGACAACTTCATTTAAACCATATTCACATATACCTATATACTTATACACTACATAGCTATAGTTTAAATTAGCTTATAAAAATAATAATGTTCCCTATGGTTTTTGGTCTTTGCAGATGTGTTGCTATCTGGCTTGCTTTCCATACAACATAAACCTGTATTCCCACATGCAATGGTAACTAAATATTGTGTCTTTGTTCAATATTTTCTCTTTGATTTCTACAGCCTCTTGTTTTGTGTGGTTTGATACAAGGAAAAAGATCCAAATCACTGTACTACAATTACTGGGTGCCAATGCTGCTCATGAGAAGGCCAGTTACTGTACAATGGCTGCTAACAATCAAATGGCCAATCCCATTGAGAAGTACTTAAAAATAACATATAATTAATATTTCCTATGATGTTGAAGCAATTTCTGTGGCTATTTTTCCTACTTGCCATGGAAATTAGTCTAGTATAGGAAAGAAGAAAGAAGCTATGGTGAATACAGAGTTGAGAGAAGTAGGTGTCCTACTAAAACCATAGCCCCTAGCTCCAAGAGGTATAATATTATCTTTTCTTTTTATGACTTTGTTGTTCTTTAAAAGACTTCAGTCTGTAGTAATAAATCTCATCATAGTTTAAACTAGCTTGTGACTCCTAAATTCATGGATATAGATAATATTTGCTATATTTGTAAAGAAATTTGTATTTTTATTGACTTAATAATTATAGATGGAAAAAACATGTTTCCTGAAGGTTGACTCAAAATTATGGATAAACAAAACCTTAAGCAACAGATGAGATTTGGCATGAAAACAATAAGGTTCTTGGTCCAGTTGGATATGTCGTGAAATGGAGAAGCTAAATATTGTAGTTTTCAAACATTCAAACCTGTATGTTGGGACACATTAGTTTTGTTTGTTTGTTTGTTTGTTTGGTTGGTTTTTTCTAGAAGAAGCAGAATGTTGGATTTCTATCCTCATCACTCTATTGACCTGAAACTGCAGTGTGATTTGACAAATTAAGTTTAAACTATTTCCCACAGGAATGACTCTGAGGAGCAGATGGCTTTGAGAAAGACCTGTTTGTCATCCAACCAGTGTCTTCCCTGTTTAGCAAAATTGGCTGAGGATGGTTAAGCAAAGAGATATATTTTTACAAAGCATCTTTAGTGACCTGAAGTGGGTTTTTCTTTTTTAAATAAAAAAGTCACTTCACTTTTTCTTTAGGAGATTCTTGCATTTTATATTATGAGAAAGAATAAAAATAAATGTGGCTTACAGGAGATTTACCTCATTGAGGGGTTGATGTGTTCCTTTGTGTAACAGGTACAGTGTTATGACATCAGCCTGTCTCATTTTATTAAACATGTCGTATATATTCTGAGGTACCAGTATTCATCTGCCAAGTTAGAACAAGTATGATCTAGGAATATTTCTTTTCTTTGTGAAACTTTTGTTTCCAGGGTTCATTCCCTTTAGATGTTGATTCTTCTCTGTCAGCTGAGGAACAAAGTCATACTCTCTTATAAGGCAAAACTCTTAGATTAATGAATATGTTCCTGTCTTAGCATCTTGGGAATAAGGGTATTGAAAATTGGCAAGGCACTATTTTTATATGTCTAGTGTGAGTTCATGAATACTCATGTATTTATTTATGTATGAACTGATTAGTTCAGAGAAAAATGTGTCTCTATATATTCTTCTTTGCTCAGAAAAAGGTTTTCTTGTTGCTAGTATAATTAATTTGCAGGGAGAAGTATAATCTATAATTTAGATCAGCCGTCTAGGGAGAAAATACTTTGTGTCTGTGGCACTTAATGTATCTGCTAACCATAAGATCATTGTCAGTAATGTTTTAGGAATACAATGTCAAAATAAAAACAGCACTCGAGTTCAAGTATTCAAAATGTATTTTCTTCTATTTTTCTGTAGAGGAAACATGTGTTCATCACAATATTTATCACGAGAGATGCCAAATTAATCTAAGGATAATAGAGTTCAACTATGGAAATGTAATTCAAGGACTGTGAGGGGAATGATGTACACTTCTTCACTTCATTATCATGAGTGTTTTTTCCAATAGATCTCACCTAGGGATCCTTTCCATAAGATGGTTTGAGAAGACTTTATAGAATGGCATAGGTGTCAGCATGCAAGCCACTTAGCCTTCTTGTTTCAGTTTCCCAATTGTGACAGGCATATTAAAATACCTGCCTTTCAGTGGTTTGTAGACAGAATTCTATTTGTGGAGCTTTTACCACAGTGCTGGTGCACTGAGAGTGCTAAGTCAAAGGAAGGCTGGTGACTATGGGGGAAACAGTCACCAGAGTGGTCATGGAAGTATTCCAATAATGAGCATTCTCATTATTCTTGGGTAGAAATGAGAATGGTATCTTAAGTACTTCCACATTACTTCATTACTTCTTGAAAAGCTACTTAGTCTTAATGGCTATTTGATGCCAGGCTGCTATTTCACACAAGACCTTCTGTGAGTCTTAAAATTCGAAGTGTTCAAACAGTCCTTGATCAGAGAATAGGGGAATTTATATGAATTCGAGATAATAGTCTTTAAAAGATATTAGAGAAACTATGGGAAGAAGGTAATCTGTGCTTTATAATTTTCTTCACATCTCATCTTTTTCTCTCTAGAAGTGAAGGAGTACAGATTCTCTCTGTTCACTGCTTGAGCCCTGTTTATTAAATGAAACCACAGAGCAAGATACACATTGGAAGAACCTGGTCTTGTCAAATGGTCAGAGTTGTCACTGGCAGATATATCCAATGGGAACAAATCTACAGCACTAAGATGGGACAAGATCACCAGTAGAGGAGATGGTGTCTAGTTCTGCCTGCTCTCTTCACTCAGCATTTTCCTGACCAGTCTTTTCTTGTTTCTGATTAATTGTAGACTTTTTCTTTAATTCTCCCAATTGATTAAAAGGTTACTTGGTCTCCTTCAAATAAATCCAGTTTAATTTTTCAAATAACTTAAACATTGTAAGACTTTTTTTTTATCAGCACACAACCCATTTTATATAAAAGAGTTAAGTTTTTAATTTTTCATGTTATGAATTTTCCAGAAAACTATATAATTCAAACAAAATACATAATTCATATAGTTAAGTGTGAGTGAAAATTATAAGTTAATTTTCTCATACAATACATCTTAACTGCCACCTTGCTTTTTTCCCTGTCCTTTCTTGACGCTGCTGTCATTAGATTGGGCATCAGGCTTTAGATTCCTTAGGTTAGAATGTTACCTTATGTGAATGATTAACCAGGGGACCATTGGCCCTTTAGTCTCAAACTTGGGCTGCATCATTGGTCCTTTTTGTATTGAGGCTTCTAGATTCCAGGAATGAGTACTTTATAGTTTTCCTGCATCTCCAACCTGCAGATGACAATTATGGGACTGTTTACTGTAGTATGTAAATTAATCTAATGAATTCCCTTTTTAATTTGCGTATTTTGTATTTTCCCCCATTGCTCAGGAGAACCCTGACTAGTTTACTAGTGATATAGCATGGCTTTGAGAACCCAAGGTCTACAAAAAACTGCATCATAATAAAAGATCACCCAGTTCTTGTCTAATGATGTCAAGAAGCACTTTCTAAGATAATGGAGATAATTTACATGTACATCCTTTAAAATAATATCTCCTAGCCAAATGTCATGTTATGCACTTAAAATGTGGCTAATGAAATGAGGGGAGTGGATTTTATCTTGTATTTATTTAATAAATTTAAATGGAAATAATTACAAGTATCTATGGAGAATTTTATTAAATAATAAGCACTGCTCTCTGCATGCATCATTTTATGATACTTTTATATAAAAACTTGAGTGCTATCCATTCCATTTATACATGCAGTGATAGTGTGTAGGACACTAAGATGGAACCAACATCCCTTTCCCTCAAATGTATTTTGCTTATCACTCCTAATCATATAATGTGACCTTTACTAAGTACAGTGTTTGCTCCTCCTGCATTAGAATGTCTTAATGACTAAGAATATAATGAATGAAAGTTATAGGAGGCTTCAGAGATACCTTGGAGTCTAATAAACCATCCACACAGCAGTTAGGTCAGTACAGAGAATGGCCACATTCAAACACTTTATTAGTTCAGTAATTAAATACTGGAGACTCTGACTGATACTTGAATAAGTAGAGTGCCCTCTCATATATGGGATAATTAATAGATTTAAAAATGAGAGGTATACAATGTCTTTCAAATATATATGAATATATAGGTACATATTCACTAAGAATATAATATAGAATATATTCTGTTCATTGTTGAGACTCTTCCAGTGACCAAAATTATTGTCCTTAAGGAGTTCACATATTGTCTTGGGGCCACAATGGTTGTGCTGTGAGTCAACAGATAAATAAGCAAAGAATAAGTATAGGATATATATGATGGTGATACTTTTTGTAGAAGAAAATAAAGTCTTCTAGGGAAGGTGTGGAGGACTAAGGGTGTGTCAGAGAAGGTATTAAATTTTGTACAAAGTGTCAAGCAAATAATTGAAGAGTGAATTATATCAAGAGTGTTCTGCATGAGAAAAAATGTAAAAGCAAGCACCTGGAGGGTCTCTAGAAGGAGCCCAGTAGTGCTGTTCATTGCAGTGGAAGGGATGGAGTATAGGAAAGGTAAGACAGTCCTAGTAAGAGAACAAATCCAAGAACTACAAAGGACCATATTTTTTGGGCCTTGTAAGGTCTTTGGCTTTAAGGAGTAGATTTGCGTTCAAAATTGACAAGACTCAAGAATAGATTGATCAACAGTAAAAACATTAAAAAAAAAAGATCCAGTGAACTAATGTAGCCATCTACTTTATTTTGAGTTACATTAATTACACATACTTCTTGTAGTTATTACCTTGGACATTTGCTGGAGAACTCAGCTTTGATATTAGGGAAATACAAGCAGATACCTCAGTAGCTAATGCACAGTGTACGAAAGGAAGAGAAGATCCACCTGGTCTTTTCTGCTGGGGAAGACTCCTAGTTGATCTGCTCCCGTGAAGACACCATATCCAGACCCATCTTTTTGTTTTGTTTGGTTTTTCGAGACAGGGTTTCTCTGTATAGCCCTGGCTGTCCTGGAACTCACTTTGTAGACTGGGCTGGCCTTGAACTCAGAAATCTGCCTGCCTCTGCCTCCCAAGTGCTGGGATTAAAGGCGTGCGCCACCACCGCCTGGCATCCAGACCCATATTAGAGGATCTGCTGCACTCAGAGCAACTGAGGATTGCCGCAGACCCTCTGGGCCCCTTTGTCTGCGTGGAATGGGTCTCTAGTCTCGGGTGGATAAAGCATAGGATGAGTGACAAACAGACACACACAGGAGAGGTTGTGTGGAATCTGAATGTAATTTTTCAAATCGAACATCAGACTTTTTATGCAGAAGACAATAAGGAAGTTGGGTGACATACCCGCAAGGTACAAATGAGGTAACCGGATGCTTAATGACTCTTACACAGAACAGAGGAATGAAAACGCAAAGACTGGCAGGAACTGGGCAATAAAATAACTGAGACAGAGTCAGCCCTATCTAAGGTCAGCTATAGTCTTAGAAGCCAGGTGTGAGGTCTTTTCACTCCTAGGGCAAGGGCTTTCACACCCAAGTCGTGGTTCTAACTAGGGAGTTCCTTTCTAGCTAACCATCTCATGAATAATGCAATACTCTAAAACCACAGCCCGATCTACTTCCTAAACCATTGCAAATTCCTGTATATGGGTGTAACTCAGCTATAGTTCTAAGTATCTATTCTGGTTTCTCCTGTGGTCAGAAACTTCTTTCTTCCTTGGTGATGGTAGATTCCTGTGAAGGGCAATGACCTAACTTTTACTCAAAGAGATAGTGTAATACCGGGGGCAGTACTGAATTCCAAGCCCAAGGTCTTGCTCAAGGACAATCTAGGACTGTTGGAACACTGAGGCTTTAGCTATATCAGAATTCAATCTTACTAAAGTCAAATCTAAGTGGATCAAGGAACTTCACATAAAACCAGAGACACTGAAACTTATAGAGGAGAAAGTGGGGAAAAGCCTTGAAGATATGGGCACAGGGGAAAAATTCCTGAACAGAACAGCAATGGCTTGTGCTGTAAGATCAAGAATTGACAAATGGGACCTAATGAAACTCCAAAGTTTCTGCAAAGCAAAAGACACCGTCAATAAGACAAAAAGACCACCAACAGATTGGGAAAGGATCTTTACCTATCCTAAATCAGATAGGGGACTAATATCCAACATATATAAAGAACTCAAGAAGGTGGACTTCAGAAAATCAAATAACCCCATTAAAAAATGGGGCTCAGAACTGAACAAGAATTCTCACCTGAGGAATACCGAATGGCAGAGAAGCACCTGAAAAAATGTTCAACATCCTTAATCATCAGGGAAATGCAAATCAAAACAACCCTGAGATTCCACCTCACATCAGTCAGAATGGCTAAGATCAAAAATTCAGGTGACAGCAGATGCTGGCGTGGATGTGGAGAAAGAGGAACACTCCTCCATTGTTGGTGGGATTGCAGGCTTGTACAACCACTCTGGAAATCAGTCTGGCGGTTCCTCAGAAAATTGGACATAGTACTACCGGAGGATCCAGCAATACCTCTCCTGGGCATATATCCAGAAGATGCCCCAACTGGTAAGAAGGACACATGCTCCACTATGTTCATAGCAGCCTTATTTATAATAGCCAGAAGCTGGAAAGAACCCAGATGCCCCTCAACAGAGGAATGGATACAGAAAATGTGGTACATCTACACAATGGAGTACTACTCAGCTATTAAAAAGAATGAATTTATGAAATTCCTAGCCAAATGGATGGACCTGGAGGGCATCATCCTGAGTGAGGTAACACATTCACAAAGGAATTCACACAATATGTACTCACTGATAAGTGGATATTAGCCCCAAACCTAGGATTCCCAAGATATAAGATACAATTTGCTAAACACATGAAACTCAAGAAGAATGAAGACTGAAGTGTGGACACTATGCCCCTCCTTAGAAGTGGGAACAAAACACCCATGGAAGGAGTTACAGAGACAAAGTTTGGAGGTGAGATGAAAGGATGGACCATGTAGAGACTGCCATATCCAGGGATCCACTCCATAATCAGCATCCAAACGCTGACACCATTGCATATACTAGCAAGATTTTATCGAAAGGACCCAGATGTAGCTGTCTCTTGTGAGACTATGCCGGGGCCTAGCAAACACAGAAGTGGATGCTCACAGTCAGCTAATGGATGGATCACAGGGCTCCCAATGGAGGAGCCAGAGAAAGTAGCCAAGGAGCTAAAGGGATCTGCAACCCTATAGGTGGAACAACATTATGAACTAACCAGTACCCCGGAGCTCTTGACTCTAGCTGTATATGTATCAAAAGATGGCCTAGTCGGCCATCACTGGAAAGAGAGGCCCACTGGACACGCAAACTTTATATGCCCCAGTACAGGGGAACGCCAGGGCCAAAAAGGGGGAGTGGGTGGGTAGGGGAGTGGGGGTGGGTGGGTATGGGGGACTTTTGGTATAGCATTGGAAATGTAAATGAGCACTTATAATAGGATGATATTGAAAGAGAGCACGTGGATCCATACACTAGACTAATGCGGGAATGGAGAATTAAGAGAACGCCAGACTCCAGGAGGAGAGCTTCCTTGAAACTCTTTTCCTCATGAGTGACTTTTAAGCCTCTTGGCTTCCGCTGACTGGACCAGAGTGCGTGGCAGAGGATCAGCTGTACTCAGAGCAGTTGGACACAGCTTGACAGCTCCACTGAAGTCCCAACAGTCTGAAGACCTTCCCGGAGATCTACTGCAGCCAGGGCAACAGATCAGTAGCTCCTCTGCCTCTCTGACGAGCTCCCAGTTGGAAGGCTCTACAGCCGATCCGAAGGCCTACCAGGAGACCTGAAGCAACACAGGAACAAAAGAGCCAGATTCCAGACAGTGAACAAACACTAGCAATATCCAGATGGTGAAACCAAGCTCAAGACCATATGCAACAGAAGTCAATATACATGGGTATTGTCAGAACCCAGTTCTCTCACCACAGCAATCCCTGAATACACCAACATACCTGAGAATCAGGAAACTGTCCTCATGAAGATAATAGAGTCCTTTAAGGAGAATATGAATAACTCACTGAAAGAAATACAGGAAAACACAGGCAAACAGGTAAAAGAACTGAATAAAGTGATCCAAGACCTAAAAGTGGAAGCAGAAACAATAAAGAAAACACAAATGGAGGCAAACCTGGAAATGGAAAACCTAGGAAATAGGTCAGGAATTACAGATATAAGTATCACCAACAGAATTCAAGAGATAGAAGAGAGAATCTCAAGTGTGGAAGAAACCATAGAGGAGATTGACACAACTATCAAAGAAAATTCAAAACATAAAAAAAAAAACCTCATAACCCAAAGCATTCAGGAAATTCAGGACATAATAAATTAGACCAAATCTAAGAATAATTGGAATAGAGGAGTATGAAGATTGCCAGCTCAAAGGACCTGAAAATGTCTTCAACAAAATCATAGACGAAAACTTCCCCAACCTAAAGAAAGAGATGACCATAGAGGTACAAGAAGCCTATAGAACATCAAATAAATGGGACCAGAACAGAAAGGGAGAAAATGTCTGTATTGATGATTAGGAAGAGAGAAATCACACCCAGGCCTCCAGAAGCAGAAGTCCTTAAAACAGATCCCTAATTAGTGTTGGAGTCTTCATTGTAGGCACCTGTCCCATGCCTCCACAGTGCATTCTCATGAGGGGATTATTTGGATTTAATGAATACTACTTACAATTTTCCAGAAATGATTTTTAATATTTTAAAGACATTCTCTTGACATTTTGAGGCAGATCCTATGAGACAGCAAGCTGGGGCATTACTTATTGGGAGTTCAATGATACCCGTAGACCAAAGTCACAAGACACAGTTTTCTTGTTAAATAGGAATCTGAACAAGAGTGCTTACAATATCATCTGTTATGTGGAGAGAAACATGGTAGAATTCATGACTCATTTTCTGGGTGGATTGAAAGACAAAGGACTGGGCACAACCCCACAGCAGGTCCATCAGAATGTGCCCAACATTCTGAAGAGGCAAATTATTTAGAGCCTGAATTAAGTCCTCCTAAAGACCTGTTGTTATCACCACTAATGATTAGCCTTTGACCAGAGAATTATGTGAAAATTTGGCTGTTTTGCTAACTCTCTCATTGCTGGGTCCTGCTTACACACCTGTCATAATGCATGCTCCAGCACACAGTATAATTATAGGATTCAAGCTCTGCTCTGTGTCCAAACTCTTTAAGGCACAAGGCTTAGAGCTTTGCAAATGCCACCGCTTTCCTTGAAGCAAAAAGCTGCTCCCTAATTGGGGGTTGACTTTTGAACAGAACCATTTCAAAAGGGACACTACATAAAAATAATAATAAAGGGTTGTGATTTAGGATTACAAAGGAAGTCTATTAAGAAAATAAAATACTTGCAATATATGGCACTGAATTTTCTGCCTCAAATACCTTGGTGAATTAGTGCTTTGGGATATACATGTGGCCAATCTCACACAAAGCAGAAAATTGAAATGTTTTATTTTACTAAATGCCACCGGGTATGTATGACTAAGACCACTGTAGATCTCAGTGGACCAGAATGGGAGGAAAGGAATTCAATAATTTAAGTCAGTTTTATTGATAGAATTACGTTTATGATAAAGTGACCTTTTCCTGTTTCTGGCCTGTGGCTGGCTACTATTGAAATGGTAATACCCAACTCTGTGTGTTTTGGCTTCAACTTTTCATTTTAAATCCTCCTTTCCCCCAATTATCTACTGCGCTTGCTTTGTTGCTGTTAAGTAGATGATGTACTGATGAGATCTGTGGTTTAGATTGCTAATTGCCCCTTGATTTCCAAATTTCTGCTCCCTAGTTTTAGAAAGGAGGTTTAGAAGGCCATGGGTTTGCCCAGCCAGTTACCTCTCTAGTCATCTGGCCTCTTCTGGGGCTTCATGAGTCACACAACTTCTGTGGAGCATCAGGGGAAGCCAAGTTTGCTGCTATCCACATTTGCCATAGTCTACCTGAGGAGAAACTGTTTATCCCCTCCTTTTTTTTTTTCCTGCTGATTGAAAAATAAATGCAGAATTGGTGTGTGGGCTTCTGTTTGAGATTTCTGAAGACAGCATGGTAAGTACTCATTCCATTTTGTCATTGATTCAGTGCAAAATACAATTTAATAGAGTCAAATAAGTGATCACAAAATTATCCTCATAGCTGTCAGAGAAGAAACCTGAGAATTGCCCCAGGACGATCAGTTTTGGGTCATGTCAGAATACCTGAGGCAGAGGGTATGCTGTGGCTGTTCTGCTTCATGACTCAGGCCCCTTGATACCACTACTAAGTAGTGTGTAGAATGTACCATTAATGCTCACACCTGCTAGAAATTGCTTCATGGTCACCCATGTGTCCACTTTTGTATTATGACCTTGGACTCTTTTCTACATTCCGAATAACTCATGAACACATTCCACTAGAACATGTTACATCTAGAACCTGTCTTCTAGAGAGTCTGGGGAGTCTAGTTGAATGATCATTATAAGAAGGAAGGAATAGACTCCCTGTGTCAGTAAACAGTAGTCAGTAACTTAAGAGACTTTCAGGTACCGGATCCTGAGGTTGACCCATCCATTTTGAAATGTACAGGAGAATTTAAATGAGAGCGAAATTGCCACCTTGATTAATCCACTGTTAATGATGTTTTAATCACTTGCTGTTGAACACAATATTAATTCAAATTCCTAGAGCTGGAATGCTGTACTCAGCATGTGGCATTGGATTGTCCTAATAAGACCTTATAGCAGATTGGCAAGCTGGTGACCCTTATTGTGTCTCTGCAAATATCTAGGCACAGCTTCCCCAAAAGTCTCTTGGAAAGTGGTCCATCTGTCTGCTGAGGATAAGTTTTAATAATAATGGTGAGGCTAATTCAGAATGTTGGGCTTTTGTTGTTGTTGTTGCTTTCAACAAGGCCATAGAAGTAAGATATTCACTTAGAGAAGAATTGGTTAGCCTGCAAGCAGAGATAAAGGCAATATTGCTAAGCTAAGCTCCTCCATCTCTGCCTCTAGCCGGAATGCAAACTGAGAGTTCGGAAATGTAAGGACTTCAGGTTAAAATAGCCAGCTGTTTCTATAACCCCAAACTAGACAGCAACTTCAGCAGAGGGGAAGCATTTCTAAGCCAGTTATGCGAGCAAAGCTGGAGGCAGAGATCAGATGAAAGGTCCTCCTCTTTAGTCAGTTTTACTGTAGTGGACTAGATTGCTGATCCCCTCTACAAACCTCAGTTTGTGTATTAAAACTCTAGCCTCCAAAGAGATTCTATTATGTTTTAGGACTTCTAAAAGGGTAATCAAGATTAAATACAGTCATTAGGCTATGGCATTAATCCAACAGGACTATATCATAAAAAGAGCCTCTCACTCTCTTGCTCTTCCACTCACTCCTTCACTTTCTCTCTCTCTCTCCCTGTCCCTCCCTCCCTCCCTCCCTCCCTCCTTTCCCCTACCTTCCTCTCCTTTTCTCTCTCTCCCTTTCTCTACCTTCTATTCTCTCTCTCCCCTCTCTCTCCATCTGTTTGCACAGACAGAAGGATACAGCACAAAGGTAGTCTTCAACAATCTAAAAAAAGAAGGGTTAGACTCTAAGCCTGTTGGAACTTTGATTTTGGACTTCTAGCCTCCAGAAGGATAAATTTCTATTTATTTACAATGCCTGTGGTATTTTCTCATGGCAGCAAAGCGCACTAAAGCACCTAGTTTTTCATATCATTCTGGTGGAATGAAGTTTCTAGTTTAAAAAGGCTGCAAGGCTGTTGACTAATTAGCATCTTATGATTGCAAGGAGCTGGGCTGTTACAGATCCAGAGCCAATGTGCTTTGGGTTATCTTTAGCTCCCTTAATAGTCATTTATTGCTTACCTCTATATGTGATCTAATATCTTTGTAATGAGACCTTTCAGCAGGTATTAACAGACTTCTACCTTCCACCAATTCAAAAGCTGAGGAAGGCAAGTCATCAGATAGCATCTGAAACCCACCTCAGAAATGTATTCACTTGCTATAACTTTCTGGCCTTTTGCTTTCACTAATGGAAAATCTTTTATTCTGCAATTGTATAAACTGTTTTCATGTTGAAATAATTTATTTAGGATATCCTGAATTTGTGCTTTCAGATTGTGGCTGCTCATATTTTGGCTTAAGAATAATAATGATAAAAAAAACCATTACTGATCTTGAGGTAAGGTGAGATATTAACCTCGTCTCATAATGAATAACAAAAGAATAGGCAGAGCTCAGTAACTATAAGCAAGATTCTTCATAAAATCTATGGCTTCAGTTGTTTGTATTTGGAATTGACTGGAAGAAAAATTTTGAGAGTCTTGTAAAAGCTGATGTTATACAGCTGTACAGCAACAAAACATTGCACTAATTGGGTTCAATCCTAATGCTGCCTGAGGTACACAGATGTCTATTAGTAGGTAAAAGTATATGTTATCTTTAAAGGACATTCCAAAGACCCAATTGAAAGGCCCACTTTACAGATCAAAACAGGCATGATAAAGCAGGGAGAAGTTTCTAAACACTGAAACCATAATTTGATAATTAACAAAGTAGTTACTTACCTCACATAAGTAAAGGTTTGCCAGAGTACCTATTCTGGGAACAAATTCTGGGTCATGGAAGCTTTATAATTAGCTGGTGTTTGGGGGAATTATAAAGACCAGCGATGGCTTATAATTTCTCCTTTTCCCAGCAGAGTCGCTCCATTCCTATTTCACTGCTGAATGTTGTGAAGGGACAATGATTTCCCTTTTTAATTTTATAGCATGTTAGACCATGAGATATTATATCCAGGCTTGATCCTTTTTATAACCCACTCATTGTAGACTTTGAGCTGTTTGCTAGTACTTTAAAGGACAAGGACGAGGGCTCTCAGGGAAGAAGTATTCCATACGCAGAAACAAAGATTTTAATGCTGATCAAAATGCCAAGGTGTCAGGCCTACTGGTTGCCTTTTACTATCTCTTTCTTCTAGTTTAGCTTAGTATAGGCAGAACTTTGCAGGTGATCTTATTTTTCGGTGCCTTTCTAGTAGTTCTGGCCAATGGTTCTTTAGCAAACATGTGCTAAGACTGCCTGAAAGCTATTGTATGTGCAGGTGCACTGAGCTGTCTCTGTACTTTTCTCATTGTGCCATATGAGGATATGGATATAGCTACTATCTTGGGCTATGACAAACTAGGTTTTGGCTTTTTGGGTCATAGCCCAGGTGAACCTTGAACCTTTTATGTAACTGAGGATGACATTGGATACCTGATTTTTCTGACTCTATTTCATTGTCATTTAAAAGCTGTTTTCTAAACATGTTTGAATTAAAACAAACAAACAAACAAACAAAAACAAAAAAAACCCCAAAAAACAAAAAACAAAAAACAAAAAAATCCAAAACACACTTAAGTCTGAGGCCAGCATGATTAGCATAGTGGGTTTCAGGTTCATCAAGGCTACATAGTGAGATATTGTCTTACATAAAAGAAAACAAAAATTAATGCAGTTTCGATGATTAAAGTCTTGGCTGTGTGATACAAACTAAGTTTTATCAAGCTTTGTAAAAGCAGAAAGTACTAGAGACTTTCTTATGAATCAGAAAGTGGTTAATACATGCATCTTATATATTCTAGAAATGATAATAAATTTCATTCAGTCACACTACTATTTTAAACGTGCCTAGGAATCTCTAACTTTTATTCATTAAGTAGGAAGCCAAATAAGTGTTGAGGAAGGGTTTCCTTATAATACAAAATACCCTACTCATTGCTTTCAATTAAGAAAGAAAGAATTCAATACAACTATCTCAACCCCAGTGTCATCATTGTTTTTCTCTGGTTTCCCTTTTGCCTTAAGCAATAAAAGGATTAATTCTTTATAGTAATTTAAATAGAATTACTTGTTAAAAATCCCCTACCAAGATCAGTAAAAAGGGATTAATTTTAAGCTGCCTTAATCATAATATTTTCAAAAGAGAGAGTATAAAGGAGTAAAGACGAATATAGCTTCATCTGATTTTTTATTGTTTTCTTCTTTTTTATTAGACATTTTCATTATTTACATTTCAAATGTTATACCCTTTCCTAGTTTCCCCTCCTAAAATCCCCTATCCCTTCTCCCTCCCCCTGCTCCCCAACCCACCCACTTCCTCTTTCTGGCCCCGGCATTCCCCTACACTGGAGCATAGAACCTTCACTGGACCAAGGGCCTCTCCTCCCATTGATGACCAACTAGGCCATCCTCTGCTACACATGCAGCTAGAGCCATGAATCTCTCTATTAGTTCTCTTTGGTTGGTGGTTTAGTCCCAAGGAGCTCTGGGGGTACTGGTTAGTTCATATTGTTGTTCCTCCTATGGGGCATCAGCTCCTTGTGTTTTTTATGGAAACTAGGAGCTTGTACTTGCTAGACAGGTGCTCTATCACTGCGTTACACCTTAGCCTAGTCTGTCTCTGTCTCTGTCTCTGTCTCTGTCTCTCTCACACACACACACACACACACACACACACACACATTTTATGTGTATATGTATTGAAAGGCAAAGTATCAGATCAGGACCCCTAAAGTAAAGTTCTTAGACCTAATTCTTAGCAGAAATGAAATGTATTTGTACTAGAAGGACAGACAATGGGGATAACAGATAGAAACAGGAAATAGAGGGAGAGGGGAGAAAGGACTCAGGGAGAGGGGAAGGGGTATTTGTCCAGGAAGGGAATGGGACAAAAGACTGCCTCGGATAAAGAAGAGATAGACGGAGATGTCCCTTAGGCAAATGGCAGGTTATAAAGGTAAAATGGAAAACCCTGTGCTAGGATGAGGTATTTAATTTTGATTGGGCATGTTAATTAGGTGTGGGAGGTTTTGATTGTTGTACATCAATATGTTGATAGCTGGACGTTGGTGATTAGCCTCAGAAGAAGGAAGTGGCCAAATAAAGGTATAGACCTTGGTGGCTAGCTTGAGAAATGTAATCTTAACAGTTTTTAGCAAGTAAAGGGAATGGGAGAGAAGGACAAGGTCTGCCAGAACCATGCTCACTAGGCTTCAGCTGGCTAGACTCCCTTCATGAATTTTCTTAAAATTGCTTATACACAATTATCTATAGAGTCCATGATATTAAGGTTTTAATGCTAAAACATGCTATGAAAAATATTAAGTTTCTCAATTTATAAACTGTTTTTTCTTATAGTGTGTCATACAATACATTCTTGTTGGCCTAAACCAATTCATGAAGATTATGGATAAATATATTTCCTATTTCCGTATACTTTCATTGGACTTTTATAGGGATATACCAAGTCTCTGATTCTTAAATAGTGTGTAAATCATTGTAGACAAGATATTAAACACAGCAGGGTATCAACAGAGATATCTCCATATGCATTTTTGAATTTATGTAAAACTTTTAAAGAAAACTCAAAATAGAATATTTCTTCTTTAGTGTTTGTATCTTGGCAGAACTGTTTTGATTAACATGTCTCCCGGCCTACTATCTTTCCTATGGCAGTTGTCCTAGGGATATCAAAAATGTTTACAGGAAAATGCAACACTATTCAGGAACCTCTGCCTCACAAAGAATCTGGTAAATTATTAGGCTATGGGGGCCAGAGAGGAGAGCTGTGCAGGAGAGGTCTGGAGAAATATCCAAGAAGTCAAATGTCTGGTCTTGAGAGTTCATAGAAGAGAAATGAATGCACGATTCAGAGTGCAGAAGGCCATTAAGTTCAGCACTGCAGACACAAGGCACATTCGTATTCTATAGCTCTTATGTCTTTCACTCTGTTTTATATTATTTTCTGAGTGTGTTCTAAAAAGGTTTCAGATACTGAAGCCAAGTCCTGTCTCTGGCTGCAACAAGAGTAGAATCTAAATACAGCTACACAGAGGCCTTTATGGAATTCTGTAATAGCTAGAAAAGCTGAAAGGAAAAACAGAATGTCTAGGTAGAGAAATTTATATAGGAAATTCCTATAATTGTTGCATATAAAAGGTATTGTCATTTACCTTATTAATCCCCAAATAAATAATGCCGTTTTCTACCTTCAGAGCTTCCATTTCTCTATCAGGTATTTCAATCATTCCTACCCAAAGGCATCAAAATAGGAGGCTGAGGATATGGAAGAATATTTACTGTAGTATGGCGCCCATATTTCTTACTTCATTGTAGTTCTTCATTCACCGTTTCTTAAACGGACAATGGGCACAGTGTGCTACCTTACACAGTGCCTGGTGAAACATTTGTTTTCTGGTTATGATCAAGAAAGAGGGGGCTATGCCTCAAAAAACACTTTCTAGGAGGGGAAAGTTAGCTGTCAATCATCCCATATCATTTTTACTGACAACAGAGACGCTAGATAGACTCACTTCAGCCCCATGCTTTTCACAGTAAGCGCATCTCCTGGCTGTGACTCTGTATATCTGTTTTGTTATTGTTGTTTTGTTTTGTTTGTTTTGGGGGGGGTGCCTTTAGCATCCCTAGGCAGGCCACTTTACTTTGGGAGTCTTAATTTATTCATTCATAAAACAAAGACAATAATGGGACTTACCTTTTTGACTAGCTGAAAGGACTGTGCTGAGTGCTCAAACAGGTTAATGATACACAGTAAGTGCTCAAGAACTGTTTTCTGTTCTTCTCCACCTCAACAAATCTAATCAGTGGTTCTATCAGCCATCTTCATTTAATAGGCTGTTAAGTTTTAAGTGACTTGCTCATTTATAAGTAGGTGATAAACACATTAGAAATAAGGCCTTTGGTTTTTTTTTTATGTTTTTCCTTCCTTTTTCTTCTTTCCTTCTCATTTGTTCATTTGTTCGTTCATTCGTTCGTTCGTTCGTTCGTTCGTTCCTTCCTTCCTTCCTTCCTTCCTTCTCTCCTTTCTTCCTTTCTTTCTTTCTCTCTTTCCTACACACTCATCTGATCCTTCCAAATTGCAACTCTGGTCTTCACAAACAGATGCAGGAATATATAAAAAGCAAACAATCCAATCACAAATATGTATTTCCATATCAGTGACTCTCGACAATATTCATCAGCTTCCTAGATAAGGGACATCAACAAGTTTTCCTCATGATGTACATGCAAAAAGAATGCTGGGAAATCAACTTATGGTCATATAGAAGGAACATTTTCCACATGTTGAAAAAAATTATATGGATTTTACCTTTTAATGAAACAGCAACCACAGCTGTCTGAAATTAAAAGGTAAGATAATTAATTTTTAGACAGTGTTTAGAATTTTAATATTTTTAATATAGGAAGAAGGTCTTGCTTGGAAGATTTTCTAAGTTTATGCTTCGAAAAAATAAAGTGTCTTTTTTTTATATGACAGTATATCCAGTGAGAGCTGCCAATCAATGCATAGGTGTGGGGTCGTTCATGTGAGCTTGCAAAAACATAACAGTGAACACATCCTATCACTCCTTCAGCAACTATTAACTGCCAAGAGCCCCTCGGTAAGAAGTGGGACCTGGAAACCATGTATGTCAGCTATGCTGGAGTTTTTCCTGGCTTGATATTGATCCCCAGCAGCTGTGAGTTCAGGAGGTGATAGCCACACCATCTTGAAGATGGTATTCTATAGCATTTCCCCCCATATTCTTGCACTTATAATCTTTTTTTACCTTTACATCTGTGATGTTTCCTGAGATTTAGGGTATGGAAATATTAGAATTAATAAAAATGTCCTTCCAGTTAAGGGCTAAGCACTGAGAGCCTTACTCTCAGCATTTTAAATATGATGCCTTACTACATCGCAATCTACTGGAAAACAAAGTTTATCTAAGATTGAAATGAGTCTAGGTGTATGGGTACAGGCATAAATATTTAGAAGCTTGATGTTGACACTGGGAACAGCACAAACCTTAGGGATTATGATCTCTTTTCTGGTGGGCTTTTAACTAGGAGAAAGTACCAGGTATGGAATTCCCTCCTGAGGTGCAGACCTCAAATCCAATACGAAAGTGGGCTGTTACTCTATATAGTTTTGCCACTACTGCAACAATAAACACATCTAAAGTTGACATTCCACTATTCAGTATCTAGTAGTGGGTAAGATCAGTGATGTGTTTCCCCCCAGAAGCCTGCAAAGTACCTTCTGATAAAACAAAACAAAACAAAACAAAACAAAACAAAACAAAACAAAACAAAACAAAACCAACCAAACAAAAATCCATGAAGTCAGCAGAGGCATGTTGAAGGGGATATTAGAAAACTTGGAGGGCAGAAATGGGGGCAGGAAATGTGATATTACTCCATTAAATACATGTATGAAACTCTTAAAAACAACAGAAAATGTTGTTAAAATGCAAATTAAATAAAAAAAATTAGAAAAGAAAGTAACTTCATAGATTTGGGCATTTTTCTGTTCCATATTCTACTAAACGTACTGAATATGTTCCTAGCTTTTCTTTTAAGAGCTACTTAAAGGCAAAGGTCTTCCCTGGTCCTCCAGTTCATGGCCAGAGACTTAAACTAAACTCTCTTGTAACTAGTTTCTTTGAACTAACTCAATTGCACTGACTATGTTTCAAAATAAATAGTCTATTTATGTGAGGTGTGTCTGAGTTGCTGTGTATTCTCACCTGTGTGTGTGTGTGTGTGTGTGTGTGTGTGTGTGTGTGTGTGTAAAACTTTATAACAGTATTGGTATTGCATGTGTTTGAATGGTCAGAGAATAAGGTCCCGTTTCTATAAGTGACACTATGAGAATTGAAGGAAGCTTTACTAATGTCTCATTTCCTTCATCCGTTTCCTAAATTCTTATTAAGTCTTTAGAGTACAGTGGGGAAAAACTTGACCTGTGTTTTAAAAGACACTTGAACACGGAAGAGTGGCCAGTGCAGACTGTGAGACACAGGTGTTCCCTGCTCTGTGTTGGCAGTCGCCTGTTCCTGACAGGCTGCCGCATTGGGCACAGTCAGGCTCCCAGGTGGTCTTCAAGGACAGCCTGCATTGCAGCCAAGTCATTCTGCTGAGGGCGAAGAGAGGGCTTGGGCACACAACCAAGCATCTATGGAAGGCAGAGTGAGTTATTGGAAGGCAAGCCTTGACATTTGGGGAAATAATCCCTGACTAGTAATAAAAAAATGATTAATTCTCTTAGGACAGTTATGGAGTATTTAATTCTATTGGAAGGTCAGTGGAGACTGAATGAATACTAAAGAAAAAAAAGATTCTATTATTAACATTTTAACATGATGTTTACTTAAACATTAGCCCTTAGGTGAATCTTAGAACCTAAGAATATACAATTTCTATACATCTCACTGTATATTTTCCTGGGGATGCCAGTAAAGGCCATGGAGAACTATCCAGGAACAAATTGAGACCTTAGTATGATTTCTTCCTTTGAAGCCTGTGTTGGACTCTAACTTTAGGGGCATGGAAAACTGTAGTGATAATTAAAACTCAACCAGACATTCAAGGCAGAGCTTCTTCAGAAAGATGATAATCCAGAGTTCCACAAAGTGTGACCTCACATCCTTGTCTGTTCCCCATTCTACCCTACTATGCCCTCTTAACTGGAAGACTATCCATGTTACCCATTCTGCCTCTTAATTTTATCTTCAAGCTCTCTGGGCTTGTCCTCTCTCCTTCATCTCCAAACAAAAATACATACATCCGAACCCTTGCCAAAACCATTGTGATTTATGGTTTGAAATTTTAGCTTTTTGACATACAAATCCCTCTACATCATTGAGATCATCAGACAACTGTCTCTGGACTATTTCTGAAATAGAACGACGTATTAAATCCATGCTGTTTTACAACTATGATTGGCAACATTTAAAAATGTTTCCCAATGAAGCATGAAATAATTGTATGTCTCATCCCTGAGAGCATCACTGATGGATGGCATATCGTGGTTTTCCCAGAGTCACTTTTCTTGCTTGGATACTTGCATGTTTTGCATGTGCTTCTTCGGGTTCCCTGTCCCCTCCCAGTTTCTGTTTCTGCTTTGACCTCTGCACAACCCCAGGTGGACTTTTCCTACGCTATAGGCCCAAAGTACACTGTGTTTCTTTGCAATGCTGGGCAAGGTATTTTCTTTTAGATAAATGATGCATAGTAGAACAGGAAGAAACACATGTAATTTATGGAAACCAATTCCTTGAGACATGAAATGGATCTATATAAAAATATTCTTCCTAATAGATATCATCAAGTATTTTCCTCATTTAAATCTAACATTTGTCTTAGTTAGCAGAGTAGGAGGATAATTATTTATTTTCCATTTGTGATTTTGATTAAAAGTAAAAATTTGCTTGTAAAGTTAAATAATTCTATCTATCTATATTTGCTAAAAAGAATTAGGAACTATAAACAATATAGACACTATGGCTTAAATTTTTATGGAAATTATATTTTTAACATAAGTCAATACTGTTGAGTTTTTTTAATTTTAATTTTGTGTGGACTGCTTGTAAAGATGATTGTACACCATACATGTGTCCCTGGTAGAAACTGGAAGATGGCATTGGATAATCTAGAACTGGAATTACAGATAGTTGTTAGTCACCACGTGGGTACTGGAACTTAGCCTGGTTCCTCTGTAAAAGCTACTGAAAAATTACTGAAAAATCTCTGCAGGCCACTATGAAACTGTTTTAAAGAATTTATGATTCTTATTTCTGCTGATAAACCTGTTGAATCCATTCATTTGTTTACACTGTACTTGCAGTTCTGATATTAAAGCAATTTGGAAACCTAGAATTCTATTCATATTATAATGATGTTACACCTTTTAGAATTACTTTAATTTCTTGATATCACATCTTTAACTCTCATGTGTGCTTTTCATCTTCCTTCATGCCCTGCCAAGGCAAGTGAAAACTGGGCCTCATGTTAACGAGACTGTTTGCAGCGTGTGATGTATATATATTTTTAAATCACAGTGAGAAAGTACACAAATTAAACAACTTAGAAGAGGACAGGTTTATTTAGGCTTATGGTTTCAGACTATAGTTGGCTGGTTTCAATGTTTCTGGGCCCATGAAACAGCCGAAAAATCATGACAGAAGGATATGAAGTAGTGAAACTCATACAGGAAAGAGAGAGAGAGAGAGAGAGAGAGAGAGAGAGAGAGAGAGAGAGAGAGAGAGAGAGAGAGGGAAGAGAGAATGAGAGAGAGGTGTGGGGAGGGAGAAATAGATGATAGATCCATAGATAGATCCATAGATATGATGAATTATGCAATGGCTGCTTCCACCAAGAAGACCTATCTCTTAATATCCGTTTCAATATAAATTAATCAATGGACATGTCCTTAGATGGTGTTAACATCACCATGATCAGCAACACTGTCAGTTGGGATCAAATCTTCAGCACTTGGAAATTCGAATTGACACTCAATAACTAACCTATAAAATATATACAGTATGCATTTTAAATACATATTATATAAGCCTTTATACTTGTTAGTAGAGATACTATTATGGAAACTCAAATTAAATTGTAAGTAAAAATAACTAGCAAATAAAAACAATTTATTTATTTAGAGATAAAAATACTCTGTTTATGGAATATTTGTGAAAAGTTCTATGTTTATGTTTTCTTAAAGGACAATATTCGAGAACACCACTTATTTAAACTTTTTACATAGCCCTTAGATAAATATGCACTTATACATGTAAAATTGTGGTTGGTGTATGCACACACACACACACACACACACACACACACAGAGATCATCAAATGCCTGGATATCAATATTTGGAAGCATCCTGCCTTTCTTTCTGAATGGTCAATGTTCAACATGCCAGTAAAAACAAATGACTATATTGATTATGCAGTGGTTAGTAATTCTGTTTCTGGAACATAGCAATTCTGTGTGTTCCTTTCCATACTTTGCTTCTTTAAGTAATGGAAGCAATGGGTTTTTCTACGTGCAGTGTTTAATGCCAGCTCCAGTGTTGCTGTGTCTGTCCATCCTCCTTTCCTCTCACCAGGGTATGAGCCACATCTCTGAACTTAACAACACATAAAGCAGCATCTTTAGTCCTGAACAAGGCACACAGTTCAGAGACCTTCTACAGTCGATAGTTCTCGAGCAAAATGGGAACGGAAATAACCATATGCTCAGAGAAAATTTCACAGACGCTTTTAAGTCCTGCTGGCTTTATCCAAGTGAAAACTCAGATGCTTCCAGTCAGAGTTTGTTAAGACCAGCAAGATGAAAGGGACCGAATGCTGTGTAAGTTTCCTCCGGGTGCTGCAGTTACAATTCAAGATCCTTTCAAAGTGTTGAATCCAGGGGCTTACTATCTTTCAGTGCAGAACACTCTTTTCCCTGAAGTAATGTTATGTGCTCCATATTTTATATTTTAGAAAATGTCTGAACTCTTGTGCCATTTTTTGGTTTCACTTGAAATTTTCTGATTGTTTTCTATATATTTTTTTAAATCAAGTATACTTCTGCTTATGAGTTTAAGTGATTTCCTTATCTCTTGAAGAATAATAAATAAATAAATAAAATTCTTTTCTATCTGATTCACGAGCATGCGTAACAGGATCTGGAGAATTGTGATTAGTTACATCAGCGTCACATACACTCCAGGGCTGCGGGAACAGAGCTGAGTATTGTCAGACGATGCTTTGGGGGTTTTATAAGTAACTTTGGGTGAATTGGTCAGCTCCTATTTAATGGCATGCATGGTGAGAAAGCAAGCTATTCAGATATTGTCTCATTGCCTTGAAAAGCTATTGTATTGATGTTTATACCTTGTGTTTAATGTGGACAGACACAATCCACTCAGGGAAGCCCTCAGTGCTGGTTCCCAAGGATGCTCAAGGGCACCCAATGGATTTGTTCAGTAGAAATGTGAAATAAGTTTGTGTTTCAGTCACTAAATTGGACACAAAGTATAAAGTTCATTTCAAGAACTTGCCCCCTAAAGTACCTCCCTAGCCCCACCAAGGAATAGTCTGAGAAGGAATATCGGGTGCATATCTCCCCATGTGCCAGATCATCCTCAGCACCTAAAATGTGCACTTTTACCCACTAAGTTATTGGAACATACTCATAATACCTCCCCTATATTTTCCCTTTTGTTGAACAGATGCCATACCTAAAGATTTCAACACATACTGTCTTTTTTTTTCTGTTTGTAAGAGACTGAATGCTTGAATACACCTCAAATTCATAGGTTGAAGCCAAAATTTAAGTTATGGGAAAGGAGGCCCCAGGGGCATATAATTAAGTCTTGATTAAATTGAGGGGTGGTAGAGACTGTCATGATGGTATTAATGACATTGTATACAGAGAAAGGGAAACAGAAGAGGATTTCTTGGGAAGCAGGAAGGCTCTTAATGGAACTGATTGTTTTTCAGCACCAAATATAGGGCTAAACAGACACTAAATCTTTGAGAAAGAAATTTTCTGTGGTTTACAAAAGTCTGGTATTTTGCTATAGTGGTGGAGGAAGACTGTGACAGTGTTGATATCAGTAGGCCAAAGAAAAGCAATTTATTCACCTGCATCCTTGATTTTGTCTTTTCCTCAATGTTTGTTTTCTTTTTCTTTCTTTCTTTCTTTCTTTCTTTCTTTCTTTCTTTCTTTCTTTCTTTCTTTCTTTCTTTCTTTCTTTCTTTCTTTCTTCTTTCTCTCTCTCTCCCTCCCTCTCTCTCTCTCTCTCTCTCTCTCTCTCTCTTTCTTTCTTTTAAACAAATAGATATTTTCTTTATTTAAAATTCAAATATTATCCCCTTTCCCGGAAACACCCTATCACATCCTTCCTCCCCCTACTTCTATGAGGGTTTTCCTCCACCCACCCACCCACTCCCACCTCCCCACCCTCGATTGCCCTACACCAGGACATCTATAGAGCCTTCATAGGACCAAGGATTTCTCCTTCCACTGACGCATGACAAGGCCATCTTCTGGTGCATATGCAGCTGGAGCCATGTGTACTCCTTTGTTGATGGCTTAGTTCCTGGGAGTTCTGGGGAGTTGTTTGATATTATTGTTCTTTTTGTGGGGTTGCAAAGCCCATCAACTCCTTCAGTCCCTTCTCTAAGTCCTCTATTAGGGACCCCACACTAGCCAGGCTAGCTCTTACTTTATAGTAAGCCATTACAAATAATCAGTAACTACATCCTATTTATTACCTAGCACTGTAGTCTGACTTTCAGACTTACTGAGTTCTTCTAAAGAGTTTCAAGTATAGCAAACAAAGAAATTTCCTGTATTTTTATTTCTTAGGTAGTATAATGGAAATGGAATGTGTTGCCTGCATCAGTTGTCAATTTTGAAAAAGAATATTTTAAATGTATGGATGAAATTTTATCATTTGGAGGATGAGCATTTCAATGCTGTTTCGAGTGATTTGATTCCTGGCATGATTACTTATTTATTCTTTGGAATAACAATAACAATTAGGTTAGTGGGTAAATTATGATCAAAGTAGGTCATATACATGTATGAAAATGTTTCAATTAGACCTACTATTTATATAATAGCTGATAAAAAATAAGGGTGGGACATGTTAGCCCTATGTGGAGGCAAGGGTGGGCTTAGCATTAAATCTAGTGACACTGAATCCGTAGGAGGAAGAAATGCTTCCCACTGTCTTGTCATGCACTATAGGCCTGAAATGTTGAACTAAGGGGATAATAAAAATCCCAGCCTTCAAACATGCTTTGATCTCTGTTACAGCACAGCTAAATGGTGCTATTGCCTTACGTGGAGGAACAGGAAGAGACACAGGGCAAAGTTAATATCAAAACTTAATTTATATTAAATCACTTTGCTACTTTGCTGGTCATTTTCAACAGAAATTTACATCCTCCCTGTGTTTTCTTCATGCATGGAACAGGAAAAACAAAAGGTGATTTGCGAAGCAGAGGCGTAGTGACAGCGAACAGGGATTTTTTTTTTTTTTTTAATTTGTTCTTTCCTGTGAATTGGCATAGGCACCACGAAGAAGTTAAAATGCAGAGGTTAATTGAAAAATGAGATAAACAAAGCCCCTTGAAGGTCTCTGAATAATTTCTCCTGGCAGCATTGACAGTCTACAACCATGAGCCACTAACACCTACATAGAGATTTAAAAAAAAAAAAAGCTAAAGTTAATTGTCTTTCTGTTCCTTCCAGCTCATTTCAGCCCAATTATAACCGGGAAAAGTCATTCTGTCTAATTTGCATTAATGCACCTCTATGGAAAAATAGCTCAGACAGTACATTTGATTGTATTATTATTTTTTTTGATGTTATGGACATCTTTAAAATACCTGTCACAATTCCCAAAGGTAAACTATTTGTGAAGTTCCAAATGGCAATTCTGAAATTTTAAGATGCCTTTAAATTACAGATGTCAGCAAAAGTCTTGAGGAGATAGTATACTCTGGAGTCTGTCAATGGTGCCACCAGTGTGTCTCTCAAGAGCCTCTCTCTGTGCACCTTCTGACCAGGCCTACATCCTGGATAAAGACGCTCAAGGGAGGGAGGTTGAGATGCAAGGCCAGGTCACGCAGCTTTGGAGAATGAGACGACTTTGAAATCCACACCAACAAACGTCAAATTCCTTAGCACTACAATAGAATGCTGCCTCTTTACTGCTATTCTATGCTTATTTTGATTTGAGTGGCATGCATAGTGGTATCAACTGAACTTCCCTTTCTTCAAATCAATATGAAAAGAACATCTGTTGGTAGGGCAGGGTATCAACTACTAGGTCTGTTCCTTGGCGGTGAAGTTCACTTGCTCATTTGAGCTACTATATAAATCTGTAGTATTTACACTATTCTGTTTACCGGTGAAAGTGTCTCTGAACCTAAACAATGACCAATGGTTTTGTGTGTGTGTGTGTGTGTGTGTGTGTGTGTGTAGTGTATAAGCAAGTTAAGAAGTGTCAGTGACTTCAAGCAGTGACTTCAAGGGAATATCTTTGGTTTTTTTTTTTTTTTTTAGTCATGCAACAGAGATCATCACAAGTGATGATTAGACATCACTGAATAAGCTTGATAGCTTGTTTTTTTCTTGGAATTGTATGGAAATATTAATTTTATTGCTTTTCACTCAGTCTAGGAGCAGAAGCTGAATGTATTCAGAAACATTTGTATAAATAGGTGTGAGTTTCCACAGGGGCTTTTGTTTTGAAGTGCTGAGCTCCTGGCCCCTTTTTGTGCCTTTCTGCTACTAAAGTGCTCATAATCACTAGGAGCATCTGGCCACAGACGATCGTTCCTCATTAGAAGGACACAGCTCTGAGGCTATTAGAGCTTCTTTGTGCTGAACACTGGGCTCTGACTATATCGCCCTATCTGTACACTGCAATGGTGTCTCTCTGCTGCTCCTTCTAGCCTAAGGTATGTGTTTGGCAGTTGCTCAGTGACTGAGTTTCTAAAACTTGAGATGGGAAAGCAACAGAGACTCCTTGTTGGCTAACATCCTGGTTTCTCTGTTTTCTGCTGTCTGCCAGCACTAAATACTAAATCCACGAGTGCGATGAAGAAGTGAATGTGGAATATCTTGGGGGTGGTATAGGATGTTTGCATCTTCAAAGTCAGCATTAGGTTCATGGCCTCTTGATTCAGTCAATGTAAGCCATTCCAGGAGAAGGAAAACAGGACTGGGAGTAGAAATCCCAGCTCCTGTCAAAAACCTTTTGGGCATGAACATTATCCTCACTGAGGGGAGGAATTATTTCCCCACTGCTTCTCTGGGGCACACATGAGTTCCGGCCAGGCACTGGAGAGAAACTGGCTCACTAGTCAGTCTTTTTCATCATCCTAACAGTTTTTGTTTGGCCTTCACAATATGCAGCCACATGCAGTCGTGCCAGCTCATCCTCCTCTGGTTCTGACCCTCTTGCTTCTGCCATAGAAAGAACAGTAGAGTCTGCCTGGGTGAAACATATTGTGTCTCCTCCTAGAGTCGTGGGAAGACCAGGTTGGGAGGGGACAGTGGTAGTGTTGGGGACACGTGGCTACTTAGACTTGCTTCCAGACACTCATTCAGTTTTGGTTCTGGGCATGGAGACTGAAAGCAGGCTTACTGCTATAATTCCTGAAGAAAGGGAAATTAAGTCAGGGCAGTTAACATGATTGCTCCACTGCTCAACTGGAGAAGGAGGGAGGGAGAGAAGAGGGAGAGAAGAGGGATGGGAAGGAGGAGGGGGAGGTGAAGGAGAACAGAGAGGGAGAGAGAGAGTCAGAGAGACAGAGACAGAGAGACAAGAAGACAGAGAGTCAGAGAGAGACAGAAAGAGACAGAAGACATAGAGAGTCATAGAGAAAGACAGAGACAGAGAAACTCCAAGAGATATAGACACAGGGAGACACAGAGAAACAGAGAGAGGGAGGGAGGAGAGAAGACTTAGAATTTAAAATATACATAGCAGTTACAAACAATGGGGGAAAATAGAAACATACTGTTGTTAGTGACAAATACATAAGAAATGTCAAACTGTGATGACTGCTGAAGCTTTTCCCAGAAAGGTTTCTGGTAGGAAGAGCAGTGGTAGCTGAGAAAAGCAAGTAGCAGAAGGGGAAAACAGTTTCCTGAGCAAAACACCTGCCAAGCCCTGAGACACAGTTATTTAGATTTTAATTTTGCTCCATTTTTAAAACCATGTGTTTAGGGTGCAGCCCTTCCCATATATAATTGTATTGTATTCAGCACAGTAAATGACTACACACACACACACACACACACACTCCACACGTACACTCACAGACAGACAGACAGACAGACAGACAGACAGACAGACACACACACACACACTGGAAAAAGAAGGAAACTTTTTTCTGAAAAAAAAAAGAAAGAAACTGTTCACATATTAAAGAAAATTTGAAGAGATTTTAAGGGATCCCTTAGGGGGTGACACAAGCCTGAATGATGAGGCAGATGAGAAAAACTTGTGAGGACTGGTGTAGACTGACTTAGCTGGAATGTGGGCCACTGAAAACTGTCAAAGAGTTAGTTGAAGAGGGGAGTGACTGGAAAGATTGGAAAGGGGTTCTAGATGCAAAATGGCTGCAGTAATCACACCTGTTCTTTTGCCAAAGTTTTATTACCTCTGTTTGTTTCTGTCTTATTTTTTGTAGAAATGGTGATTTCCCAATATCTATTTGAAATAAATATAGATTTAAGTAAAGTATGTCATAATTATTCTATTTGAATGGTAATTATGGGATTTATAAAAGTCTGAATGTGCTGGTACACTCTAGATGGCTTGTGTGGCTGGAGATAAGACAAAAGTTTAAGCTTGCACAGGAAATTTTTGTTTGCTACATAACCTCATCCAGAGCCAATGTCCAGGTCTAAATATTTGGGTGCCTCTCTGTGTAGTTCTTGTCTGTTTGATACTGTGGTTCTTGTCTGTTTGATACTGTGGATATCCATTAAATTGATATCCAAACCCAAAAGACTTTGTTATAGAGACATCTGCTAGCAGAATTTAGAAATTTTGTTAAGAGAGAATGATAGGTTAGTTCCTATCTTGTAGGAAGGTTTGTTCTGAGTAAAATGTAAAGTTCACTTGCCAGTGCCTTATAAACAAAGCTCCATGTGTGTAAGCATCCCATCAGATCAAAACATCACATGAAACCCTCTTCAGCTCAAGGGCAGAGCCGCAGTATTTCTTATGAGGGTTGGCATCACATGTTGGATGTTTAATGTGAGTTAAAACTTAGCCATCTTTAGCTTCTTACTTCAAGAAGAACTTTGCAAATTATACCAAGAACTAGTCTGAAAGAACAAGCAAGGACACTTAAAGTTAAATAAGAATATAATGTCTTTAGAAATGGACATGAAAACTAGCATGCCTTTGCCAACCGTAGCCCCGAATTTATTGCCCTGTGCCTCTCCTATTAGCATTGATAATTAAAGTAGTATAAGGAATGTCTTGTATTTGATGTTAATAGTGTCGTGCTGGCTGCTGCGGGACCCTGGGCCTGATCTTTAAACCCTCTGCAGGTAAATCTTTGAGTTCACCTTTAAAAAGCACATTAAACATTCTGGAAGAGAGTCTTTAAACTTGTAGGTTCTCCAGTGATCTCTTAAGTGTCAGAAGCTCAGATTAGAGGGTAGCATGTTATAATCGGCTGACTGCTACCCATGCTGTGTAGAAACTGGACAGCATAGAAGCCTGGCAATGTGGATCTTACGCTTCTATTTTTGCCTGAGGTTAACCTTGAGGATCTACTGAAGCCCTGAAGAAAAGAGCAATATGACAGAACTATATTTTCTTTTTTTGCATGACCAAACCCCTCTATTTATTTATTTTTTAATTGAAGCAAAACACTTGCTAAAGTTAGTGATGATGAATATCTTGTCAAGTAAATGTGGGATCAGATCATTATTTAGTTAAAGGCATTTGAATTACACATTTCTATGATGTTTTATGCATCTTGATAGTTTCATGAATTCTTTTCTCTCTCTCTCTCTCTCTCTCTCTCTCTCTCTCTCTCTCTCTCTCTCTCTCTTGTCTTTTAAAGCCAAGGAGTCCACTGAGTGCTTCAAAGTTATGTGCGTGTGTGTAGGATAATCTCCTGAGCACAGACAGCCTCCCAGGGCATCCTTGGAGGAAGGCAATGCAAAGCTGTGCATTGCCAAGTGCTCCTCATCAATTGATGAAACTTAGTGAGTCTTAGTTTTAATCATCATGTACTCATGGAAGCTTCTTCGAGAGGGTTGGGAGGGTATTGTGATGTCATTAGAAGTTAGTTTAATACTACATCCACTTAGCAGAATAATAATAATAGCAGGATCTCCTAGTGTCCTGTGACATGCCTAGCCACATGTTTTTAGCAACATTAACAGTGCCAGTCATTGATTTAGTCTTATAGGGTGAGCTTTAACTATAATCCAGAAGTGTTTGCTTACCCTCATAGGTTTTCCTCCACTATTGTAGCAGTGGGTATGTGACTTGCCAGGCTGGTCATTACTGTAGATCACGGGGTTAATATCTGCGTATGACTAATGACTACCTTACTCCCTCAGTCTCATGGCAAAGCACCTCTTAGCACTAGGAAAGCTGGTTAGTAGGGACGAAGCATCTAGCTTGGCACTGGCTTGATTTCTCAGGGTGCTATGGCTCAGGTTTGTGGTGCTTTCAGCAACATGGTTTACTCTTAAGTTCTGGAGGGTAGCCAAGAAAAGTGGCAATAACCTAACTGTTTGAGGGCTAATGGGACCCCAATAACAACCAATGCCAAAAAGAAGTAATTCATACCTGGCCTATAGGGTCTAGGAGAGACGTTGCTCCTACCCACTGCCATTATAGGGTAACTCCATATAAACTCTCTCTCTCCCCTCAAATATATATATATATATATGCAAGTTTTAGGAAGTTTCTTTTTATTGGATATTTTCTTTATTTACATTTCAAATGTTATCCTCTTTCCTGGTTTCCCCTCCGAAAACTGCCTCCCCCATACTCTCCCTCCTCCCCCTGCTCACCAACCCATCCACTCCTGCTTCCTGGCCCTGGCATTCCCCTACACTGGGGCATAGAGCCTTCACAGGACCAAGGGCCTCTCCTCCTATTGATGACAAACTAGGCCATCCTCTGCTACATATGCAGCTGGAGTCATGAGTCCCACCATACTCTTTGGTTGGTGGTTTAGTCCCTGGGAGCTCTGGTTAGTTCATATTGTTGTTTCTCCTATGGGGCTGCAAACCCCTTCAGCTCCTTCGGCCCTTTCTCTAGCTCCTTCATTGGGGACCCTTTAGGAAGTTTCTGTGGCAATATGTTTCCATATGGCCTTTTCAATTCTTTAATCTTAGTTCTTCCTCCTCACATTCTGTACTCTTCTATGCGCACTCATCTCCCAACCCGTTTAATTCTTGTTACTCCAATAAATAGTTTCATTTTTAAAGCCAATTGTACTGTGTAACATACTTATGAGCAGGGCTATTTCATCATATGTGTAGTTCGACTTCTACTCATAGTAGGTGGGAATTAGAACGGCTTGCACACTGGGGCTGGAATCAGTGTCATCTTAGAATTCTGCAGTCAGTGTTAACCATGCACAACCCTCAGAGCTGGATGATTACGAGTATTTTATTTTTAAATTTGTCACATAGTGTGGGGCAATGGGCTATGCACAGACAGCCTGGTTTTCAGCTGAGGCTAGATCTGGAACCCTGGGAGAACCCGATGGGTGGTATTTCCCACCTACATGTGACAGTAAGCATTCAACCATGTCTCCTGGACTCCTGGTTCCTGCTGAAGTTACCGCCCCCACAGACCCCACAGGAGAAGCGTGTGGCTAGTAGTCACGTAGACAATGTTCCAAGCTTCTGACCTTCAGGCTACACTCCTCCCCAGTTGCTTAGCAACAGTAAGATGACAGCCCACCATAAGAGGGGCTGGTTGGCCCCACCTCGCTCTCTTTTCTCTCTTCTCCTCACTCTCTCCTCTCTTCTCTCCTCATGCTCTCCTTGTTCTCTCTTACTCTCTCTCCCTCTAACTCTCTCTTTCTTACTCTCTAGTCTTTCTTCTCTCTCTCCTTTTCCCCCTTCTTTTCTCTTGGCCATGAATGGTCTCTCTTTCTCTTCTATGTTCTCTCTTTCTCCCTGCCTTTCTACAATAAAGCTCTAAAATCATAGACTGTCTCTGTTCATCAAGGCCCGCTGCACTTGGACAATAGGATAGGCTTTCCTCTAATGAGCTGTTTCTAGTGCTCCAGTCAAGGCCCAGACTAAGAACTCTCACCTGTGTGGGAACCTCTCTCCCTCTGCTCTCTCTCCCATAACCCCAGGACCGAGGGTGTCGCCCTGGGGCCCCTGGAATCGGGGGCTGCCCCTTGTCCACCCCTCATTGAGTGAGGTCAGTGGCTTAGATGCCAACCTAGGGCTGAGTGGAAAGTATCAGGCAGCCCTCCAGTGTCCGCCTGCCCAAAGCATAGGAGGAACTCTGGCCAGATGTGGGCTCTCTTCCCCCTCCTTCCTCTACACCCCCTTAGTTCCAACAACACAGCAGTAACTTGGTAACATTATCCCAGGCCCCTGTGTATTTAAGACAAACTCAGACTATTCTATATTCTATCCATATTAAACACACATGGGAATTAGTGTAGATTTTCTAGAATGCATAATTAAAATCCCTGACCTCCTCTGCTAACTTTACCTTTTTATAGGTAATACTTTAGAGAAACAATAGGATTATTTTATTTAGTTTAATTTTTAATAAAAATTGTAGAAATCAAATAGAAAAATTTCAATCAGGCTTAGTGTTTGAAGGGTTTTCTTAAGTGTTAAGCCTTGCTTGACAAACATGAGATCAGCAAATCCTATTTCATTAACTAGGGAAACTACCATTCTGAGCTTATTTATATCACGTTAATATTAGATATATATTATTAGTTTAGAATACAGAGAAAATTCCAAAATGAAGGGGGAGAGAACACAGTTTCACATTCATTTTACAAGAAAATCCCTCACCTGGGGACAGATGCTAATACTTATGTTACACATGAAAAATGTCCCACTGACAGCAATGATGTACTATGAAGACAAGCGGGCCAAAATCGGAGAAACAATTCAAACAAGAATATTCTAAAAGTTAAAGAAGGAGCAATCCTGTGGCTCAGGTATAGATAGGTGTCACATCTGGGCTCCCAGCTTCTGCTGGAGTCGCAGGGTCCAGGGAGCAGCCAGTGAGCCTGGATGTTGTTACTACTTGTTACAAAGACTCTTAGTCAGGACAACATAAACACTTCTCTCAGTTACTGATTTTGAAAAGGTGCAGGCCAAATTCCAGTGCTCCTTTTCTTTGTTTGGTTTGTGAATGTCGTGTTATGTGTATAACTATGCACTTGCTAGTGTGGGCACGTGTAGAAGGACCCTCAGGAGCATTTGTGTTCACCTTCATATGGGTGTCAGAGATCAGCATAGGATATCTTCCCTAGACCATTCTTTATCCAGTGAGCTTCAGAGATCCGTTTACTTTCTCTACCTCCTCAGCACTGCCTTTAAGGGTGCTTACTGCAAGACCCAGTGTTACAGGGGTTTTGGATGCTCAAATTTCGGTCCTCAGATTGCATAGGCACTTTACCAACTGAGCCTCTTTCCTGATTATCCAAGATCCCTTTTGAACAGTAAAGTGCTTACATTTTAGAAACACTACACTGCAAAACAGAATTTAATGTCTAACTACCTGAGCACAGTGTATTGTTGTTGTTGTTTTCTTTCTTTCTTCCTTTCTTTCTTCCTTTCCTTCTTCCTTTCTTCCTTCCTTCCTTCCTTCCTTCCTTCCTTCCTTCCTTCCTTCCTTCCCTTCTTCTTCTTCTTCTTCTTCTTCTTCTTCTTCTTCTTCTTCTTCTTCTTCTTCTTCTTCTTCTTCTTCTTCTTCTTCTTCCTCGTCTTCTTCTTCTTTCTTCTTCTTTTCCCTTTTTATCATGCCCTGGGCCTTGGAAGTCTCAAAATCAACAGTGGTCTGAGAGACTGAAATAAGCTCCTGTTTCATTATTATCAGCGTATTCTTAAGGCTTAATGCCATTTTAATTGCCCTGTAACTAAATCAGTAACTTCACTTCTCAATTAGAACCTTAACTGCCCACAAGCGTAGAGCTAAGTTGAGGTATTTATGGTGCTGGCGCATTTACACAGCAGTTGGAAGCTGTCTTGACTTAGGAGTGCTGTAAAGAGTTGCTAGTCCCACCAGGCACATCTAGCATGGTAGGCGCCTACAGATGAAAAAATTATTTTTCTTCAAACAGCGTGTTTGAGTACATGGTCATTTTGAGTCATTTTCTTTCACCTGTTTTCACCTATGTCCTCTTGAGCATAGTGTAGGCTGTTTTCTTTCAGATATTAGCTTAGGATAACCAATATAAAGTTTCTAGCTCATTTCTAATTCATGCCTTCTCTATATCCCTCTGCAGTTTTGAGCAACCATCCTGGAGATCTGGACAGGGGAAGAGTTGTGGCTTGCTCTTAACTATCCTTGGTACTGTATCCTGGCCCCCCTGTAGTGTGTGTAGTAGGCGTTTGAGAGAATAATTCAAACTTTGTTATTGACCTGGTGTTGAGCTCTTTTGTGTTTTGAGGTTTCTCCAATTAAAAGCAAGTGGTCCTTTCTTTGCGCTACAAAGATTGGTGTTTAAACCACACCAATCTATGAGGTTCATGTGTAGATGCCTCCGTTTACTGGAATCTCCTCATGGCAGCAACGGTGATGTAAAGGAGGCTGCTTCAGATGTACTTCTCCGGCCTTGAGCTGCTCACCTCACTGGGTGTGTACCTTCCTTTGCATTGTTTCTATTTCACAGATTGGAAACTCAAGTATCTGTGTGATAAGAAGCAGCTGCGCTCTTCTATAGGCTCAGAGGGCTTCTCAGTAATACAAAAAACTTCCCCAAACAAATAACAAGATGCTTTGATTTGGTTTCAGTATTGTAGCGAAAACTACTCTTCATAGAGGAACAACTATCTAGACTTGCCACTGCTTGACATGAGATAAGTCATCCGTTTATTTTTCTATCTATCTATCTATCTATCTATCTATCTATCTATCTATCTATCTACCTACCTATCTATCATCTATCTATCTTTATGTGGGGTGTGTGTAGTTTGTGTTTGTGTCTCTATATGTGGTGTGGGGGACATCTAGGGGCCCTGGGGATTTCTAGTGCATTTACACTATGATTTCACACTGCCTTATGATTATGGATAAAGATGTAAGCTATCAGCTGTTCTTTTGCACTTCCATCAGGAACTCTTCACCTTGACATCAATTAAACACTTTTAAAAATTAGTTAGCTTTCTTATTGTGTTTGATTATAGCAATGGAGATGTAGCTAAGTCAGTTTCTGCTTGTGCTTTCCTTCCCTGCCCATCCTTCCTAGTAGCAGCAATCTCTTCTGGTAAATCTTGCGAGTTTGAAGCATCTGAAGCCTGTAGTATGGTAAGGGGAAACTTGGGTGCAGTTTAAGACTTTCAAGCTTTAAATGGAGGAACATAAGCAGAGTAATTTAATAAAAAAGCCTGTAAGAGGAACATAACGAAAACAATATGAGTGAACGTAAGGGATTTACAGAAAAGTTGAATAAAATCAGACTGCTAGAAACTGATATGTTGCTTATTTAAACCAGTGCTGGAATGTAGCTAGATGCAAGTCATGCAGTGATATCTTAGACTTGCTCTCACTCTTTCCTAGCTTTGTTGAGTTCTGGTGCCTTCTGCTGTGCATGGGGTGGTGGACACTTCTGTGTGGATCAAATAAGCTGGTTATCAGTCCATGAGGCATTTCAAAAGAGGCACAGAAACACATTACAACACAGCCAATAGTGCTACATTGGACTACATTGGACATTACAATAATGATGTTTAGCTCTAAGCCACTATCAGGAGGGTATGTGATACTGCATGAATCTGGCTTTCTCCACAAAGTGATTTAAATTCATAAATGATAAGTGATTTGTTTTTAATTGTGAAGAGATTTTATGACAGCTCCTAGTCATGGGTGAATCATCCTTCTTGGTCTACTCATAAATAAAATGTAGATTATGAAGGAACAAACTTAAGGGAGATATTGTATGTAAGACATGCAACCTAGTGCCTTTCACATGTTAATAGTTCAGGGGACAGAGTACTGGCTAGTTTTGTGTCAACTTGGCACAGCTGGAGTTATCACAGGGAAAGGAGCTTCAGTTGAGGAAATGTCTCCATGAGATCCAACTGTAAGGCATTTCCTCAATTAGTGATCAAGGGGGAAAGGCCCCTTGTGGGTGGGACCATCTCTGGGCTGGTAGTCTTGGTTCTATAAGAGAGCAGGCTGAGCAAGCCAGGGGAAGCAAGCCAGTAAGTAGCAACTCTTCATGGCCTCTGCATCAGCTCCTGCTTCCCTGACCTGCTTGAGTTCCAGTCCTGACTTCTTTCAGTGATGAACAGCAATGTGGAAATGTAAGCTGAATAAACCCTTTCCTCCCCAACTTGCTTCTTGGTCATGGTGTTTTGTCCAGAAATAGAAACCCTGACTAAGACAGACGGGTATCACAATCCAGTCACTGTGATCATTGAGAGCAATGGTACATTTGAGTCATAGTTCACTTTGGCACATTCTTTCAAATAGAGGAATACCAAGTAGTCTTAAGTTCACGTAAAAGCTCTTGATTGTGTATTTGTGAACATTGGCATGCACAAGGAGGTCAGACGTCAACCTTGGGTATCACGTCTCAGGAGTGATCCACCTTGTTTGTCTGAGACAGGGTCTTTCATTTGTCTTTGACTCAGTTTTTAGAGAAGGCTGGCTGCCCACAGCTCAATGGATTCTTCTGCCTCTGCTTGCTGATATTGGTGTTCCTGGGTAGTGTTACCATGCGTGCCTCCTTAAAAATGGATTCTGGAGGATTAAACTCAGGCCTTCATTCTTGCTTGGTAATCACTTTACCTACTGAACGATTTTCCAAACCTTTATATCATTAACGAGATAACAGTAGTGTGCTACAAAAGCTAGCTTAAGTTATATTTACAGATTCATAGATTTTAAAAAGTCAGAAAAGTGAGAGTTTTCACTCATTTGGGATATAAGTAATGAAACAGTATAAATTTTTCTTTCTCTGGCTGACTGCTTGCTTTTAATATTTATTTATTCTTTGTTATTAGCAAGGTAGTCCCAAAGAGATGTTTAGCTATTTCTTAATTTCCTTCCTTCCTTCCTTCCTTCCTTCCTTCCTTCCTTCCTTCCTTCCTTCCTTCCGTCCTTTCAAAACAATGTACCACTGAATATTCTAGCCTGTCCTCAAGCAGGGCAGCTTTCTGCTTCAGGCCTTCTGAATTCTGGGCTTATAGTCAGCCATTGATACTTGTCTCTTTATTAAACATTTTGAGACTTGAAACTTGGGTGAGTGTATTAAGTACTGAACTGTTGCATATATTGTGACTTTGCATCGAAACTGGGTTTCTTACAGCCCTAGAAAGTCTTGACCATGTAACTTCTGCTTCTCTTGCCCCAACCTGGAATTATAGGATCACAGGTATTATCCATTTCTGCACCAGGCTAATCTTTTTTTTTGTGTGTGTGTGTGGCATTTCCATTTATTTTAGTTTGAGGAATTTCATTTAAGGGAAGTGTAGGCATTTTATTTTGAAAGCTTTATTTCCAGCAGCTTCTTTTATGACTCCTGACCTTTATGTCCTATTTAGAAAGTCTTTTCCCTGCAAAAGACCATAAATTTACCTACCAAAAAATCCCTCTGAAATTCATGGCATTTAAAACTTTAATTCATTGGAATTTATTTTGATTGGTATAGTATGCTTCCAGCTATTTTAAATTATTATTATTTTTTATGTAGACTACAGGAGCTCACACCTGTAGCAGGGGATCTACATGGGTTCAAACAAATACAAAGTGCCAGTAAGAAACAGTCCCTGTGCACACAGGAAGGCTGGCACAAGTCCCTGCTCCCTCCTGGCGGCCCCTTCACATCACAAGGGGGAGCCTTCGTGCTTTAGCAAAGACTTGCCCAGCCAGCCCCTCTATTCCCAGCTTTTTGTGCAGCCTAGATTTGTTTCTTTTGGTCATGCAAAACAATGTATTGAGATGGCCATATGAAAAAGAGTGTTCTACAAGGTAAAAATCCTAAATATTGTTGAAACTGATTAAGATATATTCTTCTGCATAAGGAAGAGGTTTAACATTTATTTAATTATTCTTTCACTCCCAAGACAGTTATTGAAATATACTTTCTTAATAATGGAGTTCAGATCTGTGTTGATAGCTGAGGTCTTAAAGTGAAAAATCTAGGCAGCCAATTCCCCACCCCCCTTCTTCTGAATTTGCAATAGAAGCCTGCATGTGTCACAGATAACATAATGAATACTAACCAGTACCACTCATTCCATATTTGTTTATCAAATGATCACACTATTTAATTAACTAAACATATTTTAATTTACTCTCACTTGTTGGTATCATGCAGTTGCAAAATTTTGTTACCTCCACATTTGTGGATCTAAGGCAACTGCAGAGTATAGTCTATGGTGTCCAATCAATAGTAGATTGATATTGTCCTAATTTTTTCCTCTGTATAATACAGAACACTGTGGCTGTTTTGAGTGCAAGCTGCTTGTACTGTGACTATCATTTGCACTTTACCTTCTAGAACATGCTATAAGAAATGTACTCTGTCAGGCTGTCTCTTTTCCTGGCTCTGAAGCATATGCATTTATGAATGTTCAGATGATAAGTGTAGTATAAATGTGAAGTCCTCTCAAAAGACGGAAAAGGGCTCCCAACTATTCTTCGAGCACATATCCAAGGCTAAACATACGGCCCTGTCATCACAATTTCCTACATCCCCTTTCTTGTGGTTTTAACCTTCTAGTTTATTTATTACTGGAAGGCCTTATCTCTCCAGCCTGCTGCTCCAGACTGCTAGGCCAGGATGCAATGAAAACATAAAGCAAGGGAACCGCGGATGATCGTAAAATAGAAGGGAAATGGCCACAGCCTCCGCTGTGCTGCAGCTGCCCAGGTTTTATAGCCTGAGCCAAACCGTTGCACAGTGCTGGTCATGCTTAGCTCTCTTTTCATTTGGCATCACCAGTGAACCTTAGACTTCGCGAATGTGAAGGTTGTTCACCGAATTCCAGGAAAATTGTCAGCCGAGGAAGAAGAGAAAGGATATATAGCTGGAGGACCTCAAATGCCAAGATGCCTTTTAAAGGGCAAACAGCCTCTCCGGTGAAGAAATGTCATGCAATGAGATATCGGGCAGGAGGAGGGTGGAGGGGAGTTGAGAAGTCCTCTTTTATGTTTTCCCTCCTTTCCAGTGTATCCCCTTTAAGAAGTGATCCAGCCAGAGACTTGAGTCCCCTGCTGGTTGACTGAAAGTAGCAAACTGGGTGACAGCTGAGTCAGTTCTTTCTGGGAGCTCATCTGGCATGTGTGTGCCAGGGTTTTTTCAGGCTGTGCCAAAAGAGAAGAATGACTTCACTAAGTCTGAACGCGCTGCACACCCTCAGTAAACAGTATCCTAACAATACAGCGTTAATATTTTTGTAGCAGTAATAACGATGACGGTATGTTTTTGATCATCAAGTTCAAAGACACATTTTGAGTGCTAACGTATGATTTTCATAAAGGCCGAGTAAATGGTACTTGCAGTGGTCAGCTGACTCGAGTGTCGATCGATACTCTCATTTTAGAGGAAAAATTTCCAATTCCTATTGCAATGTAATAAATTTAATTGTTCAATGTACCCACAGCTAGAAATTTACGTGTGTAGAATACAAACCTAAGGAAATGAAATGCTCTTTATTAGGTTTTGAAAAATTAAAAAGGTTAAATAACAAAAGATACTACTCGTATTTGTGGGACTAATACAATATTTAGACATATGAGTATAATGGATAAAAATCATCCAGAAAAGTGAGGATATCTGTCCCACCAAATATCATTTTTTGTAGCGATAATATTAAAAAATCCTCTCTCCTTTTTAAATATTTATTTATTTATTTATTTATTTATTTATTTATTTATTTAATGTATATGAGTGCACTGTAGCTGTCTTCAGACACACCAGAAGAGGGTGTCATTACAGATGGTTGTGAGCTACCATGTGGTTGCTGGGAATTGAAGTAAGAACTTTTTTTTTTTTGAGAATTTTCTTTTTTTAATTTTTTTATTAGATATTTTCTTCATTTGCATTTCAAATGCATCTCCTTTACTAGTTTCCTCTCTGAAAGTCCTCTATACCCTCCCCCTGCCCTGCTCCTCAACCCACCAACTCCTGCTTCCTGGCCCTGGCATTCCCCTGTACTGGGGCATATAATCTTCACAAGACCAAGGGCCTCTCCTCCCATTGATAGCTGACTAGGTTCTAGGAGAACAGATAGTGCTCTTAACCTCTGAGCTATCTCTCCAGCCCAATTCTCTCCCCTTTTAAAAGGAATATGCTATATAATGAATTATAGTTACCCTCTTTTGTGATACCCATTTACCAGATCTCCATAACTTCCTCTTCCCAGACTCTGGTAAGCACTCTTCTACCCTTGCTTCTTTGAAGTTGAGTTTTTGACTTCCAAATATGACATGTGGTACTCAGTTTTCAGTGTCTAGCTTATTTCACTTGATCATAATATTTCCCAGATCCATCCAAATTCCTTTACTTTATCTACTGTTAAAGAATGAAGGTGATCTAAATAGACACTAAGAAGGAAGTTGTCAGAGATGGAATTCTAAGCAGTTATTAAGGAAATGAAAAGGAACTAATCATTTTATTTCTGAGCTCAGCCACTTAAGCCAAGAGATCAGAATATATTTCTGTGCCTCCACCTTTGCATATGTGCAATGCTGTGATTGCACTATCTGCTCCAGAAAGTGGAATGGGGAGGGAATGAATGAGCCACATAGACTTTGAACATTGTGAGGAACACAATAGACAATAACTGTTATACCTCCTCAAAGCTGTCCTTTTTCTGTATTTGCAAGAGAAATGGACAAGCTATTTGAAAAGAAAATGTAATAAGCACATATATTGTCATCCACAGAAAAGTGGTATAACATTCATTATATTAATGATCCTTGTCATCTCCGTGGCTTGAGTTATGATCGTTTCATATTTTACCCTGTGTATTTCTAAAATTTATTCTTAAACTTTTATATGCTGGGAAGTGGTGGCACACACCTTTAATCCCAGTACTTGGGAGGCAGAGGCAGGCACATTTCTGAATTTGAGGCCAGCCTGGACTACAAAGTGAGTTCCAGGACAGCCAGGGTTACACAGAGAAACCCTGTCTTGAAAATCAAAACAAAACAAAACAAAACAAAACAAAACAAAACAAAACAAAAGCAAAGCAAAACAAAAACAAAAACAAAAAACCCCAGCTTTCAAGGCTTTTCCTATTTGCAGTTAGGAATTAGTCTGGTGCCCTCATATGTCTTGGGAATGACAAGGGAGTTCTGTTACACTTCCTGTGGTCAGAGGACCTAGCAGGCGCTGATTCTGTGCAAGAGACACTGATTTTGGATCAGTATCCTTCAAACCAACTTCTTTTGTGTCAATTAAAATGGAACAATTGAAAAAAGAAACAATCTTTTAAGGAGCATATTTTAGGATTACAGAAAGTTGAGTGGAAGATAAGGCAGTTCGTCATATAGTCTCTCTCCACATGTGGACAGCTTTATCCACCATCATCCCACAGCTGGAAAACATCACTTATATATCATTACAACCCAAACTCCATGGCTCCATCTTCATGGTTACTCCTGACTGTGCCTTTTCTTATATATGCTGACATATATCTATCAATGTAAACATACAGTATAGTTTCACTTCCCTAACATTTTTTCTGGGTATCATCTGTTTCTCCTTCCCTCCCTGCTAGGCCCTGGCAACCTCTTCTTCCATTGTATAACTTTTTCTCGAATGCTGTATTCTTAGACTGAATGTACTTGTTTCTTTATTCTTGCTTTATTTCACTCGATAATCTGCATTTAAATTTCATTTATAACTTTGAGTGACCTCTTACTTCATTCTCTTTTTCATTGAGTAATATTCCATTCTTGGGACATGTTTGCTTATCTGTTCTTATCTGTCTGTCTGTTGGAAGACATCTTTGTTGATTCCAAAATTTAGTAGTCATAAATGAAGCTACTGTCAACATCATGAACATATTTTTGTACAGGCATCCATTTGAACATCAGTTTTATTTCCTTAATTTCCAATGTATTATAGATTAATACTTTAAAGTGAAATAACATTAATTATTTGCATAATGAAATAGATGACTGAATACAACTCATCACTGTTTATTACTTCACTCAACAGACTTATAATTACTTCATCAAATTAGTACAGAAGTTTCTAAATATATTTTATCTTGAGCCATGAATAATAACAGGTCTGGACTGGTCCCCATCCACAGACCTCATTTTGAGTAGCGTTTACTCAAGGAATTTAGGGTACTCAAAGAGACAGGCTTGGGAGTACCCCATCCTTTTGTGTGGAAACACATCTTTCACCTTCCCTGTCTGCTCTTAGATTTCTCTGACTCCTGTAATGAGATGGACCATCCTCCTTTGGTTATTTATTTTCTCGCTGTGAAGGCTCTCATAGATCATCGCCTGCAGAAGACTGCTTTGGCAAAAGTACCAGGTGTGTAGGGCCTGTCTTAGTTAACTAAGTAAGTAACTAACTAACCAGACCAAAGTGTAGAAAAATAGTTGTAACCTCAAGAACAAGAGCAGTTATCTTTCTGATTTCTGGAGATGGAAGACATTGGCCTTCACGTATGTACTAAATCCCCACTGTTCTTTTCTTGTACTATGATGTGGAAGTAGATTTGCAGTTGTTCAGTTTATATTACAGCCAAAATGTAACAGCAACAGAAAGCTACTAAACTGCATATTTATAGCTGTACAGACATTTTGATTAATGTATTATCTTTACATATAAACAAATATGTGAAATCTAGGAACATTATATTCTGCTTTCATATAATAATTTAGTGCTGAAGTTCATTATTTTTGATGAGGGTCATTTTCCCTTACCAGTATTAATTTATCTCAGATTTTTTTCCTAGATTGTTTTGATGCTAGAGTAGGCTTCTTTCTTTCTTCCTTCCTTTCTTCCTTCCTTCCTTCCTTCCTTCCTTCCTTCCTTCCTTCCTTCCTTCCTTCCTTTCTTTCTCTCTCTCTCTCTCTCTCTTTCTGTTTTGAGGAGGTGTCTTTTTAAAGAACAATATAAATAGTTACCACCTAATTAGAATCATGGTGATTATATTTTTATTGCATAATTTTCTCTGATAAACTATGTGTTCACAAGGCCACATTCTCCAGTGTCCTCAGCAGTTCAAACACAGTGAAAATAATAAAAGAATTCCTCTGATATTTGTCTATGTTACTATACAGATATATTGATCATTTGGAAAGGTATCATGGAAAAAAATGATCACATTTCTAGGCAGACATAGTTATATACACCAGAATAAAAATGCACTACACAGTGGATTATTTCTGTTTTTCATTATGTGCATTCATCTTTCTTTGTGATAACTATTCTAACCTTTGCCTCTTCTTCACACCCTCTATTTTTTACTTGTTCTTAATAGAGTTCTCAGAGCTAACTTTCTGAAATCAAGGCTAATTGTGAGCTTCCCCTCTCATTCTTCCATGTGTGCTCAATCATACCTCAAGTCTTGTCTTCACTTCTTAGGCATCACAAGTCTTTCTCTTCCCTCAGCTCTGCGGAGATTTATATTGGTTATTGCTTTGTACCTAGCCATGCCTTGCTGATTTTATGATAATATGTTTTCTCTATATTTTTTCCTCAAAGTCTCTTTCCTGATCCATATTTCTGATTTTGCTGCTCCTTTCTTGGTGGTTAGAATTTTAGATTAAGGCAATAATAGTGGAGATGATAAGATGAAAATAATTAGACCTAGACATGTAATTTAGGTAGAGGTGGCAGAACTTACCGATAAATTTAGTAAGACAAAGAGCTGAAATAGATATGTCATACAAATTCTGGGTTTTAAATTAGAACTATTGGTAAAATGATTGCATAATTTACTGAGATATAGTGGGATGACTCTGTGAGAGTAAAAGATAATTGAGATTTCTAAGTAGCTAGTTTTAAGTCTGCTCTGGTAATCAACTAAGAGGGAAGGTCAGTGTAACAGTTGGACACACCATCTGGAATCTAAGATTGGCATTAGATGAGGGATATAAGAGCTTGACTCATACAATGAATGTTTTTTTTTTTTGTGTGTGTGTGTGTGTGTTCATGCCTTAATAAGATAATCTATAGCTGTTGTCCTCAAGTATCTGAGTGCACCAGAATCATGCTGAGACCTGGTTTGCCAAGACATATTTCCAAGTACTAATTTCCAGGTATTTAATTAATTTGGGCTAGGATAAGGTTTGATAATTTTCATTTTTAATACCTCCAGATGATATCTCCTGCTGGTCCCAGGGACACATTTGAGGATCACTGAAGAGGAAAAAGAATAATTAAGTAAATACAGGGAAAAGACTGAGAATTGGGGTCAGACATACCAATAGTTAGGGTAGTCACAGAAGAACTTGAGAGGAGGTGGTCATTAAAATTGGAAGAAATTTAGAATGTGACGATGCAGGGACTGAGAGAAAAATGTTGCAGGAAAAGTCTGCTGAGTGAAAAAAGGAGCCCTCTAAGAGATGACTCTGCAAAATGTCTTCCCCAAGAGACTGGAGAGCTGCTGACAAATTCTTCTTGGGACCACAGATGAATAGCTTTATGATTGTTTGGAGCAGTGGTGTATCCGTCTGCATCACTACAATAAGTGGTATGACATATACAGCCTCGTTATGGTGTTTCTTCCATCTGTACCTGTGAACCATGACAGAATTTTAGGAGAGAGAATCTTAAGGTATTGTTATTGATCAAATGTTGGTTTGCTCCAACAATGGCTCTGCCTCTAATGTAGCTTGCCTCCCACCCAACTTACTGAGACTATGCATTCTGCCTCATTTCTCAGGGTCCCAGGATAGCGCTATTAACTCCTAATTCTATCTGGCTCCACTCCTTTACTAGGTGGGTAAGATATAATGAAATCATGGTCTCTCACTTAGTATGAGTGTTTTTATTCTCAGCTTTCTGATGCTTTTGGAAGAGTCCAGTTCCTTGACCTAGTCTACCTTGACAGTATTCTTAGCCTTAGGTGCTTGTGTGAAAATTCTTTGAAAACATGGGTGAGAAAGTATGGTTGGATGGGGGCACATTCTCATACAGGCAAAGGGGAGAAGGGAGGATAGATGTGGGATGGGGGGTTGCTGGAGGGGTAACCAGAAAGTATGATATCATTTGAGATATAAAAGAATGGAATGATTAATTTAAAAAAAGAACATGAGTTCACTGGGTCTTTAAATTACACGACTAAATGTTAGTTTTAGATCTGTGGCTAAGTGGGTTGATATGATCTTGATTTCATATAGATTTCAACACTAAAAATAATTTTGAGTTTTTGTGTTTTACCTGGGATTGTAAACTTAAGTCTTTGATGTGTTTACAAGGAAGGATGGATAAAACAACCCACATTCTTCCATTCACCTCATTGTATCCCTGCTCCTGTTCCCATTTTAGCTGCTTTTCCTCCCCCAGTGGGTCATCCATGGTCTCATTTCAATGCCCAGATTTGTGGTTCTTCCTTAGCCCCTAAGGGCTAAATGTAAAGTTCCTGCAACCTTCCTCAATACCTCAGCCAGAATCAGTGTTTTGGTTTTGGTGCTTGCTTCTCGCTTTCCTTAGTTTTTACTTGTTACAGTGTGCCATATGTTGATGTGATATGGAACTATTTCTTGATGTGCATATATTTATACTTTTTTCCAGTATGAATATTGTTGGGTTTCAGACCTGGGAAAAACCACAAAGGTGCCTATTTAACATATCATAGCAGACCTGGCCTCCAGGTTCTTCCAACATCTCTTAGTCCCTACCAGTTACAAGGTATGGCTGGCATGCTCAAGTCTCCTTTTCTGAACTTTCAAGCCCAGGGGCTAGGCTTCATCAACCCCAGAGTTCTTCCCTATATAGTCCAGACATTTTGTGCCTTGCCCTCTCTCTCTCCCTCTCCTCTCCTCTCCCCTCTCCCTTCCCTCCCCTCCCCTCCCCCCTCCTCCTCTCCCCTCTCTCTCCATTTCTCTCTCCCTACATGCATGTGCCCACCCACACCTCTGTCTTTCTGTCTGCATGGTGATTTCCTGGGCCCATTCCTTGGGACCCATGAACTTGCTTGAAAGCTTCTCCTTATAAACCTGCCTTTGTACTTTGAATTCAGCTTGAATTGACACATTTCATTGGTGGAGACAAACCTATTAAATATGTGATGGTTATTCTTGATAGTCACACTTCTCAGATTAAGAATCGTCCAAGAGACTTAGCCTGAGTGTGTGGTTGCTTTCAGGGTAGTTTGAGTGTGGAGGGAAGCTGTATCTTGAATGTCACCGACATTATCTAATGGGTTGGTGAAGTAAACTGTCCAGAATTCATAGTGTCCAGAATTCACAGTGGATTATAAACTCAGAGATATCAATAAAACACTCCAACTCTGACAATAAGTATGCCTGCCCATGTTTTAGTGGACTGTTGGCATATAGTGTCAACTGTTCTCAGAGCTGGTCTTGAGACAAGCCAGTTTAAGAGAGTGAATCTTGCAGGCAAGATTCTCTAATGGTTTACATTCAATCAGTGTCGTATGTTTGAAGTATCTGTGGAAAAAAAATACAAACACAACATTTCATTGCATTAAAGTAACCATTATTACATAGTAGAACCTCAGTTTGGTTTTCACCTCAACCCTGAAGGAATAGAATTAGGGCAATTAATTATTACTGTAGTAAGATCGTTGATCTCAGAGAGCGAACCATGAGTTATTGAAATATGGGGTCCCAAATGCCAGGACAACTCCTTTTTAAGGTCACCATAATTTTTAAGGAAGGATGAAAGGACAAACGTACGATTTAATGGCCTATTAACAATTTCATGAATGGCCAACTCAAATTGCAATGTTTGAACATAGGTTATGGTAGGTGCACAGTTCTAAGTGTGACCTTAGCTTCAAATTTCTTTTAGGGTAATTACTTTTGCAAGAGGACATTTTTGAATAAAAACTAGTAAAAAGAAACATTTCAGACTTTTTTTTCTATTAGATCTATTGTATCTTTTTAGTGGTTATAAGTCTTGCTGACTTCAAGTTTCTAAGACTGTAACTCATGGCCAGAAATATATATTTAACTTAACCATTTATAATTAAGGAATGAAACAGAGTGTTGTAATTCAGTGTTTAGAGGTCTTTGAAAGATTGTTTTCCCTTGAGTACACGGCTTGCCACTTGAAGATTATAGTGGTAAGGAGACAAACAAATAAAGTACAAGAAAACTTAACAGAAGTTTGATGGAACATCCAGGGACTAAGCAACATTAGGGAGGATCATGTATAAGAACAGCTCTTTGTAAACCATAAAGCATCATGCAAATATTCATTGTAAGAAAATATGTATGGGAAATTCACTTTGCAGTCATCTAGTACTTCTCTGAGGCTGACAGCAATCTTACTCCTCTGCTAGGAAAAGAGTGAGGCTTCTGATGCTGAGACAATATATACCCAGTAAATAGAATTGACATGATTGTTAGGGATTTTATTACTGTGTGAATACTAACAAAGTTTTGGCCAGATTGGTAAGCCAGCTAGTCTATCAAACAAGCTTGCCAAAGGCAGTGAATTGGTATGGAAAAGAAGTTAAGACTCTGTAGAGAGGCATGGTGTTTTGCTTTGCAATTAAGAAAAAAATTTGCAAAGTCCCACAAAGAGGTATTGGCGTATATACAAATAACCACATAGTGAAACTTTATATACTTGTTCAAAGTGGTGCATTTAATTTTCTAAAAAGAATGATTTTATATTATCTTGCTGCTCATCTGGCCTTCCTCTCTCCCTCATGCTATCTAAAGGTCTCTGTATTAAGTACTAACCACTTCTTGGTGTTGTATTCCCCCATTGACCTCATTTTTGTCCATAAATGTTATAATGTCTGCCCTGAGGAAGCTGTCATTTAATCTTAATATTTTACTCTGGAGCCCCTGTGTTTGAATATTGCAGTGATTTCAGAAGTATTTATGCACTAGGATTTAAAGGCAATAAAATGCTTTCTAGGTGAACATAGAACATCTTGTGTGTGTATGTATGTGAGTGTGTGTGAGTGTATGTCGTGTGTGTATGTGTGTATATGCATGTGTGGTACATGTGTCTTTTTATCTATGTGTGGCTGTTTGCCCCTCTCTGTGTGTTTGTGTCTGTTTTTATCTCTGTATGCATATCTCTGTGTATGTCTATATTGGTCTATCTGCATGTGTGTATCTGTATTTATCTGTATGTCTATGTGTCTCTCTCTGTGTGAAAGTTGTTTGTGTGTGTGTGTGTGTTTTTGCTTGTGTGTGTGTATGTGTGTTGACCTTCCTTTTATTGCTGTTATTACTATTTCTTAATGCTGCGGCTTTGAAACTATTGAAGTTATTTCCTAAAATAAAGAATTGTCTTTAATTTATTACTTGTTCAACACACACACACACACACACACACACACACACACACACACACACACACACATGAGAGGTGGGGAGGGAGAAAGGGAGAGAGAAAGAGAAAGAGAGAGAGTAAACAGCAGGTTGTTGATTTCAGAGATAAATTTTAGATGCTGGCATTTTCCAATTTTGATCATTTTGCTTTACTTGTGTGTTTCTTTGCTTTTTCATGTGCTCAGAATTGCACTGATTTGCTGAATTGGCTTCCCCTTTGCTGTTTGCTAAGGAGTATAGCAAATGAGCTTTAAATCTTGTTAAAATTACAGAATTTTCTTTCTCCCAGGGCTCCTTATTCCAAAATAATCCAATTTTAAAGCTAATTCTTTTATGGTTGCTAGATTACTATTATACAGAATGAAATGTGACTTTTGTTTTCCAAGTAAATGGGGGAAATTTTCTGAGGCATATCATGGCTATGATGAACTGAGGTGTTCTTTTTAAACATGTTTTCGGAGCCAAGACAAGTGTGTGTTCAACATTGAGAGATGAGGGACTCACCAATTGAAGTAAGCTTGATTGATCTGCTCAAGAGAGAAAACAACCCATGTTTTTTTGACAAAGTGTTAATAAATCCTTGCCAGCAGTTGTAGGCTCCTTTTAAGATCTTACTGTTTGTTTTTTGAAGTAATGAAATTTATAGAGAACTATTATAAGGTACTAATTGAATTTCACAGAAGTAGCCCTGATGTGACCCTAAATGGAGGAGCAAAAAGAAAAGTCCAGCCCATAAACCTCCATGCCACGAGACAGCGCTCTGAGGAATGCCTGATAAAGCACACGGAGTGGAAAAGACAGGACTGACAATTAGTAGCACTGAATGAAGACTTTTAAGATATGGTGAATGGATGTTGATAACTTCTGTGGAACATGGGGAGATGATAAAAATGATTGGCATCCATAAAAGAGAAGTCTTTATTAAAACACCTTTTAAATGGCTATGGGGTATAGTAAGATGCCATCTTAAAAGGAACTTATTAAAATTAGCCCAGATGAAATTGATAATTTTACCACCTGCAACTTTCACAGTGTTTTCTCGGCTTCCCGAAAGCCTTTAAACACTTCATTGGAAGTGTTAAGTAGCTTGGTGTTCTCCTTTTTGGTTGCTATGTTAAGCTTCATGCTGACAGGAAGGTTGCCATATTGAAGCCAATAACAACATATGTAAAATGCTTTTTTCTTCTTTCTGGGCAATGACTAAAGAAGGGATAAATCTGTTATCTTACGGATCATGCAGATGAAAAACTTACCTATGAGTTTATTAGTTTATAGAAGTAGAGCTTCTCACCTAGTATCTCCTGACCTCTTTACAGTAATCAAGGGGGTTCAGAAAGAAGGTGATGAATTCCTAATTTTCACTGAAAGAACTGAAGAGACTTGCAGAATGCCAGATAATCTTACATAATTCCAGTTACCTATCAGTGGTAAAGGGGAACAGGCACAATGTTTTCACTATACGGCCAATAGTAGCTCTCCTTTCCCTTATAGATATGTTGTTAGAATCAGGTGAAATAATGTACCCAGATTTTGAACTCTGTCTCATTAGTGACAATATTGTTAGGTGATACTATCTCTTGGCATTTGAAAAAAAAAAAGGCCCAAATCTCTTTATATATAGCTCTTGAGTATAGATCATGCTCTCTAGGTGATAGAACCTCTAACAGTTGTTTAAATGCCTTATCATCTACAGTTTGGTAACTGTATAGGGGATAGATCCCCAGGTGGGACAGTCTCTGCAGGGTCTTTTCTTTAGTCTCTGCTGCACACATTTTTTCTGTATCTCCTCCCATGTGTTTTTTTGCTCCCCCTTCTAGACACTATTGTGGATGCTAACAAGTGTCTGCTGACAGGAGCCTGATATAACTGTCTCCTGAGAGGCTCTGCCAGTGCCTGACAAATGCAGAGGTGGATGCTCGCAGTCCAATGACCTGAGCATGGGATCCCCAATGGAAGAGCTAGAGAAATAACTGAAGGAGCAGACAGGATTTGCAGTGCCATAGGAGGAACAATATGAACCAACCAATATCCCCAGAGCTCCCAGGGACTAAACCACCAACCAAAGAGTTCACATGGAGGGACCCATGGATCTAGCTGCATATGTAGCAGAGGATGGCCTGTCGGACATCAGTGGGAGGAGAGGCCCTTGGTCCTGTGAAGGCTCTATGCCCCAGTGTAGAAGAATGTTAAGACAGGGAAGCTGGAGTGGGTGGGTTGGTGAGCAGTGGGAGGAGGGGTTGGGATAGGGGATTTTCAAAGGGGAAACCAGGAAAAGGGATAACATTGTAATGTAAATAAAGGAAATAGCTAATAAAAAAATCCTTATCAAAGAACTATTGTAAAAAGTCAGTTTTGTTTCCCCATATTCCCATTATGATAGTTCTGTGACCCTGTTAGCTCAAATTGACATGTGTAGGGATATTCCTTATATCCATAACAATGATATCTCGCTGTCCTTTGATTTTTTTCTAAGCTCTTCTCATTCACTTGTATAGAGTTTGTCAAGGGCTAAGGAAGGCTTGAGGATTTTTGGATGACACATAATTTAGTCCTCAGAAGGACAAAGACCCATGTTTTTCATGTCCCAGCAAATCCCTGGGGCTGTTGGTCCACTTGCATATGATTGCCAGCAGTTCTGAGTCCTTGGGGAAGAGAAACTGGTTGACATTATTTTTTTTCCAAGTTTCTTTATTTGTAGACAGAGTGCAAACTACCCAGAGCCATTTTCAGCAGTAAATGGTATGAATTACACTGGTAACCTGATGCTTGCCTTGGAATTTGACTTGGGCTGTGAATCTGTGAATGTGTCTATCAGGGTTCTTGCTTCCATACCTGAGGGACCAGAATTGCAGAAAGCAGTCTTTGTTTGTAAATGAGCATGCATTACTATTGGAGATAAAAGTTCTGACCACTAAAATATATTTATGTGTGTTTTAGGTCAAATTAAGATACGGCCAAAAAGTTCTCAATCTTCCAGTTTTGGTTTTGTTTTCTTTCTTTCTTTCTTTCTTTCTTTCTTTCTTTCTTTCTTTCTTTCTTTCTTTCTTTCTTTCTTTCGTTTTTAACATCATCACAAATGTTGTGCTCTGGCACTACTGGTGGGAATGTTACTAATACAGCCACATTGTAAACAGGATGGAAGACCCACAAAAACTAAAATAGTGCTACTGCCATCCAGCAATCCTGCATATGGATGTATATACAATGGGCACATAAAGAGGTATCTGCACTCTGCTCAGGGTAGTCCTCACCATCACAGCCCAGAAGTGGAAACAATTCTATGTCTTTTAGTTGAGGAGTAAAGAAAATGGGTAAGATGCTAATCGTTCTTAAATAAGAAGATGCATTTTGTGTGAAAATGGAAGAAACTGGAGGTTGTCATGTTATGAAAATAAAACAGGCACCGGGCAGTGGTGGCACATGCCTTTAATCCCAGCACTTGGGAGGCAGAGGCCGGTGGATTTCTGAGTTCGAGGCCAGCATGGTGTACAGAATGAATTCCAGGATAGCCAGGACTATACAGAGAAACCCTGTCTCAAAAAACCAAAATAAATAAATAAATAAATAAATAAGTAAGTAAAAATAAAAAAAAAAAACAGGCATGAAAAGGCATTTATGGGATCATCTCACCCAATGTAAAATCTAAAAGCGTTGATGTCACAGAGGTTGAAAGTAGGATGGTGGTTTCCAGGGATTGAGGAGGAGATGGAAAGAAAAGGCTGATGAATGGTAAATAGAGTTTTAATTGATTGGAAGAAATCAGTTCTTGTGTGCTGTTGTTGAGCAGTATTAGGATTTTAGATGCTAATAGAAAGAAGTTTGAATATGTTCACCATAAGTATATGATTATTGTTTGTTGGTAGGCATGTTCACCTTGACTTACACAACACAATGAGTCCATCCATGATGGCAACACAGGGTATCCCTAAAGTATGGGTTACTTTAATGTACCAATTTAAAAATATCAGCCTATGTTCTTGCTTTAGCAGCAAATACACTAAAAGTTGGAATGACATGGTTATCACAACTCCTGAACTAGGTAACAAGTAAATTAGTGAATTGTTCCATAATTGGAATATAATTGTCTGGCAGTCGAGCCAGACAAATCTCTGAGTTTGAGGGTAGTATGGTTTACAGAGCAAACTCTAGGCTGAGGCTACATAGTGAGTCCCTATCTCAAAAGAAAATCTCCTTAGTAAAGTATAGCAGCTTTTTATTAACTATTATGCTTTTCATTTACTGCTTTGCCATATTCACAGATGTGGTTTCTGGTGCTCAGGCCTAAGAAAACAGCAACAAGCAAGACACTGGATTTCCCACTCTCTTCCCCAGTGTCAGACATTAATGTAAACATCAGAATTCTCACCTTTACCTCAATGGAATATGGACATGGTCGGCAGGGTCCTAGGAACACTTAGAAAGAAGGAGGAAGACAAGGGTCCTCTTTGTAAAAGATAACAGACATCTGAAGGAACTTGAGGTTAAGGAAGAGGGTGAGTGTCTAGCTTTTTATATCCTGTTGTTTTATAAAATTGCATTACTTCAACTCCCATGACCTCAAAATAAAATCCAAGTGTTTTCCTAGGGGGAAAGATATAGGCCATAAAAACGGGAAAGAAGAAAGAAAGAAAGAAAGAAAGAAAGAAAGAAAGAAAGAAAGAAAGAAAGAAAGAAAGGCAGGCAGGAAGGAAGGAAGGAAGGAATGAATGAATGAATATAGGAAGAGGAACTGCAGCCTATTGTTATAAGCTAAGATAAAGGAAAGAAGTGTAATTCTTTATTTTTATAAGAGCAGGCATCACCTGGCAGTTACAATAGCTGGCATTACCAAGGACAACTGCTTAAATGTACTTTATTGTTCAAAACCTTGGCATGTATTTTCTTGTTTTAAAGTAGTGCAAATATAAGTTGTTGTATCAAAAGTGAACATGTCTAAACAAAACAAAAGAAAACAAAAAATAGAGCAGAACAGAACAGAACAGAACATGGTTCAGTGTGCAAACAGAGTAGTGTGTCATGGCAGAGTCATCTCCTTTGAATAAAATTGGTGTTTCTGTTTTCCTGGTGGAGTCTTTTTTAGCTCATCTCAGACTTTAAAACACATTTTCTGACCCTATTAGCGAATTCAGGTTTCAAAGGCTTTCGGTAATTTAGAGAGCTGGTATAAACAGGAGGGATTTCCATATCTAGATGCTGCTGAAGAGATTCAATCAGGACTCTGGCAAAAATCAACCTGGCTCAGAAGTGTTTTCATAAAGATTTTATCCCCATCAAATACCTTTAATGAAAATCTTTCCCAAATCATCACACATCATCAACGGGTATTTATTTAGTGTCCGTTTGCAAATCAGTTGATGCTGGATAGTTTTCAAACAGATTGAATGTCTGCAGTGCCTTCCTACTGGAAATTTACAGTAAATAAGAACTTAGGCAAAAGGAAAAATACACCTCCAAATGATTTTTATGTGGAGACAAATGATACCTTTATTGGCAGACTTGTGATTGGAGCTAAAATGCTGTGGCCTTTTAATTTTAAATGGCATATGCAGATTCAGGTAGTGCAGACACAAGTAATAGACAGGCTCGCATGCATTCATAAATGCTTGGGAATCCATTGTCTGGTTGTCATTTAAACATTTGGGGAAAGGAGGGGAGGAAAATCAAAAGACACCATGGAGGATACACATTTTTGGACCACGCATGGCACTGCTTCATCTTCAGATGGTGGGCACATGCACCCTAACAATTTCAAAATAGGAGTCTTCGTGGCAGGGGTGAAGAATGAATGAGAGAATGTCCCATTTTCCCTTCCTGGTCTCCAAAGATATGTGAACTTCTTCTGGATAGACAATCAACTCTGCTCATCATCTCCCAACGTACCACCTAGGCAGAAATCTGTGGTTTTGGTAAAATGTAAACAGGGCAGTATCATAAACTGAGGACTTTCTTTAAGCAAACAGAAGGAAGGACCATCCAGAGACTGCCCCACCCGGGGATCCATCCCATAAACAGCCAACAAACACAGAAACTATTGCATATGCCAGCAAAATTCTGCTGATAGGACCCTGAAATAGTTGTTTTCTGTGCGGCTATGCCAGTGCCTGGAAATACAGAAGTGAATGCTCACAGTCATCTATTAGATGGAACACAGGGCCCCCACTGGAGGAGCTAGAGAAAGTACCCAAGGAGCTGAAGGGGTCTGCAACCCTATAGGTGGAACAACAATATGAACTAACCGGTACCCCCAGAGCTCATGTCTCTAGCTGCATATGTAGTAGAAGATGGCCTAGTCGGCCATCATTGGGAGAAGAAGCCCTTGGTCTTGTGAAGATCATATGCCTCAGTACAGGGGAATGCCAGGGCTAGGAAGCTGGAGTGGGTGGGTTGGGGAACAGGGCAGGGGGAGTGTATAGGGAACTTTCGGGATAACATTTGAAATGTAAATGAAGAAAATATCTAATAAAAATTGTTTTTGAAAAAAAAAATCTCATGAACATCGATAGCTACATGAGAGTGTCCTAAGGCCCTCCCTTCCCAGGTGTTAGTCAAGGAAGACAGCAGTACTCAAGCTTTGCTGGTTGTGGGAAAGAAGTCTCTCTGTTTTCCATACCTTTCAGAAGGGGGAGATCTTTTCTACTATCAGCAAATTAAGATACTCGTCAGGCTGTTAATGATTTCACTTCCATCAGACCTTCCATGCTGCTTTGTGTGCAGTATAATGCCTAGGCATGGATGTGGTGGCATCAAGGCTGCATGCTAGCTTCCTAACTTCAAACTTTTAGGTCTGGTGGATTATTATCTTTCTCTTCCAGGAACATCCTGCAAGATAAAACAAATAACAACAGCAGCAACACGAACAACAACACATTAATTGGGAAGTGATCGCTAAAGTAGAAATGATTGCAGTGACATTTTATGTAATAAACCGTATTTGCATTTGGGATTGTAGCTCTGGGCTCGCACCTTGAAGCAAACCTGAATTTTACTGAATTATAACTGGCAAGATAAATCACTTTTTTGTCATCACAGGTTATGAGTCTTGAAGGACAAGTTGCTTTCTAATTTGCCTTTTAAAAAATAGGCCTTTCTAATGGCAATAGCAATAAAATGATCTCGAAGCAAAATAGCAGTGGCAGACACTTTGCTTCTAAGTTTCTCATAGGCCATGGTCAGCTAGCTGCAATGTATCAGGTTGCCAGTTAATTACGTACCTTTCAAATTCTCAATTTGTTGCCATTTTTTGTGAGTCTGAAATAGGATGGCCTACTTGTACATTAGATTCTGTCCAAGAAACAGAAATCACAGCAACACCGGGATAATAATGCTTCCAGCAGATAATGCATATATTTAAGTGGCCTGTGAAATGGGTACAACCTTCTGTGCCCTGACCGAATGCCTTTCACTAGGTTGGTGCTTCATCCACCAGCTTCTGTAGGAGCTGTATGCTGAGAGCTTTCGATTGCATGTTTCTGGAGACAGGCTGGCAGATAGAGTCAACCAGACTGAGGGCATCTGGGATTTCCCATAACTGACCACTGCCTGCCATGGATGTGTGATATCTCAATCGTTTTGTCTCAGGCTGGCATCACTTATGAGATTCAGTCCATGCAGCCCAGCTCCCTGTGTGACCAGGAGTGAGGCTTTGGAAATTTTTTATCTTTGCTCAGCTCCATTCTCTTTTATAGCCTGCTTTTTTCTTCTTTTTTCTCTTTTGCCTCACAGTAGATCACTTGTCAAAGAATACCATCTTAAGATCGGCTTCTAGAAAACTTGACCTAACACAACCTGAAGAACGGGCAGACTATTTTGAGGATTTTGGTATTTTTATTCAAGTTTTTGAGAGATGATGGAAGGCAAAATGAGGAGAAAGGGTCTAGAAGGGAGCTCAGTTTTGTAATTTCAATATTTATGCTGCCTGGCTAGCAATCCAGAAAGTGAAAATTTAAAATTAAGTGTGGAATAATTCAGACAGTCAGCATTAGACCGGTGCAGTGTCCTCTTTGTTAAGAAATGAATTTTGCTAGTTGTTTTGAAACCAAGCCATGTCCTCTGGCATGGCGTGACATTTGCCCCCTGGTCAGGGTCAGACATTCTGTGACACCAGATAGTCAATTTCAAGCATTGTTGGAGCCACAAAATGAGCCATTTCTATGCTAACAGAAGAGGCAGGTGATAGCGCCGGCTAGGGCTTCTGGCAAGCCTGTAGCAGTCTGAAGGCAGATGCCAAGCTGTTTTTCCGTCTGCTGTTGAATACACTCTGAATTAGTGAAGGGGGCTCTACACCTGTTGATTCAGAAACAGTGACAGCTTTGAAATTAGCAAATTCTCTTTCCTGAAATTAGAAATAAACCTCCACAACAAAATCACCGATATTAATATTCCAGTTGCATTCCTGGTGTTCGAAGCCTCCCCAGGATCTACAGGACAGTGTGGATGAGTGAGACACCAAGAGACCATTTGAGAAGCAAACTTTGGAAGACCTTGGGAGGTAGCAGATGTTTTAGAAATATAGTTAATTTGAACTCTCTCTTCTTTCCATATTTGAAAATTAAGGAGCTTAGAGAAGTGAGCCAGTATGCCTAGAGCATTGCATGACTGAAGAGAGGTGTAGGCATTGGAAATGGAAACCACCCCAGTGGGCTAAAGAAGGACTTTAAGTATTTGGGTCGCTCTCCCGAGTTACTCAAGAAGAGTGTTCAAGGGCTCAAGCAAGAAAGCTGTGGTTGCACCTGCACTTTATTCAGCAAACCTTTAAATAATTATTATCTCATTGAAACCCAAGAACTCCCCAAAAGGCTTGATGTCATTTCATCCTTAAACAAGGAGAGGCCTGGAAATACCACTCACGTATTCAAGGTCACAAAGCCATCCAGTGATGGGACAAAGACTGACCTCCAGCTCAGATGCTGCTTTTTGGATGTTTGATGTATTGATTTGACAAAAGAGAAGTTCCAGACCAAGATGGCCGACGCTGCAAACATGGGAGCTGATATGATGAGATCACTTCATGGAAGAACAAAAACAGGTCAAGGGAGAGGCAAAACGTGAGAGCTATTGATGTGTTATACGCCATCTCACTCATACGCAAAAGCCTCAGCCCTTTCCTGGGAAGGGAAGCTGTGCTGATTGTCTTGGCTGCTCTCACACTCAGTCTATAGAGAACTTGGACTGTTTTCTAAATACTAGTGAGAAGCTTACATCATTACAATGTCCACAACGGAAGTGTTTTATTTCCAAATAACTGGATTTCTGGTCCTTTACTTAATCTTTTTAAGGCCTGCACCACAGAAGGCTTTTTATTGAGGTAGAGACAGGAGTTCTTATTGGATGTCAGTCTCATGACAGGTGTCTAGGATAGCCCTATTGGCCAAGATACCTGATGGTGGTCTGCATTCCCCTTGTGATTGCTAAGTGGGTGGGATGGGAAGCATTGCAGTAGGTTTTGATATTAGAGTATTTATTATTATTATTATTATTGTTATTATTATCACTCAGTTTTTCTACAGTCCAGTCATTATCTCCCTCCTGGTCTGCCTTCCAACTATTCCTCATCCTATTCTTCCTCCCCCGTCTCCAAGAGGATGTCCCCACCCCTTATCCCAACGCCAACTCCTCACCCCCACCCCTCCTGACCTCCCTACTTCCTGGAGCTTCAAGACTCTCAAGGGAGTCTTCTTTCACTTCTTTCACTGAGGCCAGACCAGGCAGTTCTCTGCTGTGTATGTGTTGGGGGCCTCATATCAGCTGGTGTATGCTGCCTGGTTGATGGCTCAGTGTCTGAGAAATCTCGGGGGTCCAGCGTAGTTGAAACTGCTCCTCTTCCTATAGGGTTGTCCTCCTCCTCAGCTTCTTCCAGCGTTTACCTAATTCAACCACAGGGGTCCCTGACTTGTGACCATTGGCTGGGTATAAGTATCTGCATTTAACTCTTTCAGTTGCTTGTTGGGCCTCTCATAGGGCAGCCATGATGAATTCTCCAGTGATTGTCCTTTCATACTAAGATAATATGGGATGAGAGCACTAGAAGGCCATAATTACACCCATAATGTCCTAATGTGTGCTCTACATTTTTATTGAGGGTTGCTTTGTCTGCTTTACAGAGAAAGATTTGATATAGATATATTGCAGATTATTCCTTGATTTATTATTCTGTCATAATGTTCAGTTCATCAAAAGTGAAGTGTCAAGGGGAATACAGAGAGTTTACCATATTTTATCCCACTTTAAAACACAAATTTTAAGGACCATGGAAGGATCTTAGTTTACAAAATGCTTGCTTGATAAGTATAGGCTGGATTCGAGCTCACAAACACATACGCATGCCAGTTGTGGTAGCATGTGCTTATGATCTTAGTGCTAAAGAGGCAGACCTAGAGCATCCCTGAGGATTTCTGGCCAGTCAGTCCTTATCCATAAGAAACAGCTTTCTTTCTTTTTTTTTTTTTTCTTTACTTCTTTTTTTTTTTTCATTTCCGATTTTTTTTAATTAGGTATTTTCTTCATTTACATTTCAAATGTTATCCCAAAAGCCCCCCATACCCTCCCCCCACTCCCCTACCCACCCACTCCCACTTATTGGCCCTGGCATTCCCCTGTACTGAGGCATATAAAGTTTGCAAGACCAAGGGGTCTCTCGGGGACCCATCCCATAATCAGCCTCCAAACGCTGACACCATTGTATACACCAGCAAGATTTTGCTGAAAGGACCCTGATATAGCTGTCTCTTGTGAGGCTATGCTGGTGCCTGGAAAACACAGAAGTGGATGTTCACAGTCATCTACTGGATGGAACACAGGGCCCCCAATGGAGGAGCTAGAGAAAGTAACCAAGGAGCTAAAGGGGTCTGCAACCCTATAGGAGGAACAACAATACGAACTAACCAGTACCCCCAGAACTCATGTCTCTAGCTGCATATGTAGCAGAAGATGGCCTAGTCGGCTATCATTGGGAAGAGAGACCCCTTGGTCTTGCAAACTTTATATGCCTCAGAAAACAGCTTTCTTGAGGATGAGACCCGAGGTTGCTTTCTAGACTCCATGCACAAGTGTACCCCCACAATATGAACACATTTGTACATGTTATAGTTATGTCATTGAAGGAAAACATTAAAAGTCATCTCTGAATAGGATTATCAACACTAGATTATATCATATTCTTACAAATTTCTTGAAAACATATACAACAAACCTATAGTATTTTTATAACAAGACAAGTAAATATTCCAAGAAGACCAAAGTGTTAGCATACTTAATCTCCTTATCTCTAATCACTGGGGAGGTCAGTGATTGTTTTCAATTTCATACTCTGACAGGGCAGATATTTATGGGTTTAATTGAAAGCGCTAGGTATAGGCACAAAGTTCCACCAGATGCCAAAAAGCTGTTGGTAATTGTCTGCTACTGGGAGAGGAAGAGTCCAGGGTCAGCTTCCTCAGAGAACACAGCCTTAGAGAAGTGGCTCTAGTTGAAGGCCACATTTCCAAGAATACATAGGCATTGATGAGAGTGAAAAGGGCACAAAGATGAGCCAGGGAGAAAAGTGAATATGGCTCTGGGAAGAACTGGGAATTCTGGTCGAGCTTTGGTGCCTAGGCTTGCACAGCAAATGGTTTTACCTCCTGAGCATCTCACCGACACTTAAAGCCTTCTATTGAAGAAGCACACATAGAGACCGGAGACAACCTCTCAATTACAGCACATAGATTTTTTTTTTATCATTTCTTTAACAATCAATGAACAGTAGCTATTACATTGTGATATATATATGTGTATATATATTTTTTTTCTGGTACAATATGAGGATTTTATTATACTACAAACAAAGATGACTTAAGTCCATCTGGGAAGTTAGGTCATCAGAATGGACTCATAAGCATTTCTAAAAATAATTTTATTTTTCTCTGGGATTTGGATACAAATGCAAGTAGAAAGCTTTTCAGATTTTGGAATTAGAATTTCTGTCTTCCATGAGATATATCAAGTGTGGTAATAATCTCTCCTTCCAGGAAGAGGGGCATGTTATGCCTAAGCTACAAGGTAGACAATATTCATCCATAAAATGACCCGTTTACCCTTTTCACCAGTGTGACATAGTTTGTAGATTAATTAACCCTCTATGACTCTTCAGGACTTGTTACTTTTCCTAAATCTTCTGCAAGAAATAAAAATAGAATGAATGCCATTTTCATTAAGATGCTTTGTTGTTAAAAATAGGAGACAATCAGCTTACCTTATCCATCACTTGTCACATACACAGGGCTAATATAGAGAACTGGGTCCCCAATGGAGGAGTTAGAGAAAGGACTGAAGGAGCTGAAGGGGTTTACAATCCACAGGAAGAACAACAATATCAACAAATTAGACCCCCCAGACCTCTGAGGGACTAAACCACAAACAAAAGAGTACACATGGAAGGACCCATGGCTCCAGCAGAGGATGGCCTTGTCAGTCATCAATGGGAGGGGAAGCCCTTGGTCCTCAGAAGGCTTGATGCCCCAGTATAGGGGAATGGGTGTGGAGGTGAGAGTGGGTGGGTAGGTGAGGAGGGTGGGGAGCACCCTCATAGAAGCAGGGTAGGCAGGATGGGATAGGAGGTTTCCAGAGGAGAAAACAGGAAAGGGGATAAATAAAATATCCAATAAAAAAGAGAAAATAATGGTCTGTGGGGGTGTCAATGAACTAGATTTTCACACATCTTAAAAATATTCTCTTTTTTCTCTAAAACCACCTAGAAGGTCTGTTAAATACCAGTTGGTTCTCTAGAGGTTGGTTATCTCTGAAGACAACACATTGGCTATAGTAATAACAAAACAGAACAAAAAATAATTTTTAAAAGCAAGGGGTGTCTTAAGGCTTTACTGCTGTGAACAGATACTGGGACCAAAGCAACTCTTATAAGAACGGCATTTAATTGGGGCAGGCTTTCAGGTACATAGGTTCAGTCCATTTTCATCAAGGCAGGAAGGAACATGGAGGCATCCTGGCATGGTACACAAGGAGCTGAGAGTTCTACATGTGAAGACTGCTCAGAGAAGATTGGAGTCTAGGCAGCTAGGATTAGGGACTTAAAGATCATTCCCACAATGACACAGTTTCTCTACCAAGGCCACACCTACTCCACCAAGGCCACACCTCCTAATAGTGCCACTCCCAGGGCCAAGCATATTCACACCACCACAGGGTGAAACACAAGAAGCAGACACAAAACCTATAGAAACACAAACTCAAAAACTGTAATATAAGAGCAAAAGACCAGTAAGACAAAAATTCCTCCCCCAAAAGCAATATGAGACAAAAGGTCTACAAAAATACGACCTATGGTTGTCATGTGCCTGCCCTTAAGCACTGCTTATATACCCATTAAGACTCTCTTGGAGTAAACTAATTTTTATTTCTTTGCAAGCTGCTGATAGCTTCTTATATTTTTGGTTATGAGCCTAACCTTTAATGGCTAAGCCATCTCTCCAGCCCAGGTAGCTTTTGTTTAGGAGTAAGAGCCCATCTATACTCTCACCTCTTACTACTGAGGCCTCCTCTGACTTGAACCTATAAATTCATATGTGCATCAGTCCTACTTACTGTATCTGGAATACAGAGTTTCCTTGAAGTCATCTATCTATGCCCTGGGACTCTTATAACCTTTGTTTTCTTTTAGTGTCTTGAGCCCTAAGGGAAGGGGATTAATAAAGATTGGTGGATTACTTCTTTATTTTTTTATTATTACGTATTTTCCTCAATTACATTTCCAATGCTATCCCAAAAGTCTCCCACCCCCCCCCTCCCCTACCCACCTGTACTGGCTAGTTTTGTGTCAACTTGGCACAGCTGGAGTTACCACAGAGAAAGGAGCTTCAGTTGAGGAAATGCCTCCATGAGATCCAACTGTAAGGCATTTTCTCAATTAGTGATCAAGGGGGAAAGGCCCCTTGTGGGTGGGACCATCTCTGGGCTGGTAGTCTTGGTTCTATAAGAGAGCAGGCTGAGCAAGCCAGGAGAAGCAAGCCAGTAAAGAACATCCCTCCATGGCCTCTGCATCAGCTCCTGCTCCCTGCCCTGCTTGAGTTCCAGTCCTGACTTCCTTTGATGATGAATAGCAGCATGTAAGCATGTAAGTAAGCCGAATAAACCCTTTCCTCCCCAACTTGCTTCTTGTTCGTGATGTTTGTGCAGGAATAGAAACCCTGACTAAGACACCACCCATTCCCATTTTTTGGCCCTGGCATTTGCCTGTCCAGTGGGCCTCTCTTTCCAGTGATGGCCGACTAGGCCATCTTTTGATACATATGCAGCTAGAGACAAGAGCTCCGGGGTACTGGTTAGTTCATAATGTTGCACCTACAGGTTTTCAGATCCTTTAGCTCCTTGTATACTTTCTCTTATTGATCAGAAGTTACTAATTACTTCATGACAGGATAGCAATTTGTGAGGTGAGGTAAGGTTGCAGATCTCCATCACATAATCAGCTACCAAACCCAGACACTATTGCATATGCCAGCAAGATTTTGCTGAAAGGACTCTGGTATAGCTGTCTTGTATGCCAGTGCCTGGCAAATACAGAAGTTGATGCTCACAGTCATCTATAGGATGGAACACAGGGCCGCCAATGGAGAAGCTAGAGAAAGCACTCAAGGAGCTGAAGGGGTCTGCAACTCTATAGGTGGAACAACAATATGAACTAACCAGTACTGCCAGAACTCATGTCTCTAGCTGCATATGTAGCAGAAGATGGCCTAGTCGGCCATCACTGGGAAGAAAGGCACCTTGGTCTTGCAAACTTTATATGCCCCAGTACAAGGCCAAGAAGTGGGAGTGGGTGGTTAGGGGAGCAGGGCGGGGGGAGGGTATAGGGAACTCTCGGGATAGCATTTGAAATGTAAATAAAGAAAATAATCAAAAAAATGTAAAAAGTACAAAAAAAAAACTAACCTTGGAATAAACTAAGGACATATAAAAAAATAATAAAAAAGGTTGCAGATCTCCTGGTTAGAAGACCTATGGAGCATGCTCACTGTAATGCTCCACAGAAGAAAGAGATATGTTTTTACTCAAGAGCATGTAGGAAGTAGAAGCATTCTAGTCACAAGCCAAGAATATCAGGTTGACAATGGGCCAATTCCTCATCCCATGAAAGAAATGACATAGCTATTATTTTCTTCTTCCCAGAGCTCTTTCTATTCTCCAGCTTTCTCTTTCCTTCTTGTAAAACACACATGTATTTTAGTTTCAGGGTCACAGGAGTGAGAAAGTAATCTAGGAAAATCATGGAATTCCATGCCGACCCTACGATTTTGATTCTTGCAGAAATGAGCCACAACCCTAACTGTACCAGAGCTCACTCTGGACCACTTGCAGTCTCAGTACTCTAACACTGGCTGACATTTTTTTCATCACCAGAGTAGAACTTTAAAGAACTGAAGTACTTATTTTTTCTTCTGTGATTCATAATTTACCCATAATTTACAATAAAATATGGTGTGTTTCTTCACAATTTGGAAAAATCAGCAGAATTGTTTGGTTAGAAAATAAGAGAATGCTTCCTGCCTAATCTGGGAAATGAAAGAAATAATAGGTTCTGTAAAGTGTTAAAACATAGAACAGCACATGCGCTTAGCTCTGATGATTATCTTTCTGATGTGAGAACTGAACTGAAAGAATTTAGAATTTAGGAATATCACCTGTTCTTGCAGATCCTTTTTCTCTGATTACTACATCAATGATGTTTGTGGGTGTGTACTAGAATTCTTTTCTCTGTGGTTCCAAATGATCGTGGTTATTTCTATTCCGTTAGCAAAGATCCATTAAAAACACTCTACCTAAAAATTATGATTCCAAGAACTAGGGCATTCTGACTGGTGAACTTGAACTGTCACAACATTTGAGATGATAAAGATAAAGACCACAAAAGGACAATGTCTGACTATCTCATTTTGCATATAGTCTTTTGATACCCAATCAACAAGATAGACAAGTTATGGAGAAGTACATCTGGTATTGGGGATTGCTCACTTGTTGCAGCAGTGCTAGAGTTGTGCTAGCTATTATATTTGTTAGTTTAGTGAGTACCATATATTCAGGACTTTTATCATAGTGACAGATTAGAGAATATCAAGGGATAGAAAATCCCAAGACTAGGTCTGTTTTTCACAATGTGAACTATGCCATTGCCAGCAGGAGCACACGTACAGATTTGACAAATGGAAAGCTTGTATCTCTTGCTTGATTCATTTATTTAATATAATATTTTCTTATTTTTCATATATATATATATATATATATATATATATATATACACACACACACACACACATATGTTTGTGTGTGTGTGTGTGTGTGTGTGTGTGTGTGTGTGTGTGTGTGTGTGTGTGTGTTTAGTACAGGTCATGGTGTATAACTTGCAAGACTTGCTTCTCTTCTTTCATCTTATTGATTCTAGAATTGAATTTAGATTATCAGGCTTGGTGTCAACTGTCTAGTAGTGCTTTCTCACATCCTTTTTTTTTTGTTTTTTAATAAATTATATATTTTTTCCAACTAATACAGGTTACAGCCCAAACACTTCATACTTAACATACAAACATATATGTACTTATAAGAAAGCTTAAATGTATATTTATATGTAATAACAATTTAAGGTAAAATAAAATAATAATTAAAGAATAAAATAATACAAACTCAAATGAGCAGTAAATGAAATAAAAGGTACTGTGTTCTTAGCCAGCATTCATCCTTTGTTTGGGCTGTGTTCATTCCCTTGGGGTGCTGCAGACATTCCCCCACTAGCCTTCGAGTTCCTGTGGCTCCTGCTTGAGGTAGATGGCATGGGGTGCTAAGATCCCTCAGCTTCTAAGTCCCTTTTCATACTTCAATTGCCCTCATAGTCTGTCTTCTGGTGTCCTTTGACACACTTGGATCCTTGCTCTGCTGACTCTGGTTGATGCTTGACCAGGCATCAGCACAGGTGGTCACAGAGTGGATGTTATCTCTTAGCTTCAGATTCCTCCTAAACATCTTTTCAAGTTAATTGTCCAAGCTTCATTGTGCTACACTTTACTCTTGAGATACTGAGTTTAGAACCCTCCCTGATACTTCTTTTACAAATAGACAGCATTTACTTATACAAGTATTTAAAACTTTTTGTTTTTTCTATCTATCTATCTATCTATCTATCTATCTATCTATCTATCTATCTACCTACCTACCTACCTATCTATCTAATTTACATTTCAAGGATAATCCCCTTACCTGGTTTCGATTTACCCATTCCAAAATGCACATTCTAAGGTACCTGAAAAAATGAGGTGTGTCTTAGAGAAAAGGCTGTGCCATCATTAACTGAGAGTGTCTTTACATTCTTAGTGGACCTTAGAAAAATGATATATCTGACTAGTATTTTGCAAAAGTGATAATTATGTTGTGACCTAAGTTTGGGGTAATATCAAATCTATATGAATGCTATCCTGTCGTCGTCATCATCATCATGATCACCATCATCATCTCCATTTCGGAATTTATGACATGATGCTCCTATTTTATATGTTTTAAATAAAAATAGTTTTTAATACAATATATCCCCCAGTTTCTCCTAGATCTTACCTTCCTCCACTTTATACATACTGTTTGTTCTCTCTCTTTCTCTCTCTCTCATTAGAAGTCATCTCAGAAAAGTAATAAAATAAGATACAACAAAACAAACCAGAAGAGGATGAAACAAAACCCCAAAAAAAGAGCTAAGAAAAAACATAAGAAGCACACATATATCCAGAGACATACACATTAGAACACTTAGAAATCTTATGAGCACAGAAAACCAGAAACCAAAATATATAAGCATAAAACTTATAGGGTCAATAAAAACCACCATACAGAAGCATTATGAGATAGAAACATTCCAAATATACCATTGAGCCCATTGAGTTCATTTTATGTTTGCCATCCACAATTGTACAGTCTGTGGAGAGTGGGCAACCCTGGAACACTGAAGACCTGAATGGAAGGTCTCCATCTAATCCCTCCTCTCCTGCTTCAAATAACTGATGAAGAGGAGACAGAAAGAAGGTTAGAGCCAGGGCGATGAAGACACCAAAGAATCAAGACCTTCAAAACACAACAGACCTAATGTACATCTGAACTCACAGAGACTGTGTTAGTACATATAGTGCCATTAGAGTTCTGCTCCAGATGAGGTCCAGTGCCAAGAGGGTGAGAGGATGCAAAACTACATTTCTAACACAGAAGCTATCTCTAATTGAAAACTACTTGCAAAAGAAAAATTAGTCTCTCTCAGATGAAATTGCACTGAGTATACAAGCCACACTGGTGGCATTCCTTTTTTTTTTTTTTTTTTTTTTTTTTTTTTTTAGGACCTGGATTCTATTTAAGGATAAAAATAAGTCTTTCCTAATCTACACCTGAGATCTCAACTTCATAGCCATATATATACTACAACTTAGAGAATTTAGCCTGAGTGACTGTCAAAACTGTATTGGGGAGATGGCTGAACCACTAAGCTGATTCCGATTCCTGTGCAGGCATGGAATCTTTGGATCCCTAGCTGCCACACAGAGAACTTCTGATATGGTATGAAAGCAAAAGTTTGTAAGCTAAGGACTGAGAGCAGATACTGGTGGTTTGATGGCCTGTCAGTTTAGTTGAATTGGCAGTTGTCTAGTTTAACTGGCAATCACCAGATTAATTGAGAATTTGTCTGCAAAACAGCAAGGTAAGGGGGGAGTGAGAGAGATGAGAGAAAGAGGAGAGAGCAAGAGAGTGAGAGAGGAAAGAGAGAGAGAGAGAGAGAGAGAGAGAGAGAGAGAGAGAGAGAGGATTTAAGAGAGAAACAATTGAAGAAGACATTCAGACATCACTCTCTAGCCTCCACCCACATTCTGTGAGGACAAGGATGTCTGAATACACACACCCACCACATGTTATTACAAATACCTGCTCTAAAACAAGATAACATGGTATCCTAGCAGCTGAGAAACTGCTAGTGTGTTACACCATTGGTCGATCTCTAACTATGACACGCTCCTACATAGGCAGGGAATGAGGAAGTATGCTCACTTCAAGCTAGAAAACTACAATAGAGTCCTCAAAGCATCAGTCTGTCTCAAGAAGCAAACTTATATTTAAAAATGTAATTGTACAGTACTGATGATAATAAAAACAACAAAATAAACAGGACTTTATGCAGTGAACACTATTTGATACTGTTCAAAAATCACATGAGTTCTTATTTTGGGTTGATGCCAGATTGAGGTTTTAGTGAGTTATTACACAGTTTTGAGTGTTTGTCACACTGTGGGAGAACAGGAGGATGGCATGGTTAGTCAACAGATATTCTCTTCTCCTGAAGCTGCTTAATCGCATGCTTAATACTGATTAATCACCTACTCTTATCTTACCTGATCTCGCCTCTTGCCCCAGTGGAATTGGATTTTTTTGCAGGAGAACAAAGGGTGATATACAGTGGTGACATGACCAGGTGAAGTTGGAGCAAAGAGGGTCAGCAAAGAGGGATGATAAGACAGTAGAGCAGGCCTGGGAATGAGAAAGAGGAAAGGGACCCCCAAAAGACTCCTAGATGCCTAGAACTGCCTATCACTGGTCTGTGAATGCCCATCTTGTAACTTTCTCATAATATCATACCCTTTTCATTATTAGAGCAGTCTTTACCCCAAGCCCAACTTTATTCTTAGATTAATATTTATAGTTTCTAAGGCAAATAGTAAGTTTCCATATTTCATTATATTATCTTTCTTTTTCATTAAAATGAACATGCTACAGAGATCAAGATCTAACATTGAGATGATAAAAAGTGAAAACTGTAAATGTCAGTTTTTTTTGTAATGTGGTAGCAATCATTTAATAACTGACACTCAAGGAAAAATGTATATAATTATACTACATAAAATTCATATATGTACAGATATATGCATAGGTATCAATGTTATATCAATGTAATGGCATTTTACAAGATTACTCTAAATAAGAAGAAACAAAATTAATTTTGTGTACTATTGAAAATCATGTTTCTAAAAATCTATAGTTTTTTATTAGTAGACTACATAGTATTTATAATGTATATGTGTTATGTGTCATATGTAAAAGAGTAGAAAACCATTATTTTCTGACAAGTCTATATGTGTAGACAATATATATGAGTCAAATCTACCATTCCATTTCCCTCTCTCCAAATCATTCTAGGTTTCTCTCAATGCATCTTCCTCTCAACTTAATATTTGTCTTTTTAAAGACACATGGAATCAACTAGTGCAGCTCATATGTGCACGGGTGTATATCATAACTTGATAATTGGTGTCTACCAGTGACCACCACCTAAAAGAAAACTGATGCTTCTTAACCCAGCATCCATCAGCTTCTAATAGTTCCTCAACACTTGATCAGAAGATCTATGCATGCAGCAGCTGCAAGATACTTAGTGGGAGAAACAAATCAGAAGGTACAACATTTTTGGCAGGGTACTTTTTGACTTCAGTTTCCTTTAGTCTCACAACTTGCTTCTGGTATTACTGAAGACTAGTGAATAAACAGGAAGACATCCAAGAGCCTTCCGACATCCATTCCACTTTTGTTGAGGGAACTTTCTGTGCCATATACTTTTCAATCTTAGAGTAATGACAACGATATTCTATAATTTGAAGATAATAAAAAAAGCTAATATATGTAAAACCTTCCCATTTAAGTCATATTAAATGTTAGCTAGTCATACTCACAGCATAAACACCAGTAATTTTAGCTGTCTACCAAGACCACCATGGCCCACCTCATCATTTTTACTATTTTCTAAATCCTTTCACTTGACTCTGTATAGTTCTAAGAAAAATGAAAACAATTCCTTAACGCCAAATCATCCTTCCTTTCTTTCTTATATTTAGAAAATTAGTATTTTATATGCCTCATTTGTTTATGCTGAGAGATCGATTTAATCTAAATGAGATGTACTTGTTTTAATATTCATGAATGAAAGTGTTTTAAGTTTCCAACTGCTTGTTGTAACCAGAAAATGCTCCTGAAAAATTAACCTAGTTTCATGTAATTTGCAGTTTTTCTGCTTTTCCTGATGTTGATGGTTATTTTGTGAACTCACCAAAATATTCTGATTCTTACATATTTTTATTGCCTTCTGTATTCTTTTGCAATCAGATGGAAATCAATGGAAAGCCAAGCACTTTCCATTGTGGTAATACTTTCCAGGTGTCAAAAGGAAAGGCAGAAAATTAACATTGATTCTAACTTTACCTATATTCTTATTTAACAGCCGCTTGAGGCAGGTACTGTCTTCATTTTACAAGAAAGTATAAGAGGTGCTAAGGGCACACAAATAATAAATGGTAGAGCTGGGTTGGAATTGAGGTCATCTGACTCCAAGGGAATGCTCATTTCTCCAAGTCACAGCACACAGTTCTCAGGTATGGAAAAAGATATATCGGAGGGAACTTCTTGGGTCAGCAATAAATTGTGAGAGCTTACTTTCTTGCCTATTGTCTGTGTAGAAATAGCCAATCAATCATTTTAAGTGAATTTGCATCTTGGAAAACACGTGCTGATGTGTGTACTTGTGTATTGAAAAAAGTCTCTGATGGATTTTGGTGACAGTAAGCATTTGAATCTTACTTCCCATTGTCCCTGCCTTTGGCAAAATGGAATTTGCTGTCTTGTGCTCTGAAAATGGTTCTGAAAATATCACCGTCAGTGTTCCTTTCCTGCACCCTGGCAGAGGCAGCCTGATCTTTACAGGTAAATGAACTGGAAGATTAAGTAATTATTTTCAGAATTTGATTAATGTGGAAAATCAACATGAAAATCTTTAGTATTTTAAGCTATTTTCCCCTTCAATTGTATATGTTTGAACTTTAATTAAAAGTTTTCTTAGTTCTGCGTGCAATTTTCACTTTAGGAAAAAGGTGTCACCATTGAAAACATTCTAGAGAGGGTTTTCAAAGCTTCTGAAATTAAAGAAGTGGGTGTGGTCCATCAATCACAGATACCTGCATCCATGCTTGATAAGGCACACAGACACAGTCTTCAAGGTTGTAGCAATGTGTTCTCTGTGTCCATGTTAATTTCTATCACTGAGCACCAAGAAGCTTTCCTGTCCGATAAGCTCTGTAAGGACTCACTGACTTTCCACTGCATCTGTCTACATAGATGACTCTTCCATCTTTTAGACACTGTGTGCCACTCGATGGGTCCAGATGTAGGTCGGCCTGCAAAGACAGTTTACCTTATGCAGTGGTTCGGCACACTCTTCACTGAACAAAGCCTTTATAGTTCCAAAGTAGATTTATTCCACTGGGTGAGTCCTTCATGTTCAATGACATGCCTTCCACTCCCTTGGTATCATCTACTACCTCTTCTAGTGAATATATGACTTAATCTAGCTTAGTGACATAGTGAAAACTGAAGGCTACTTTTCTGGAGTAATTAAAGGTCCACACATTTAGATGTGTGCAAGATGAAACTCTTTGATCTAGCCAAGCATGTCCCTGCAGAGCTCATAGAGGAGCCAGGCACACGAGGTAAGTGTTGATGCAAGCAAAGAGAGGACAGTGGGTTTGTGTGTGTGCACACTGACAGCAACTGCTGTCTTCCATTTATGTTTCTACTTTAGAGAGAAGGTGGCAGGCTGGAACCTCATGACAGTTTCTCTTAGTTTCATGTCTGCAGTAATTTCATATATGCTTGCGGGTTAGTATTTTGCCATAACATAGGCTAGGTAGTTTATGAAAGGAAAACTTCAACTGAGGAAATCTCATATTTTTTTTGTCTTTGAACTTGCATCAACATTCTACAGAGAATATTATCATGATGTAATACATTTCATGCTTGACAAAGTTTTACTGATCACCCTAATAGACATTAATAATAATAGTTTCAAAATTGCATTTTATATAACCATAGACATTAAATATTAAGCTTTACTCCTGTCATAAGTAATCATTATAATAGTACATGCCCCTGATCAAAACAATGTAAACATATTACAAGGCTTTACACACAAGCATTGAATTTAAAATGTCTAATGATATGGATGGGTGAGGGAGTTGATTTTTATGCTTTGAATAAGAGAATTGGAAAGGTGTTCATTTGCTGCTGTGGAAAATTTGCATTTGGAAGGCAATTGCAGGTGACATCTCTTATTCTATTGTCATATAGAAGGCTGGTGAGTGTTGGAGGGGAGCTGGGGAAAGGAGTCTGGTACCTCAGTCATTCTATAGGTTAGCTACATATCATATACACATCAAACTTGAGGACATAAATATATTGTACATCTCTATGTTTTCTGAATAGTATTCCTAATCTTGAAGGACCTTATTGTCAGCTGAAGGTCTTACATTGGTTTTCTTCTCTCTATACATGGTAAAAAAAAAAAAAAAAAAAAAAAAAAAAGAAGCTCCATTTGTACCAGACATGATAAAGCAATGTTCTCCCGACCTCATAGTGCTAATGAATCTTCTACCATTATCATTCATAGGGTCATGTTCATTCCTCATGTATTCCTGAGTGCCTCTGGTCTCAATGAGAACATTTTCCATGTGTGTTATGACCATGGATTTCATAAGTTTACAAAATTTAAAGTTTCTGCTATAAAGCTTCAAAAGATTTATGAAATCAATTACATATGATTTTATTCCCCCATAAAGCTCATACTAGTGTAAGAAGTAAGGTAGAGCAGCTGAAGAGATGGCTCAGTATATAAAATATACTCTGCAACAGGAAGAGTATATTTTATCTTCATCTTATATCCCCAGAACCTACATAAAAGTTAGGCATGGCAATTGCTGTGCTAGGAGAGGGTTCAACAGAGACAGATTTCAGGGGTTCACTGGTCAGTTGGCCTACTCCTTCAGTGAACTATAGCTAGCCTAGCCAATCAATGAGCAACAGACTCAGTGAAAGGCACTGTCTTAAAATAACAGATAAAGGAGTAGAGAAAGATATCTGACATTAACATTTATTGTCCACATATGGACACATCCTGTCACACACACTTTAATACACAAGTAACACCTGCACACACATATATAAAAATGTTATAATATACACAAGTCAGTGGGCAGAGATGGAAAATAAGGTGTTGTGGATGGAAGAACAACAGGGAGGTAGCCCAGGGTGTCAAAGTGCACAGGGAAGGGACAGTTGCTCAGTCTTCTTAGAGCAAAGAGCAAGCTTTTTTGTTTTTGTTTTTTTTAATTAGGTATTTATTTCATTTACATTTCCAATGCTATCCCAAAAGTCCCCCACCCACTCCCCCACCCACCCACTCCCAGTTCTTGGCCCTGGCGTTCCCCTGTACTGAGGCAGATAAAGTTTGCATGACCAATGGGCCTCTCTTTCCACTGATGGCCTACTAGGCCATCTTCTGATATATATGCAGCTAGAGACACGAGCTCCGGGGGGGTACTAGGTAGTTCATATTGTTGTTCCACCTACAGGGTTGCAGATCCCTTTAGCTCCTTGGTTACTTTCTCTAGCTCCTCCATTGGGGGCCCTGTGTTCCATCCAATAGCTGACTGTGAGCACTGACTTCTGTGTTTGCTAGGCCCTGGCATAATCTCACAAGAGACAGCTATATCAGGATCCTTTCAGCAAAATCTTGCTAGTGTATGCAATGGTGTCAGCGTTTGTAAGCTGATTATGGGATGGATCCCCAGATAAAGCAGTCTCTAGATGGTCCATCCTTTTGCCTCAGCTCCAAACTTTGTCTCTGTAACTCTTTCCATGGGTGTTTTGTTCCCAATTTTAAGAAGGGGCAAAGTGTCCACACTTTGGTCTTTGATCTTCTTGAATTTCATGTGTTTAGCAAATTGTATCTTATATCTTAGGTATTCTAAGTTTCTGGGCTAATATCCACTTATCAGTGAGTATATATTGTATGAGTTCTTTTGTAATAGGGTTACCTCAAAGTAGCTGGATATAAAATTAACTCAAACAAGCCAATGGCCTTTCTGTATACAAAGGATAAACAGGCTGAGAAAGAAATTAGGGAAACAACACCCTTCTCAATAGTCACAAATAATATAAAATACCTTGGCATGACTCTAACTAAGGAAGTGAAATATCTGTATGATAAGAACTTCAAGTTTCTGAAGAAAGAAGTTGAAGAAGATCTCAGAGAATGGAAAGGTCTCCCATGCTCATGGATTGGCAGGATCAACATAGTAAAAATGGCTATCTTGCCAAAAGCAATGGACAGATTCAATGCAATCCCCATCAAAATTCGAAGTCAATTCTTCAACGAATTACAAAGGGCAATCTGCAAATTCATCTGGAATAACAAAAAACCTAGGATAGCAAAAACTCTTCTCAAGGATAAAAGAGCCTCTTGTGGAGTCACCATGCCTGACCTAAAGCTTTACTACAGAACAATTGTGATGAACACTGCATGGTACTGGTATAGTGACAGACAAGTAGACCAATGGAAGAGCAAGCTTTTAAAAGTATTATGCAAAAGATATCTGATTGTATTAGTTTTTTAAAGTGTGTTTGCTAAGCAAGTAAAGAAAATGCTATGTTAGTCTAAAGGAAATACCTTTCATCACTACAGAATATGCTAACTTCCCCCAGAGATTAGTAAATTAGAGAAAACCAGAAGTATTAGTGTGAATTCACCCCCTCCAAAGTCAATTTCCTTTTTAAGGATAGGTAGCAAGTCAAGCACTTGAGGAAGGGATTTTAGAATGTACTGTTTGGGGATATCAATTGAGATAAATTAAGGACTAAAGATAATTCTGGTGTCAAACTGGCACATCAAAGCAGTAGTTAAGTGAAGGAGAAATATGAAAACATCAGATTCTATAAAGTCAACATAACAACAGTAAGTAAAACACACTGATACTAACTTTAATTATTAATGGTATCAATTCACCAATGGAAACACAGAGTATCAAATTGGACTAAAAACAAAAAACAAAACAAACAAAACAGAACTCATTTTTTTTTGTTGAGACCAAGAAATATATATCACCATCAAAACAACCACAACCATAGCATGAAAGGATAGGGAAATGTATTTGAAGGAAATGAAACTGGAAACCAAACAGATATCATTTCTCTAATATCATTGAAAATTTATTTCAAGCTGAAGTTATTCAGAAAATACAAAGAAAATTATTCCACACCGACTAAGAGAACAAACCATAGGAAGATATTGTGATTTTAAACAGATAAAGACTAAACATTGATGCAACCACATTCATATTAAAACACTGCTGGATATAAAGACAGATTAGCTCCAACATAATGATAATGAGGGACTTCCGTACTCTAAAATAACAAATAGATATTTCACCAAAACAAAATAAGCAAGCAAAAGATGAATATCTGCGTTAAATATTATTGTAGATCAAGTGGACCTAACAGTCATCTCTAGCACTGCAGAATATACATTCAGCTCAGAAGCCCGTTGAACTTTCTCTACATTCAACTATATAACAGGATAAAGCAAAGTTTATTCAACTACAGGAGTTTTGACATATTTATCTGATCACAGCAGAGTAAAATAAGAAGCAAACAATAGAGAGAGATTCTATAGGACATACACAAAATCATGGAGAATGAATAACATATTAAATGATTAACTGGTCATTGAAAAAAATGAAGAAGGAAATAAGCAAAAATTCCTAGAACTGAAGGAAAAAGAGCAGAACATACAAAACTTATGGGATAAGTGAAAACCTTAGGTCTTGGAAAATGAAAAATGAAGTAAATCTCAAGTAGATCTAAAGAAGTAAAGTTATAGCACAAATTTATTTTATGGAAATGAAAAAAAACAATATGAAGTATCAATGGAAACTCATAAAACTAAAAAAACCTTCATTACAACAGCCTAAAGAATGGAAAAATATTGCTAGATACACATGTGATACAGAATTTGTATCTGGAATACACAAAGAATAATTTTTTAAAACCGTAAATATTAAGAGAACAACCTAATCAAAATGAAGGATATGAAATTGAACAGAATTTTCTCAAAAGGAGAAATGCAAATGACCTGAAACCATTTTTTTTTAATGTTGGCCAGCAGGGAAGAGTATATTAATACTACTTTCAAATTTTACCTAAACATAGTTAGATTAGTTTAGGATGAAGAAAAAGTATAACAATGTACTGATATGTGGAAGAGGGGACTGTCATGTACTGTTGCTAGGAATACAAACTGGTATAGTCACTATCAGAAATCAGTGTGGTGGGTCTTCAGAGCACTAGCTATAGGTCTATCATGACCCGCCTATGCCACTTCTTAGCATTTACATGAAGAACTCTGTAACCGACAGCAGAAACTTATGCTTACCTGTGTCCCCGTGTTTCTATTGATAATAGCTTCAGCCTAGAAACAACTTAAGAGTTTCATCAGCTTATGAATGTGGAAATGTGCTGAAAATGTACAAAATCTGTTTTGTAGGAAAATGAATTTTTTTGGTAAGAGACTAGAAGGGATTACATGGAATATTATATGGATTGAGATAACATAAAATTAACCTAGAGGTGAAGGACTTGTAAAATAAAACATTTAAAACACTGAGGAAATTGGAAGCTTTGATATTTTTTTTTAGGAAAATCGATGCAATCAGAGGTATTCACACTTAGCAGATTAAGTCAGTAACAGAAAGACAAATACATGTTTATCATGAAATAGAAGTGAAACTGTGTTTAGGGGAACAAAGACAATTATTATCTGTTTACCCTCTTAATTATGTGCTATCTCAGGAAAAATAACTCTACTTTTAGATTTCTATAGTTTTTAAAAATGTTTTTTTGAAATTTGTGAGCAGAAGTAAGGCTCTTTTGTGAAAAGAGTCAAACTAGGCCTACAGTCCCATAAAATCTGTAAATATTTCTGGTGAGAGCAGTGCACAGCCAGTTCTGGCTGATTGACAAGAATTATACTTCTTTTATTCTTATATGGAAAGTTTAAAAGTACACCACACATTCTAGACATGGATTTTATATACTTGTGGACTTAATTTTATGGGATTAATGAGGGGGGATTGATTTGTCTCATATGGAGTCTGGATAAGAACAAACAAGTTAAATATGTTTTATTATTATGGCTGTTTTATTTCTGAGCCAGTCTATAAATTCCTCTTTTTGTGCTTTGAAATGTTCTTGAACCTTGAATTCTGGTAAGCACTTTTTCATTATTTGGGCTGATTTCTTTTGAGGTGATGTAGGTAGCTGCAAAGTATAAATATAAATACAATGTAATAAATCCAAGGGTACTATCTACGACACAAAAGTTGGTAAAAGAGCATACAATCTGAACACTTTAGTCACTTCTTAGTGCCATAGGCCCTCCTGGGAGGTTTTGCTGAGTAATTTGGAATTTGTACATTGAATTTGTCGACTTTTCCAATTGATGTTTCCCTGAATAAAAATTAGGGTTATTTACGTCTTTTGTCCTGTGAGATTGTAGGAAGAGCTCTAATATACAGCTTTCTGTATTTCAGTAACATCCAGGATAACCCTTGAAGCCATAGAGGTCAGTTTAAAAGACCTGCAAAGAACAACAATTTTACTTTTCTTCATTAGCAGATCTTAAAAGCCTGGGAGGAGGAAGTCAAAACCATCTGTTCACATGAAGTGCACTCCAGAAGTAGAAGAGGAGGCTGATTAAGAAAAAGGAGGTTAGATTGTTTAGATTCCAAAGACATTATGGATTTTTTATACTGGATTTAGCTACAGTAATTCTGTAGCTTTGATTGCTTCTTTCAACTTACTAATATCACAGGTTACCTACTGGTGGGGCTACATGGTGAGAATGCATCATTAAACAATGTATTCATTATGCTGACCTCCATTAAAATTGGTTATTTTAGTTATTTACATTTCAAATGTTATTCTCTTTCCTGGTTTCCCCTCCACTACCCCCTGCCCCATCCCACCTTATCTCCATATGCCTTTATTGAGGGTGCTCCCCCATCCACCCACCCACTCTTGCTTCACCACCCTAACATTTCCCTATGTTGGGGTACCTTGCCTTCACAGGTCCAAGAGCCATTGATGCCAGATAAGGTTCTGCTACATATGCAGCCTGAGGTATGGGTCCCATCATGTGCACTCTTTGGGACTACACTGGGAGCTCTGGGGGGCGGGGGGTTCTGATTGGTTGATATGGTTCTTCATCCTATGGTGTTGCAAAACCCTCAGCTCTCGCAGTTCTTCCCCTAACTCTTCCACGGGGGTCCCTGTGCTCAGTCTGATGATTGGCTGCGAGCATCTACATCGGTATTAGAAGGAAACTACATCAGGTTCCTGTCAGCAAGCACTTCTTGGCATCAGCAACAGTGTCTGGGATTGGTGTCTGCATATGGGATGTACCCCCAGGTGGGACAATCTCTGGATGGCCTTTCCTTCAGTCTCTGTTCCACTTTTTTTTCCTGTATTTCCTTTAGACAGGAGCAATTCTGGGTTAAAATTTTTGAGATGGGTGGTTGGTACCATCCCTCAACCAGAGATCATGTCTAGCCTCTAGATACGGTCTCTACAGATTCTATGCTGACCTTATAGATTGTATTTATGCAAATTTAGATAGCATAGCTTACTGTACAGGTATATAGTTTACACAATATATTATACCAAACAGCCTATCTGTGTTATATATCTAATTCATATATCTGGTTTTTTTGGGTCTGATGAAGAATAATATATATGATTAAGTAAAACAACAGTTCATGTGATCAAGAGATGTCCTAAGCATGTAATACACGTGGATGCTGCCAATGCAACAAGTATAGCATTGTAAGTATAGCATTTACAGTAGTTTTAAAAATATGTGATATACTATAAAATTTTGATTAAAACATATAGTACATGGATGTGTACATACACTGTAGGAGGATACACGGACTTTTATCATTAGAAAATAATAGGCTTCTTAGAAAAAGCAATAATAAACAAAATATGATACAATAAAAACAAGCAAACCAGAATAGGAAAAACAAAACAAAACAAAACAAAAGAATCAACTATCTTGTATTGTGTTTGTTACCTGCTCTGGGATATGGGGCCATTCCTTTATGTGTGGTTCGTCTAGTAAGACTATTGGTGAAAACTAACATTTTCCTTGTGAGAAGTTATTAGGGAGAGTTTCTGGGTTAGGTATAGAGGTTTGTGTTCACTTTTTTCCTCAACACTGGGACTCCAATCTAGCACAGACTTGTGGAAGTCTGTGGCTGTTGCCACAGTCTCTGTGAGGTTATAGGTTCACTAATCCTGTGGTGTCAAGAAGATCTTATTTTCTTGGTGTCTTCCATCTCATCCAGCTTCTGTTGTCTTTCTACATCCTTGTTTGCAGAGTTCCCTGAGTCTTGAGGGGAGGGATTTGAAGGAGACATTTCCTTTAGGATTGAGTGCTCCAAAATCTATCACTGGGCACAATGTCCTTTTGTTGGTCTCTGAATATGTTTCAGTTGATTTCAGGAGGGGTCTTTATGATGATGGCAGAGTAAGAGATTGATTTATGTGTATAGCAGAATATTATTAGAAATCATTTAATAGGTATATTCCTTTAGTATTAGCTATATCTTACTGTGAGCCTCCTAGCTTGGGCCAGGGTAGCAGAGGAGTCACAGAGTTAGGACTCTGGTGATGGCTTTAAAGTCTGGGGGTCTGGGATGTTCTTGATAACTTCTAAAAAGTCCTAAAAACTTTCTTGCTCTTTCTGAGGGTAAAAGACTGCTGGCTTTGGCTATTAATACCCTGTAGCCTAACAGCAGAAGATTAAGCAATGCAGCCTTTGTTCTATCTCAGCATGAACTGCTGGGCTGTAACTTTCAGCCTGCTAGTCTGAAGTCTCAGGAAGAGAAGACACTTAGAAAAGTAATTATACCTTTCCATCCCTCTTGCCCCTTACTATCTATCTAACCTCTCTGTGATTTTAGGGATTATAATTTGCTTTCTGAAGACTTAATAGCTAACATCCACATATAAGCAGATATATATCACATTTTTATTTTGGGTGTGGGTTATCTCATTCAGGATGTTATTTTTTCTAGGTTCTAGGTTCATTAATTCACCTACAAACTCCATGATTTCATCTTTTTAACAGCTGAATAATATTCTATAATGTAAGTATACTACATTTTCTTTATCTACTCATTCATTAATTGATGGCTCCCAAATCTGGCTACTATGAATATAGCTGCAATGAAACTGGTTGAGAAAGTGTCTTTGTAGAAAGACAAAGTGTCTTTTGGGGATATTCCCAAGAGTGGTATAGTTGGACCACAAGGTAGATCTATTCCCACCCTCCCGAGGAATAGCCACACGGATTTGCATAGTGGATGTACAAACCAGCAATGAATGAGTGTTCCTCTTACTCCACAACTTTGTCAAAATGAGCTGTCACCTTGTTTTATTGATCTTGGTCATTCTGACTGCTGTAAGATAAAATCTCAATGTAGTTTTTATTTGTATTTGCCTGATGACTAGGACATTAAACATTTCTTTAAGTGCTTCACAACCACTTGTGTTCCTTCTTTTGGGATACCTGTCTAGATATGTAGTCCATTTTTAAACTAGGTATTTGTTTTCTCAATATCCAATTTTAGGAGTTCTTTACTACTGTTGAAACTAATCAGTTAAAGTATAGTTGGAAAAATATTTTCCCATCCTGTAGGCTACTGCTTTGTCTGTATGAATGTTTTTTGCCTTACTTTTGCTTTTTGGTTCCATAAGTTCCCACTTATTAATTGTTGATCGTAGTGTCTGTGGTATCTCCATTCTGTTCAGAAAGACTTTTCTTGTGCCAATGAGTTCAATTTCCCCAATTTTTCTATTAGATCAAATGAGTCTAGCCTTGTGGTTAAGGTTCACGATCCATTTAGAATTGAGTTTTGTGTAGGCTGATAAGGATAAATTTATCAATTTATCTGCTAGCAACCATATAGTTTAACCAACACTATTTGTTGAAAATGATGTCTTTTTTCCAGTGTGTGTTTTTTGCATCTATCTATCTATCTATCTATCTATCTATCTATCTATCTATCTATCTATCTATCTCATACATCTTATAGATAGACTTACATTATGATTTTTAATTGATTCCATTGATATATGTGTCTTTTTTGTTCCTTCTTTAGTACAATTTGAAATCGAGGGTGGTAATACCTCAAGCAGTTTTTTATTATTCAGGATTATTTTAGGTATCCTAGGGATTTTATGTTTCCAGATAAAGCTTCCTTGATGTTAGTCATTCATCATATTTGATATGAAATATCAAAGTAGTTTTAATTTGCATTTCTATGATGTCTAAGAGCATTAAATCTTTTTTCATAGATGTCTCTTAGCCATTTGTTTTTCAGTACTTTGCTCTTCACATAGACAGAAAATAAAGCTAGCATAGATGTTTATCTACTGATGATTATATAAAGAATATGTACTCTATAAACATACAAGCAGGCTTCTATTTAACTCTAGATAAAAACAAAACTGAGTAATTGAAAGAAAATGGACAGAACTAGAAAATATTTTACTTAGAAAAGCTGAGGATAAATGCCACATGTTTTCTCACATGTAGCTACTCCCTATGAACTTAGAGTTGTATATTCTACTTGAATTGCATACAGAGGCCAGCACAGTAGAAAGAAAACATTAAGAGGAGAAAACAAGGGGAATTCCTTAAAGGATGGAGTGGCAGTTGAATTCAGATGATATTAAATTAGAAAGGAGACAGCTATATTAGGCTCCTATCAGCAAGCACTTCTTGGCATCCACAATAGTCTGGGTTTGGTGGCTGTATATCGGATGGATCCGCAGGTGGGACAGTCTCTGGATGGCCTTTCCTCAGTCTCTGCTCTATGCTTTGTCCCCATATTTCCTTTAGATAGGAGCAATTCTGGGTTAAAATTTTTTGAGATGAGTCGGTGGCCCCATCCCTCAACCGGGGGCCTTGTCTAACCTCTGGATATGGTCTCTACAGGTTCTCCCTTCCCTTTGTTGGGCATTTCAGCTAATCTCATTGCAGTTGGGTCCTGGGAGCCTCTTGTTTTCCTGGCATCTGGGACTTGCTGGTGGCTACCCCCAGTTCCCCATCCCCAGGCCATTGAAATTGGGATAGGTGGGTAGGTGGGGAAGCACCCTCATAGAATCAAGGGGAGTGGGATAAGATAGGGGGTTTCCAGAGTGGTAACTGAGAAAGGGATAACATTTGAAATATAAATAAATAAAATATCCAATGAAAAAAGAAAGTAGAGTAGGACTGGAGAACTGTGTGTGTTGGGGAGGGTATTAAGAGGGTAGGTCAAAGGAGAGGTATTGGGGGGAGGTAGCTAACACTAAAGATGTATAAAATAGCTAAATTTTGTAAAATTAGTAAAATACAGCTAAGACTATGTTTGGACATGTACAGTCTATGTTGGTAGTGGAGGACATGAGACTATTCCTGCAAGAAACTATAATTAGTTAAACAAAAATATCAATTCCAAATACGGGATAATTCTCAGGAAGGAGAGGCTGGTCATGGAAGTCCTAGAGCCTCTCAAGCAATACAGGCTATTGTCATTGCTTTTGGTTGTCCATCATAATTTGTCTGTAAGACACCATTGCTGAAAGCATCATGTGGTATGGAGATATCAAGCTGGTTGCTTCCTCCTTGCTGGTAGCTTTCATACTACTATAAAATCCTATTTAAGCTGCTGAGGAAGAAAAGTCATCAAAAGTCTTAGCATGCTATGAACTTTGTAAGAAAAAATAATAAGCAGTCTGGTTAGATGAAGTTATTTTTGCAATAGTATCTTGAATGCTATGAGGGTGACCAGGCACTTCCTGATTGAATTCAAAGCCTACTAGGCAAGAAGAACCTCATATTTCATACTGTAAGCCTTGTCAAGAATATGTGGCTCAGCTACCTCCTGGGAGCAGAGGCAGCCACTCCTGGATTTGTCCCTCCACACCCTGGACTATCCCAATAGATTTATTTTATCAGATTTGCTGCCTGATGTGACTCTCCCTAGGAAGAAGCCAAGAAGCAGTGAAGAGAAGAAGGGAGGAAGTGAAGAGAGGGACAGGGCTGAGGTTCCTGAGCTTCTTCAGCTCAGCTGGAAATCCCCACCCCGGGGAGCTGAAAACCCTGTGCTGAGGAGGCTTCCTCTCAGAACTGCATGGTTCCTAGGCTCCCTTGTCTTAGGATGCCCTTCCACTGTGACACTGTCCTACTTCAGAGCTGTGTGGTTGCTGGGCTCTAGTGTCTTAGGATGCCCTTCCACTGTGACACTGTCCCACTTCAGAGCTGTGTGGTTGCTGGGCTCTAGAGTCTTAGGATGCCCTTCCACTGGGACACTGTGCCTCTTGAGAGCCGTGTGGTTGCTGGGCTCTGGTGTCTTAGCATGCCCTTCAGTTGGGACACCTTCTCCCATCAGAGTTGTGTTTCCTGGGCTTCTGAGACCCAGGACACCTTCCTAACTGAGCAGAAAGGCCAATAGTGGCTGTGATCAGGATGTAAAGTAAATAAACAAACAAACATAAATAAATAAGATCAGGATGTTTAATTAATTAATTCAATAATTAATTAATTTAAAAAAGGACATGTGGTTGGAGATTTCATTAGTCCTAGGGTAAAACACTATGTGACCAAACTGACTTCCACATACTCTTGTTTTTATCCATAGATCAGTCCTTTTCAGGTAAAATTCATATTTCAGTGGGCAGCAGTTTGCCCTAGTGAGGGTTTTATTGGTAAGAAGAGACACTATGACCACCAGAGCTCACATAAAAGAAAATATTTAATTGTGGCTTGCTTGGAGTTTGAGAGATTTAGTCCCTTTTAGGCATGCAGGCAGATATGATGCTGAAGAATAAGTTGATAGTTCTACATCTTTATCCACAGGCAGCAGAGGAGGCTGTGTTCCACACTGGGTATAGGTTGAACATAGGAGACTACAAAGCATGCCACCACAGTGAGACATTTTTTCCAACAATGAATGCCTTCTAACAGTGCCACTTCTTGTAGGACAAGCATTCAAACACACGAGTCCATGGGCCCATTCATTCCTATTTAAACCACCACACAGTTGAAGGACAAAGAATAAGAAATGGTGGCACTGATGACCCAATATGAATCAACTGTATCTTCTCTTTTAAGATTGTAGGATCATGCGTAGAGGAGTTGTTGGTAGAAAGATTGGAAGATCCATATGATGGGGTGTGTATTAGATAATGGTATCTCTTTTGATTATTACGTGACAAGTTCATTCATGAACTCACTTCATTTGTGGTTATTTGCACAATCCCTGCCCAAGATTGAACGTATTAACATATCATCATGTAGAGGGAATGAGATTATGAATTTCCATAGCTCCTGAGGACTATAGATGGTGGTTGGAGGAAAGACTGTTGTTTTCTTTGTTGTGTACTCACTGACAAGACCCGTGCTGCACTAAATACGTTCTTACTTACTCAAGCTCATGCAGTCAACTGTGATTAAGCAAAGTGCAACATATAAACTCCTACATAGATAGAATACACTGAGAGAAGGAGAGACGCAGTACATGAAGTAGGCAAAGCACTTGCTGAGAGACAGTAGTTTTAGTAAAGAAGGAAAGGAGATGAGAGAAGATGATGGACAGTGAACATGGCTAAAATTTGCTATCATTTAAATAGTGACAACCACTATTATAAAGTATGTTTTCTTAATTATTTTAGATCTATTTATTTTACTTGAGTATTTTGTCTATGCATAAGTATCTGCACCACATTATGTGTCTGTACCGGCACAGTCAGAAGAGGGTGTGAGATCCCTTGAAACAGGAATTACTCACGATTGTGATGTGGGTGCTGCAAACTGAACAGGGGTCCTCTATATGAGCAACAAATGCACTGGTGATACATTTTTTTAGCCCCAAGTATTGTATTCTGATATTTAACTGTATTATTTTTTGTTTTCTTTTGTTTTTTATTTATTTATTTTTTTTTCCGAGACAGGGTTTCTCTGTATAGTCCTGGTTGTCCTGGAACTCTCTCTGTAGACCTGGTGGGCTTTGAACTCAGAAATCCGCCTGTGTCTGCCTCCCAAGTGCTGGGATTAAAGGCGTGTGCCACCACAGCCCGGCTTGCATTATATTTTTATACCACTAGCAGTGGAATAGGTTTCTTTATGTAAACATCACCTCAAATATGACTCATAAGTTGTACCACAACATTGACTAACAATAACAGAAAATATTACATTTTCAAGTTCATGATAATGTTACAGGACTACCATAACAACATTTGTCATTTGCTGTGTGAAACACATGAATGAATCGATTTTGTCTTTCCCAACTATTCCATCTAGTTAATAGCTATTCCTCTTTAGATACCTTATTTCACTTTTTTATTTTTCTTTGTTTTATATTTTGAGACAGGGTCCCACTATTTAGCCCCTACTGTCCTGAAACTCACTATGTTAACCATGCTGGACTAGATTTCACAGAAATCTGCCTGCCTCTGCCTTATGTGTGCTGGGATTAAAGGTGTGTGTTACTATGCTTGGCTCTCTTCCAATATCTTAAAAGAACTCTAAATGCAGGGTGTTATAAAGGAACATATTCTACCTCAGTTTCTTCATGCACCATAAAATCTCCAAGTCTTGTTATTTACCATTTCTAAAAGCTTCTCAAAACCCTGGTTTCTCTTGATTTCCATCCATTGCCACCAGTGTAATAACATGGCTATTAGACTTTCCTGAGCATTCACCCAGTGCTCTCTCCTTTCAGTCATCTTCTCTAACACACCCTCGTGATGTTTACAAAGGATAACACAAAGCCCTTTTCTCCCTACCCATTTCCTTTCACAGGGAAGCTAAAGGGCTCCCTAGACCTGCCATAGCCATGCTTAGTTCACCAGTGAATCTTTGTCACTTATTCCCACTGAACTCTACAGCCCTCTTCCTGTGTCATCAGCAGCTTCTTGGTTTCCCTCCTCACTGTTCTACTCCCTGATGGATGCTCTTAACCACACTCCCAAGCTTATTTCTGCTTCTACTTCCTCAGGAGTCTAGATCAGAGGGGTCATGACTTCCTGTTAGTGTTTTTTTTTTCCAGAGTCACCAGTGTGGTAATTAAGCTTGTATCTGTATAATTAGCTGACTAATATTTATTTCCCATGCTACAAAATAGGCCCCAGGAGGGCAGGGGACAGATGTTTTACACATATTGAATCTCTGTAGCTTTGCATAGCACTTTGCTTAAGCAGTAACTGGATAGCTATTTGTTGAATGAATGAATAAATAAATGACCAGATATTTTCTAGTGAAGAAATTGAAATTTAGATGGGTACGTGATGGAGAGAGAGTGTTATTTCAAGTTCAATTTACTCTAAAGTTGGAACTTCTTCTATTTAAATTTACAAGTCATATATTACTTTTAAAGCTATTTGCAACGTGTCTCAATAATATCATAAATGTTATATTGGTGTGACACAGCCAAAAATACTAGAGACAAATATCACCTTGTGTTGCTCAAGGAAATCACCTGAGTGCCAACTCATTAGTGTTCGCAACTCCTCCCAGGAGAACAGAATTAGCATCAAATTACAAATAGTTCCAGAGCTATCCACAACAACCTTGAGATAATATATCTACACAGACAGACAGACAGACAGACAGACAGACACACACACACACACACACACACACACACACACACACACTCCACCCACAGCCAATATTATGGTCAATTGGGAGAAAATGAGAGTGTGCTGACTCTTATCAATGCATCACTTGAAGTCTCAGGTAGAGCAATAGAGCAAAAGGAATTCATAAAGGAACTCAAACTGGGAGAGAAGTAAAATTGTTTCTATTTCTAGACTACTTGATTCTAAGATTAAAAGTCACTATAAACTCCATCAGTGTAGTCATGTATTTTTCCACCCAGCCTCTTCATTCCCAGAAATAACAACTTTGAGACTTAATATACATGGGTAAATGCCTAGCCCAATAACTTTGGCTTATTCTCCAATTAGCTCATAACTGAATGACCTGTTTATTGTGTTTTAAGTCCTGCCACATGGTTGGTTACCTCTGCTAAGGTTCTTGTGTCTCCTTCAATGTTCAGGGAGAATCTCCAATGCCTGACTATTTCCCAGAAACCTATCTTTCTCTGCTGGATGTCCCACCTTCTAATTCAGCTTCAGCTCATTGGCCATAGGCTTTTTTATTGACAGGTGATGCTTCCACACAGTACATTACACAAGTGAATCTCTCTACACATCTTCTGTTCTTTTAGATCTAATAAACACTATCAGTAAAGTTTAGGATATAAAATCAACAGAAGAATTTTTTATACTTATCAATACTGAATAAGGAAAGGAAATTATTCAATTCATGAGACTTAAAAAATAGGAGTAAACAAAAACAATAAAGTGAACCCACTTTACATTGAAACTTTAATACATCGAAAAAAATTGAAGACATAAAGCTCTCAAAAGTCTTGACTAGGAGTCTAATATATCTGTCTCCTGGGAGGTTCTGCCAGAACCTGACAAATACAGAGGTAGATGCTCAGACCATTGGACTGAGCACAGGGTCCCCAATGGAGGAGTTAGAGAAAGGACTGAAGGAGCTGAAGGGATTTGCAACCCCATAGGAAGAACAATAATATATACCAACCAGAGCTCCTAAGGCCTAAACCACCAACCAAGGAGTATATATGGAGGGTCCCATGTCTCCAGCCACATATGTAGCAGAGGATGGCCTTGTTGGTCATCAATGGAAGAAGAAGCCCTTGGTCCTGTGAAGGCTTGATTTCCCAGTGTAGGGAAATTCAAAGGCGGAGAGGTGGGAGTGGATGGGTAGGTGGGTGGGGGAACACCCTTATAGAAGCAGGGGTGGGGGGGATGGGATAGGGGTTTCTGGGCATGGGGAAACCAGGAAAGGGGACAACATTTGAAATGTAAATAAAGAAAATATCCAATAAAAATAAATTAAAGTCTTGATTGGCAGAATTTAAACTGTGGACATAGCTATAGGTTCAAAATTAATCTACAACTTTCAAGTATTGTCCATAATTCTTCAGTGAACTGGAAGTTAATCTTCTAGGAATGGTGATTTCTTCTTTGCTTTGGTGATTCCTTTGTAGATAATCATGAACCACATTTAATTAGTTTGAAAAAAGACACACCTTTGTCCGTTGGTTTTTCCTTTCTCACCTGGATCTGTGTTTTGAATATTTGGAACTTTTCTATGGACTCTTCCAATGAGAAATTATTTCATGATTTCTGACCTCCAAATCCACTAAAAGACAAGAAAATAAGACGATAAACTGAATTTGTTATTGAGAAACACATGTAAATACTTGTGTGCTTTAAATTTTATTCCAAAATGTATTTCAAGAAGAGTTATTATGTGTTTGAAATAAAAGTAAGAGGCCAGGAAAAGTAGATTACTTATTTTTATTTTTAACAAATAGTTGACTATTTTTGTCATTTAATGTTACATACTTCAAAATAATAGAACAAAATCAATTTTTAAAATACATGATGATTGTCTTAGAAAATCACCTCAGGTACTTTTGGAATCCTGCCTGAGATTTTTATTTGTAAGCCTATTGCATCTTGAATGTATCTACTATATTAAATATAATTAAATTATTTACATAAATTAATTAAGGAGTTTGCAAATTGAATTACACAATGGATCATTGACTTTACACCATAGAATTCTACCCTGAGCTAAATTAAAACGTAATCACATGATGTTTTGATATCTGCTACTAAAGCCTTTACTTTAGTAAAAGAGCTTGGCTAAACTCAAGAACAGCAATTCATGCAAAAGTCTTTGTTCGATGAGTATGAATATAAAAGCTATTTGGAGAAGACAATGAGTTGGGAATTAGCACTTTAAAATACTATCTAAAACTTGTTATAGCTATTATTTAACCCTAAGACCTTTTTTTGGCTATTCTGACTTGTTTATCCCTTTGAAAACCTTGTCTCTTGGCACAGACTGATTATGATCAAGCACAGATCTGTTAGTGAAAACATAAGGGATAGGACAAGATCATGGGCAATTTCAGTCTCCAAGAATGTCTGCTGCAAGGTATTCCATCTCTCTCTACCTCCATATGCCAAGTTCTGTATTCTGAATATCATTAACACAAAGAATTCTTAATGGCTAGTTGCAGCCAATATAGTTGAGTATTTGTTAACTTCTCCCATTTGTAAAGACAAATGGTACCATTTTTCAAAGTAGAGAAAGGGGAATTCACATCATTACAATTTTCATAAAAGTAACAAAACAAAAATCATTGAAGACATTGCTTCTACCTTGCTTTCTTAAATTACTAGGATCAGAGAGAAGACTTTTTCAACTATTCTCATTTTGACATAAATTTCAACAGTGATTAAATCCCCTAAAACATTATAATAAAAAATCAAAACCTGAGAATACAATACCTAAATTTTTTTTTTCTAATCAGATCATTGAGATCTTGATATAAGTCAAAGTAACAATGGAAAGGCAATAGGACAGTATGGATAATACATGAACCTAGATTTCATAACTAGAGAAAATTACAAGATCCTTAGGTAGTGGTGGTGCAGTTGAAAGAACCTAGTGGGGAAACCCCCACTCAACTCCCGATTTGGTGTGCACCCAAGAATCATGAACAGACAACCATCTTGATGTAAATACATGAGGACCTTTAATTACAGAGCTCCGGGAGACAGTGGATTCGATCACGAGGCTTGGAAGCTAGGGGTTTTTATAGAAAAGGAGTGGGGCTGGGGGAGGAATTGGCTTGGTTTCACATGATTGGTCCATTCAAACATCAGCAACATGATTATGAGTCAGCAGAGTAGTACGTGCAGGCGGGTCGTATAAGAATTTTAAAGCCAGGGGCTTCTCTGAGTTGACAATGCACCTGGTTAATAATGCTCTCTATAGAAAGGGGGGTGAGCAGGAGGCACTGGGCTGCCGGATGGTCAATGAGTCAGCCAAGATAGTCAAAACCAGTTCCTGCATTTTTTCCCTTATCTTTTACGACCGGGTGACCTAGCTTCAAGATGGAGTCAGGCATGCCCGGGCTTGTTTGACATACATTACATGAATCACAGGTCTCAAGTTTTATTTCCTTTCACAGTCAGCTACTGAGTAAAACAACAGGATCCAACAAACCACACAGAATCTTAAAAATATTAAATTAGAACTATGAAATTGATGTGAAGTAGAAGCTAGAAGAGTTCTTTCTAAGAAAAGGAAAATTAGTAACAATTCATAACTAAGAATAGTCACTCATTCTAAAAGGCCCACAATGTGAGGACTCCCCCATGTTCTGACTCAGGAGAGGAGACACCCTAAATCACTCACGAGAAACGGTCTTGCTGCAAACTGCAAGAGGACTTTTAATTCAAGAGCGCTCTCGGGCCCACAGTCATACACCTCGCAGGGTAGAGGACCTTGGTGCCCTGAGTAGCTGGGAAAGGGGGTATTTAAAGGAAGAAACTACAACTCAAGGAAGTGGGGAGGGCGGAGGGCGTTATTGGAAAATACCAAAGATACCAGTTAAGAGTCACAAGGAAGTGCAAAGTCACAAGAGTCACAAGGAATACCTGGTAATTGTTTGGGTTATTTCTCAAGACAGTTTCTAAGAGCCCCTAACAATAGCACATTCTTTGAATGAACACTCTTTGAACTCAGGAGCGGGTGGGTGGAGGAATGTCGATATCTGTTTTATGATTAGCATACCTTGGAGCATTGAGTCACAGAGGTCACATTCCCAAGCCTAGGCCTAAAGGCCTAGAATTTTGCTTTTGTATTTTTTCATTCCTGTCCATGTGAATTACTTAGGTTAACTGCAAAACTCTAAGTTTTTCTGAATCACTCAGTCCAAATTAATTTGTAGTTGATATTTCTTTTTTTTTTTTTTTTTTTTCCATTTTTTATTAGGTATTTAGCTCATTTACATTTCCAATGCTATACCAAAAGTCCCCCTTACCCACCCACCCCCACTCCCCTACCCACCCACTCCCCCCCTTTGGCCCTGGCGTTCCCCTGTACCGGGGCACACAAAGTCTGCGTGTCCAATGGGCCTCTCTTTCCAGTGATGGCCGACTAGGCCATCTTTTGATACATATGCAGCTAGAGTCAAGAGCTCAGGGGTACTGGTTAGTTCATAATGTTGTTCCACCTATAGGGTTGAAGATCCCTTTAGCTCCTTGGGTACTTTCTCTAGCTCCTCCATTGGGAGCCCTGTGATCCATCCATTAGCTGACTGTGAGCATCCACTTCTGTGTTTGCTAGGCCCCGGCATAGTCTCACAAGAGACAGCTACATCTGGGTCCTTTCGATAAAATCTTGCTAGTATATGCAATGGTGTCAGCGTTTGGATGCTGATTATGGGGTGGATCCCTGGATATGGCAGTCTTGTAGTTGATATTTCTATGTCTCTTTATTCATACATATATTTGTCATTACTTTAATTCATCATCATTTATTTATGACTTAATATTTCTACACACTTTGAAATTGTTGAATTCATAAATTTAGAATATGATAAAATGATCTATAAATTAGGGCACACACTCAACTCAAGTTCAAAGAAAAGCTTGGGTAATGGACAAAAACCCCAAGTTAAATGATGTGCTTATGGGATACTCTAGACCTAATGAGAGTTATTTTATATTCCAGTATGACTAATCACAGTTTCTTGTCTTCCGAATACCGGACGATGGCAACAGACATGGAATCCCTTTGGACTGGAAGATGTACATGGCCAAGTAATGAAGGATCATTGCCTTTCTCTGTGCAGTGCACACTCTTATAATGGCAGACCACAGCCTCTACCCAAAAAAGCCAGGTTTGAATTTTATATAACTAATCCTGACAAGACCCACTTAGAAAAATATAAGGTTAGACATAAAGTAGTTTATTATTTTCTCTTTCATTTTTTTGTTAAAGATAAGGCCTCATTTTATAACCCAAGGAACCCTCAATCTTCCTGCCCCAGCCCCTGGGTACTCTGATTGTAGGCAGGTTACCGCCATACCTGGTCATAGTTCCCTTTTTAAAATCACATTTTCTATTTCTCAGGTAGAGTATTTTGTACGGACAGTTTTGCATGAATATGTGTATGTGTATGTATATGTGTATGCTTATGTGTATATGTATATATATCCACAGCAATATATATTATTGCTGTGAAAAGTGCAAAAAGGAGACTCTTTAGGTAATTCTGGGCTGTCAAGTTAACCATTAAGACTAAAAAGAACAAATAATAATACTGGTTTGTTCTCCCTACAGTTAATTAGCTTGGAAGTACTTTGGAGTACTGATTTTGGTGACCACTGCTAAGTTTTATAGAGAACCAAATAAATTGAAAGACTTTTCCTCAGTGTAACTACAAGCACTCTTTGAAGTTCTTTTTTGTTTCTCACATTCTTGCATTTTATTTACATCTTATCGAAAGCTAACTGTAAGGTTGCCAAGTCTATTTGAAGTTCTTAGAGAAATAAAACCATATAATTGCCTAAGTAGAAGGCATGGTGATAGGGAGGAGTTTTTAATTACACCTCCTACTCCTCCCAACCTACCTACCACCTTCCCTGTCCCCCAGATCAACTCCTCCTCAGTTTCCCTTCAGAGAAGAGCAGCAGGCCTCCCAGAGATATCCACAGAACCCAGCATAACAAGATACAATAAGAGCAGGCACAAACCCTCATATCAAGGCTGGATACAGCAACTCAGTAGGAGGAAATGGGTTCCAAGAACAGATGGAAGAGTCAGAGACACACCCCTTCACTAATTAGGACTCCTCAAAAACACCAAGCTATGTAGCCATAACATATGCAGAGGACCTACCACGGACCCATGCAGTCTACTTGATGGCCAGTTCAGTCTCTGTGAACTTCTATGAGTCCTACATATTTGATGTCTGTGGGCTGTGTTCCACTGTTGTCCTCCACCAGTTCCAACTGGGCCATGAAATTCTTTCTCCCATCTTTTGAAGGGTTCTGAGCCCCAAGGGGTGTGTGTGTGTGTGTTTTGATTGAGATGTCTCATCTAGGCTCTCTTTCCACCTAATGTTTGGTATTGGATCCCTGAATCTGCTCCCATCAGCTCTTGGAAGAAGTCTCTCTCATGATGATTGGTCTAGGTGCTGATGTATGAGTATGTAAACATATCATTAGGAATCATTTTATTTATTTTTTGCTTCTATCATATGTCTCTGGGGTATTCAACCTCAAGTTTTTGTTCATGCAGGCAATGTCATGCCAGGTATGGGTTAAGGGCTAAGTTTAAACATGCATCTCTTTCCATAACATACCCATTAATATTTGTATAATGAATGTCAGCTCCTACTTGGAGAAGATACAGCATTTCCTCTCTTAGCATGCTTTAAAAATAATTTTGAAAGCAGTATGTTATCTTTGCATATAGTACCTGTGAATGCGTGTACAGATGTCTATAGAAGCCAGAAGTGGGTACTGGATTCTCTAGAAGGGGAGTAGGAATTACAGGCTGTTGCCACCCACTAGACTTGGGAGCTGAGAACTGGCCTTGGGTTCTCCTTAAGATCAGTATGTGCTATTAACCACCAGGGAATTTCACACCCCCCCACCACCTAGTGTGCTTCTTTTAAATAACAGGGATTATTTACCTCCTTTGTACAACCAACAGTGAATTGTGACTTCTGCCTTGTCTCCAGATATTGGAGAAACGATATTACAAGGAGTACTCAACTTTAACACATGGTTTCAAAACCTGGTTACTATATTCTGTGAATACTTACTCCAAGAGATCCTAACAGTTTTCACTAAGCCAGTGAATATCCTTTATTCTTTGGTAGCAGAGCTTTTATGTCCTCATCCTGTGCAAGACAATCATCACAGGATAGTTAACAGATAAAAGGGGCAGATCGTGTTAAGAAAAATCATTTAATTAGTAAATTCTCCAAGTCCATGTTAATCTATGGAAAAGCTGTATGTTACAAATGTGACATTATTTCATTTTGAAGGAAAGGCTGAACAACTTGAAAGTTTGCATCTATCCTTTTTTATTGACTAGAAATGTTCTTGAAAATTATGGACATTCATTTAATTGTTTAAGTGTCCTTAAAAGTATCTTCAGTTTTGCTAATTTTTAGAGTTAGATGAGAAGTGTATTTGAGGCAGAATTGGAGAAAAAAGGGTCAGGAGACAGCAAATGGGCATGGCTTTATCTTCCATTCCAGTCACCAGGAAGTAGTCATCAGCATCTCTGGGAGCACTGAGATGATATGAGCTCTTTTTAAAAGTTCTTTTAACTGGTTTCTTTAGTATGTATATTTGCTCATCTGTTCATTCACCATTCATACTTTATCAAGTTATAAGTCATATGGCCAGATTTTATTGTGCATTTTTTTTATGGTTAAGACATCGCCTTAGACACCAAGTAAATTAAACATGATTGTGGAGCATCCCTGAACTTAAAGAACCTAAAATGTTGTGAGTTATTGATACAAGGTGGGAATGATTGAGAAAAAAACTATGTTTTGCCTCATGAATTTGATTTCATATTCTCAATAAACTTTCTTCCATAGCTTGTCAAGCTCAAAATGATTAATAGCTAAATAAGAATGTTTTTTTCTTTTCCCCTCTCCCCTCCCCTTCCTCTTTATGCTCTCTGTATTTCTAATGTATGTATCTGTATGTGTGGATATCATGAATATGTTTGAATGTTTATACGTGTGCAGATTATGTAAAAATGTATGTGAATGAGTGAAGGCCAGAGGATAACTGTTGTTGTTGTTCCTAAGTATTCTTGTAGGCTTAGATTGTTCTCTAAACCTACCTTTTTAGGGATCTAGAATGCTCAACCTCCCTTCTAGCCTACCAAGCAGAGGTAGAAGAAAAAGGGGGTTGTGGACCTGTTTAGAAGTAATTTGTTGTGGAAATTCCACTCTTCATTGTTAGGATACCAGCAGTCCAATGCAATAGCAAAACAACAAACATGAATCAGCAGCAGTAGTTTGATTCAGCAGAAACTGCAAGGTTCCATCAAGATGGCACAAGTCAGCAGAAGCATCAAGAACCATCAGGAATACCACAAGAAGTTCTATAAAGTGAAGGCCAGCGAAGCCCAGAGAAGCATTGCACAGCATGGCAGTGCAAAAGCATCCTTTCACTGTCTGTGAGGTTCTACTTATTCTCTTTCCAAACATCATGCACCCAGCCAAACACCTGCTTCCTCAAAGCATCAAATCTCCCTCCTCAGTGCTGAAACTGCAAGTGTGTGTTACTACTATTGGTATTTTTTAAAATGTCGGTTCTTGGGTATGAAACTCAAGTTCTCATGCTTGCAAGGCAAACACTTTAATGACTAAGCTATCAAGCTTCTTCTCTTCCCTCCCCTCCCCTCCCCTCCCCTTCCCTCCCTTCCCCTCCTCTCCCCTCCTTTCCCATCCCCACTCCTTCTGTCCCCTTCCCTTCCCTTCCCTTCCCCTCCCCTCCCCTTCCCCTCCCCTTCCCTCCCCCTCTCCTCCCCTCCCCTTCCCTTCCCTTCCCTTCCCTTCCCTTCCCTTCCCTTCCCTTCCCTTTCCTTCCCTTCCCCTTTCCCTTCCCATCCCCTTTCCCTTCCCATCCCTCCCCTTCCCATCCCCTTTCCCTTCCCATCCCCTTTCCCTTCCCTTCCCTCCACTTCCCTCCCCTTCCCCTCCCCCCTCCCCTCCCCTTTCCCTTCCCATCCCCTTTCCCTTCCCATCCCCTTTCCCTTCCCATCCCTCCCCTTCCCATCCCCTTTCCCTTCCCATCCCCTTTCCCTTCCCTTCCCTCCACTTCCCTCCCCTTCCCCTCCCCCCTCCCCTCCCCTTTCCCTTCCCATCCCCTTTCCCTTCCCATCCCCTTTCCCTTCCATTCCCTCCACTTCCCTCCCCTTCCCCTCCCCCCTCCCCTCCCCTCCCCCCTTCCCTTCCCTTCCCTTCCCTTCCCTTCCCTTCCCTTCCCTTCCCTTCCCTTCCCTTCCCTTCCCTTCCCTTCCCTTGGTCCTTTCCTCCTCTTCTCTTTTCACTTCATCTCCCCTCTTCATTTTCCTATCCTTCCTCCCTTTTCTTCCTTCCAACACAATGTCTTACTACACAAGACAGGCTGTCCTGGAACATAATTTGTAGTCTTTCTTGGCTTTTAACTTGGGTATTTCATACCTTAGCTTTCCAAGCGCCTGGATTACAGGTGTGTGTACTGGATGCTATCTGCTGTTGACATCAATTGTGTTCTACAAAGGGAAGGGGGAGCCAGTTTAAGGCAAGCTGCAAAGGACAGGTAGGAACCAAGGTCAGGCTATTAATCATGAAGTAACTGGTGGGCTCAAGCAGCTTCCAGCAACAAAAGCTTTTCGAGAAAATTCTCTTCCTCAAAGTGTTACAGCTCTATAAGACACTCTCAGACAGTCCTTGATGAGATAACTTGTGTGTGTGTTTTGTTCCTTTTGAATAGGTTCTTATACACATTTTGGGGTGGGTTGGGGTCTAAAAGCAGATGCTTTCTATTGGCTTGGTCTGAGATGTTAGGGATGCCTCATCTGTATGTGGAGGGGTTTTGGGCACTGCCTCTATGTGACTGTCACTGTCATTTCCATGGGGTGTTATGGTCCAGTGTTCCAGGACAGGAACCTGGTCAAGCATAAATAAAATTCCTACTGCCCTCAGGTATGAGTACCAGGGTATCTGAATCCACTTGAACTTACCAGATTTTTATATGTTGTGACACAGTTCCCCTGTCCTCAAAGGTGTGTACTCTCTATTTAGTTACTTTGTAAATATTACCTACAGATCAAAATATGTAATGTTCTGACACCTTCACGGATACCTTTGCTCCTGGTGACCTTCCACCTTAGCCTAGTATTATTTATTCCAAGTATTCCTAAAAATTTACTTTATGTTAGTAGTCATATAACAATGGTTTGTGTGGTTTTGTCTGTTAAATCTTTATAAAGGGGTTCATGTGTGAAGTTTTGTTTGATGAGTTATTTCTTGTTTCAGCCAAAGTTTCTTCAATTATTCTGTTCTCATAAAAATATAGTTTAAGTCATTATGTATTATGCATGATTCTTTATGATAAGTAACTCACTGCTCTTCTACCCTAGGGTATAACTATAAATACTCATAACATTTAGCCCTCACTATTGAGCAAGCGTGAAGAAAATTTAGAACCAAATGGGAGCCATTGCTTCACATTTCATGATTCTGTATGCAATCTCTATTTTAAAATGCCTCTTTTATTATTATAAATATATTCCTTCCTGCCTAATTGTAACATCCTGAAGAACAATTATTGCCAATTGAGTTCATGGCACTTTAAAATAAGTAACTCCTGTGATTTGAAATGAGTGAAACAGTAATTCTATTGTAGATAGAATATTACAAAACTATTTCCTTAAATCTTATCTCCTCTAGTATGTATGGTCTTCTGGGGCTTGTTATGGATTTACTTTGAATGCTGATTGATAGAAAGTTCATCTTGGAGTATAAATTTAAGAAAATGGCCACAAGTTATTTTAGTATTCTTAGGACAGCAGTATAAGAACACTGAAAATAGTTTTGGAAAGAAACTCCAAGTATTACTATTCATGTAGTAGGAATATGTCCATGTCTATGTCCTGTCATTATATATAGAATTCTGAAGATGGATTGGAAACCATAACATGAAATTTTGCCTCCTATCCTGGGAAAACTATTCAAATACTCAAAGAGAGCTAATATGAGGATTAAGTGAGATGACGTATGAAAAGCATACAGATTTCAATAAATGTTGGTGCAGTAGGGGCTCCATGAGAAAAAAATCAGGTAAACTTTTATCTGTGCTGTGTGTGCTTAGTAGTGGTCCATCAAGGGTCTGAATCAGTGATAACTGCAATGACAGGGAAGACTTGGCTCCAACACTTCATTACACTTCTATTTTTATGGGGGATTTCTTCATTTCCACTGGAATGAACAAGTCAATATGCATGACTTATTCTGCAATGAACTTTGATGAATTTTTCTAAGTACATTAAAAATGAGTTGCATCCTTCTCTTAATGCGAGAAGCCCCTATACCTACACTGATAAACCCTCTGATGCACATGTAAGAAGGCTGGATAATGGGCATGAAGGACAATCATCTATATGTATATATAGAATAGATTTTTGCTTGTCAGTAATAACTCTGAACTGCCTACAGCATTCACTGTGCCTCTTAAAAGTCAGGTATTGTACTGAATTCAAAAATTCTCTTATGCTGAGCAGGGAAAGGAAAAAAAAAATCAAACACTTTCTGAATTGGGCCCAAATATCCAAGGTTAATTTTCTGAGAAAGCTGCAGCGGCTAGATAAGGCCATCCCCTGCAAATTAGTTTTGCCTGCCTGGATTACAGCTAAATTTATGCAGCTTGCCTTATCCTTTCGAAAGCGCCTCTGAAGTGTCGTAATTAACTGGCACACATAAAGTGAACGCATTTTCTGCTTGGTGGCAGCCATTCCTCATTTCATCTCCATTCTAACCCAAACGGAAAGGTAGTTTCTTATTCTTACTGTTAAAAACACACATGGATGCACTTGTGTGTGTGTGTGTGTGTGTGTGTGTGTGTGTGTGTGTGTGTATGTGTGAGTGAGCACGCATACAGGAACACACTCTCTAATATTATACCTCCACAAGTCTTTGAAAACAATCATAAAACAGCTTCAGAATGCAGTCTGAAAATTTAAAGAGGCAAATATACTGCTGAGAGAGCAGAGAGAAATTTTTCATAGATTGGAAATAAAGAGAACAGACACCTTTTATGAAGTGGCTAGACTTTTATTTTGTTCTTTTTTTTTTTTTCTTAGTAAGACTTGAGGTTTAAAACATTTCTTTTGTGCATTCCTTGTGTAGTTGAGTATCAAGGGAAACTAAAAAGCTTACTAAGAAATGGTGATACATATTTCTCTCTGTTTTGTTTTTATTGCTGTCTTTATATTTTATATCACACCTTTCATTTTTTAATATTAATACTACCACAAAATTTATTTTCCTAAATTATCACAAGCAGAAAAATCAATAGGTATCTTTTTGAAGATCTGATTTTATCTTTACATTTTTATATGTATGCACATAACTACATGCATGTACACTATATGCATTAAATTAAGTGTGTGTGCATAAATCACTTTGGTTAGATAAATTTTATTTTATTGCACAAAAGGCTAAAACAGTTAGTGTGTCAATATCGAAGAAAACCTTTGTCACTGTCTTCCTTATTGTCCCATTTGACTTTTTCCAGTGGTGATTGGACAAATTCAGATCTTCTAGTGAATCTTGCCGACACTCTTCATTATGTTGTGTTGTGTTTTAGAACACAAAACGTGGGGACTGAAGATGATCAGTTACTGCTGCACACTTTTCAGGCTCACAGAGTCAATAACGAGTGCTACCGGGAAATGCTTTCTTACTTCAACCACACTTCCATTTTTCTTTGGCTTCACTTCCTCCTCTAGTTATGGGGAGGATTAAATGAGTTACTATATTTAAGGTGTTCAGCTCTGTGCCTGGCACACAACACATGTCCAGTAAATGATAGCTGCTCCTCTTTAATTCTCAGCAGGATGTTGCTCCCACGTTAGATTACAGATCAGGCTCTGCTGTTTACACAGGCAACAGCTGCCTTCTCCCTTCTTTATAGCAGGAGAAGTACATCCCATCTTCATTTTGATTACTAAAAATTCTTTCCATTTCTGGAACCAGGCAAAAGAATACAAACCTGTCCTCATTTTAGTGACGATGTCCTGTCCATCTTCCTCCTCTGCACACTCATTCTGATATCACTCCACCTTCTCTCACTCAAATGGAATCCTTTCTTCCTTCTCTATTTCCCCACACTGGCCTCCTTTCTAGACATGTCTACCCCTTTCTACCAGCTACCACAAGAAACCCTTAGTGGTTCTGCAGAAGAGTATTATCTAATTACAGAAGACATCCAGTACACTTTACAACAGATTGCCTTTCCTTGATTATTTCTTCCTGTGGGAAAATTATCATACTGACACTGTCTTTGTTGGAAATAAATTCATTCCAGCTCTATTACATATGCAAGAGAGAATCAACACTGCAACATCCATCAGTGAGATCTACAGATTTTAGTGTATTCCACTTACCATATAGATAGCTTCTAAATGACATCAACTGCACTCTTGAGAATTCCCAGAAAGAATAGCACCTTTCTATTCTTCCTGAGGTACTGCATATGTGTGAGAGTTCATGGGAGGATTTTTTTTTGACATCATAGTAGAAGTGGGCAAGAGAGTCAGGGGTTTCTTGAAGGCAAGTACAGTCTTATTTAGGACAACCGAGTTTTGATCCTGGTTCTAGTTCAACAATTTGTGAAATGGTTGGAAAACAAATAAAGAAGAATTGCTTCCAATACTGATGCTAAACAGAATGCTCCCTTTGAGGACACCAGAAAGGCTTGATATTAATTGACACAGAACTTGAAATTGAAGTAAGGATACAGGAATGACACATTGTTTAAAGGCAGAGTCTGGAAAAATCCATGGTGGTGAGATTAAGATGATCTCTCGTGTTCATTGAGCTTAGCTATTCCAGAAGCGTATCTGATTCTGAACACTAGGGTGTAGGCTAACTTTTGTTTGGAGGCCTTATTTGAAATCTTAACACATGGGGAGGTCTAAGAGTGGACAATACATAGTTATATCATCACACTATGGAGAAACAGGGACCAATGGCCTGTTGCATGACTTTTCTATCAATATATCCAAGATGTGGTACAGAAGAAGGATCAAGAAAAGAATTCAGGCAAACAAGTTTAACCTGTGATGTAGTAAGTTTACTGGGATTGCTTATAGGATATCGTAAAGAGCTGCTTACAGGAGCAAGAACAGCCCAAGAACAGCTACATTGCCCAGAAGCCCATTCCAGCATGGGTGACAACTTATAAAATCTGTGTCCCTGAAGCTCCCTTCACAGCAGAAAAATAAAAGGCAGAAGGCTATATACATGTTAATAGTAGAATACAGGTAATATGAAGGAGGAAATAGCAGCAATGTGGGTGGAGATTTAATTGGGGAGAGAGCAAGAAGAACAATACAGAAGCAGAAGGAGGAAGGAGATATAAGTCAAACTAAGGATGTTTGAAATAATCATAAATGACTGCATTGACTATATATATTGCTTTTTAGTATGCTGATTATTTTCACTATATTAATCTTACTGCCCATGAACATGAGAGATTTTTTCATTTTCTTGTGTCTTCTTCAATGTCTTAAAGTTTTTAATTATGCAAGTCTTTCAATTGTTTGACTAGTGGTCGCCTAGCATTATTATTTGAGGCTACTGTTACAGGCACTATTACCCTAGTGCTTTTATTAGTAGGCTTGTCATTTGTATACAAAATAGCTACTGATTACTGTGTCTTACTTTTGTATCCTTATACTTTGTTGAAAGTGCTTGTCAGCTGTATAAGTTGTCTGGCAAAGTCTTTGCACTTTTTTATATATAAAATCATATCATCTGCAAAGAAAAGTGTTTTAACTTCTTCCATTGATATTTGCATCCCCTTGATACTTTTCAATTGTCTTATTGTTCTAGATAAGACTTCAGGTACTGTATTGAATAGGTATGTTGAGAGTGGGCATCCTTTTCTTGTCCCTGATATGGGTAAAAATGCTTTGAGTTTCTTTCTGTTTAGGTTAATATTGGCTATTGTCTGTGGGCTTGTTGTAAATTGCCTTTATTATGTGAAGGAATCATATCAATTTTGTGTTATCTAAAGTTATACATAATACATATAAGTATATAGGTAATATAGTATAGATATGCATATACATTAAATGAAGTTATGTTACTTGGGGTTCTAGTGCTTTCCCCAAGAATCATACACAATATAATAAAACTCCAAAAAAAGATATTAGAAACCTTGCTTTTAGTTGTTCAGTAGAGTCTCTGAGATATCCAAAGCAATATACTGGCCCTGGGCTTCCTCCTAGAAGTTGAATGCAGTTTCCTATTCATGAAGAAATTAGAAACTTCACATACAACAATTTGGGCTGGATCTGACCTCAAGGCCCTCTCCCTAAGGATGATATTTCATAGTAGCAGATGGTAATATGTAATTTTGTAAGGAAGCAAAAGAATAAAGAGTCCTACCTAGCTCTTTAACTATAAACCACGACGACAAGTATGACACTCATAACTTGGTGATTACCAACAGATCTCTAATTTGATCTAATCTTCACTCTGTGGGAGGAAAATAATGGCGAGTGTTGGAAATTTAGCCAACCACCTTTGGCTAGTGATGTCATGAATCTTAGAGGAGAACTGAGTACTGCCAGTTTTACTAAACTAGAATAATTCCTAATGTATTTTAACTACTTACCCTTAAACTCACAGATAAATGTAGCTATGAATCCTCATCAAAGAAGATTCTTTTTGATTCTTTTTGCAGTAGATGGAGACCATTATAGAAAGTCACAGGTGGTCAAAATGCAGAGAATTAATTGACTTTTGGGTGTTCAGCCTCAACTGTTAAATCTACAATACAGCCCCCTACGTATAAGGTTCATGGAACATCACAGGAGAGGGACAAGAAAAATTGTTAGAGACAGGACCAGGAAGTCTGCTACAAAATTGTATCTTTTAGATATGACATGGAAGCTTCACTATAAAATTTCAACAGTATGGCTGTCACAATAACACCTGAATAAATAATACCATTTGACTTGGCAGAATTGGTGGGGAAAAAAATCTCTTGGGGCCTTATATGTAACCCAAGAGTTACAAGCATTCAACAATTGCTAGAAAATAGAACTAGAGATAAGTCCCATAGTTGGTTATCCAGTATCAATGGCCAGTCTTAAAAATATGTACATAGAAGTAACACTAAATTAATTCATTAAGTTGTAGTTATGTCTTTAGTCATAGTATATATTATATATTAAAGATAAAGGGGACATAAATTTAGAAACAGGGAGCATGTGTTAGAGGGAAGGAGGGGACTGTCATAAAATTATTTTATTTTAATTTAAAATATAAAATATAAAACCATTTTCATAGTTATTTAACTACTCCAGGATATTATAATCTGCATTTATATATTAAAATAAATGTGTATTTATTATAAAATGCTGCATATTCAGTTTTAAGTTTGAGTAATGAACAAGTTAAAATATCTTTAAACCTGCATTGTAAATATATATTTCATGTTCTTTGCTGTCTATTTAGCAATTTAAATATGCATCATGTGACTGAACATACCAGTTATTTTATATATAACATGACTCTTTGGTCCCATCACATGCATTTTACAATTCATATAGAAACTATGTTGCACAGAGAGTCCACAAATCTTCCTTCAGGTATTTTTATTTCAAATATCTAAAGATATGAAAGGGGACTTTTAAATACAACAACGGTGCATAGATAGTCTCACTTTTTTGAGCACATTAGCATAGTAGAATGACTACCCAGGGTGATCTATAGTAGGGCTTATGCATAATACCTCTAATCAGTGATCACTAAGAAATGTCAAGGAATGCATGATTTCCCTGCCCATGTAAGGAGAGGTTGATCTCAATTGCCTCTTTCTAAAGTTTTATTAACTCCTACAGGGAGCGATGAGGGGACGAATAACTTTCTTTTAAAAGAAAATCCAGGGATGTAACCAGAATACCATATGACTATTTGACTTGAATCAGTCACCTTGCTGAGCCGAGAAAGAATATATCTTAATGAAATAGCTCTCATCTTACTTTAAAAGTCTCTACATTATGTTTTCTAAAGAGAAGTGTCATTGATTTTCACATTTGAAAGTACATATTAAAATAATTTCTTAGCATTATGCTGATGTGGAATAAATGCTGACTCTCAATCTTACATATAAAATACATTTCAAGTAAGTTGTTCATGTTTCTTACTTTATAAAAATGTTTGTCACTGGGCTGGTGCAGCTACTAAGTGGGCAAGACTGTGTATAAAATGTGTGACTCCCTAGGTTCCATTTTTAGCACCATAAAACAAACAAGCAAACTAAAATACATTGTCACCTGTGACCGATTTGAGCATTGGCTTCAGAGTTCCTTATGCTTTGGGAACGACAGAGACAAAGTTCATCAATCTCTGGAAAATTCACCAAAGTTCAGGACTTGAAGAATAGAAACAAAGGTATAAAGGTTTTAGGCCATTTATTTAAAAATTCATCAAGAATATCAGTCAGGTTAAAATCTGAGAGCTAAAATTTATGAACATCTGAATAAAAAAATGTCAGTAATTTCTAGAAACAATCTAGGGTATCTAAACCATGGCTCCTATTCTACCTTTGGCCTATATCTTTATCTCTAATGATTGACCTTTAAGAACAGCAAGAAAGACAATGTCCACAAGACCAGCCACTTTCATAAAGTATTCAGATTCAGTATTGTGCTATCCAGAGTTAGATACAATCAACCATAGTCTTGTAGCTTACAGGAGAGATGTTTACCAAACAACCAGAAAGTATGAGAAAGCATGCTCTTTCTGATCTTACTGCTCAGACCTGGTCATGCATAAAACATTCTCCCGCATTTTTTATTCCTATACATTGGGCTATTAGGTTTAGTTATTTTCTAGGATACAAACATTTATTCTTGCTGTGCATTAAGAAAGCAAAGGCAGTGATTTCCAAGTTCTCTTCAGATAGGGGATAACTCCTCTTTCCCTAAAGGTATTATAAGGCAAAGCATAGTGTACAAGACATTTCTGGACTAGAAGCTGCCTGCTCTTCAAGCAGGGCCTGGTGACAAGGGTTCTTGCAGTGTTTTCATTCTGTTCCCAGAACCAAGCTAACAACAGCTGTTCTTATATGAGTTCCTGCCAGAGGGCGTTCTTCTCCAAGAAGAGGTGTAGCTTCCAAGGATTGACTTCAGTAGAGAGAGTGCAATAAGCAATAACTTTGACAGGGACTCCCTGGCTTTGCTCTGTGGCATGTATCTCCAGTAGTGGGGGTGGTTTGTCCAGGATGTTCCGAATCATCCCTATGGTGACCACTTGGTGAATGATCCCCTCCTCGTTCATCACTAGAAAGTGGCAGCTACTTGCTGCTTTGCTCTCTGTCATGCATCACAGTTCAATAAAAAGATGGTGAAATAATTCAAGGTGAAACTCTGAAGTATCGAGATTATTTAAAATTTTGTTTGGGCTAATTTCAGAGTCAGGATTCTTCCTCACTGACTTTTTCACTTACTGCTTTTTCCTATTCTTGCAGGCAGATGTTACCTTTATTTATTTATTTATTTATTCTTCTGGTTTCTGATTGTTTGGCATGCTTGTCTGTTTCTCATTCTTAGACCTCTCTCTCTCTGTCTCTGTTTCTCTCTATTTCTCTCTCTTTGTAATATTTTATGCATATTTGTGTATGTGTATTCCTGTGGTGGAGGGTTCATATGTACATGTGTGCAGTATGCAGTTGCATGTGGAGGCTAGAAATATACATGGAGCATCTTCCTCAATAGCCCTCCACCTAATTTTTTGAGATAGAGTCTTTTACTGACCCTGCTGCAGTCCACAGAAAAATTAGACTGCTTGGACAGTGAATTCCAAGGTTCTCCCATCTCTCTCTCTCTCTCTCTCTCTCTCTCTCTCTCTCTCCAGCATTAGTTTATAGGCATGAACCATTGGTCCCTATTTTATTGTTATTGCTTGATGTTATTTAACATGGGTTCTAAGATCCAAACTCATGCTTGTGTGCCCAATTCTTTACTGCCTAAGCCATTTTCCTGTGCTTTTGTTTTAATATTCTCTGGGGGTACACAGTGGAATTCTCCAATCCCTATCGCCTTTAATTCTTCTCAAAGAGTTTTCATCCTCACAACACAGGGAGAAGGCAGTCCAGTGCTGTGGGTGAGGCCTTGCATTTATGTCCGGAACATGGATTTTCAATGATAATTCTGGAAGGAGTAAGGATCTTGCCAGCAGTCCCGAGTGGTGTTGCCCTGACTGTGTGTTTGGACACCTTTCTTCCCACCTGTATTGGGCGTGCTTTCTATGTTTACAGCTACCACCCCTCTCAGATACTTTTCCCAGAAACAGCTTGTTAGCTCAAAGATAAATTCTCAAGTGGAAGATGTTTAGAAGCTGGAAGCTTTGTTTAAGCAGATTCTCTAGGAGAACTGCCAGCTCTTAAGGCAACTTAGAATGGATTCTGTCTCTGAAATATCAGGACCAAGGTAGTTTCTTCTGAGTTTTGTGTCCAGGTTGCTTATGACCTCCCAGAATGGCAAGTAGGAGAAAACTGTTCTTTGCCACAACTTTAAATGACCCTTAATGTGTGCAAAAACTAATTGTTAGAGAGTTTCTAGATGCTGATATAATTGAACTCGAAAAGATCCCTCCATTTTTCCCCCTCTCTGTATCTCTCTACATGTATATTCTGGGTCAGAATGCAAATTTAATTCCTTGAGAAAAGTTCCCCAAGGTACATATGCAAATGTACCCTAATTATGGTTATGCATTACATATGACTATGCCCTTCCTTGTAACTCTATTGGCTTCCATTATTAGAAATTTCCATATATTAAATATTTATCCTTGCTGTGATAAGTTAACATGGGACCATGTCACTGATGCATTCCTTTACAAGTTTTTTTTTTTTTCCTCCAATATGTTAACATTGGAAGCCAGCATAACTTGATCATTGGCGCTGCATTTGATTGGAAAGGAGTTTTGTTAACATGATTTTATTACTGTTGAAAATTTCCACTGTGGTATATCAAAAATATTAGTAAACAAAGAACATGGAAGCTTAAAATTATGTAGAAATTTGAAAACGTATCAATAATCATTAATGTGGGGAGATAATTCAAAAGATGTTAGTTTGATACATCTTAGACATATTTTAGAAGGCTAGGCAAAACAACAAATTCATAACAGAAGGTGATATGCTAGAAGAGAATATGTAAACTTTATACTTATGAGAATAAGTAAACTTTATTAATAGCCAGTGAGATGGGTATAGATTTATAAATACAGGTTAAGGGTTTGATTTTTAATTATTAGTCTTATATCTTATTCAGTATCAGTGTAACTTTTGGAAATTTAAATATTTTACTTATTTTTTATTTTTCCTGCCTTATTAAACAATATTCATAATTATAACATTTATGTCTGAAGCAATTGTAGGAACAACATATGCTTTGTAAATTATAAAGATTCTAGGCACACCAGTTTTGTTTACTTATAAATTCATTCTATGATTTTAAAATAATGTTCTAGGACGTTTGCCGACTATGATGCAGTACTGAGCATGACAGACAGAGGCTTCGGCATAATGCAGTGTTTAGGTCAGTCAGACAAGTACGACTGAGTTTCACTTTGTGTTAGAATTGACTAGAGTTTATCCTTGGAACTTAATTTCATATAAGCTTGAGGAATATTTTGAGAGTTGGAGACATCATGTTTACTCTTTCGATTATTATGCCATGTAAACAAGGTGAGCAAGGGATGCATTCAGACATTTATAGATTATGCGAGTGATCTACTGAGACTTTTTTCTTTTCTTTTTTTTAAAAATTGGATACATTCTTTATTTACATTTCAAATGTATTCACCTTTCCAGGTCTCCCCTTTGGTAGCCCCCACCCCATTCCCACTTCCCTTGGCTCTATGAGGGTGCTTCCTCACCCACCCACCTACTCCCATCCTCCCACCTTAGCATTCCGCTACACTGGGGCATCAAGCATCCTCAGGACCAAGGGACTTTCCTCTCACTGATGTCCAACAAGGCCATTCTCAGCCACATATGAGGCCAGGGCCATGGGTCCCTCCATGTGTACTCTTTGGTTGGTGGTCCAATCCCAGGAAGCTCTGAGGGCTCTGGCCAGTTGACACTGTTGCTCCCTTCACGGGGCTGCAACTCCCCCTTAGCTTCTTAAGTCCCTTCTCCAACTCCTCCATCAAGAACCCTGAGTTGAGTCCAATGGTTGGTTGCGAGTATCTGCTGCTGTATTGGTCAGACTCTGGCAGAGTTTCTCAGGAGACAGCCAGATGAAGCTCCCTTCAGCAAACACTTCCGGGCATCCACAATAGAGTCCAGATTTGGTAACAGTATATGGGATGGGATATCCAGGTGGGGCGGTCTCTAGACGGTCTTTCCTTCAGTTTCTACTCCACATTTTGTCTCCATAATTTCTCCTATGAATAGTGTGTTCTCCTTTCTAAGAAACACTGAAGCATCCATACTTTGTTCTCACTTCTTCTTGGGCTTCATATGGTCTGTGAAGTGAAGCTTGGATATTCTGAATATTTGGGCTAATATCCATTTATCAGTGAGTACATAACGTTAGTTCTTTTGTAACTGAGTTACCTCACTCAGCATTATATTTTCAATTCCACCCATTTGCCTGTGAATCTCATGAAGTCATTGTTTTTAATAGGTGAGTAGTATTCCATTGTATAATGTACCACATTTTCTGCATTTATTCTGCTGTTGAGAGACATTTGGGTTCTTTCCAGCTTCTGGCTATTACAGATATAGCTGCAATGAACATAGCGGAGTATGTGTCCTTATTACATGTTGTAATATCTTCTGGGTATATTTCCAGGAGTAGTATACCTGGGTCTTGAGGTAGTACTATGTCCAGTTTTCTGAGGAGCCTCCAGACTGATTTCCAGAGTGCTTGTACCAGCCTGCAATCCCACCAGCAATGAAAGAGGGTTTCTATTTCTCCACAACCTCACCAGCATCTGTTGTCACCTAAGTTTTTGATCTTAGCCATTCTGACTGGTTTGAGGTAGAATCTCAGGGTCGTTTTGACTTGCACCTCTCTGATGACTAAGGATGTTGAACATTTATTTAGGTGCTTCTTGGCCATTTGAGTTTCCTCAGTTGAGAATTCTCTGTTTTGCTCTGGTGCCCATTTTTAAATGGGGTTATTTGGTTCTTTGGAGTCTAACTCCCTGAATTCTTTGTATATATTGGATATTAGCCCTCTATCTCATGTAGGATTGGTAAAGATAATCTGAGATAGTTTATGTCTTTGACATTGAGATGTGTGTCCTGACACAGCAAAATGCTGGGTCCTTTTTATATATCCAGTCTGTTAGTCTACTTTTTTTATTGGGTAACTGAGTCTACTGATGTTAAGAGATATTAAGGAATAGTGGTTGTTGCTTCTTGTTATTTTTTAATGGTATTTTTATGTTTGTGTGGTTATCTTCTCTTTGGTTTGTTGAAAGAAGATTACTTTATTGTTTTAACTAGTGTAGTTTTCCTCCTTGTGTTGGCAATTTTCATTTATTATCCTTTGTAGGGCTGGATTTGTGGAAGAATATTGTGTAAATTTGTTTTTGTCATGGTATATCTTGGTTTCTTCATCTATGGTAATGGAGAGTTTGCTGGGGATAGAAGCCTGGAGTGACATTTCTGTTTTCTTAAGGTCTGTATGACATCTGTACAGGATCTTCTTGCTTTCATAGTTTCTGTTGAGAAGTCTGGTGTAATTCTGATAGGTCTGCCTTTATATGTTATTTGACCCTTTTTCTCTTATTGCTTTTAATATTCTTTCTTTGCTTTGTGCGTTTGATGTTTTGATTATGTGATGGGAGGAATTTCTTTTCTGGTCCAATCTATTTGGAATTCTTTAGGCTTCTTGCATTTTTATGGCATCTCTTTCTTTAGGATAAGAAAGTTTTCTTCTATAATTTTGTTGAAGATATTTACTGGCCCTTTAAGTTTGGAATCTCTACTCTCTTCTATACCTGTTTTCCTTAGGTTTGGTCTTCTCATTGTGTCCTGGATTTCCTGGATGTTTTGGGTTAGGATTCTTTTGCATTTTGCATTTTGCATTTTTTACTTTTGTGTCAATGTTTTCTATGGTATCTTCTGCACCTGAGATTCTCTCTTCTATCTCTTGTATTCTGTTGGTGATGCTTGAATCTATGACTCCTGATCTCTTTCCTAGGTTTTGTGTCTCCAGGGCTATCTCCCATTGTGCTTTTTTAAAAAAACTGTTTCTACTTCCATTTTTAGATCCTAGATGGTTTTTGTTCAATTCTGTCACCTGTTTGGTTGTCCTTTCCTATAATTCTTTAAGGGATTTTTCTGCTTCCTCTTTAAAGGCTCTACCTGTTTACCTGTGTTCTCCTGTATTTCTTTTTTTTTTCACAATAAAATTTGTTTTTAATTAGGTATTTTCTTCATTTACATTTCAAATGCTATCCTGAGAGTCCACCATACCCTCGCCCCCCACTCCCCTACCCACCCACTCTCAATTCTTGGCCCTAGTGTTCCCCTGTACTGAGGCATATAAAGTTTGCAAGACCAAGGGACCTCTCTTCCTGCTACATATGCAGCTAGAGACTTGAGCTCTGGGGGTACTTTCTCTAGCTCCTCCATTGGGGGCCCTGTGTTCCACCCAATAGATGACTGTGAGCATCCACTTCTGTGTTTGCCAGGCACTGGCATCGCCTCACAAGAGACAGCTATATCAGGGTCCTTTCAGCAAAATCTTGCTGGCGTATGCAATGGTGTCTGCATTTGGAGTCTGATTATGGGATGGATTCCCATGTGTGGCAGTCTATAGAGTGTCCATCCTTTTGCCTCAGCTTCAAACTTAGTCTCTGCAACTCCTTCCATGGGTATTTTGTTCCCTATTCAAAGGAGGAATGAAGTATTCACACGTTGGTCTCACCTAGAGGATTTTGGGTATATCAAAGGGTTAATTCTGGGCGCAGACAGAAACTTGAAGGATCCTGTCCTAGGGTGCTCCTTGATTCTTGTGTCCTGAGGATTCCAGGAGGGTACCTCAGAACATAAATCGTAGTCTCATCTGTGCTCATAGGCATATCAGCACTCCTGGGAGACAGATCTCTCTCCGAGGTATTTGTGTATGGAGTATTTTGGCACAGGACCAGCTCTTGGTGCAGATGGAAATCAGAAGGATTCTGTCCCAGGCTGCTCTTTGGTTCCTGTATCCTGAGGGTTCTGAGCGGGTCCCTCTGAACAGAACCTACTGAGAACTATTCTAACAGTTCTAACTATTCTAGAACTGTCCATTTTTTCTCTCCAGGTTATAAACTACATACTCAAAAGTTAATACTTTAAAATTATATTACCTTAAAATAGTCTTTTGACAGTTCAGTTTTATCTAATTCTAAAATATTTGGTTTAAAAAATATTTTGAGAAATCTCCTTTGAATGCTACATTTTTTTAAACCAAAGATAGGTAATTTCATTTTAATTTTTAAAGTTTTATTTTGAAGTTAGCTTGTTAACTAGTTTTATAATGCTCTCTCACTGCAAGAAGATGTGGAATATTAAGTTAAAATTGCAGAACAAGACATAATACACATCCCTATGAGCTATTAGTCAGGGCAGCTTCAGAGATCCACAAAACAACATCCTCCAAGCCATTTCCAATATACTTGATTACTTACTAATGCTATGTGGTAAGATTACTTTATGAAGACACATTTCAGCTACAAGACATAGAGAAATCGCTCTCAGAAGAACCAAGAAAATTCATTTCTGCTGCCTAACTTCCATAGGGTTGCAAAAGGCTAGGTGGTCTGGTGAGATATTGGGGATATCTGTTGTCTGACCCAGTGTGGGCTCTCCATGCTACAACACTGACAGGCCAGCCAAGCTGTGCCTACCAATGCAACAACCTCATGCCTATTATGAGGTATCTAATGGCATTCTGATTGGATTTGAGACCAGACTCACAGGAGGAAATTTCAAGCCTAGTGTTGTAATCCTATTGACGAGGCCATAGTTGTAGGTGTTAGGGGGTAGAATCTGATATTATTTTAAATGGTCATTCAATAGGTGGAGTACTTTTTGAACATTTGTTCTAAATGTATGACTATGTATACAATGTATCCACCTTGTGGGCTCTACATCCCTCATTTTTGTGTAGGAACATATGGAGAATCTCCTTGATCAGGAATCATCAAGTATCCTTTCTCCACTTTCAACTCCTGAGTGAACATATCATTGAATGAAGAACAATTTTTAGTGGGATGTAATCTAGGGATTCATGTAACTGAGTAAGTCCTCTATTTCTTAACTGTATCCAGCTATCATTTTGCTTTTGGTTTTGAACAAGGTCTCACCAAGTTATTTGGCCTTGGCCTTGAACTCACCTGCCTCAACCTTTGAAGTATCCGGGATGAAAAGACAACTCCAGTAGGCCCATCTTCCTGAAGCTGAATAAGGATATCTTTGACTTTAAGTTTCTGTGATGAACACTCGAAGTTGTCTTTGGATATTTCTTTTTTTTTTTTTCTTTCAGACAATGATAATCTTTATGTGCTTTAATTAATATACATTATAACTTTAAAATATCAGGAAATTGTTTTGAAGGCCACATTTTAGAAATCTTAATTTTTTATTGGTTATTTTATTTCTATTTCAAATGTTATCCCACTTCCCAATTTTCCCTCCCCCTATGCTGTCTCTATGAGGGCACTCCCCCACACACCCACTCCTGCCTCAGCACCCTAGCATTCCCCTACCCTTGGTCATCAAGCCTCCACAGGACCAAGGGACTCCCCTCCCAGTGATGTCAGATAAGGCAATCTTTTGCTTCATATACAGCTGAAGCCATGGGGCTCTCCATGTGTACTCTTTGGTTAGTGATTTAGGCCCTGGGAGCTTTGGGGAGGTCTGCTTGGTTGATAATGTTGTTCTTCCTATGGGGTTGCTAACCCCTTCAGCTCCTTCAGTCCTTTTCCTAACTTCTCTATTGGAGTCTTCTTGCTCAGTATGATGTTTGGCTGTGTGCATTTGCATCTGTATTGGTCAGGCTCTGGCAGAGCCTGTCAGAGGATACCAATACTAGGCTCCTGTCAGTAACAGCTTCTGGGCATTAACCATAGTGTCTGGGTTTGGTGTCTGCAGATGGGATGGCAAATCTGTTGCCCTTTCTGAGAGCACTTTCCTACTTGAGTTCTAGAAGGATTCTTTTCCTCATGCAAAACGATATCATGAACCTGGTTTGGTGATGCACAAGAGTAAAAGAAAGCTGTAGTTGTGATAGCTAAAGGTGTAGGGGTTCCCAGTCCAGGTCTGCCAAACCCTTTCTCCTCCACATTTCTTAAATGTGTTTCATATAAATGGTAGGGTTTTTTTTTGTTGTTGTTGTTGTTTTGTTTTGTTTTGTTTTTTTAATCTGAGTCTGTTACCTCCTTTTTTTAATTAGGTATTTATTTCATTTACATTTCCAATGCTATCCCAAAAGTCCCCCACACGCTCCCACTCCCACTCCCCCACCCACCCACTCCCACTTCTTGGCCCTGGTGTTCTGCTGTACTGAGGCATATAAAGTTTGCATGAACAACAGGCCTCTGTTTCCACTGATGGCCGACTAGGCCATCTTCTGGTACATATGCAGATAGAGATATGAGCTCTTAGGGGGGGTGGTGGTACTGGTTAGTTCATATTGTAGTTCCACCTATAGGGTTGCAGATCCCCCAGCATCTTGGGTACTTTCTCTAGCTCCTCCATTGGGGGCCCTGAGATCCATCCAATAGCTGACTCTGAGCATCCACTTCTGTGTTTGCTAGGCCCCGGCATAGTCTCACAAGAGACAGCTATATCAGGGTCCTTTCAGCAAAATCTTGCTAGTATATGCAATGGTGTCAACTTTTGGAGGCTGATTGTGGGATGGATCCCCTGGGATGGCAGTCTCTAGATGGTTCATCCTTTCTTCTTAGCTCCAAACTTGTCTCTGTAATTCCTTCCATGGGTGACTTGTTCCCAATTCTAAGAAGGGGCAAAGTATCCACACTTTAGTCTTCGTTCTTGAGTTTCATGTTTCATAAATTGTATCTTATATCTTGGGTATTCTAAGTTTCTCAGCTAATATCCACTTATCAGTGAGTACATATCATGTGAGTTCTTTTGTGATTGAGTTATCTCACTAAGGATGATGCCCTCCAGGTCCATCCATTTGCCTAGGAATTTCATAAATTCATTCTTTTTAATAGCTGAGTAGTACTCCATTGTGTATATGTACCAAATTTTCTGTATCCATTCCTCTGTTGAGGGGCATCTGGGTTCTTTCCAGCTCTGGCTATTATCAATAAGGCTGCTATGAACATAGTGGAGCATGTATCCTTCTTATCAGTTGGAACATCTTCTGGATATATGCCCAGGAGAGGTATTGCAGGATCCTCCAGTAGTACTATGTCCAATTTTCTGAGGAACCGCCAGACTGATTTCCAGAGTGGTTGTACAAGCTTGCAATCCCACCAACAATGGAGGAGTGTTCCTCTTTCTCCACATCCTCGCCAGCATCTGCTCTCACCTGAATTTTTGGTCTTAGCCATTCTGACTGGTGTGAAGTGGAATCTAAAGGTTGTTTTGATTTGCATTTCCCTGATGATTAAGGATGCTGAACATTTTTTCAGGTGCTTCTCAGCCATTTGGTATTCCTCAGGTGAGAATTCTTTGTATGGTCTGAGCCCCATTTTTTAAATCTGGTTATTTGATTTTCTGGAGTCCACCTTCTTGGGTTCTTTATATATATTTACTATTAGTCTCCTATCTGATTTAGGATAGGTAAAGATGCTTTCCCAATCTGTTGGTGGCCTTTTTGTCTTATTGACGGTGTCTTTTTGTCTTGCAGAATCTTTGCAATTTTATGAGGTCCAATTTGTCGATTCTCCATCTTAGAGCACAAGCCATTGCTGTTCTATTCAGGAATTTTTCTCCTGTGCCCATATCTTCTAGGCTTTTCCCCACTTTCTCCTGTATAAGTTTCAGTGTATCTGGTTTCATGTGGAGTTCCTTAATCCACTTAGATTTGACCTTAGTACAAGGAGATAGGAATGGATCAATTCGCATTCTTCTACATGAAAACAGCCATTTGTGCCAGCACCATTTGTTGAAAATGCTGTCTTTTTTCCACTGGATGGTTTTAGCTCCCTTGTCAAAGATCAGGTGACCATAGGTTTGTGGGTTCATTTCTGGGTCAGTTCTATTCCATTGGTCTACTTGTCTGTTGCTATACCAGTACCATGCAGTTTTTATCACAATTGTATCAAAAATGTACAGCTTTAGTTCAGGCATGTTGATTCCAACAGAGTTTCTTTTATCCTTGAGAAGAGTTTTTGCTATCCTAGGTTTTTTGTTTTTCGAGATGAATTTGGATATTGCCCTTTCCAATTCGTTGAAGAATTGAGTTTGAATTTTTATGGGGATTTCATTGAATCTGTAGATTGCTTTTGGTAAGATAACCATTTTTACTATATTGATCCTGCCAATCCATGAGCATGGGAGATCTTTCCATCTTCTGAGATCTTCTTTAATTTCTTTCTTCAGAGACTTGAAGTTCTTATCATACGGATCTTTCACTTCCTTAGTTAGAGTCACGCCAAGGTATTTTATATTATTTGTGACTATTGAGAAGGGTGTTGTTTCCCTAATTTCTTTCTCAGCCTGTTTATCCTTTCTGTAGAGAAAGGCCATTTACTTGTTTGAGTTAATTTTATATACAGGTACTTCATTGAACTACTAGCTATCAGGTTTAAGAATTCTCTCGTGGAATTTTTATGGTCACCTACATATGCTATCATATCATCTGAAAAAAGTGATATTTTGACTTCTTCCTTTCCAATTTGTATCCCCTTGATATCCTTTTGTTGTCGAATTGCTCTGGCTAGGACTTCAAGTACAATGTTGAATAGGTAGGCAGAAAGTGGGCAACCTTGTCTAGTCCCTGATTTTAGTGTGATTGCTTCCAGCTTCTCACCATTTATTTTGATGTTGGCTACTGGTTTGCTGTAGATTGCTTTTATCATGTTTACGTATGGGCCTTGAATTGCTGATCTTTCCAAGACTTTTATCATGAATGGGTGTTGGATTTTGTCATATGCTTTCTCAGCATCTAACGAAATGATCATGTGGTTTTTGTCTTTGAGTTTGTTTATATAATGGATTAAGTTGATGGATTTCCATATACTAAACCATCCCCGCATCTCTGGAATGAAACCAGTTGGTCAGGATGGATGATTGTTTTGATGTGTTCTTGGATTCAGTTAGTGAGAATTTTATTGAGTATTTTTGCATAGATATTCATAAGGGAAATTGGTCTGAAGTACTTTATCTTTGTTGTGTCTTTCTGTGGATTAGGTATCAGAGTAATTGTGGCTTCATAGAATGAGTTGGGTAGAGTACATTCTGCTTCTATTTTGTGGAATATTTTGTGAAGAACTGGAATTAGATCTTCTTTGAAGGTCTGATAGAACTCTGCACTAAACCCATCTGGTCCTGGAATTTTTTTGGTTGGGAGACTATTAATGACTGCTTCTATTTCTTTAGAGGATATAGGACTATTTAGAACATTAACCTGATCCTTATTTAACTTTGGTACCTGGTATCTGTCTAGAAAGTTGTCCATTTCATCCAGGTTTTCCAGTTTTGTTGAGTATAGCCTTTTTAGAAGGATCTGATGGTGTTTTGGATTTCTTCAGGATTTGTTGTTATGTCTCCCTTTTCATTTCTGATTGTTAATTAGGATGCTGTCCCTGTGCTCTTTAGTTAGTCTGGCTAAGGGTTTATCTATCTTGTTGATTTTCTCAAAGAACCAGCTACTCTTTGGTTGATTCTTTGAATAGTTCTTCTTGTTTCCACTTGATTGACTTCACCCCTGAGTTTGATTATTTCCTGCCTTCTACTCCTCTTGGGTGAATTTGCTTCCTTTTGTTCTAGAGCTTCTAGGTGTTTTGTCAAGCTGCTTGTATGTGCTCTCTCTAGTTTCTTTTTGGAGGCACTCAGAGCTATGAGTTTTCCCCTTAGAAATGCTTTCATTATGTCCCATAAGTTTGGGTGGCTTCATTTTCATTAAACACTAAAAAGTCCTAAATTTATTTCTTTATTCCTTTCGTGATCAAGGTATCATTGAGAAGAGTGTTGTTCAATTTCCACGTGAATGTTGGCTTTCTATTATTTATGTTGTTAGTGAAGATCAGCCTTTGTCCATGGTGATCTGATAGGATGCATGGGATGATTTCAATATTTTTGTATCTGTTGAGGCCTGTTTTGTGACCAATTATATAGTCAATTTTGGAGAAGGTACAATGAGGTGCTGAGAAGAAGATATATCCTTTTGTTTTAGGATAAAATGTTCTGTAGATATCTGTTAGATCCATTTGTTTCATAATTTCTGTTACTTTCACTGTGTCCCTGTTTAGTTTCTGTTTCCACGATCTGTCCATTGATGAAAGTGGTGTGTTGAAGACTCCCACTATTATTGTGTGAGGTGTAATGTGTGCTTTGCGCTTTACTAAAGTTTCTTTAATGAATGTGGCTGCCCTTGCATTTGGACCATAGATATTCAGAATTGAGAGTTCCTCTTGGAGGATTTTACCTTTGATGAGTATGAAGTGCCCCTCCTTGTCTTTTTTGATGACTTTGGGTTGGAAGTCGATTTTATCCAATATTAGAATGGCTACTCCAGCTTGTTTCTTCAGACCATTTGCTTGGAAAATTTTTTTCTAGCCTTTCATTCTGAGGTAGTGTCTGTCTTTTTACCTGAGATGGGTTTCCTGTAAGCAGCAGAATGTTGGCTCCTGTTTGTGTAGCAATTCTGTTAGTCTATGTCTTTTTATTGGGGAATTGAGTCCATTGATATTAAGAGATATTAAGCAAAAGTAATTGTTGCTTCCTATTATTTTTGTTGTTAGAGTTGGCATTCTGTTCTTGTGGCTGTCTTCTTTTTGGGTTGTTGCGGGATTACTTTCTTGCTTTTTCTAGGGTGTGGTTTCTGTCCTTTTATTGTTTTTTTCTGTTATCCTTTGAAGGGATGGATTCGTGGAAAGATAATGTATGAATTTGGTTTTGTCATGGAATAAGCTGGTTTCTCCGTTTATGGTAATTGAAAGTTTGGTGGGGTATAGTAGCCTGGGCTGGCAGTTGTGTTCTCTTAGTGTCTGTATAACATCTGTCCAGGATCTTCTGGCTTTCATACTCTCTGGTGAAAAATCTCGTGTAATTCTGATAAGCCTGACTTTATATGTTACTTGACCTTTTTCCCTTACTGCTTTTAATATTCTATCTTTATTTAGTGCATTTGTTGTTCTGATTATTATGTGTCGGGAAGAATTTCTTTTCTGGTCCAGTCTATTTGGAATTCTGTAGGCTTCTTGTATGTTCATGGGCATCTCTTTCTTTAGGTTTGGTAAGTTTTCTTCTATAACTTTGTTTAAGATATTTTCTGGCCCTTTAAGTTGAAAATCTTCATTCTCATCTACTCCTATTATCAGCAGGTTTGGTCTTCTTATTGTGTCCTGGATTTCCTTGATGTTTTGAATTAGTATCTTTTTGCATTTTGCATTGCCTTTGATTATTGTGCCCATGTTCTCTATGGAATCTTCTGCACCTGAGAGTTTGTCTTCCATTTCTTGTATTCTGTTGCTGATGCTCACATCTATTTTTCCATATTTCTTTCCTAGGGTTTCTATCTTCAGAGTTGCCTCACTTTGGGCTTTCTTTATTGTGCCCACTTCCCTTTTTTTGGTCTAGTATGGTTTTGTTCATTTCCATCACTTCTTTCGATGTGTTTTCCTGTATTTCTTTAAGTGAGTTATTAAAGTCCTTCTTGATGTCCTCTACCATCATCATGATATATGCCTTTAAATCTGGGTCTAGCTTTTCAGGTGTGTTGGGGTACCCAGGACTGCCTGAGGTTTGAATGTTGGGTTTTGATGATGGTGAGTGGTCTTGGTTTCTGTTACTAAGATTCTTATATCTGCCTTTCATCTTCTGGTAACCTCTGGAGTCAGTTGTTAGAGTTGTCTCTGGATAGAGCTTGTTCCTTTCGTGATTCTGTTAGCCTCTACCAGCAGACCTGGGAGACTAGATCTCTCCTGAGTTTCAGTGGTTAGAGCACTCTCTGCAGGCCAGCTCTCCTCTTGCAGAGAAAGTACACAGATATCTGTCTTTCAGACTTGCCTCCTGGCAGAAGATGAAGCCCTGAAACAGGGCCTGTCCCAGAAGCTCCTAGCTTCTGTTGTCCACGCTCTCACCTGTGCAGGCTAGTCTTGGCAGGATCCGGGAACCAATATGTCTCTGGCAGATGCTCTGGCAAAGCCCTCCCAGGCCAGGCAGACACCCCTCCTCTGCCAGGGTAGGTGCCTGGATCCTGTTACCTCTTTGTAACATGAATAAACAAGTTTAAAGTTCTACTAGCATGGAAGGTAAAAAAAATGGGAAGATGATGGTTAGGCAGTCAAAGTACTTGCAATAGCCTTTTAAATAGATAAACTTTGATTTTTGACATTGCTTATTTGGTTATTAAGGATATTTGAACTGGAGACATGGCTCTGTGTGTAAATACACTTGCTGCCAAGACTGATGACCCGAGTTTGATCTTGGAACTCCTATGGTAAGTTGTATAAAAAGCAATGAGTAGTAAAGTAGTTCATTTAAGTGGTATTTTAATTTGATTGAGTGTATCAGTTAGTGTGGATTAATATGTACCCTGGAGGGGAGAGTTGAATCTTCCATGTAAATAAACACACACACTCAAACACACACACCAGTGAACCTCAGGAACACTGTGTTTACAATGGAGTCTAAGTAAAATCATAATCCGATAAAGATGGTTAATTAAGATAAAATAATTTCAGCACAGTTAGAAAATAGATTTTCTATATGTTTTCAGATTTTCCTAATAAAGTATTTATAGGGGATTTTTGTAGAAACTGAAAAAATGAGAGGTTTTCTAATCAATCAATATAGGATGGTTATTCAAATATAATGAAATATTAACTAACATAATGTCAATATTACCTTTATGATATCCCAACGTAGTTCAAGTAATTAACTTTCTTCAGTAAGACTTTATTAGTGATAAGAAATCAAAGAAACTATAAACATTATGGATTTACTATTTATCAAGCTTCATAGCAGGTAACCTAACATCTTTTTCATAAATCATATAATTTTAGACTATGGAAGAGGGATTGCTTATTCCTGAAGTATTTTCTACATTTTCTCACTGGCCATGAATCTAAGAATTTTCCATAATTGTTCTCAGATAGGAATTAAACCTCATAATATGAACACTCCATGGTAATTTGTGCATTGAATCAGGGCCATGCGTCTGATAGCTATGAAGACAATGTTTTTATTATAGAAAATTTAACAATTCCTATTGCATGCCAATAAGAATTCTTTTCTAACTTAGCACAATATCTTGTGTGTGTGTATGTGTGTGTGTGTGTGTGTATTTTCGAGACAGGGTTTCTCAGTATAGCCCTGGCTGTCCTGGAGCTCACTTTGTAGACCAGGCTGGCCTCAAACTCAGAAATTTGCCTGCCTCTGCCTCCCAAGTGCTGGGATTAAAGGCGTGCACCACCATGCCCGGTGCATATCTTAATAACTATTCAACAGGGTTATATAATACTGAATGGCTAGAAATGGGATTAAACACATAAATGCAGTGATTTTTTTAACCTTTTTAAAAAAATTAATCGTTCCATTTGTTTACATCTCAAATGATACCCCACTTCCTGGATACCCGTCTACAACCCCCCTACCACATCTGCCCTCTCCCTCCTCCCTTTTCCCCCTATGAGGGTGCTCCCTCCACCCTCTCTGCACCTTTTCACTCTGTATCTCCCTATCTTTAAAACACCTGTCATCTTAGATACCTAGGAACTCTGTAGGAGACTTACAGTTAAAGTGGAAGGATTGCAATTTTCATTTTGTGCTGATGTATTCAAGTAACAGCAATCTTTGGGTGTTTTTGTGTAGAGGAATTTGTTTAGTAATCTATAATCATTTTTTAAAAACCAGTTAGTTTGTTAAAGTTTTATACTAAAGATTCAAATCAAGAAACCAAGCTAAAAAGAAAATCCTCTTATTTGGCCTGTCACCTTACAGAAGAAAACCCATTCCCTACGTAGAAGTGACACATAACATTGCAGAAGTTATGCACAGTATCCCAGGTACCAATGACACAAATCTAATGCAAGCTGACATTGATACTCATTTAGACTCTGATCCTCTAGCTGGCCCTGCTGATTCCTGGCTGGGTGGCAGTAGGTATTAAGGCTGGGGATCTTCTGTCAGTTTTCATTTTGAGGATACTTGGGAATTTGCAATGAAGAAACATGTCAGTTGGGAACTTGATTCAAGCTGCCAGTTGGTAAATATGTTGGAATTGCCCAATCATTCCAAGCCCTTTTGAAAATTCATGTTGTGGTTCATTTTTTTTTAACATGCCAAAGCTTTTGAAAGCAGATTTTTTTTTTTTTTGCCTGAAATGACTTCTTTACAAATTTTTGGAGAACAGAACTTTCTGAGTAGCCACACCATGATACATTCTGTTAAAGCATAAAGACTGCAGGTATCATACAAAGTATTTCCATCAGCTAGTGACAGAAGGCAAAGTAAGAGGCACAGGAGCCACTGTCACACACATCATTAAGTACACATATTACAAGAGGACAATATTTAGTTCAGAGATGTGTAAAGAATTTATTTTGAAATGTAGGATTCAAAGGTTTTTCAAAAAAAACTTTATGGGATTATTTCTAAAGATTTTTTGTCCAATATGGGTACATATAATATGTATAAGTTGACCTAGATCACAAAATGAGTTCAATATTAGTTATTGACCTATACTATACAATTATATTAATAGAAAATGATATTGCAAATAATGATCACAGATTTTAATAGTGATTATCTGTGAATAGAATTTTGAGTTTTATATTTTTAATAATGAAAGCAGAATTTTTTATTGTATGTCTTTTAATAATGTCAACTCAGTTAAAAATTTAAATTTTAGACAAATAAGTTGATACTTTTCAACACTCTTCTTAATTAATGTTAATAAAAGCAACACCCAGCATCCCCAGATCACTTTAAGTCTGAAAATAAATACTGTGATTCTTAATCTGTCTGCTTTCTAATTTGATAATTGTTGGCACTATGATCAGGAGAGACATTTGACATTGTGTTTGATTCCAGATCATCTGTAGTCATTGACAATGTATATAGAAATATTTCCTAATGGTATTTTGAAGTAAATACATGAACAACATAATAATTCAAACTCATGTAAAGAAAAGTGATCCAGTGGTAGACCTTAGACATGGGGAAAGATGGGGGTACTAGAATATTTATGAGTTTGGAATTTTGAAGTTTGAAGGGAAAAAATTATGTCATTTGTAAAGCTAGGAGAGAGTTGGGGCCACTACCCATATGTCTTCTTGTGCTGATTAGGAAAGGCACCCCTTGTGAGTGAGCAGTCCATGGGTTTATGGCTTTCAAAGCAGATGGTGCTTGTGTATGAATATTTTACAAAAGCATCTTTTGCTCTGGGCAGATCAATCCTGTGCCAGAGAACATGGCTTGGCAAGAGGAGTATGGATGGATTTATATTGCTTGCTTCATTTTTCGTAAGAGCCATGGGCAGACAGTAGTCTCACCCATTAATGGTGATCATGAAAGGGTTACAGAGGGTTGTTTCAGAATAATGAGAGTGTTATTGCTAAGACATGGTTTTGAAGTTAACATTTTTATCCACTCTTCAATACTACAACAGTAGTTGATTAATGCAGGTAGTATTTCTAAAAATTATACAAAAGAGTTCCCGATATTAAACAAAAAATGAAGAAAAAGGCATAAAGCTGGAGGACTTTTGTTATAGGTGAAGCACTAGGACATAGATGCAGGCTATATTTTAACCTAGAACAGTAACCCTTAGACTTAATGGCACTTCACAATCACTTGCACAGCTTTGAAAGTCTTGATGTTCAGATGCCATGTTTCAGAGCAGGATGTCTTAGGTACATACAAACTATAAATTTTAAATCTCCCCAAATAAAACAGTCTTTACATTTTAACACTTAGGTGCCAAAAAGTAATGATATTCCATTGTTATATCATTATTCTTAAGATTTAGAATTTGCCATTAATATCACACAGATACAAAACCTATATCTGTGACCTACTTGAGAAATATGATGGTATAATAGTGGCAAAAGTATGGAAGTGACCAATTCCTTTTTTGATAAATTTAAGACACATTTCTTGAAATGGGACCTATATATCCATGACAGTCAATATGGCCAAGAACCTGAGACTAGATAGGTCATCAGCACTAAGGGAAACATTTTCCAATTACTCTGTTAGATGAACATAGCAATAAAATGATTTTTTCATTTTTTATTATATATATATTTTTTAAATTTACATTTCAAATGCTATTCTGAAAGTCCGCTAACCTTCCCTCACACACACTACTCCCCTACCCACCCACTCCCACTTCTTGGCCCTGGCGTTCCCCTGTACTGGGGCATATAAAGTTTGCAAGACCAAGGGGCCTCTCTTTCCAATGATGGCCACCTAGGCCATCTTCTGCTACATATGCAGCTAAAGACACAAGCTCTAGGGGTATTAGCTAATTCATATTGTTGTTCCACCTATAGGGTTGCAGCTCCTTGGTTACTTTCTCTAGCTCCTTCATTGGGGGCCCTGTGTTCCATCCAATAGCTGACTGTGAGCATCCACTTCTGTATTTGCCAGGCACTGGCATAGCCTCACACGAGACAGCTATATCAGGATGCTTTCAGTAAAATCTTGCTGGCATATGCAATGGGTTTGGTGGCTGAGTATGGGATGGATCCCCGGGTGTGGCATCCTTTAATCTTACCTTCAGACTTTGTCTCTGTAACTCCTTCTAAGGGTATTTTGTTCCCTATTCTAAGGAAAAATGAAGTATTCACATGTTGGACTACCTTCTTCTTGATTTTCTTGTGTTTTGCAAATTGTATCTTTGGTAGTCTAAGTTTCTGGGCTAATATCCACTTATCAGTGAGTGCATATCAAGTGACTTCTTTTGTGATTGGGTTACCTCACTCAGGATGATATCCTCCAGATCCATCCATTTGCCTAAGAATTTCATAAATTGATTGTTTTTAACAGCAGAGTAGTACTCCATTGTGTAAATGTACCACATTTTCTGTATCCATTCCTCTGTTGAGGGACATCTGGTTTCTTTCCAGCTTCTGGATATTATAAATAAGTCTGCTATAAACATAGTGGAGCATGTGTTCTTATTACCAGTTGGAACTTCTTCTTGGTATATGCCCAGGAGAAGAATTGCTGGATCTTCCAGTAGTACTATGTCCAATTTTCTGAGGAACCACCAGACTGATTTCCAGAGTGGTTGAATAAGCTTGCAATCCCACCAGCAATGGAGGAATGTTCCACTTTCTCCACATGCTTGGCAGCATGTGCTGTCACATGAGTTTTTTATTTTAGCCATTCTGACTGGTGTGAGGTGGAATCTCAGGGTTGTTTTGATTTGCATTTCCCTGATGATTAAGGATGTTGAATATTTTTTCAAGTGCTTCTCAGCCCTTCGGTATTCCTCATTTGAGAATTCGGTGTTTAGATCTGTACCCCATTTTTAATGGGGTTATTTGAATTTCTGGAGTCCAGCTTCTTGAGCTCTTTGTATATACTGGATTTTAGTTCCCTATCAGATTTAGGTTTGGTAAAAATCCTTTCCCAATATGTTGGTGGCCTTTTTGTCTTATTGACAGTATCTTTTGCCTTACAGAAGCTTTGCAAATTTATGAGGTCCCTTTTGTGGATTCTTGATCTTATAGCACAGGCCATTGCTCTTCTGTTCAGGATTTTTTCCCCTGTGACCATATCTTCGAGGCTTTTCCACACTATCTTCTCTATAAATTTCAGTGTCTCTGATTCTATGTGGAGGTCTTTGATCCACTTAGACTTGAGCATTGTACAAGGAGACAAGAATGGTTCAATTCACATTTTTCTACATGATAACAGCCAGTTGTGCCAGCACCATTTGTTGAAAATGCTGTCTTTTTTCCACTGGATGGTTTTAGCTCCCTTGTCAAAGATCAAGTGACCATAGGTGTGTGGGTTCATTTCTGGGTCTTCAGTTCTATTCCATTGATCTACCTGTCTGTCCCTGTACCAGTAACATGCAGGTTTTTTTTGTCTGTTTTGTTTTGTTTTGTTTTTTGTTTTTGTTTTTTTTTTTTTTTAAATCACAATTGCTCTGTAGTACAGCTTGAGGTCAGGCATGGTGATTCTACCAGAGGTTCTTTTACTTTTGAGAATAGTTTTTGCTATCCTACGTTTTTTTGTTACTCCAGATGAATTTGCAAATTGCCCTTTCTAACTCAGTGAATAATTGATTTGGAATTTTTATGGGGATTGCATTGAATCTGTAGATTGCTTTTGGCAGGATAGCCATTTTTACTATATTGATCCTGCTAATCCCTGAGCATTGGAGATCTTTCCATCTTCTGAGCTCTTCTTCGATTTCTTTCTTCAGAGACTTGAAGTTCTTGTCATACAGATCTTTCACTTTCTTAGTTAGAGTCACACCAAGGTATTTTATATTATTTGTGACTATTGTGAAGGGTGTTGTTTCCCTAATTTCTTTCTCATCCTGTGTATCCTTTGTGTAGAGAAAGGCCACTAATTTGTTCGAGTTAATTCTATATTCAGCTACTGCAACTGAAGATGTTTATCAGGTTCAGGAGTTCTCTGGTGGAATTTTTAGGGTCACTTATATATACTATCATATCATCTGCAAAGAGTGATATTTTGACATCTTCCTTTCCAATTTGTATCCCCTTGATCTGCTTTCGTTTTTGAATTGCTCTGGCTAGAACTTCAAGTACTATATTGAATAGGTAGGGAGAAAGTGGACAGCCTTGTCCCTGATTTTCATGGGATTGTTTCATTTTTCTCTCCATTTAGTTTGATGTTGGCTACTGGTTTGCTGTATACTGTTTTTATTATGTTTAAGTAAGGGCCTTGAGTGCCTGATCTCTCCATGACTTTTATCATGCAGGGGTGTTAGATTTTGTCAAATGTTTTCTCAGCATCTAATGAGATGATCATGTGATTTTTGTCTTTGAGTTTCTTTATATAGTGGATTATGATGTTAGATTTCCATATATTATACCATCCCTGCATCCCTGGGATGAAGCCTACTTGGTCATGATGGATAACTATTTTCATGAGTTCTTGGATTCAGTTTGGGAGGATGTTATTGAATATTTTTGCATTGATATTCATAAGGGAAATTGGTCTTCAGTTCTCTTTCTTTTTTGGATCTTTGTGTTGTTTAGGCATCAGAGTAATTGTACCTTCATATAATCAATTGGATAGGGTACCTTCTGTTTCTATTTTGTGGAATAGTTTGAGAAGAGTTGGAATTAGGTCTTTGAACATCTGATAGAACTCTGCACTAAACCCATGTGGTCCTGGAATTTTTTTGGTTGGGAGACTACTAATGGCTGTTTCTATTTCTTTAGGGGAAATGGGACTGTTTAGATCATAAATCTGACCCTGATTTAACTTTGGTACCTGGTATCTGTCTAGAAAGTTGTCCATTTCATCCATGTTTTCCAGTTTTGTTGAGTATAGCATTTTATAGTAGGATCTGATGAAGTTTTGGATTCCCTCAGGTTCTGTTGTTATGTCTCCGTTTTCATTTTTGATTTTGTTATTTAGGATACTGTCCCTGTGCCCTCTAGTTAGTCTGGCTAAGGGTTTATCTATCATGTTGATTTTCTCAAAGAACCAGCTCCTGGTTTGGTTGATTCTTTGAATAGTTCTTTTTGTTTCCACTTGGTTAATTTCAGCCCTGAGTTTGATTATTTCCTGTAGTATACTCCTCTTGGGTGACTTTGTTTCCTTTTGTTCTAGTCTTTCTAGGTGTGCTGTCAAGGTGATTTCTATAGTTTCTTTTTAGAGGCACTCAGTGTTATGAGTACTCCTCTCATGAATGCTTTTATTGTGTCCCATAAATTTGGGTATATTGTGGCTTCATTTTCATTAAACTCTAAAATGTTTTTAATTTCTTTCTTTATTTCTTCCTTGACCAAGGTATTATTGAGTAGAGTGGTGTTCAGTTTACACGTGAATGTTGGAATTGTATTATTTATGCTGTTATTGAAGTTCAGCCTTAGTCTGTGATGATCTGATTGGATGCATGGGATAATTTCAATATTTTTGTATCTGTTGAGGCCTGTTTTGTGACTGATTATATGGTCAATTTTTGAGGATGTACGATGTGGTGCTGAGAAGGTATATCCTTTTGTTTTAGGATAAAATATTCTGTAGATATCTGTTAAATCCATTTGTTTCTTAACTTCTGTTAGTGTCCACGTGTCTCTGTTTAGTTTCTGTTTCCAGGATCTGTCCATTGGTGAGAGTGTGGTGTTAAAGTCTCCACTATTAGTGTGTAAGGTGCAATGTGTGCTTTGAGCTTTACTAAAGTTTCTTTAATGAATGTTTCTGCCCTTGCATTGGGACCATAGATATTTAGAATTGAGAGTTCATCTTGGTAGACTTTACCCTTGATGAGTACAAAGTGCCCTTCCTTGTTTTTTTGTTTTTGTTTTTGTTTGTTTGTTTGATAACTTTGGGTTGGAAGTCAATTTTATTCGATATTAGAATGGCTACTCCATCTTGTTTTTTCAGACCATTTGCTTGGAAAATTGTTTTCCAGCCTTTTACTCTGAGGTAGTGCCTGTTTTTGTCCTTGAGGTGGGGTTCCTGCAAGCAGCAAAATGTTGGGTCCTGTTCGTTTAGCCAGTGTATTAGTCTATATCTTTTTATTGGGAGAATTGAGTCCATTGATGTTAAGAGAAATTAAAGAAGAATAATTGTTGCTTCTTGTTTTTTTTTTGTTGTTGTTGTTGTTTATGTTGTTTAAGTTGGGATTTTGTTCTTGTGGCTGTCTTCTTTTAGGTTTGTTGAAGGATTATTTTCTTCCTTTTTCTAGGGTGTAGTTTCCATCTTTGTGTTGGTATTTTCCCATTATTATCCTTTGAAGGGCAGGATTCTTGGAAAGATATTGTTTGAATTTGGTTTTGCCATGGAATACTTCAGTTTCTCCATCTATGGTAATTGAGAGTTTTTCTGGGTATAGTAGCCTGGGCTGGCATTTGTGTTCTCTTAGGGTCTATATATGATCTGTCCAGGATCTTCTGGCTATCATAGTCTCTGGTGAGAAGTCTGGTGTAATTCTAATAGGCCTACCTTTATATGTTATAATTGACCTTTTTGCCTTACAGCTTTTACTATTCTGTCTTTATTTAGTCCATTTGTTGTTATGATTATTATGTGTTGGGGGGAATTTCTTTTCTGATCCAGTCTATGTGGAGTTCTATAGGCTTCTTGTATGTTCATGGGCATCTCTTTCTTTAGGTATGGGAAGTTTTCTTCTATAACTTTGTTGAAGATATTTGCTGGCCCTTTAAGTTGAAAATCTTCATTCTCATCTACTCCTATTATCCATAGGTTTTTTCTTCTCATTGTTTCCTGGATTTTCTGGGTGTTTTGAGTTAGGATCTTTTTGCATTTTACATTTTCTTTGATTGTTGTGCCCCTGTTCCCTATTAAAGTCTTCTGCATCTGAGATTCTCTCTTCCATCCCTTGTATTCTGTTGCTGATGCTCACATCTATGGTTCCTGATTTCTTTCTTAGGGTTTCTATCTTCAGAGTTGTCTCACTTTGGGTTTTCTTCATTGTTTCTACTTCCATTTTTAGATCTTGGTTGGTTTTGTTCAATTCCATCACCTGCTTGGTTGTGTTTTCTTGTAATTCTTTAAGGGATTTTTGTGTTTCTTCTTTAAGGACTTCTACCTGTTTAGCAGTGTTCTCCTATAATTCCTTAAGGGATTTTTGTGTTTCCTCTTTAAGGACTTCTGCCTGTTTAGCAGTGTTCTCCTGTATTTTTTAAGTGAGTTATTAATGCCTTTTAAAAAAATTTTCTACCACCATCATGAGATATGACTTTAAATCTGAGTCTTGCTTTTTGGGTGTGTTGTGGTATCCAGGACTTGCTGTGGTGGGTGTACTGGGCTCTGTGATGCCTAGTGTTCTTTGTTTCTGTTAGTCAGATTCTTACATTTGTCTTTCGCCACCTGGTAGTCTCTAGTGTTAATGTTTGAGCTGTCTCTGGCTGGATCTTGATCCTCCTGTGATTCTGTTAGTCTCTGTCAGCATTCGTGGGAGTCCAACTCTCTCACCTGAGTCCCACTGGTCAGAGCACTCTCTGCAGGCAAGCTTTCCTCTTGCAGGGCAGGTGTCCAGAATTCTGGAGCTCTGATCCACCTCCTGAGTCCTGGGGTCAGAGCCCTCTCTGTAGGCTGACTCTCCTCTGGTAAGGAAGGTGCCCACTGGTCTGGGTCTCAGCTTCTCCTCCTGGCTGAGAATGAAAGCCTGAGGCGACCCTGTCCAAGAAGCTCTGTTGCTTCTGTTGCCCAAGTGTGCTCTCAGGTGATCACGAGGTCCAGGGTGTGCTAGGGGTCCTGCGACCTGGAGATTCCTCTGGGGCCCTCGATGCTCTCGTCTGGGTTCACACAGAAGATGGTTGGGCTGGCCCTGACCGGAACGGATCTCATCCTCTCTGGTTGGGCAGGGTTCCTCTATTCCTGTTCCTGCTGGCACAAGACCCTCAGAGATTCTTTGGAGCTGATATTGCGCTCCACTCACCGGTGATCCCGAGGTGATCCCGAAGTCCTGCTTCTTGGAGCGTACTCTAGGGCCCCTGGCAGGCTCCATAAAATGATTTTCAATGACACATTGCTATACTCATAGATCAGAGTTTCTTTCATCCTTTATTAGAGAAACTTCTTGCAGCAGATGGAAGTAGGTGGTAATTAGCATGGAGATCAACAATGGAAATATCTGCAGAGTGAGAGGCTGTGGGGGGTCACTCACCTTGAAAAGATATATGTATCAACCCTCATCTTGTCAAAGCTCAGAGGTCCAGGTAGAAGAGGGCATGGGAGAATTATAACAGCCACAGATGGTAGATGACACCAAGTAATCAGAGTCTTTCAGAAACAACTGGATTGATACACACAAGGTCTCATAAGACTGTGAAGGCATGCACAAGATCTACATAAGTTCAAACTACACTAAATCTTATCATTGAGAAAGGGAATTGAACACAAATGCTTACCACACATAGAGTTGATACCTGATGCGAAAGGGGAGGACAGTTTTTTACAGTGGAGTGACACTGGGTATACAAACCACATACCAGGTCAGACTTCATGTCCAGAAGTAGTTGGCGAATATAAAACAAACTCTGTGTTTTTGGGTGTTCTTTTTTTTTTTTTTTTAGTCCAAATTGGTATTTTTTTGTCTTATTGTTTTTGCTGTTGTTGTTTGTTTATTTTCAGAGAGAGAGAGAGAGAGAGGGAAAGAAAGAGAGAGAGAGAGAGAGAGAGAGAGAGAGAGAGAGAGAGAGAGAGAGAGAGAGAGAGAGAGAACACGAAGTTATGTGAGTATGGAAGCATCTTGAAGGATTTAGGAAAGGAGAAAAATTATGATCAAAATATGTTCATATATTTAATACAATTTAAATATCAATAAACAAATTTTAGACTCTTGAGTATGGAAGAATCTAGTTGTTAAGATTTAACCGAAAGCCATAAGAGGAAGAGATCCTGAGCAATGATCTGTCATACTGTTAATGTAAGTCTCAACTGTGATATTGGAAGGCTACAGAGCCTGAGTATAGGAAACTTTGTTTACAATAACCATCTTAGCAGTTAAGCAATATATTGAAAAAGAAACAATAGTTTATTTATGATACTTCTGTATTGTTTTTCTAATGATTATAGTGGAAATATAGGATGATTTCTATTGCCAGGGTGAATCAATGTTGATTTTCAGACATAATGCATGGATTGGCGAGTGAGTACCCCAGTCCTCATATCACTCTTTTATTCTACCATGTCTTATGTTGAAGGGTCTCTACAATCTCAGGAGTTATGTGCATGGTATCCACTCAGACAAGGACTCCAATGTGACAACAGTAGGCTGATAGAAAACAAAAACTTAACAGATAATTTATGTTCTACTTCATGCCCACATCATGTCACTTCCCTCTAAATTCTTCCTAATGTATTCCTTCATTATATAATTTTATAAAATGTCATAGGAAAAAAAATCACTGAGGGAGATGTTAAAAGAGTGTGCATTTGACATCTCTTCATGATTCAATTGTGAAGCATTTCTCTTGATGGTTTACAAAGTTTCACAGGAATTTGGGTGCCCAGCAGGATTTCCCCAGGCTTCCTTTAATTTCTCAGTTCATGCTCGTTTGAAATCAAATGTCCAGACCAAAATTAGGTATCCCCTAGATGCCTCCCTAGAGGCATCCTAGTGGCTTCTTAGAACAACTCATACACCTGCTGTATGGATTGAGAATTCTCTGTCAGCTTGCTCTTGTTTTAAAAGTGTCCAGTCATGATGCTAGGAATCAAAGAGTTTTAAAAATATGCACATATGGCAAAAACCTTTTGTTTTAATAAAAGAAAGAGTTTGTTTTGGCTTATGGTTCTAGAGGGATGTGAAGGAGGTAAGATGATGCTGGTGCTGGAACTGAGAGTGCACATTTCTTCCCAAAAGCAGAAAGCAGAAAGAGAAAAATGGTAGGTGAACAGGGACTATATATTTTCAAAGCCCATCATTCAACAAGGATGTAACTCCCAAGCCTTCCCAAACAGCATCACCAAATGAAGGCCTAATGTTTCAAATACCTGAGCCTATGAGGGACATTCTCATTCAAAACACCCGAGTGTATACATATTTCTAATTTTTTTCTTTTTTGACAAAGTAAAATATAATAACATTAAAAAAATAATCTAGACCCAAGTCAATCTAAGAGAAGAAAAAGTCCCAAGAAAAGGCACAAGAATCGGAGTTACTTAAAATACTAAGACTCATAAAAATATTAAGCAGAAAGGTAAAATAAATAATTGGAGGACTTGGTGCTGAGTCATTACAATCTGTGCTTGCTGCTTCAGTCTTTGTAATTTCATATCAGCATTGCTTAGTTGATTCAAAGGGCCTTGTTATCTTAATATCCTCTATTTCCACTAGCTTTTACACTCTGTTTTCTCTTCTGTTAGGTTCCCTGAGTTCTGAGGAGAGGAATTTGATGGAGACATCCCACAGAGCTGTGTTCCAAGGACTCACTCTCTGTGTAATGTCTGGCATAGGATCTCTGCATCTGTTTTCATCTGCTGTAGGAAAAAGATTCTCTTATGATGTCTGTATAAGACACTGACTTACAAATAGAACAGAGTATCATGAAGAGACATTTTATTGATACTTTACTTTTTTCTTTTGAACAGAAGTGTTGTTTTTGCCAAAGGGTATTGGGCTGTCTATTCTCTGGTTCTTGGTCTCCCAAGAAATGTCATGTACAGGTTCTATATCAAGGAATGAGCTTTAAGGGAAATCAATTAGTTGTTAGCTACTCCCACAAATTCTGTGCCGTCATTGCCCTAACTTATCTTGCAGGTAAGACAGATTATAGGTCAAAGGTTTTGTGGCTAGGTTGTTGACTATGTTTCTTTCTCTTTTGGTAGCAAGCACAATACCTCCTCACACCAAAGCCAATAGAATGTAGGAAGAAGTCCATGATGAACTTCTCCATATTCAGTGAATTATGTGTTTTATTCTCAGTGGGCCCTGATAGTTTGTAGTATTGGTAATACTTGGGTTGTTTGGGGGATTTCCAATGGACCCTTTGAGCCAATAATTAAATTCAACGCAGTCCAGTCCTGGTATCAGCCACTTTGATGAGTGATTGCCAATGGGACTCTCTTGCCCCTATTATTAGGAGACCTCAGTAGGATCTTCTTCATACAATTTGGGAAGTTTCTACCTCAGTAGATTTCCATACCATCCCTCAAATGTCCTCCAACCCCAGCTGTATCTTCTTGTATCTCCTCCCTTAACTCTTCTATCTACCCTCTAGTTTCTGGTTATTTTGAAGAGAGCAACAATGAGCAAGGTTGGGTATAATCATTAAATGAAATAGTACTGTTCAATTGGAGGGATACAGTCACCTTCTCTAATTTATGGATTTATAGGGTGCTTGATATTTTCTAGAGAGTTTACACAGTAATATGTGTCATTTTGCTTCATCTCATATAATGTGACACAAATTGCTATGTTACAGGTCATGGAGGAAGTGAAAGGAACACTCTCCTTCTTTCACTTAAATTGTAACAAACTTGCTAAACAGTGCCCTTTGAATTGAAAGTAGCTTAAGTTATATAAGATTACTTTCATTACTTAGAAATGCATAATAAAGAAATTGAAATAATATTCTAGTGAGGAATAAATAGTGTAGTTTCTAACAACTCTTACTGCTTTTGCCATTAATAAAACTCTAAAATATTTTGCTAATCACCCCTCCTGAAAAAGATTAACTTATAGAAAATGGGATTTGGATCTTTCTTTCAGAAATTTTATCTGTCTGTCTGTCTGTCTGTCTGTCTATCATCATCATTATCATAATCATCATCAATCTCTCTATTTCCTTGTATGTTAGTGTGTGCACATGTGTATATGCACACTTTGTGTGTTCATGTATTCATCCTCTGCCCATTTTTTCCATTCATTCAACAACAGATGCATATTGTTTCTTCATCTTTTCTATTATCCTAAAGCTACAATATGTATGGAAGTGCAGGTATCTTTTGAAAAATTGATTTCATTCCCTTAAGCCAGTTTTTTTTTTGGGGGGTCATTTGGCATTTCCATATTTTTATTCTTTAGAATCTGTCACAGTTTTTTCCATAATGGGTGTCCTAACTGACATTCTAACTGACAGTTGTTTTGTTTTTGGTTCTTGTCTTTTCTGTATCTTGACAAAATTTCTTCCTTCGTCTGTTTTTTAAGAATATTTTTTTATCAAGTTTGAAAGTGAAATTTCTATAGTTTTGATTATTTCTCTATTATGAATGATGCTGAATTTTTTTAAATTTCATTTTATTTATTCTCTCTCTCTCTCTCTCGTGTGTGTGTGTGTGTGTGTGTGTGTGTGTGTGTGCAGAAGAATTTCTTAGTTTTGTATTATTTAACTTCTTGGAGCTTTTTCTCCTTGCTTTTGGTGCGACACCTCAGGAAGCTTTGGAGACTAATGTCACAGACTTCTCTCTTTTCCTTGAGGTGGTCTGTGATCTTTAGTACCACATTTACATTTTAATCGATTTTGATTTTGTATTGTTTATGATATGAGATAATTGTCCAACATTATCCCCTTTAACATGGATATATAATTTTGCCATCATCATTTATTTAAGAGAAAATTCTGTCTTCATTGAACGTGTGTGTGTGTTTGTGTGTGTGAGTGTGTAAGCCTTTGTCAAAGACATTAATTGACAGTTATATGACCCTTTGTTAAGTTGGAGCCTGTGAATTTGAAGGAACAAATGCCAGGTTTCCTGTCTCCTGAGTTTGTCTTTTTTATCTTATTTAGTTAGATTTGGATATAAATTATGCAGTGGTGGCTAGATACACAGTTGGCTCCCAGGTCTGCTGAGTATGTAGTTGAGGATAGTATTTAATGCATTTTCTGTTGAATAATAAACTAGTGTTGGTTCTAGGCCACAGTTCTGCTTTAGGTTAAAAATCAAACCTATAGCAGCATGGCAACAGATAAACATTCTCCCTGCCATTTCCCTATCATCAGCGTCTTGCCTTTTCACTACTCCATGCATGTGGACTTGCACTAGAACTAAATCTCTGGAATACTGCACCACATATGACTAGCTCATAGGTCGAAGTCATATACTCCATAGTTAAAAAGCATTTTGTGTGGATGTGTGACAAAGGGTAAATAGATGGTCCTCGCTGGGTCTCTAATTAGGCATGACCAAGAGTAAGGTACACTGGGTCACTGTACTACTTTAAAAGCCTCATTTGGGACTTTGGTAGGAAAGTTTTTCCAAAGTTAACTAAACATGAACTTTCTAAATTTCTCTGAAGGCAGGACTCACTAAAGAGGGAGCGCAGAAGCCATAACTATGTTATAGTGTTGTTATAGTATCTGTTTTTCTATCTACTTTATTTATTTATTTATTTATTTATTTATTTATTTATTTATTTATTTATTTTTCAAAAACAACCCTTTAAATATCCACATTGCTATCGTTAAAATCATAAGCAGGGCTTGACTCAAGTTAAGTGATAGAAAAAATATTCCTTCTCTTCTTAGGAAGAGCTGAAAACTTACATTGACTGAAATACTGATACTGGGAAAGTTTTGAAGCTAATATCTCCACAAATTGTAATAAAGGACATTAACATGAAATGAAAACACTCTCAGATAATATGAAAACTTTAAAAACAAAATGAACTTAGCCAAGGTATAAGCTTAAACACTGAAAAATAAGAACTAAAGAATAAAAGTAGAATAAGGGCCAAAGTGACACTAAAATCCAAGAGAAATGAAGTGACATAACAATAGAAAATTCAATTATGGATCTAGTAAATAAATTATGATAGAAAAATAAATAGGCTAAATGTGATTATTGGTGCAAACAAAAAGACAGTTATGAGAGCAGAGAAAAGGTAAACACAGGAAAGCAAGATACAAACTAATAAAGAATTAAGAAGATATGGTATAAGAATAATTGTTATGGCCGGGCGTGGTGGCGCACGCCTTTAATCCCAGCACTTGGGAGGCAGAGGCAGAGGCAGGCAGATTTCTGAGTTCGAGGCCAGCCTGGTCTACAGAGTGAGTTCCAGGACAGCCAGGGCTATACAGAGAAACCCTGTCTTGAAAAACCAAAAAAAAAAAAAAAAAAAAAAGAATAATTGTTATGAGCATAGTGGAATTGTATTCTTATTACCAGTTGGAACGTCTTCTGGGTATATGCCCAGGAGAGGTATTGCTGGATCTTCTGGTAGTACTATATTCAATTTTCTGAGGAACCACCAGACTGATTTCCAGAGTGTTTTTACAAGCTTGCAATCCCACCAAAAATGGAGGAGTGTTCCTCTTTCTCCACATCCTCACCAGCATCTGCTGTCTCCTGAATTTTTGATTTTAGCCATTCTGACTTGTGTGAGGTGGAATCTCAGGGTTATTTTGACTTACATTTCCCTGATAAGTAAGGATGTTGAACATTTTTTCAGGTGCTTCTCAGCCATTTGGTATTCCTAAGTTGAGAATTCTTTGTTTAGCTCTGCACCCCATTTTTAATGGGTTTATTTGATTTCCTGGAGTGCAGCTTCTTGAGTTCTTTGTATATATTGGATATTAGTCCCCTATCAGATTTAGGATTGGTAAAAATCCTTTCCCAATTTAGCAGCCTTATTTATAATAGCCAGAAGCTGGAAAGAACCCAGATATCCCTCAACAGAGGAATGGATACAGAAAATGTGGTACATTTACACAATGGAGTACTAGTCAGCTATTAAAAACAATGAATTTATGAAATTCATAGGCAAATGGATAGATCTGGAGGGTATCGTCCTGAGTGAGGTAACCCAGTCACAGAAGAACTCACAGGATAGGCACTCACTAATAAGTGGATATTAGCTCAGAGACTTAGAATACCCAAGATACAATTTACAAAACACATAAAATTCAAGAAGAAGGAATGACAAATTGTGGATACTTTGTCCCTCCTTAGAATGGGGACAAAAAACCCATGGAAGTAGTTACAGAGGCAAAGTTTGGAGCTGAGACTAAAGGATGGACCATCCAGAGACTGCCCTACCTGGGGATCCATTCCATAATCAGCCAACAAACACATACACTATTGCATATGCCAACAATATTTTGCCAACAGGACCGTGATATAGTTGTCTCTTGTGAGGCTAAGCCAGTGGATGCTAACAGTCAGTGGATGTTCACAGTCACAGGATGGAACACAGCGTCCCCAATGGAGGAGATAGAGAAAGTACCCAAGGAGCTGAAGGGGTTTGCAACCCTATATGAGGAACAATAATATGAACTAACCAGTAGCCCCAGAGCTTGTGTGTCTAGCTGCATCTGTAGCAGAAGATAGCCTCATTGGCCATCATTGGGAGGAGAGCCTCTTGGTCTTGTAATGAGTATTTGCCTCAGTACAAGGGAATACCAGGGCCAGAAAGCGGGATTGGGTGTGTTGGGGAGCAGGGCAGGGGGGTATAGGGGCCTTTCAGGATAGCATTTGAAATGTAAATGAAGAAAATATGTAATAAAATTGTTTAAAATAAAAAAATAATTGTTTGCTCTGTAGTAGACAGATCAACAAATGAAACAAAAAAGTGGGTACATTATAAAGGAAAATCTTCCTGTAAATACTTGCATCCTTCTTACTGGGCAACATCAATTATGATTGAAGACCATCCAAAGATGTCTAAAAATGCATTGTCATGAAATAATCATATTTATACATAGTTAATTATATATTTTGAAATCAGGGCAAGAAAAAACTATAGTAACCTCAACTAATATCACTTTGTACCAGGAGTGTGATATTACAGTGATAAACTTGGCTATGTTTTAGAAAGAAGGATTTGGAACTTTGGATTATAAAAGTCATTGAGTGGTGAGAGCTTATTGAACTGTTCTGTAAGAGCTTGTAAAATAAGAATGTTGAGAGCAGTGCAAAAGATGAAGGCCTGGATTGTAAAGTTTCAGAGGGAAGTTTGAAGACTCTACCAGGGCCATTTGCCATTTTAAGTTAAGATCCTGTCATTCTGGTCAGCTTTTCCTGAAGAATCTGGCATGACTAAATGGGACATTAATGGGACAACTGGTGCTATTTAGATAGCACTAACAATTTAGTGATGGCTAAAAGAAGACTAGATTCACTGAGGTACAAATCTTTTGGTGTTTCCTTCTAGTCAGTATACAGAAACTGTATTCCAGAAGTGTTTCACCTTGTGTTGGCAGCTGAAATTGGCAGGTAAGATTTACTCAAGTTTTGAAGGCATGGAGGGGTCATGAAGAGCAGGTGAGGCTTGGCACTTTGAAAGGCAAATACAGGACATTGGAGAACATTCATCCTTGGTGGCAGTTGAAGGCTCAGGATTGAAAGTATCATGACGAGAAGATGAGGCTTGTCACTATAAAGAGAGCTTGTGAGAGAGAGCCCAGTTGTCATAGAAACCTCCATCATTTTGGAAATGCCAGTATCAAGAACAATAGTAGGGTGAAGCCAACTAGAGCACAGAAGATAAGTTGTGTGTGCTGCAAACTACAGAGCTAGAAAAAAATAATTCAAGCCCCTTGGAGGATCCAAAAAGATCACAAGCTCACCCACGATACTGGATGTTAAGTGATCTACAGTGTTAGATGTTGGTTTTGCTTTACTCCGATTGTAAGTGCCCTGATTCTTGCTCTTGAAGTAAGGATATATTTCATTTATTTTTGATTTTATAGGAGCCAACAGTTGAGAGGCTGAAATCTTAAAGAGATTTTAGGTTTTAAAAGAGACTTTGAATTTTTAAAAAGACTGAGTTTTAAAGTGTTTGAATTTGTAAGGAATCTAGAACTTTTTGAAGTTTGAAACGTTTTATATTGTGATATTTATATTAACGTGTCATCTTGGGAATGAACAAGAAAGGAAAGGTCGTGGTTTATCAGTGACCTGTTTGTGTGTCAAGTTGGCATGGGATCAATTATACTAGATAATTTTATGTCCATTTGACACATTTGAGATAAGGGAACATCACTTAAGAAACTGCTTCCATAAGATCAGGCTGTAGGCAAGCCTTCAGGACACTTTCCTAATTAGTTATTGAAGAGAGAAGTGCCCTGTCCATTGTTGGTGGTGCCATCTCTGAGCTGGTAGTCCTGGTTCTATAAGAAAAATGGATGAAGAAGACAGTAAGCAGCACCTTTCATGGGTTACAGAGATCAAACACTGCACATTTTTTTTGAGCTAGTTGAATAATTTTTTTTAAAGTTCTGTTTTCTTCAATACTGAAAATCCATACATTAGTGAGTTGAGGGAGAATGGATAGAAGGGAGGTGGAATCAAAAGAAAGCTAGAATCTACCGTCAAGATGTTTTCTCATGCCAGCAAGATGACAGTCTATAAACAATAATGTGAGTTAAGAAATGTTGCTTTTCTTGAGGCATTCATATTTCCTTCAGATCTCTGTGGCCCAGTTCTATCGGAAATAGGCAGGAAGCATTCAACTTCCCTAAGACATGACATAAAACTACCACATGCTCCAAAGTACTATGACAGAGAGAAATTTCACCTAAAGTTTATCATTTCTTCTCCTGGAATAAATGATATACCTAGAGCTGTAGTGTCATTGAATAATTACTTTTCTTCACTGGATTTTGAGTTTCCCTGTAATATATGTGAAGCCTGCAAACCAATTATCATATGAATGAGTTTATGATGGCACCCTTCCGTGTCAGCTCATATTGGGTACACTGAATGCAGGTGCCAGGCTTGACTTTCCAGTCTCTAAAAGGTGTAAAAATATTAATAGGTAGTTTGAATGCATGAAAGTTATTACTAAATAATTTCATATAAAGATCAAAGAAAAATGTGATGGGTGTGTTCTGTTCTTTATTCCTCTTTGATTGCATTAACTTTGGATTCTTGTGTTGGTTAAGGCCTCTTTTCATTCAAATTCATGTTTAGGAAATCATTTTTGGAGATGCACAATCTGTCACTCAACTTGTATGGAAAATGGAATGTTAATGTCCATTGCATAGTTTCTATTCTATAATTTTCACAATGTATCTAGTAAACAATAGGCATCTTATATTCTTCTAACCCATCCTCTCCATCCCCTTTCCTGGTTTCTCTGTTTATGCTGCTTTTGTTCTACCCAAACCTCATCTGTTCACAATAATTTCAACCTTTACTTATGAAAGGCTTTGGTAAGGTTTGTTTGTTTTTCTATATGAGAAAATGAGTATTGATGGCCTGAAAAGTCTAGAAGTGATTGGTTTATGAAGTGCCTATTTCAGGCATCTCATCTAGGCCACTGTGGGGGTAGTCTGCCAGACTCCTTTAAGTATATTTAAATGTCAGAGTTTGATATGAAAGAATGACAATGCATAAGTAACTAAATTTTAACAAAAAGGGACATTCTTGAAACTAGAATTCTTATCTTGTATTAAGTTGACAACTTACATTGTCACCTAAAAATGAATCAACAGACCAGTGTCTATGCCTCTTTTTCATGCTGAATACCTTGGAGTTTATGTTAACCATTCTAGATGCTATTTACTATACTTATGTAATAATCCAGGAAAGGACACATGAACTTGGAATGGGGTTGTTGGAATGCTTTTTAAGAAAACTTGAACTTTTTAAAAAAGTTAAATGGCAATTATTAGTTAAAATTAGAATGAGGAAGATTGTGCAGGAAGATGTTTTCAGAACCTATAGCATGGAAGGTTGAAAGAATTATTGTCAAAATTTGGAATCTAGAGTTCAAACAATTTTTGTGCTGACTGGGTTTCAATTATGAAGGTCAAGGGAAGTTTCCGGAAGAATATAAAAATACAATATCATCTAGTTGGAGAGTTTGAAAGATAGTGAAGGACTGATTGGGCCAATTTAGAGAGTGTACAGATCTATTTGTCAATGAGGACTTTGGACTCAAATAAGAACATATGCCCTGATGAGATACAAGCTTTGATAGTCTTGAAAAGGATATGAAGTCATTCCAATTTCATCCTTTCACTTAGATTTTGTTTTTTATGTATGAAGTCTTGTAACCATTGTTGAGTACACTAGTTAATCTTCATTGTAAGCATGACTGGATTTAGCAATGGTCTCTAGGTTTATCTATGAAGATGCTCACAGAGACATTTAACTGAAGTAAGAAATCAGCCCTGAACGTGTGAATCATCACTCCATGAACTAGGATCCCAGATGGAAAAGAAAAGAGAAAGGGAGATGGACAGCAAGATACAGCTCTTCGTGCTTCTTGAATGTAGATTCAAGTTACCAACTGCCTTATGTGCCCACCACCTACAAGTTCCCTAACACAATGGACTGCTTATTTCTTGCCACAGAAACAAGATAATTAAGTAATAGAACAGAAGTCAGTTTGGGATATATATATATATATATGTACATATATATGCATATGTACTCTTGTCTTCATTTTAACATTTTTATAATAGACAAGATATAGAAACAATCAATAATTAGTCTATCAATGTATAAATTAATAAATTTATGTATGCACACATGTATATGTGATATATAATGTATATATAAGCATATTAAGATAACTATACAATATTTTATATATAAGCATATGAACATACATAGAATTGGGTATTATTTAGCTTTTAAAAAGAAGAAAAGATTGCCATTTGTGGCAATATGGATAATCCAAGTTGGCATAATCAGTCAAGCGAGGCTGGCACAGAGAGACAGTGTGCAATCTTTTATGTGGAATTATAAATGTCAGGATCGCAGGAGCAAAAGACAATGGTGGCTACAGCCGTAGGAGAGTGCTGGAAAAGATGTTGGTCAAAATGTTCAAATTTCATTTTGATGATTAAGCTCTGATGTCAGGGATTCCTGGCTATAGTTGATAATAAAGCACTTGATAGTAACTAATGTTCTTACCATAAAATGCTACATTTGTGAATGGTTTGGTAGTTAAGTGAATGTTTTATTTGCTAATTTCCCACAACACACACACAGACATACACACACACAAGCACACATATATACACACTTAAATACCTGTACCTCTATTTCTGTCTGTCTGTCTGTCTGTCTGTCTGTCTATCTCTATCTATCTATCTATCTATCTATCTATCTATCTATCTATCTATCTATCTATCAGTATAAAGAGTCATGGTAACGTCATAAAATACATTTGCTCTACTTGTCAAATTGAGTTGGGAAAAATGATTTGTTGTTTCAGGTTATCTAGTGTTGAACAGGACAGCAGAGTCCCTGAGGTGGCTGTTTATGTTTATGTGTTTCTCTGTATGGAGATGATAGGAAGGTACTTAGATTGTTCTTTAACAGGTTCTAAGGCATCAGTAGTCCAGAAATACCACCAAGTCAAGCATGTGGGAGCAATGCTTTAAAACCAACACTTGGGAGGCCGAAGTAGGGGGATCTCTATAAGTTCAAGGCCAGCTTGGTCCCTGTAGTGACTTCCTTGCTAGCCAAGAAACATTACGGAGCCCCTGTCTCAAAGAAAGTGACCTTACTGACCTCATAGGGGTATGAGGAATTAGACATCTTTACACTACCATAAGTTATTAACTAGTCAAAAACTTTAACTTATAATTCAGTATAAGACAAAACATTTAAATTTAAGTGTGTTTTCAGATATTGCTGTTTTCAGACAGAAAGAATCAGCATGCCATAGAATGAATTTTCTTCGCATCATACTGTTACCCTTCACTGGTTTTCTGTAGAAGCAAATTAAAATAGATTAATCACCCACACTTTCAGTCTTAAGAAAAAAAGCTTTCTTTTTAAGTTAAAAAAAGTTGCATTCTAAGGTTCACTTCTGCCTTATAAGAGGAAATATAGTAAAGGAGAGAGGGTATAATGTAATATTACTAGATATTCCCTTTCCAAATAGAGAACTTAATAGTTGATAAGCAGTCACTTCTTGATTTGGGACCTTCAGAGACAGTTTCTCTCCCACAGTATCACAGATTTTGTATCAAAGGTTATGAATAACTTTACAAACATGCATCCAGGAAAGAAAGAGAGAGAGAATTCATATTCATTAGCAAATCCCTATTCCAAGTCATCATATATTGCTTTTTCAAAATGGTGATGAAGAGTTATATGACAGATATAACAGCAGTACAATTTACAGAGTATAGAATCTTACGTATGGGAGCAGGATGAAGTGGTTTTAAATGTGTATGATTTGGACATGGATTAAGAATTGGAAAGTTAGGTTCTAGCAAATCTATTCCCTTTGTTCTGTAAATTCCTATTAATTTTAACAGAGAGCATTCAGCAAAACATAGTGAGATATAGGGAATAAGGCATGATTGTGACACTAGACTCAGCATCTGGTCACAGCACATCAAGGAGTGACATCATGAAAAGGTCTTAAAGGCTGGTTTGTCTCCAGGTGTGTAAGTGCTTACTGACAAGATGGAAAAGCTACATGCTACCAGGTGATCACTGGGAAACTCTGGCTTGACCCCTTGCATCTGACACAGAGTGAAATCTACTTCTGGATTGCCTTAGGATGGTACAGTAGTTATACTCTTCCTCAGAAACAACCTCCCGTCATTACTTTCCTTCTCAAATGATGTTCCTGGGTTATGACTATTAGTCACATTTCGTTGAAATCATAAGTTCAGACCCATTAATAATACATTCTTATTAACCTTTTCTAAAGGACAAGGGTGAGGTTGTCCCGGCATCTGGATTGATTTCCATACTTGAATATCTTCCTATTGATCTACCTCTTCAGAGAGCCTTTCAAGTAAAGACCAAGTGTTTTGAATCTATGCCTTTTGTTTCAGCACTTAACCTCTAACATTTGATTCCACTGGGATAAAGCATGTTGTGTGGGACAGATGTATTATAGTTAGAGACTCATTAAATCCTGAAAAGATAATTATATAAACAATATCCTAAAGCCTGTGCACAGGAAAAAATGGAGGAGAAAGATATTTATTTAGTTAGTTACTTATCTATGCTTAAGGGAAAAAAGAGATTTGGATAACTGGGATTGAAGTGAGGACTTTTCATGCATTGGATAATATCCCTTCAAATATAAACTAAGTTTCTGGTCCATGTATCTTGTCTCTTATCTTTTACTCCCTCAGACACTGAAGAGCTCAACCATGATCTACTGGAGCAAAATCAGTACAACCATCTACCTTGCCTGCATTGTACGTGCAGGGTCTATCTTTGGATAACGAGGTGTCTGACTGTGAGTGATTTCTATGCCTCTTAGAGGAGAGAGTCAAATATACAGTAAGTAGACTTTGGATGAGCAGGAACATCCTGTTTCAACTGGTGATCTGGTAAATTGCTTTTCTGCTTCAATTCAGCGAAGATTTTTCTGGAGTCGATAATGGAACTGTGAAGATGCCAACTTTTCTGTGCAACCCTTATCATATTTTCTCAGGAAAAGCACAGGCTGGCACTTAGTTATTATTAATGGACCAATTACAAGCCCACAGACAAGACAATCTTTACATCTGTTTATGAAATGTCCATTGGCTTTCAAACAGACCAGACAAATCAAGCTTGGTGAAATTTGCAAGTTAGTGAGACACAGATTCAATCTATTCGTACTTCAGAATAATAGTTTGGAAGTAGTAGTGGTCATGGAGTTATTTTTCTCAAAATAAAACCTTAATATCATTTTCTCATATTAAGAAGTAAAGAAATAAGTCTTTGTTAAAAGTGGCAAACATCATAGGAAATATGTTATGGAAATACTATAATTTACAAACAAGAATCTCAAAATTGTGTCCCAATATATTAAGAATAGTTCAGCTCTTTTAGCAAGATGATAAATTAAAGTTAAATTTTCATGGGTTTCTAGGCATTTCCCTTTTTTCTCAAAGTAAAAAGTGTGTTTTAATGTTTTATAGAATTTTGATCTAGAGAATCCTAGTGTTTACTGTGCTAATAAATTGGATTATAGATTAGAGGTGTCTCAGCATTTGGCTGTAGGAGCCAACTCAATTTGAGGCCTTACTTTTGATACCAAGTGCTTATTTGCTGTGTAAAGAAAATACCTGCTCACTGGGCTGGACCTGCTCTGCATCATGAGGTAAGGTGTCTGTAGAGGAACACAGAAGTAAAATATTCACCACACTAAATATGTGTGTTGAGTGACCACGCAAGCTATGTGCCCAGGTCCATTACTAAAACCTTTACATTTTTATCAATAATCAGTAGAACTACCCTGTTTGTTATCTGATATAGATAATGATATTCATCTTAAGAAATGATATGAGGGTTATGGATGAAGAAAACTAGTGTCTAGTAATGATTTAATAAGCCTAAGGTGCCTTTAATTAAAGTTACCTAGCTAAGAACAGAGGACAAAGGTTATCAGACCTGGGAACTAGCTAGGGTTAAAAAGCTCAGGCCGTAAATAAGTGCCTCAAGTATCAACAACTAATATTCCAAGTGGCAAAGATTTTCATGTTTCCCAAATTTTTCACTCTTCTAGAATGTATCTTTAGATATGTTTTATGCAAACTAAAACATTTTTTTTCAGTTTGTAATTCAGGAAAAGTAATAAGAAGACAGGCATACACATAGCTAGGTATTCTCTTTGTCAAAATTGAAGTGAGAAACAGTGTGATGCTTTTTAGGTATTGACAGCTTTGGTCTTAAATACCACTCCTTGGCATATGCCTAAAGGACTCCATAGATATTTATCAGCCATGTTTACTGCTGCTCTATTCATAATAGTTAAGGAATGGAAACAATCTGAATGTCCTTGATTTGAAAAATAGATTTTATATATATTTATATCTATCTATCTATCTATCTATCTATCTATCTATCTATCTATCTATCTATCTATCTACCTACCTACCTATCTATCTATCTATCTATCTATCTATCTATCTATCTATCTATCTAACTAACTAACATGTACTCTATGAGATACTATGCAACTGTAAAGAACAATGAAATCATGAACTTTGCAGTTAAATGGGAGGTACTAGAAAAGATCATATTGAGGAAACTCAGTAAGCTCTTAAGTCCAAATCTTCAGAAGTGAGTATATGCCCTAGGATAATTTGCAAAATCCATAAAAGTAAAAAGCACTTTCTAAAATTACTAGTTTGTCAGGGTTGTTCAAGAGACTCCCCAAACATACAGACAGTTGCTATTGACCTTTGCTGACTCCCGTTAGTGGAAGGTTGGTCCCTATTGCTGAAGACCCCATGCACGTTAGATACATGGCTCAGATGTGCCTGAACTAAAACTGATCTAAATGCCTTGTCCTTTGTTTCATGTACCATAAGGCATCTAGAAAAGGGAATCAGCCAACAGACACACAGTTATCACACTTGTGAACCACAGCAACAGGTAGAATGGCATTATAACCCTAAGGGCTCATTAGTAACACACATGTTGGTAATCAAAAGTTCTCTAAGTGTACTTAAGACCCAATCAGCAGGAAGGAAATCATGTCTGTTACTGGAAATCTACCCTACTACACAGGCCTAATAAAGTTATGGATCTTGGAAGAGAACCTAAAACCACCACTTTGCTAAACCATCATAATACATAAATACACTCTATTTATCCTTATATTCTTTATATTCACAGTATTGTCCTCACCCCTTACCAAAGAAACTTCTCCTTACAACATTTGGGAACCATTACAAAAAACCACAACCAATTAAAAATAAAGAGTTGCAAAGCCCAGTCCCAATGAATACATTTAAAACAACTAAAGCTCAAGGAACACATTGGATATTGGGTCATTCAGATTGTTAAGACCCAGAGAATCAAGGGGTTTGCTATGAAAGCATGTCTTCCAGTCATGTCAAAAGCTACACTGATACATTCTCACCAGCATGAATTCTTAAACAGGAGCTGAACAAGAACAACCAAAAAGACCTGCCAAAGTATACAGTGGAAAGCCCACAGGGCCTCCACTCTATGCAAAGAGCTATGGGAAACTACAGGATACGGAGAGTGGGAGAAGTAGTCTTCCCCAGTGAAGAGCACACAAATTGGTTATCCAATATCAAGTAAGATTATACAGACTGAGGAGGTTGTGTGTGTGTGTGTGCATGTAATAATAAGTAATGAAAAAAATAGGTTAGGAAATTGAAACAATAGATGTATGGGAAGATTTTGAAGAAAAAAATAGGAGGGAGAATGATGTAATTGTACTACTATTATTTTACGAAACAGGAAAAAAGAAATACTATCAATTTTAGTTCTACTATTCAGTACCTATTTCGTTCTGATTTTGGGGTAAGTTGTTCAATGTATACAGCTCTGATTCTGAATAAGTATAACAACAAGAACAACAACAACAAAATACACACAAATTATCCAGAAGAGTATCTAAGTGAGGGAAGGAATTAGTTGGTACTAGATGGCAATGCTTCCTGACTCAAGTTTGGTAATTAAGTATAATACCTTTTCAGATGCGGTAGCAACATTTAAAAATACTTAACTCAGAAAGAAGAAATAATCATTTGGTGGATGTATCAGACCAATATTTCAGGTAAAGCAGTCACCTATCCTAGAGGCAGCATATGCTACAGGAAGCTTACTGTAAGTGAGGTCACAATGAAACAACTGAACTAGACCACTCTGTGGGCAGATAGAAATCTTTATTAGGGATGAAACTGCTGTCTCTTGGGGGAAGAGAATGATAGGTATTGGGAAAAGCTTCTTCAGTCATAGGATAGGTAGCAGTGGAGGAGAAGGAATGTGTGATCCAAAACAGCCAGGGAGTTAGAGTACTAACAGGTAGATTATAGGTCAAACAGCCGGGGGGCTAGTGTGGGAATTTCAAATGGGGGAGGGGTGGGATATTTAGGGTAATCAGGAACTACATGCCCTTTACCAGAAGTAATTGATGGTTGGGAGGGGTTAAAGAAAGTATTGGCTTTTCCTGACAAACAGAAATCTGCTTCCTGAGATTTCTGAAGAATGGCAGTGTTAGGTTTTTCTTTACTAGGGCAGAGTACAGCCTGAGCTGAGCCCAGACTATAATATAGGACATTGACAGTGATGATTTGGGGGTCCTGCTTTGGCCCTAATGAAGGCTGGGGAACAAAAAGAAGTATGAACAGGTTCTAATGTCATTTTCAAGGACATATTCACCTATTATCTAAAGAAGTACACTAGGCTTCATTTGTTAAAGGTCCCACCATTTTTCTCTCAATATGCTTTTTTTTGGGGGGGTGGTGGTGGACAGAATGCTATCCATCTAACAGCAGGTATATTTAAAAACACTGCAACTGCATCTCATGAGAATTGTCAAGGAAGAAACAGAGACATATCACTCTGTCTACTTTTATCAACATTATACAGACTGAGTTGTGGCAAATAACAATTTGTGTTTATAGTTCTGGAACTATGAACCTGGAAATGAGGTGCCATTACTGCCACACCCCCTCTGGAAAGTCAAGAAGGCTTCTTCATCTTCTCATTTCTCATGCTGCATGTATCCCTCGTGTTGTGCTTGAATGTTCTGGTCCCGTGCATGTTCAATTGCCTCCCCCTGTTTTCAATTGCACATTTCCTTTCTTGGATGCTTGTGATATATAACAGGGTCTGCACAGATGATGCAGGTAGTGTTTTATTGGAGTGTCAATGTGCAGCATAATCCTCATAAGCTCACTCACACGTTCGAACCCATGGGTCCCAGCTGGTGGCTGAATTTGCGAGGGTTGTGGGACCTTTAAGAGGTGGAACTGCACTGCAGATAGTAGGTAGATCAATGTGGGTAGGCCTTGAGGATACATAGTCTAGCCCTTTGGGATGGTTTGAATATGCTTGGCCTGGGGAGTAGCACTAGTAGGAGGTGTGGCCTTGTCAGAGGAAGTGTGTCATTGTGGTCTTTGAGACCCTCATCCTAGCTCCCTAGAAGCCAGTCTTCTCCTAACTGCTTTTGGAACAAGAGGTAGAGTGCTCAGCTTCTCCAGCACCATGCCTGCCTTAGGCACTGCCATGCCTCCTGCCATAATAATAGGCTGAACCTCTGAACCTATAAGTGAGCACCAGTTAAGAATTGTCCTAATAAGAGTTGCCTTGGTCATAGTGTCTGTTCACAGCAGTAAAACCCTAATGAAGACATCCTGTTTCTTCTAAAGAGACCCTCTGCTTTCTGAGCGAGGAAGCAAAGTTCCAAGCAATCTCCTTGTTCCTGCCTCACAGCCCTCCTGCTCTGTGCCAAATCTTCTCACTATGACACTATACAGCTCTGGACTTTGTGACAGAATCAACTCTTTCTCCTTTAAGTTGTTCTTGTCGTGTATGTTATCACATCAAAGGAGAGAAACTATGATATCTTCTCATTTCAAAATCTTTAATTATATATGGAAAGATTACTTTCCTAAATCAGACAATATTCACAGCCATTAGCTTGTGTGGTTGATTTTGAGAAACAACACTGAAACTATTGTAACTTTTACAAATGTCATTAGTGGTTTTATTTTTAAGGATTTTTTTTATATTTTAATATATTTTGATTGAAATATAATTACATGAAATTCCTCCTCCATTTCATCATAACAATCCCTCCCATGTAAATTCTCTCGGACTACTCCAATAGTAAGCCCCATCTCAAATTGATAGCTGCTTCTTCTTTGATCATTCTTGTTGTATTCCTACATATGTCCATATGCATGTTCATGTATGCATAGACATGTATAATACAACTTACTGAATCTGATTTTGTTGTTTGTACATATATGAATTTAGGGCTGACTTCTGCACTGGACAACAAGGAAGGGCCATTTCTAGGAGAGACTATTTCACAGCAGATCCCCTGGTGTTCCCTCACAATTTTCTATCCACTTTCTGTGGTGTTCTATGATCAATAGATACAAGGGCTTATATATATAAATGTATTTTTTGTGGTTGGATTCTTCACAATAATTTGGTGTTTTCATCATTTTAAGTTGAGATTTTCTGTGCTAGCCACCATTTGCTGTACAGAGAGGGTTCGCTGCTACAGGGTGGTTGCTACACACATCTGTGGGTATAAAGATAAGCTTTAGGTTGTAGTAAGGAATTAAACTGGCCCCACAAGTGGCAATAGTACATTTTTTCCTAAGTTTTATTACCTCACATGCCTTAAGAAGCTGGATAGTTTTCCAGTATCAAGGATGATTTCCCTCTTGTTAAGTGGACCTCAAGGTAGAAAACTATTGCTTGTTGCTAACATATAAGTACTACATACTGGACATTTGTGCATATCTTCACATGCTAGCAATTGTTAAGGTTCACAGGTGCTACACTTAAAGGAATCCATTTAACAGTCTTACTAACTGTATCTCTTAATATAAAATTTCTCTTCTTTATAACTGTCACTTTTTATACCCTTCTTCATAATACAAGCCATTCCTGAGAGCTTTCTTTTACAACCTCAATTTCTAGTCCTGGAAATTTCCTTAACAGTCAAGTTGTATGTCTCAGTCTCATTTTGGATTCTCTCCTATAGCAGTTCCCAATGAAGCAAATGGAGACAGTTACAGAGCATCACAATTTGTCAAAATATAAAGAACAACTGATCCCAGTAAGCCGAAATCCAGTGGCTATATCTGCAATATAACTTCTGCATTTAAGGCTCCGTGAACACCATGGAAGAAGAGGTAGAAACACTGTAAGAGCCAGAGGAACAGAAGGTCTTCTATGAGACCATGCCTCCTAGAAATGACAGGGGAGCTCTACTCACCATAACTCAACAATAAGGCTGCCTAAACAAGACATGAACACAACATCAAAAGTCATACAAAGGTAAAAGGTGGCAAGCTCAAAGCTATAGACAACTAAAGATTAGAGAGAGAGAGAGAGAGAGAGAGAGAGAGAGAGAGAGAGAGAGAGAGAGAGAGGGAGGGAGGGAGGGAGGGAGGGAGGGAGGGAGGGAGAGAGAGAGAGAGAGAGAGAGAGAGAGAGAGAGAGAGAGAGAGAGAGAGAGAGTTGTTGTCATCAGACATGAGACATCTACCTGGTTATCCAGTGTCAGGTTTTCAGCCCTGAGTTCCTAAACCTACAAGCAACTCTAAATGAACAAAACAGTTTTTTTTTATGTATCTATTCATTTATATACAGACAAAAGAATAGTGAAAGAATAAATGCCATGAATTTGAGGTAGGAAGTGAAGGAAGGTACATGGTGTGGATGAGAGAGAAGAAATGGAAAAAGTAAATTATGTAAGTATATTTTAATTAAAATAATATGTACTATTAAAATATAAGCCAAATTTACCCCTTTGCTGGTTCTGTTTTATATTATAGTTATCCCATTACTAAGGAGTTTCCTGAAAAAAAATCCAAGGGCTTAGTTTAACTGAATAATCCTTGCCAGAGGAGAGCTGGGCAATTTGTTCTGCATGCCATATCTATTTTTTTATTGTTTCAAACAGCAATAATTATATTGGATCTTTGTATTCAGTTGAAAAGTATGGTCATTAAAGGTGACTTCAGTTCTTGTTCTATTGTTAGTACATATACCATGGCCAGAAAAAAATTAGGAGAGGGAGAAAAGGGTTTGTTTCAGCTTCTGTCTTATAGTCCATCACTGAGGGAAGTCAGGGCAGGAACTCAAGGAAGAACTTGAGAAAAAATCATGGAGGGACACTGCTGCTTGCTAATTTCCTTGAAGGATTATGCTTATCAAGCTTTTTTCTTTTTCTTTTTTTTTTTTTTTTAATATAACCAAGAATAACCTGCCTCGGGAATGGTGAGACCCATAGTGGATTGGGTCTTTCTGTATTAATTAAACATTTCCACAGTCCCACAGACATATTCATAGACCAAATTGATCTGAGAAATCCCTTAATTGAAACTCTCTTCTCAGTTGACTCAAGATTGTAGCAAATTTACAGAGATAACTAGGTGAAGGGGATCCATACTGTTGCTAATCCAAAGACTTTACTACAGACTGAAAGCAAGAAAGTGACTATCTTTAAGCCAGGAAGTAAATGGTTGTTGAAATAATTAGACAAAGACTGTAAACACCTATAACTATGTATTAACAATGAACAAAAGGAAAAATAAAAACAGGAAAACATTAACTAATGATAAACTTCTTAGGAAAGATGGATCATGAGCCAGTATAAAAAAGTATTATTATGCATTACATAAGAACTTATACAAAGAATTTTTTTCATCAACTAGTAAACATATCAGAGGTTTTCTGTTTATAACAAAAGTTAATTCATCTAAAACAGGAAGCAACACATCATTCATAGTTAATTGCAGAGAAAATACTTTCGATTAGCCACAGAAATATGAAATTTGATGATGAAATAACAATGTTTTTCCTTGCCCCTGTCGCTATGATGACAGACAGAGTAAGGCAAGTGTGTTCTCTAGAAAAGGTAGGTATGGCTGAGGTCACACAACAAAGAGAAAGGAAGACAGTGCTTCTTCCCCAGTTCAATGTATTTACCTCAAGGTAAATGAATGTTAATGTGAATTCATTTGAGTATGTTGTCTGTGAAAATTTGAGTAAGTCTGGGTTATGTAAAAGAATGTGAAATTTTGAATTTTTGTGTGGCAGTATATATAAATGTGAGTGTGCTTGAGTGAAGATATTGCCCAAGACATAGTTAAATACTAGTCTTGGCTCTTGTACTTCTTTTTTAAAAAATTTATTTATTTATTTATATTAGATATTTTCTTCATTTACATTTCAAATGCTATCACAAAAGTCCCCTATACCCTTCCCCGACCCTGCTCCTCAACCCACCCACTCCTGCTTTCTGGCCCTGGCATTCCCCTGTACTGGGGCATATGATCTTTGCAAGACCAAGGACCTCTCCTCCCATTGATGGCCGACTAGGCCATCCTCTGCTACATATGCAACTAGAGACACAGTTCTGAGTGGTAGTGGTTAGTTCATATTGTTGATCCTCCTATAGGGTTGCAGACACCTTTAGCTCCTTGGGTACTTTCTCTAGCTCCTTCATTAGGGGCCCATTCCATCCAATAGATGACTGTGAGCATTCAATTCTATATTTGCCAGGCACTGGCATAGCCTCACAAGAGCCTCACAGGGTCCTGTCAGCGAACTCTTGCTGGTATATGCAATAGTGTCTGGGTTTGGTGGTTGTATATGGGATGGATTCCCAGGCGTGCCAGTCTCTGTATGGCTCTTTTTTCTGTCTCAGCTCTGAACTTTGTCTCTGTAACTCCTTCCATGGGTATTTTGTTCCCCATTCTAAGAAGGAATGAAGTATCCACACTTTGGTCTTCCATCTTCTTGAGTTTCATGTGTTTTACAAATTGTATCTTGTGTAGTCTAAGTTTCTGGGTTAATACTTGCTTATAAGTGAGTGCATATCATGTGTGTTCTTTTGTGATTGGGTTACCTCACTCAGGGTGATATCTTCCAGATCCATCCATTTGGGTAAGAATTTCATGTATTCATAGTTTTTAATTGCTGAGTAGTATTCCATTGTGTAAATGTACTACATTTTCTGTATCCATTCCTCTGTTGAGGGACATTTGGGTTCTTTCCAGCTTCTGGCTATTATAAATAAGGCTACTATGAACATAGTGGAGCATGTGTCCGTTGGAACATCTTCTGGGTATATGCCCCGGAGAGGTATTGCTTGATCTTCCGGTAGTACTATGTCCAATTTTCTGAGGAACCTCCAGACTGATTTCCAGAGTGGTTGTACAAGCTTGCAATCCCACCAACAATGGAGGAGTGTTCCTCTTTCTCCACATCCTCACCAGCATCTGCTGTCACCTGAGTTTTTGATCTTAGCCATTCTGACTGGTGTGAGATGGAATCTCAGGGTTGTTTTGATTTGCATTTCTCTGATGATTAAGGATGTTGAACATTTTTTCTGTTGCTTCTCAGCCATTCGATATTCCTCAGTTGAGAATTCTTTTTTTAGATTCATACCTCATTTTTCAATAGTGTTATTTGATTTTCTGGAGTCCATCTTCTTGAGTTCTTTAAACCTTCTCTTCCAGCCTTCCTATCACAATTTTTATTTTCAGGAAAAAAAATCCCATGAAAGTCCCATGTGGGTACATGTAGGTAAGCATCTTGATCGATTACATCTTTTAGACATTTGTTCCTGATATTTCAGTAAAAGAAAGGGACAAATTTTATATTTTATTATTTTGCTGGAAAAGACTTAAAAAGGTATTAAAATTTCAAATCTATTTCCCTAATAACTTATATATGAGAATGTGTTACATATGCTGTCATCCTGGAAATCCACTGCACCCTGTCTCCCATTCAATGGTCATTTGGAGGAAAGAAATCTTAACAGGGTACAGCTGTGAATGGTTAATTCAAATGAAATATCTGGCAGAGAACAACCTCACCATTTCAGTGACTTTAACATGCTGTGATGGTTTGCTTTCTCACTATCTTTAAATCATAATTAAAAATTAAGATTTATTTAATTAAACCTTCCTGGCTTTGGCTGTAGGTCCAATATATATTGGCAGTTAAAAGAAGAAAAAATAAAGGAAAGAGAGAGGTATAGTTGGACACTTGAGATAGCATGGTTTACATTTGCAATTCAGTACAGATAATCTTATAGGACTCCTTTTCTTGTCAGAGACAGGAAATGGATTTTTGATGCTATCTAATATTGATCAAACTGCCACATAACTGATGGGACAAGATTTGAAGGGTACTATTTTAAACAAGCTTGGCATGTTCTTTCTACATGATCTAATCGTGCCAGGAGGAGAAATCACAATTAAGGGGAGGATTCTTTGGCTTCCTTAAAGGGAACTCTTGCCTACTAATACCAGACACGTTGCTTATTTAAGGATAAAGGTTCTTTGCTGGGTGTAGTGAGAAAGAGTCACTATGAGAAGCCTGGAATACCTGCTGTCCCACCCCTGAATTAATTTGTATATAATATTTGTAATGTATAGAACTGGTGGCTTTCTGCTATCTTTATCTCATTGGTATTTTATTCATAGTGGTGCTAACAAAATTTTTCACCCAAAAAAGACAAATGAACTACACAAAATGCCAGTTAGCCAGCCTTAGAAAAGAATTCTTAAAGTTATTCAGATATCAAAATATTATTTTAACAGTGAAAGGATGGAAAAGCTAATACAAAGAACTCTAATTGAAGTAATATTTCTAGGTAATATCTCCACAGATAGGAGAATAAATAAACTCCAGAATCCAATTGTTTCTTGGCTTCATATTTAATGGAACCTATAGTCTCTTTCCTTAAATAAGTGACCTGATTAGATTACAGTATAATTAAGTGGCAGTTTTGAGGGCCGTACTTCACAAATATAATTTTACTATAAGAAATGTTCACTGAAAATAGCACTTCATTTTATTACTAAATGGAACAATTTCAACATCTATAATTGTTCTTTTTTATATTCCTTAGGAACCATGCCATGAAGATGTGTTATTTTTGCCTACAGCATAAGAATAAGCACTGTAATTTTTCCAGTAAGGACTACATACAAAGCTCAGTGTTGCACAGTTGGTTTGCTGGCCACTTTCAGCCCTCATCAACTCATTCACCAAGGCATTCTACATCCATGAGGAGGAGTCGGGGAAGTTACAGAACAATTGTTTTTTTTTTTTTCATGACAGCAAAAAGGATTAAGATAAACACTAAGTTGTCTTTTCATTTCTGTACCTGTTCATCATTAATTTTTGCATTGATTTTGATGGTTCAAAGAAATTGGGTTTTGATGCTATTTATTGCTATTATTATCAACTGCTGCTTGTGGTTTCCCCTGAACTAGGTTCTGAGGGCATTCCTCATTCATGTGATTCTGACACTGGTTCTGCTGACGCCATCACAAAGATAATTTGATCCTGGCCTAAAGTGTGAATCCAAAACCATTTATTTCTTTGTTCGGTACTCTATTTTATGTTTTTCAGAAAGCACTCATGACTTTTGAAACAATGACTTTACAAATAACATATGGAGGAAGAATAAATCCGGAGTCTCTGTGAATATTGGTTGTGCAGCTTGTAGATTCAGAGTCTGGCACTGGAGTCATAGTGATGTCCCAGACAATAGATACACAAAGCATCTGAATCTCCTATGTGGTTAGACTTTGTTTTTTTCTTTTAGTGGACTTGAGGGTTTAGTGACAAGAGCAGTAGAAAGCATAGTGTCACTCACTGTTCTTGCACATCTGCTGGATGTGCTGGCTGCACCTTCTGAATTCATCTTTTGTACATGCATCTGAAAGCAAATTGCAGATTCTAACTTTAGCTGTAATCAAATGATGCCAATATAATCTCAATATCTTTAGATGCTCACAAAGTCAACTCCAGTGGAGATCTTTCTTTCCTTATTCTACTCCTGAAAGCAACATATTTTGGAAATTCAGTTAAATGTTAAAACATCCCTGCCATGAGCTGCAGTGTTAAACAAGACCATAGTCAATATCTGCTTAAGAAACATGATCTCTAACACAAGGGCTTGCCACTCCCTTATTAAGTTTATTGATGAATTGTAATTCTATGTTTTTATTTGTTCCCTAGGAGATAACCAGAATTAGTATAGTTTAATATATTAATTTGTCACATCAAATAAGAGGTTCCTTTTATATGAACAAAATCAATATATCCATAGATATATTAAGATCTTGGGTTTTCTGAATTCCAAAACATTCCAATAATGCAATAGGAGAGTAATGAAATGAATTTCTTTAAAAAAAAAATGCTATATATCCTTATTATCCTGCTTGGGAATTTTTTGTGATTTCAAAAATTCAGAGTCTAAACATGACACAAAATATTAAATACAGATGCTGTGATGGTTGATCTTACATGTGAACCTGGTTAAATTAAGAAATGTCTAGGAGGTTCATGCGGCACACACATCTCTAGATGTGCACTGGGTGAGAGAACACTGACATAAGCACAAGGGCTCAGACATAATGAATGGATTATTTCTTGATAGAGTTACAAAATGACATTCTTATTGGGAGGTAGGGAATGACAGGAGGTAAGGCCTTGTTAGAGGTCACAGAGCACAGCATGTTGTCTGATGCTCTGGCCTCTCCTTTTATACCCTTTCTCTGCTTCCATTCAATCAACAAGGGCAAGAGGCAGCTCTGACTAGTCTCACTAAAATGTCTGCCTAATCCCGTGGAGCTAAGCAACTATGAGCTGGACTTTGTAAAGCCAGAAGCCTAAATAAGCCCTTCTCCCATTGAGGAACATTATTTTTGATTACAGTAATGTAAACGTAGTGAAACCAACAGAGACCCACTAGTTTAATCTGTTTATAAAAGAGCATGCATACATACACACATATAAAGGTTATATTAAAATGATCTCATATTGGAAGCAGATAACTTTTTTATTAGATAATTTCCTCATTTACATTTCAAATGTTTCTTTCCTAGTTTCCTTTCCAAAAGTCCCTCCCATACCCTCCCCCTGCCCAGCTCCCCAGCCCACCCACTCACACTTTTCCTTTTCTCATAAAATGAATTAGTCTCTACTCTCATGTCAAGATGATGACAGTAACAGTTTCCAGACCCACACAAGTACAAGCCTTAATTAATGTTCATAAAACTATGTAGGAGATGTGAATAAGAAAAATTATGGAATGGAGAGGCAATGTTGTTACTGTAATAGGTGACTGTATATTGCTTTGTGCTCTGCTAATGTGACAATGATGTGTATTATTGCATTATAAATGATACACACAACAGAACTATTACTTAATTTTATTAGCATACTTAACATTTTTTAATCTTAATGAATCTCCAGAAAGCAAGTTCTGTCATTGGCCTTGTTTACATGCAAAATAATCAGACTATCACATGGTTGACCTTTAAGAACAGAAACTTTTTCCTGAAAGGATGTTCTATGGTCATTACTGGACCAAATCAATGACAACATTGGCATTTGTATATTTGTGGAAATCATGGTTCCTGAAATGACCTTTTAGTTTGGTTTAGAATGTTCCTGAATTAATATGTATATGTATAGTTTACTCTGTAAGAATATCTTATTTTATCTCTCTCTTTACCTCCCTCTGCCCTGCCCTCCTCTCTCTCACACACACACACACACACATACATACACACACACACACACATACACTTTCTCAGAAAATATCATGTTAAGGTACAATTAAACCACTTTCTATATCTTTACTTTTTTTTCTGGGATAAAAGTGTTTTCCTTCTTTTATAATGGCTCAGAATTTAGATGAAGGGGACACATTGACTTCCTATAAAAGAGAATTTCCTCTTGTTCACAAACCACTTTGAAGACTATTGAGATTCAGTTGAGCCAGACTACATCACAATATTACCCTGACTTTTCTCCTAATTATAACACTTCAATGGTTTTTTCACCTATTGAAGGACAACTTATATTGGTTTTACCCTTCTGGTGTTCTTCAGATTTTTTTAAGCCACTGTTGCTTTAAACTTTCTCACGATGCTGGAAGAGTGATTAGATTTGTCTTCACTGTCCATGGCCCTTCAGTGTCACAGTGGAAGTGTTCTTTCACCTATGGATACATTTTTCTACTACATTTTCTCATTCTGAAATTCCCACTGATTGAAACAAAAATGACATTCTTGGATTTATGTTTTAGCGCACACCCTTTACATTTTTACATTCATTAGAATATGTTCTTGAAGCTGGTAAAACAAATGACAATCCTCTGTGAAACCACTAACAGTAAAATATATAAGATCTAAGAGGACATGGAAGGACTTTAAAAATCTATATTAATTTTGATAGAATGCTCAGCACACAAGACTAACGTTTTTTATTGCACAAACAGTCTCTAACATGTGATAAACTTAATGTAGGAGCTGGCATTTTATTCCAAGAGAGAGAAACAAGGTCACATTTAGGAAATGAGATTTATTTTTTAAATAAAAGACATCCAGTTAAGCACTATTAAATATTTAGTCAATTAATAGCAATATATGCATGTAAAACATTAAACTTTAAAATTGTATTGTGTGATAATGTTACATAGTCATATAATGTTTTGCTCAAATATATCTTTTCAGTTTTTCCTGTATCCTCTCTATACTTTCCTTCCCATCATCATGTGCACCTTTTGTTGTTTAAACTCATTGAGTGCTGTTTGCACAAGCATAAGTGTGGGGCCACCTATTAGAGCACATTTACCCTCCTGGGAGACACACTGCTTAAGAACTGACTCTACTTTTCTCAGGATTCATCAGTTGTCTAGAAATTTGACTAGATGCAGTGTCATGAGCCCCATTCTCGTATGCACATTCAGATTGGGTTGGCTTGATCTGGTTCAGGTTTTATGAATGGAATCATTGCTGCTGTGAGTTCATGTATAAAATGGTAATGCCATTCCTGTCCAGCACATACAACAAATGCTGTTTGGCTACAGACACCAACTCCCTCTCACCTTTATAGACTGTTCTGTTTCTTCTTTTCCAATGATGTCTGAGAGTTGGATCAGGAGGCGTGATCTAAATGTTGTACTTGGGCTGAGCATGCCATGGTGTTTTGTTTTCTACACGTTGATTAGGTGTGGGACTCTGAGTTGTCATCTACTAAAAGAAGAAACTTCTCTGATGTGAATTTACAGGTGCACTAATCAGTGGGTATAATAATACAAATTTAGGGAGTGGTTTAAATAAGAGACCTTTTAAACACGATAATAATCTTACATTCTCCCGTAGGTATTACTAGTTAGCTAGATTTGTGTTTTGGCCCAGTTAGAGGTATCAAGCATGCCTTACATCCTAGGAAGAAGATTTGAAATCCAGTCATAGAGTGGTTGGTTACTTTCATAACATTTCTGTCATATATTTGCAGGCTACTCATTTAGTAGCTCACAAGATTCACAGCTAGATAAAATTGTTAATTAGTTTCTGTATTACAGGCATCAATAGAACTCTTCAGGACTATGACTTCTAGCCAGGAAGGATGAAGCTTGGTCAAGGCTAGTTTGATTTCTCCTAATCCTATGAGTTAAGTAAGTTGTGTTTTCAGCAACAGGGTACTACTATCAAGTTATGGAGAGTAACAAAGAACAATCCCTATAACCTCTACTGTTACAGGTATCTATTACACTTCACTGATTAACAACTACAAAAAATCCAATTTTCTGAGGAACTGCCAGACTGATTGCCAGAGCAGTTGTACTAGCTTGCAATCCTGCCAACAATGGAGGAGTGTTTCTCTTTCTCCACATCCTCTGGCAGCATCTGCTGTCACCTGAGGTTTTTTTTAAATTTTTAATATTTTTTATTATGTATTTTCCTCAATTACATTCCCAATGCTATCCCAAAAGTCCCCCATACCCACCCCCCACTTCCCTACCCACAGATTCCCATTTTTAGTCATTCTGAGTGGTGTGAGGTAGAATCTCAGGGTTGTTTGATTTGCATTTCTTGATGACTAAGGATGTTGAACATTTCTTTAGGTGCTTCTTGGCCATTTGGTATTCCTCAGTTGAGAATTCATTTTTTTTAAATTAGGTATTTTCTTCATTTACATTTCCAGTGCTATCCCAAAAGTCCCCCATACCCTCCCCCACCCACTACCCTACCCACCCACTCCCATTTCTTGGCCCTGGTGTTTCCCTATATTGAGGCATATAAAGTTTGCACGACCAATGGGCCTCTCTTTCCACTGATGGCCGTCTAGGCCAACTTCTGATACATATGCAGCTAGAGACACGAGCTCCGGGGGGTACTGGTTAGTTCATATTGTTGCTCCACCTATAGGGTTGAAGATCCCTTTAGCTCCTTGGGTACTTTCTCTAGCTCCTCCATTGGGAGCCCAGTGATCCATCCAATAGCTGACTGTGAGTATCCACTCCTTTGATTGCTAGGCCCCCAAAATAGTCTCACAAGAGACAGCTATATCAGGGTCCTTTTAGCAAACGCTTGCTAGTGTATGCAATGGTGTCAGCGTTTGGAGATGATTATGGGATAGCTCCCCGGATATGGCAGTCTCTAGATGGTCCATCCTTGCGTCTCAGCTCCAAACTTTGTCTCTGTAACTCCTTCCATGGTGTTTTGTTCCCAATTCTAAGAAGGGGCAAAGTGTCCACACTTTGGTCTTCGTTCTTCTTTAGTTTCATGAGTTTCACAAATTGTATCTTATATCTTGTGTATTCTAAGTATCTGGGCTAATATCCACTTATCAGTGAGTATATATCATGTGAGTTCTTTTGTGATTGGGATACCTCACTCCGGATGATGCCCTCCAGGTCCATCCATTTGCCTAGGAATTTCATAAATTCATTCTTTTTAATAGCTGAGTAGTACTCCATTGTGTAAATGTACCACATTTTCTGTATCCATTCCTCTGTTGAGGGGCATCTGGGTTCTTTCCAGCTTCTGGCTATTATAAATAAGGCTGCTATGAACATAGTGGAACATGTGTCCTTCTTACCGGTAGGGACATCTTCTGGATATATGCCAACGAGAGGAATTGTGGGATCCTCTGGTAGTACTATGTCCAATTTTCTGAGGAACCACCAGACTGATTTCCAGAGTAGTTGTACAAGCTTGCAATCCCACCAACAATGGAGGAGTGTTCCTCTTTCTCCACATCCTCACCAGCATCTGCTGTCACCTGAGTTTTTGATCTTAGCCATTCTGACTGGTGTGAGGTGGAATCTCAGGGTTGTTTTGATTTGCATTTCCCTGATGATTAATGATGCTGAACATTTTTTCAAGTGCTTCTCAGCCATTCAGTATTCCGCAGGTGAGAATTCTTTGTTAAGCTCTGAGCCCCATTTTTTAATGGGGTTATTTGATTTTTTGGTGTCTACCTTCTTGAATTCTTTATATATATATATATATTGGATATTAGTCCCCTATCTGATTTAGGATAGGTAAAGATCCTTTCCCAATCTGTTGGTGGCCATTTTGTTTTATTGACAGTGTCTTTTGCCTTACAGAAGCTTTGCAATTTTATGAGGTCCCATTTGTTGATTCTTGATCATACAGCAGAAGTCATTGCTGTTCTACTCATGAATTTTGCCCATTGCCCATATCTTCGAAGCTTTTCCCTACTTTCTTCACTATAATTTTCACTGTCTCTGGTTTTATGTGGAGTTCCTTGATCCACTTAGATTTGACCTTAGTACAAGGAGATAGGAATGGATCAGTTCGCATTCTTCTACATGATAACAGCCAGTTGTGCCAGCACCATTTGTTGAAAATGCTGTCTTTTTTCCACTGGATGTTTTTAGCTCCCTTGTCAAAGATCAAGTGACCATAGATGTGTGAGCTCATTTCTGGTTCTTCAATCCTATTCCATTGGTCTACGTTTCTGTTGCTATACAAGTACCATGCAGTTTTTATCATAATTGCTCTGTAGTACTGAAAGACTCCAGGAGGAGCCCCTCGCTCAGGCCTCAGGACAATAGAGGACACCCAAGAACTCACAACAGACCGAGCTTGTTGCAAACCACATGAGGCTTTATTCAGGAAAGCCAGAGCTCTGAGGACAACTCATATCCCATGCAGGGGTAGAGGAGTCGACCTCAAGGGGAAAGAGTTCCCAGTTTTTATAGGCCCTCAGAGGGGAAAGGAGAAGGGGGAGATTTGGGGATTTCCAGATCTAAACAATGTCTATTCTCAAGAAATGGGTATGGGAGGGATAAAAGGAAAGAGTCTAATGAAGGTGCAGCAATGGGCATACACCTGGTCAGAACATTGGCAGACACACAGGTTCAAGGAGTGGCCAGAGCATTAAGCACCTCTATTTTTCTAAATCAGTGAAGCTAGTTCTGCTAACACTGACATCTATCTTGCCAATTTCAGGGCTTCTGTGTCCTTTTACATTCTGCCAGGATCTTTCAGTACAGCTTTAGGTCAGACATGTTGATTCCACCAGAGGTTCTTTTATCCTTGAGAACAGTTTTTGCTATCCTAGATTTTTTGTTATTCCAGATGAATTTGCAGATTGCCCTTTATCATTGGTTGAAGAATTGAGTTCGAATTTTGATGGGGATTTCATTGAATATGTAGATTGCTTTTGGCAAGATTGCCATTTTTATTACACTGATCCTGCCAATCCATGAGAATGGGAGATCTTTCCATCTTCTGAGATCTTCTTCAGATTTCTTTCTTCAGAGACTTGAAGTTCTTATCATACAGATCTTTCAATTCCTTAGTTAGAATCATGCCAAGATATTTTATAATATTTGTGATTATTGAGAAGGGTGTTGTTTCCCTAATTTCTTTCTCAGCCTGTTTATCCTTTATGTAGAGAAAGGCTGACTAGGCCATCTTTTGATACATATGCAGCTAGAGTCAAGAGCTCTGGGATACTTGTTATTTCATAATGTTGTTCCACCTATAGGGTTGCAGATCCCTTTAGCTCCTTGGGTACTTTCTCTAGCTTCACCATTGGGGGCCCTGTGTTCCATCCAATAGCTGACTGTGAGCATCCACTTCTGTGTTTGCTAGACCCTGGCATATTTACACAAGAGACAGCTTTATCTGGGTCCTTTCAGTAAAATCTTGCTAGTGTATGCAATGGTGTCAGCATTTGGAGGGTGATTATGGAATGGACCCCCGGATATGGCAGTCTCTAGATCGTCTGTCCTTTCTTCTCAGCTCCAAACATTGTCTCTGTAACTCCTTCCATGGGTGTTTTGTTCACAGTTCTAAGAAGGGAAAAAGTGTCCACACTTTGGTCTTCACTCTTGAGTTTCATGTGTTTCACAAATTGTATATAATATCTTGGGTATTCTAAGTTTCTGGACTAAAATCCACTTATCAGTGACTGCATATCATGTGAGTTCTTTTGTAATTGGGTTAACTCACTCAGGATGATGCTCTCCAGGTCCATCCATTTGCCTAGGAATTTCAAAAATTTATTCTTTTTAATAGCTGAGAAATAATCCATTGTGTAAATGTACCACATTTTCTGTATCCATTCCTCTGTTGAGGGGCATCTGGGTTCTTTCCAGCTTCTGGCTACTATAAATAAGGCTGCTATGAACATAGTGGAGCATGTGTCCTTCTTACCGTTGGAACATCTTCTGGGTATATGCCCAGGAGAGGTATTGCTGGATCTTCCGGTAGTACTATGTCCAATTTTCTGAGAAACAGCCAGACTGATTTCCAGAGTGGTTATACAAGCTTGCAATCCCACCAACAATGGAGGAGTGTTCCTCTTTCTTCACATTCTTGCCAGCATCTGGTGTCACCTGAATTTTTGATTTTAGCCTTTCTGACTGGTGTGAGGTGGAATCTCAGGGTTGTTTTGATTTGCATTTCCCTGATGATTAAGGATGTTGAACATTTTTTCAGGTGCTTCTCTGCCATTCTGTATTGCTCAGGTGAGAATTCTTTGTTCAGCTCTGAGCCCCATTTTTTAATGGGGTTATTTGATTTTCTGGAGTCTACCTTCTTGAGTTCTTTATATATATTGGATATTAGGCCCCTATCTGATTTAGGAAAGGTAAAGATCGTTTTCCAATCTGTTGGTGGTCTTTTTGTCTTATTGACGGTGTCTTTTCCTTGCAGAAGCTTTGCAATTTTATGAGGTCCCATTTATCGATTATCGATCTTACAGCACAATCCATTGCTGTTCTTTTCAGGAATGTTTCCCCTGTACCCATATCTTTGAGGCTTTTTCTTACTTTCTCCTCTATAAGTTTCAGTATCTCTGGTCTTATGTTGAGTTCCTTAATCCACTTAGATTTGACCTTAGTACAAGGAGATAGGAATGGATCAATTCGCATTCTTCTACATGATAATAGCCAGTTGTGCCAACAACATTTATTGAAAATGCTGTCTTTTTTCCACTGGAAGGTTTTAGCTCTCTTGTCAAAGATACAATTTCCTAAACACACGAAACTCAAGAAAAATGAAGACTGAAGTGTGGACACTATGCCCCTCCTTAGTAGTGGGAACAAAACACCCTTGGAAGGAGTTACAGAGACAAAGTTTGGAGCTGAGATGAAAGGATGGTCCATGTAGAGACTTCCATATCCAGGGATCCACCCCATAATCAGCATCCAAACGCTGACACCATTGCATACACTAGCAAGATTTTATGGAAAGGACCCAGATGTAGCTGTCTCTTGTGAGACTATGCCGGGGCCTAGCAAACACAGAAGTGGATGCTCACAGTCAGTTAATGGATGGATCACAGGGCTCCCAATGGAGGAGCTAGAGAAAGTATCCAAGGAGCTAAAGGGATCTGCAACCCTGTAGGCAGAACAACATTATGAACTAACCAGTACCCCGGAGCTCTTGACTCTAGCTGCATATGTATCAAAAGATGGCCTAGTCGGCCATCACTGGAAAGAGAGGCCCATTGGACACGCAAACTTTACATGCCCCAGTACAGGGGAACGCCAGGGCCAAAAAGGGGGAGTGGGTGGGTAGGGGATTGGGGGTGAGTGGGTATGGGGGACTTTTGGTATAGCATTGGAAATGTAAATGAGCTAAATACCTAATAAAAAATGGGAAAAAAAATCAAGTGACCATAGGTGTGTGGGTTCATCTCTGGGTTTTCAATTCTATTCCATTGGTCTACTTGTCTGTCGCTATACCAGTACCGTGCAGTTTTTATCACAATTGCTCTGTAGTACAGCTTTAGGTCAAGCATGGTGATTCCACCAGAGGTTCTTTTATCCTTGAGACGAGTTTTTGCTATTCTAGGTTTTTTGTTATTCCAGATGAATCTGCCAATTGCCCTTTCTAATTCGTTGAAGAATTGAGTTGGAATTTTCATGGGGATTTCATTGAATCTGTAGATTGCTTTTGGGAACATAGCCATTTTTACTATGTTGATCCTGCCAATCCATGAGCATGGAAGATCTTTCCATCTTCTGAGATTTTCTTTAATTTCTTTCTTCAGAGACTTGAAGTTCGTATCATACAGATCTTTCACTTCCTTAGTTAGAGTCATGCCAAGGTATTTTATATTATTTGTGACTATTGAAAAGGGTGTTGTTTCCTTAATTTCTTCCTCAGCTGGTTTATCCTTTGTGTACAGGAAGGTCATTGACTTGTTTTGAGTTAATTTTATATCCAGCTACTTCATTGAAGCTGTTTATCAGGCTTAGGAGTTCTCTGGTGGAAGTTTTAGGGTCACTTATGTATACTATCATATCATTTGCAAAAAGTGATATTTTGACTTCTTCCTTTCCAATTTGTATCCCCTTGATTTCCTTTTGTTGTCAAATTGTTCTGGCTAGGACATCAAGTACAATTTTGAATAGATAGGGAGAAAGTGGGCAGCCATGTCCAGTCCCTGATTTTAGTGGGATTGCTTCCAGCTTCTCACCATTTATTTTGTTGTTGGCTATAGGTTTGCTGTAGATTGCTTTTATCATGTTTAGGTATGGGCCTTGAATTCCTGATCTTTCCAAGACTTTTATCATGAATGGGTGTTGGAATTTGTCCAATGCTTTTTCCATATCTAACGAGATGATCATGTGTTTTTTTGTCTTTGAGTTTGTTTATATAGAGGATTAATTTGATGGATTTCCGTATATTGAACCATCCCTGCATCCCTAGGATGACATCTACTTGGTCAGGATGGATGATTGTTTTGCTGTGTTCTTGGATTCGGTTAGCGAGAACTTTATTGAGGATTTTTGCATTAATATTCATTAGGGAAATTGGTGTGAAGTTCTCTATCTTTGTTGCGTTTATGTATCAGAGTAATTATGGCTTCATAGAGTGAATTGGGTAGAGTACCTTCTGCTTCTATTTTGTGGAATATTTTGAGAAGAATTGGAATTAGGTCTTCTTCGAAAGTCTGATAGAACTCTGCACTAAAACCATCTGGTCCTGGGCTTTTTTTTTTTTTTTTTTTGAATGGGAGACTATTAATGACTCCTTCAATTTCTCTAGGTGATATAGGACTGTTATATCATTAACCTGATCCTCATTTAACTTTATTACCTGGTCTGTCTAGAAATTTGTCCATTTCATCCAGGTTTTCCAGTTTTGTTGAGTATAGTCTTTTGTAGAAGGATCTGGTGGTGTTTTGGATTTCTTCAGGATCTGTTGTTATGTCTCAGTTTTCATTTCTGATTTTGTAGGATGTTCTCTCTGTGCCCTCCAGTGAGTCTGGTTAAGAGTTTATCTATCTTGTTGTTTTTCTCACAGAAGCAGCTCCTAATTTGGTTGATTCTTTGAATAGTTCTTCTTGTTTCCACTTGGTTGATTTCACCCCTGAGTTTGATTACTTCCTGCCTTCTACTCCTATTGGGTGAATTTGCTTCCTTTAGTTCTTGAGCTTTTTGGTGTGTTGTCAAGCTGCTAATGTGTGCTCTCTCTAGTTTCTTTTTAGACTCACTTAGTGCTATGAGTTTTCCTCTTAGAAATGCTTTCATTGTGTCCCATAAGTTTGGGTATGTTGTGGCTTCATTTTCATTAAACTCTAAAAAGTCTTTAATTTCTTTTTTTATTCCTTCCTTGACCAAAGTATCATTAAGAAGAGTGTTGTTCAATTTCCAAGTGAATGTCGACTTTCTATTATTTATGTTGTTTTTGAAGATCAGCCTTAGTCCATGGTGATCTGCTACAATACATGCGACAATTTCAATATTTTTGTATCTGTTGAGCCCTGTTTTGTGAACAATTTTATGGTCAATTTTGGAGAAGGACCATGAGGTTCTGAGAAGAAGGTATATCCCTTTATTTAGGATATAATGTTCTGTAGATATCTGTTAAGTCCATTTTTTTCATAACTTCTGTTAGTTTCACTTTGTCCCTGTTTAGTTTCTGTTTCCACGATCTGTCCATTGATGAAAGTGTTATTTTGAAGCCTCCCACTATTATTGTGTGAGGTGTAATGTGTGCTTTGAGCTTTACTAAAGTTTCTTTAATGAATGTGGCTGCCCTTGCATTTGGAGCATAGATATTCAGAATTGAGAGTTTCTCTTGGAGGATTTTACCTTTGATGAGTATGAAGTGTCCCTCCTTGTCTTTTTTTGATAACTTTGGTTTGGAAGTCGATTTTATTAGATATTAGAATGGCTACTCCAGCTTGTTTCTTCAGACTGTTTGCTTGGATAATTGTTTTCCAGCCTTTCATTCTGAGGTAGTGTCTGTCTTTTTTCCTGTGATGGGTTTCCTGTAAGCAGCAAAATGTTGGGTCCTGTTTGTGGAGCCAGTCTGTTATTCTATGTCTTTTTTATTGGGGAATTGAGTCCATTGATATTAAGAGATATTAAGCAAAAGTAATTGTTGCTTCCTATGATTTTTGTTGTTAGAGTTGGCATTCTGTTCTTGTGGTTGTCTTCTTTTAGGTTTGTTGAAGCATTACTTTCTTGCTTTTTCTAGGGCATGGTTTCTGTCCTTGTATTTTTTTTTTTGTTGTTGTTGTTGTTATTATCTTCTGAATGCCTGAATTCATGGAAAAATAATGTGTGAATTGGGTTTTGTCGTGGAATACTTTGGTTTCTCCGTCTATGGTAATTGAAAGTTTGGCTGGGTATAGTAGCCTGGGCTGGCATTCATGTTCTCTTAGTGTTTGTATAACATATAAGATCTGTCCAGTATCTTCTGGCTTTCATAGTCTCTGGTGAAATTTTGGTGTAATTCTTATAGGCCTGCCTTTATATGATACTTGACCCTTTTCCCTTACTGCTTTTAATAGTCTATCTTTATTTAGTGCATTTACAGTTCTGATTATTATGTGTTGTCAGGAATTTCTTTTCTGGTCCTGTCTATTTGGAGTTCTGTAGGCTTCTTGTATGTTCATGGGCATCTCTTTCTTTAGGTTTGGGAAGTTTTCTTCTATAATTTTGTTGAAGATGTTTGCTGGCCCTTTAAATTGAAAATCTTCATTCTCATCTACTCCTCTTATCCATAGGTTTGGTCTTCTCATTGTTTTCTGGATTTCCTGGATGTTTTGAGTTAGGATCTTTTTGCATTTTTGCTTTTTCTTTGATTGTTGTGCAGATGTTCTCTATGGAATCTTCTGCACCTGAGGTTCTCTCTTCCATCTCTTGTATTCTGTTGCTGATGCTCGCATCTATGGTTCCAGATTTCTTTCCTAAAGTTTCTATCTCTAGCTTTTGCCTAGTTTTGGTTTTTCTTTATTGTGTCTACTTCCATTTTTAGGTCTAGTATGTTTTTGTTAATTTCCATCACCTGTTTGAATGTGTTTTCCTCTTTTTCTTTAAGGACTCGTAACTCTTTAGCCGTGTTCTCCTGTGTTTCCTTAAGTGAGTTATTAAAGTCCTTCTTGATGTCCTCTACCATCATCCTGAGATATGCTTTTAAATCCGGGTCTAGCTTTTTGGGTGTGTTGGGGTGCCCAGAACTGGGCGAGGTGGGAGTGCTGCATTCTGAGGATGGCGAGTGGTCTTGGTTTCTATTAGTAAGATTGTTACGTTTGCCTTTCGCCATCTGGTAATCTCCGGAGTTAGTTGTTATAGTTGCCTCTGGTTAGAGATTATTCCTCTTGTGATTCTGTTAGCCTCTATCAGCAGACCTGGGAGACTAGCTCTCTCCTCTGTTTCAGTGGTCAGAGCACACTCTGCAGGCAAGCTCTCTTCTTCCAGGGAAGGTTCACAGATATCTGGTGTTTGGACCTCCCTCCTGGCAGAAGATAAAGGCCTGAAACAGGACCTGTCCCAGAAGCTGTGTTGCTTTGGCCTGTCCCAGAAGCTGTTAGCTTCTGTAGCTACACTCTCACTTGCTCAGACTAGTCTCAGACGCATCCGGGAACTAAGATGGCTCCCCCAGGCGCTCCAGCAAAGCCCTCCCAGGCAGGGTGGACACCTCTCCTCTGACAGGGGAAGTGCCTGGATGTCTGGACTCCAAAATGGGGTCTGTCTCAGAAGTTGTCATCTAGGGATCTTGGGGGTTTCCACTGACTCTCTGCCCAGGTGACCAAGTTTTGGTGCTGACCGGAAGGGTCTTGTGACCCTGGTCAGTCCGGGTTTCCTGCTTCTCTAATGCTGTCTCAGGTCCTTCGCAATTGGATTGGAATTGAAGTTGTGGTCCACTCATGGGTGATCCTAAGATTGCGTGGAGAATCCTCTAGGGTACCTTGGGGGTGTCCGCTGACTCTGCATCCAAGGTACCCTGGTGCTGGTGCTGATCAGAAGCTGAGAATTCTTTGTTTAGCTCTGTCCCCCATTTTTGAATAAGGTTATTTGATTCTCTGGTGTCAACTTCTTGAGTTATATATTGGATATTAGCCCTCTATCAGATGTAGAATTGGTAAAGATCTTTCTGCAATCTGTTGGCTGCCATTTTGTCCTATTGTCAGTGTCCTTTGCCTTACAGAAGCTTTGTAATTTTATGAGGTCCCATTTGTCAGTTGTTGATCTCAGAGTATAAACAATTGGTGTTCTGCTCAGGAACTTTCCCCCTGTGTCTATGTGTCTGAGAGTGTTCTCCACTTTCTCTTCTATTAGTTTCAGTGGATCTGGCTTTATGTGGAGGTCCTCGATCTACTTGAAATTGAGCTTTGTACAAGGAGATAAGAATGGAAATTAGTGTGGTGGTTCCTCAGAAAATTGGACATAGTATTATCTGAGGACCCAGCAATACCACTCCTGAGCATATACCCAAAAGATGCTCTAACAAATAACAAGGACACATGCTCCACTATGTTCACAGCAACCTTATTTATAATAGCCAGAAGCTGGAAAGAACCCAAATGTCCTTCAACAGAGAAATGGATGAAGAAAAGGTTTACACAATAGAGTACTACTTAACTATTAGAAACAATGACTTCATGAAATTCTTAGGCAAACAGATAGAACTAGAAAATATCATCCTGAGTGAGGTAACCTAATCACAAAAGAACACATGGTATACATTCACTGATTTCACTGATAAGTGGGTATTAGCCCATAAGCTGGGATTACCCAAGATACAATTCACAGATCACATGTAGCTCACGAAGAAGGAAGGCCAAAGTGTGGGTGCTTTGGTCCTTCTTAGAAAGGGGAACAAAATACTCATGGGAGCAAATATGGAGACAAAGTATGGAGCAGAGACTGAAGCAAAGGCCATCCAAAGACTATCCCACCTGGGGATCCATCCCATATACAATCACGAAACCCAGACACTATTGTGGGTGCAAAGAAGTACGTGCTGACAGTAGCATGTTATAGCTGTCACCTGAGAGGCACTGCAAGAGCCTGACAAATACAGAGGCGCATGCTTGAAGCCAGTCATTGAACTTAGTGAGCACAGGGTCCCCAATGGAGTCCCCAATGGAGGAGTTAGAAAAAGTACTGAAGGACGTGAAGAGGTTTACAACCCTATAGAAAGAACAATAATATCAACCAACCAGATCCCTCAGAGCTCCCAGGGACTAAACCACCAACCAAGGAGTACACATGGTAGGACCCATGACTCCAGCCACATATGCAACAGATGATGGCCTTGTTGAACATCAATGGGAGGAGAGGCCCTTGGTCCTGTGAAGGGTGGATATCCCAGTGTAGGGGAATTAGAGGGCTGGGAGACAGAAGTGGATGGGGGAACACCTCATAGAAGCAGGGGGAGAGGGGATGGGATAGGGGTTTTAGGGGCAGGTGGGGGCCAGGAAAGGGGAAAACATTTGAAATGTAAATAAAGAAAATATTCAATAAAAAAATAAATACGACACCAAAGTTGATAACTGGCTGTGCTCATTGCCTTTTTGATATATAGTAATTTCATTCAAACTTCCCATATATATATATATATATATATATATATATATACATATATATATATATATATATATATATATATATATATATATATATGCCATATGGAATGAGGGTATGAACTATAGTCTCTTTTATTCTGCAAGACCAGCCAGTGCTCACTAGAATTTATTATGTTTTCTTACTAAGCTTTCAGTTGCTTGTGAGTCAAATTCTCTTGGTGTACCTTTCACTTTTGTCATGATCTTGAAGGTGTTAATATCTACAGTCTTTGTGGAGTTCTTTTGGTTGGCTTCAGTTTTGATGACAGGTTGCAGGGTGGGTCAAAGATCAATAGTTCACAAGCTTCAGTTGGTATTTGAGTTCATCTAACTTAGGATGAACTCACAAAGGTGTGAGGACTTATTCCAATTAGAGACAGGGTGACATATATAAATGCATTTTCAGAGAAGTAGGGACCATATTTTGTCTTCCCTCCAATTCTTCCAGCTATGCTTTCCCAGTAATGATATTTTGATTCGTATTACCCATGAATTCTTATGATCGACTTGTTCCTTTTAAAGAATCTATTGATTCACAGTTTATAGATGGTATTACTATGTACATTTTTCTGAGTAAATTTCTTTTGTTCTGAATTAGATTTAATCTATAACTCATGGCAACTTGATGCTTGGTTATATTTTAAAATAATCCTGGGGAAGATCTGGGTAGAAATTACATGTAACTTTGTTAACTGTCAGGTTAGCTTTCAGATGGGTAGACCAGAGATTATCATTTTATGGAACTGGCTTAAATGACATTCATTCCTCTTGGTTTTATTCCCTTTAGGTGGCTGAATTCCTTTAAAGAGTCAACTTTCAATTCTGCTTTATTATCTGACTATCTTTTATTTTCTGATTAAACTGATAGCTGTAAGATGATAAATTGCTTTATATCAAAATTTAAACTATCACGCCTTCCTTAGTGTGACTTTTCACTCATTATTATATTTATTAGAGGACATCTCTCTTTCTGAATAACAGGCCAGCTGTTTTCTTCCCCACATATCTTATGGTATGATGTCTTGTTCTTTCTAAAACACTATTCAGCTATTTTTTTTTATCTACCATCATAGACATGGCATTCATTGAAATAATGTAAAGACCTTGCATATTGAGCAATTCATTGGCATTCTGAGCAAGAATGATATTGCACAGTCCTACTCCAGCTCTACCTCCTTTCCTTCATCCAACTCCTCCTCCTCCTCATTTTAACTGGGTTTCAGTTAGTGAAATATTATTCTGGTAAACAAGTGGTCATAGGTTGTCTCAAGTATGTGAGTATTTAAAACTTATCCGTGGGACAGAAACAGAAAGGAAGAAGAAAGCATGAATTTAGAGTACTTATCACTATATTCTATGAATTTTTACTATATTTGAGACATAGATAATATACAGCCAGGCTTAATGTTACTATCTTAATTTTCCTTATCAGTTTTATGAAATTTTAAGAGACTAATTACCCTTTTAAGTTAATGTACTTACAGTCTATGCCAAGATTCCTGTCCTAACTTCTGACTATCCTTTTTTCCAAAATATGATGTTGTTCTCAAATCAAGCAGTGTTAAAATCTTTCCTGCTTTGGTTTATTGTGCATATAATTGCAGCACAATTACACAATCTTTCAAAACATTAGATATCTTCATAAAAATTGATGCAGTAATGATAAAAACATTTTAGAGATCAATTAATATATGATTCCATCCTAAACCATTGTTTTAATATTAAAAATATCAGTTTATTAGAGGTTTTTGCAATAATATAAGCAAGCTATTTTTTCTCTTAATAACCATGTTAATGCTGTTGTTTTCCAATTTGAAGATGAAATTGAGGCAACAGTTTGTCCTGTGTGCTCTCCTAAGTCTCTTTATAAATTGGATTTAGCTAATTGCATTACTAGTTTCTCTCTTTCCCAGTAGTGGTTTTAGCTATCCAATGCTATAACTGTACTTTTCTTAGCCTTAACTCTTCTATTTTGCTTCATAGAAATGTCAACCATTATACCAGAAACATCGCACTCCTCATTAAAATGACATGCTACTGTCAGAGAAAACTAAAGGGAAATGTCTCATACAGCACACATCTGTGACATGAGTCTCTTCTTCCATTCACCTACATTGGTATATTTTGTGAATATTTAATTTTAAATGGTCTCCAACATTTTTTCATTGTATCCTTGGTTCAAAATTAGTTATTTAAAAAAAATTGAGCCCCCAATGTCAGCATGTCTTGCTGTTGTAGCAAAATTTAAAACTTCGTTAAACTTACAGAGAAAAATTAGTTTAAGCAAAGGTAGATTGAGAAAACCTGAGTGTTTTAAATTGTATTACACTAATTTGTTCACAAGTATGAACAATGCATTCATTTAAATATTTCATAGTCTTTACCTTGTTTTCCTCTACTACTTAACTAGACTTAACTAGTTCAGAACAATAGACAAGTTTTTACTTAACTTTTCTCAGAGTTCTTTGCATTATTTTGGTTTTAATCTTTTGTCATCAATGTATATAATGAGACATATGAAATGTTGATTAAGTTTTAAATTCTCTTAAAAGCAATAAAAGTCAGTATGATTATCACCTTTTTAAATAGCACTCTGTTTCTTCTCCCTTGTCCATACTAGTGCTGAAAGTTAATGTCTTATTAGAATTAAATATTTTACAGAGGCTGAACCCGAAGAGAGCCTAGCATAATTTTACCAAAATAGCCTAGTATCCAATAAAAAATGTGAAGCTTTTATTAGCCTTAGGGTAGTGGGGTTCTTGTCTATGTCAATTTTCTTTGTACTTCTAAAAATATTTCAGTGAGAAAGGATATTAGGAAATCAATTGACCTTATACTTAGCATAATCACTTTTTACATTTTTTGCTAGGTGGCTCCAGCTGTTGTGTGACAATAAGGTTTATGCCTCTTTTCTGAGTTGTCCCTTTCAATTATTTAACAGTAAAATGTTAGAAAAACTACAGTCTAAATCTACTACTACTTACAGTTATATACTTTCCTTTACCATGAAGTTTCATTAAATGTTTACTTAAGCATGTTTTAGAAGTATGAAAATTATGATAAGGTGAAAGAGTAAACAAAAAACCATAGGTGGGTATTAAACAAGCATGGAGCTAGCACACTTGTAGAAGAGCAGTGCCAAGAGTGGATATATGGTTTCCTTTCAAAGGAGTGTCAGAAGACAGAAAGTTGAGTTTAGAGAAAGAGGGAGAGGGAGATGGAGACAGAGAGGAGGAAGAGAAAGAGAGAACAGTTTATGATAGCTAGATTAAATATAGCTCACAAGAATGTATTTCTGACATATTTTAGCTAATAGAGATAGAAGATAGGATATTGTATCACAGAGAACATGTTAATGAGGAAAACAAAGAAGACATGAAACATGAGATGGGAACACTAATTATGGCTATTGGTGTTGAAGTAAAGTTCTAAAAATTTTTGACAACCAGGGAACAAAGGCATATAAATGCAATGCATTTGACAGATGTGATATCTAATAGTTTAAATTCTTTTGTACTCATGCCTTTAAACTTGAATCACATTTATATTTCATATTAAAATAACAAACTTTAAAGTATAAATGCTTGTATTTATAGACCAGGGTAATGGTCCAATGGAAGAAGAAAATATTTTGAGTTCAATACTGAGGACCCACATAACAAATTTCTTTACATCTACAATCTCAGCATTCTCAAAATTAGATGTGATTTGGAGACAGAATTACCTGGAAGCTCAAGGGCCAGATATCCTGAAGTACACAGCATGGACCTGGAACAAGGTGTATTGTGTCACTCATCTTCTATAAGTTGTTCCATGACTTTTATATGCATGATGTGGCATTCTCTTTCTCTCTCTCTGTGTCTCTCTCTCTCTCTCTCTCTGTCTCTGTCTGTCTATCTGTCTCTCTCTCTCTCTCTTTCTCTGTTGTGTCACGAAACTTTTTCTAGGGAAAACACACATCTACTCAACCCAGATAGGGAGCTGTCAACAGATCAAAGAATAGAAACCACCATATTCAACTTGCTGAACCAATGTGCTTTACTGGAGTTTACTTACAGGAGTATGAGTGGGAGGTTCCATACAGGAGCAGAAATGATGCAAAGACAGCTGTATTGCCAAAGCTCACCCCAACATAGGCTAAATAAAGCTTGAAAACTGGAGGATAGTGTACAACCTTCAGTCAGCTCAAAGGGCTGGTCAATGCCCTTTCCAAGTAATTCCGACAGCCTAAACCTTTTCCAAGAAGCTCTGTTGGTCTTTGCTTCTTTGATCTGACCTCAAGTTCTTTTTGACAGCTTAGCTCTTCGTTTCTGAGAGGGAATTTCAGGTTTTAGTACTTATTCTGGCAGTAAGTAATAATGAAGGCCATAGAGGATCTGGTTAGTTTCAGGAACATCCTAAGGCCATTTTGAATGTAAAGCTTGTCTTCAGAATGACATGTTTCAATATGGAATAAAACAGTGAAGTAAAACTGGCGAACAACATACATATATACACACACAAGGGAACACACTAAATAAATACTTTCATGTTATAAATTATCACATTAGAGGGATATCTATTTATTAAACTAACAATTTAATGCAAACTAGGAGATTTGTGCTTATTTATGTTTCTTTTTTTTTTTTCCATTTTTTATTAGGTATTTAACTCATTTACATTTCCAATGCTATACCAAAAGTCCCCCATATCCACCCACCCCCACTCCCCTGCCCACCCACTCCCCCTTTTTGGCCCTGGTATTCCCCTGTACTGGGGCATATAAAGTTTGCAAGTCCAATGGGCCTCTCTTTCCAGTGATGGCCGACTAGGCCATCTTTTGATATATATGCAGCTAGAGTCAAGAGCTCCGGGGTACTGGTTAGCTCATAATGTTGTTCCACCTATAGGGTTGCAGATCCCTTTAGCTCCTTGGCTACTTTCTCTAGCTCCTCCATTGGGAGCCCTATGATCCATCCATTAGCTGACTGTGAGCATCCACTTCTGGGTTTGCTAGGCCCCGGCATAGTCTCACAAGTGACAGCTACATCTGGGTCCTTTCAATAAAATCTTGCTAGTGTATGCAATGGTGTCAGCGTTTGGATGCTGATTATGGGGTGGATCCCTGGCTATGGCAGTCTCTACATGGTCCATCCTTTCATCTCAGCTCCAAACTCCGTCTCTGTAACTCCTTCCATGGGTGTTTTGTTCCCAAATCTAAGGAGGGGCATAGTGTCCACACTTCAGTCTTCATTCTCCTTGAGTTTCATGTGTTTAGCAAATTATATCTTATATCTTGGGTATCCTAGGTTTGGGGCTAATATCCACTTATCAGTGAATACATATTGTGTGAGTTTCTTTGTGAATGTGTTACCTCACTCAGGATGATGCCCTCCAGGTCCATCCATTTGGCTAGGAATTTCATAAATTAATTCTTTTTAATAGCTGAGTAGTACTCCATTGTGTAGATGTACCACATTTTCTGTATCCATTCCTCTGTTGAGGGGCATCTAGGTTCTTTCCAGCTTCTGGCTATTATAAATAAGGCTGCTATGAACATAGTGGAGCATGTGTCCTTCTTACCTGTTGGGGCATCTTCTGGATATATGCCCAGGAGAGGTATTGCTGGATCCTCCGGTAGTACTATGTCCAGTTTTCTGAGGAACCGCCAGACTGATTTCCAGAGTGGTTGTACAAGCCTGCACTCCCACCAACAATGGAGGAGTGTTCCTCTTTCTTCACATCCTCGCCAGCATCTGCTGTCACCTGAATTTTTGATCTTAGCCATTCTGACTGGTGTGAGGTGGAATCTCAGGGTTGTTTTGATTTGCATTTCCCTGATGATTAAGGATGTTGAACATTTTTTCAAGTGCTTCTCTGCCATTTGGTATTCCTCAGGTGAGAATTCTTTGTTCAGTTCTGAGCCCCATTTTTTAATGGGGTTATTTGATTTTCTGAAGTCCACCTTCTTGAGTTCTTTATATATGTTGGATATTAGTCCCCTATCTGATTTAGGATAGGTAAAGATCCTTTCCCAATCTGTTGGTGGTCTTTTTGTCTTATTGACGGTGTCTTTTGCCTTGCAGAAACTTTGGAGTTTCATTAGGTCCCATTTGTCGATTCTCGATCTTACAGCACAAGCCATTGCTGTTCTGTTCAGGAATTTTTCCCCTGTGCCCATATCTTCAAGGCTTTTCCCCACTTTCTCCTCTATAAGTTTCAGTGTCTCTGGTTTTATGTGAAGTTCCTTGATCCACTTAGATTTGACCTTAGTACAAGGAGATAAGTATGGATCGATTCGCATTCTTCTACACGATAACAACCAGTTGTGCCAGCACCAATTGTTGAAAATGCTGTCTTTCTTCCACTGGATGGTTTTAGCTCCCTTGTCGAAGATCAAGTGACCATAGGTGTGTGGGTTCATTTCTGGATCTTCAATTCTATTCCATTGGTCTACTTGTCTGTCTCTATACCAGTACCATGCAGTTTTTATCACAATTGCTCTGTAGTAAAGCTTTAGGTCTGGCATGGTGATTCCGCCAGAAGTTCTTTTATCCTTGAGAAGACTTTTTGCTATCCTAGGTTTTTTGTTATTCCAGACAAATTTGCAAATTGCTCCTTCCAATTCGTTGAAGAATTGAGTTGGAATTTTGATGGGGATTGCATTGAATCTGTAGATTGCTTTTGGCAAGATAGCCATTTTTACAATGTTGATCCTGCCAATCCATGAGCATGGGAGATCTTTCCATCTTCTGAGATCTTCTTTAATTTCTTTCTTCAGAGATTTGAAGTTTTTATCATACAGATCTTTCACCTCCTTAGTTAGAGTCACGCCAAGATATTTTATATTATTTGTGACTATTGAGAAGGGTGTTGTTTCCCTAATTTCTTTCTCAGCCTGTTTATTCTTTGTATAGAGAAAGGCCATTGACTTGTTTGAGTTTATTTTATATCCAGCTACTTCACCGAAGCTGTTTATCAGGTTTAGGAGTTCTCTGGTAGAATTTTTAGGGTCACTTATATATACTATCATATCATCTACAAAAAGTGATATTTTGACTTCCTCTTTTCCAATTTGTATCCCCTTGATCTCCTTTTGTTGTCGAATTGCTCTGGCTAATACTTCAAGTACTATGTTGAAAAGGTAGGGAGAAAGTGGGCAGCCTTGTCTAGTCCCTGATTTTAGTGGGATTGCTTCCAGCTTCTCTCCATTTACTTTGATGTTGGCTACTGGTTTGCTGTAGATTGCTTTTATCATGTTTAGGTATGGGCCTTGAATTCCTGATCTTTCCAAAACTTTTATCATGAATGGGTGTTGGATCTTGTCAAATGCTTTTTCTGCATCTAACGAGATGATCATGTGGTTTTTGTCTTTGAGTTTGTTTATATAATGGATTACATTGATGGATTTTCGTATATTAAACCATCCCTGCATCCCTGGAATAAAACCTACTTGGTCAGGATGGATGATTGCTTTAATGTGTTCTTGGATTCGGTTAGCGAGAATTTTATTGAGGATTTTTGCATCGATATTCATAAGAGAAATTGGTCTGAAGTTCTCTATCTTTGTTGGATCTTTCTGTGGTTTAGGTATCAGAGTAATAGTGGCTTCATAAAATGAGTTGGGTAGAGTACCTTCTACTTCTATTTTGTGAAATAGTTTGTGCAGAACTGGGATTAGATCTTCTTTGAAAGTCTGATAGAACTCTGCACTAAACCCATCTGGTCCTGGGCTTTTTTTGGTTGGGAGACTATTAATAACTGCTTCTATTTCTTTAGGTGATATGGGACTGTTTAGATGGTCAACTTGATCCTGATTCAACTTTGGTACCTGGTATCTGTCCAGAAATTTGTCCATTTCGTCCAGGTTTTCCAGTTTTGTTGAGTATAGCCTTTTGTAGAAGGATCTGATGGTGTTTTGGATTTCTTCAGGATCTGTTGTTATGTCTCCCTTTTCATTTCTGATTTTGTTAATTAGGATTTTGTCCCTGTGCCCTTTAGTGAGTCTAGCTAAGGGTTTATCTATCTTGTTGATTTTCTCAAAGAACCAACTCCTCGTTTGGTTAATTCTTTGAATAGTTCTTCTTGTTTCCACTTGGTTGATTTCACCCCTGAGTTTGATTATTTCCTGCCGTCTACTCCTCTTGGGTGAATTTGCTTCCTTTTTTTCTAGGGCTTTTAGATGTGTTGTCAAGCTGCTAGTATGTGCTGTCTCCCGTTTCTTCTTGGAGGCACTCAGCGCTATGAGTTTCCCTCTTAGAAATGCTTTCATTGTGTCCCATAGGTGTGGGTACGTTGTGGCTTCATTTTCATTAAACTCTAAAAAGTCTTTAATTTCTTTCTTTATTCCTTCCTTGACCAAGGTATCATTGAGAAGAGAGTTATTCAGTTTCCACGTGAATGTTGGCTTTCCATTATTTATGTTGTTATTGAAGATCAGTCTTAGGCCATGGTGGTCTGATAGGATACATGGGACAATTTCAATATTTTTGTATCTATTGAGGCCTGTTTTGTGACCAATTATATGGTCAATTTTGGAGAAGGTCCCGTGAGGTGCTGAGAAGAAGGTATATCCTTTTGTTTTAGGATAAAATGTTCTGTAGATATCTGTCAGGTCCATTTGTTTCATAACTTCTGTTAGTTTCACTGTGTCCCTGTTTAGTTTCTGTTTCCACGATCTGTCCTTTGAAGAAAGTGGTGTGTTGAAGTCTCCCACTATTATTGTGTGAGGTGCAATGTATGCTTTGAGCTTTACTAAAGTGTCTCTAATGAATGTGGCTGCCCTTGCATTTGGAGCATAGATATTCAGAATTGAGAGTTCCTCTTGGAGGATTTTACCTTTGATGAGTATGAAGTGTCCCTCCTTGTCTTTTTTGATAACTTTGGGTTGGAAGTCGATTTTATCCCATATTAAAATGGCTACTCCAGCTTGTTTCTTCAGTCCATTTGCTTGGAAAATTGTTTTCCAGCCTTTTACTCTGAGGTAGTGTCTGTCTTTTTCCCTGAGATGGGTTTCCTGTAAGCAGCAGAATGTTGGGTCCTGTTTGTGTAGCCAGTCTGTTAGTCTATGTCTTTTTATTGGGGAATTGAGTCCATTGATATTAAGAGATATTAAGGAAAAGTAATTGTTGCTCCCTTTTATTTTTGTTGTTAGAGTTGGCATTCTGTTCTTGTGGCTGTCTTCTTTTTGGTTTGTTGAATGATTACTTTCTTGGTTGTTCTAGGGCATGATTTCCGTCCTTGTATTGCTTCTTTTCTGTTATTATCCTTTGAAGGGCTGGATTCGTGGAAAGATATTGTGTGAACTTGGTTTTGTCGTGGAATACTTTGGTTTCTCCATCTATGGTAATTGAGAGTTTGGCCGGGTATAGTAGCCTGGGCTGGCATTTGTGTTCTCTTAGTGTCTGTATAACATCTGTCCAGGCTCTTCTGGCTTTCATAGTCTCTGGTGAAAAGTCTGGTGTAATTCTGATAGACCTTCCTTTATATGTTACTTGACCTTTCTCACTTACTGCTTTTAATATTCTATCTTTATTTAGTGCATTTGTTGTTCTGATTATTATGTGTCGGGAGGAATTTCTTTTCTGGTCCAGTCTATTTGGAGTTCTGTAGGCTTCTTGTATGATCATGGGCATCTCTTTTTTTATGTTTGGGAAGTTTTCTTCTATTATTTTGTTGAAGATATTAGCTGGCCCTTTAAGTTGAAAATCTTCATTCTCATCAATTCCTATTATCCGTAGGTTTGGTCTTCTCATTGTGTCCTGGATTACCTGGATGTTTTGAGTTAGGATCCTTTTGCATTTTGTATTTTCTTTGACTGTTGTGTCGATGTTCTCTATGGAATCTTCTGCACCTGAGATTCTCTCTTCCATTTCTTGTATTCTGTTGCTGATGCTCGCATCTATGGTTCCAGATCTCTTTCCTAGGGTTTCTATCTCCAGCGTTGCCTCGCTTTGGGTTTTCTTTATTGTGTCTACTTCCCCTTTTAGTTCTAGTATGGTTTTGTTCATTTCCATCACCTGTTTGGCTGTGTTTTCCTGCTTTTCTTTAAGAGCCTGTAACTCTTTAGCAGTGCTCTCCTGTAAATCTTTAAGTGACTTATGAAAGTCCTTCTTGATGTCCTCTATCATCATCATGAGAAATGTTTTTAAATCTGGGTCTAGATTTTCGGTTGTGTTGGGGTGCCCAGGACTAGGTGGGGTGGGAGTGCTGCGTTCTGATGATGGTGAGTGGTCTTGATTTCTGTTAGTAGGATTCTTACGTTTGCCTTTCGCCATCTGGTAATCTCTGAAGCTAGCTGTTTTAGTTGTCACTGTTAAGAGCTTGTTCTTCAGGTGACTCTGTTAGCCTCTATGAGCAGACCTGGAGGGTAGCACTCTCCTTAGTTTCAGTGGGCAGAGTATTCTCTGCAGGCAAGCTCTCTTCTTGCAAGGCAGGTACCCAGATATCTGGTGTTCGAACCAGACTCTTGGCAGAAGTTGTGTTCCACTCACTAGAGGTCTTAGGATCACGTGTGGAATCCTGTGTGGGCCCTTGCGGGTGTCAGGCGACTCAGCTGGCAAGGTAGCCCGGGGCTCGAGTGGAGTGGAAGGGGTTTGTGCCCCAGATCAAGCCCGGGTAGCCTGCTTACCTATGTACCGCAGTCTCAAGTTCCACGTGATTGGATTGGGGTAGGCGCTGTGTTCCACTCACCAGAGGTCTTAGGGTCCCGTGGGGAGTCCCGTGTGGGCCCTTGCGGGTGTTGGGCAAGACTCTGCTGTCAAGGTAGCCCGGGGCTCGAGTCTGGAGTCGAGCGGAAGGGACTTGTGCCCCAGATCAGGCCCGGGTAGCCTGCTTCCCTATGTACCGCAGTCTCGAGTTCCGCGCGATTGGATTGGGGCAGGCACTGTGATCCACTCACCAGAGGTCTTAGGGTCCCGTGGGGAGTCCTGTGTGGACCCTTGCGGGTGTTGGGCAAGACTCTGCTGGCAAGGTAGCCCGGGGCTCGAGTCACGAGTCGAGCGGAAGGGACTTGTGCCCCAGATCAGGCCCGGGTAGCCTGCTTCCCTATGTACCGCAGTCTCAAGTTCCGCGCGGTTGGATTGGGGCAGGCACTGTGATCCACTCACCAGAGGTCTTAGGGTCCCGTGGGGAGTCCCGTGTGGACCCTTGCGGGTGTTGGGCAAGACTCTGCTGGCAAGGTAGCCCGGGGCTCGAGTCTCGAGTCGAGCGGAAGGGACTTGTGCCCCAGATCAGGCCCGGGTAGCCTGCTTCCCTATGTACCGCAGTCTCAAGTTCCACGTGATTGGATTGGGGTAGGCCCTGTGTTCCACTCACCAGAGGTCTTAGGGTCCCGTGGGGCGTCCCGTGTGGACCCTTGCGGGTGTTGGGCAAGACTCTGCTGGCAAGGTAGCCCGGGGCTCGAGTCTGGAGTCGAGCGGAAGGGACTTGTGCCCCAGATCAGGCCCGGGTAGCCTGCTTCCCTATGTACCGCAGTCTCAAGTTCCGTGCGATTGGATTGGGGCAGGCACTGTGATCCACTCACCAGAGGTCTTAGGGTCCCGTGGGGAGTCCCGTGTGGACCCTTGCGGGTGTTGGGCAAGACTCTGCTGGCAAGATAGCCCGGGGCTCGAGTCTCGAGTCGAGCGGAAGGGACTTGTGCCCCAGATCAGGCCCGGGTACTTATTTATGTTTCTTAAGGGATTTGCTTAGTACAGATATGTGTGAGTATGTGTATGCGTGCAGAATAATATTGCAGAAGAGACTGAATTTTAGGAGGGGGTAAAGCATGGAAGAAATTGGACAGAGGAGTGATGTATAGCTACGGCTCACTCGTGTATGAAGTTCACATTAAAAAGGTCTAAAAGCTAAATGTATGGGAAGTATGCAGTTAAAAAATATATACATGCCCTTCCAATCTGGCCAGCACTTGGGTAGCTAGGGAGCAGAGTCGGCTGACATCCACCAGCTACCCACAAATCCTGCCACAGGATCTTAAGACCTCTGTTGAGTGGAACACAGCTGCTGCTCCAATCCAATCTTGCAGGACCTGAGACTGCGTTAATTAGGGAAGCAGTAAACCGGGCCTGATCAGGGGCACAAGTCCCTTCTTGTCCATGCCAGCACAGGGGTACCTTAGGCGTGGAGTCTGCGGACACCCGTAAGGTATACACAGGACCCTCCATGGGATCTTAAGACCTCTGTGAGTGGATCACAACTTTTGCCAGGAGGCATGTTCGAACACCAGACATCTGGGCACCTTCCCTGAAAGAGGAGAGCCTACCTGCAGAAAGTACTCTGAACAATGAATCTCAGGAGAGAGCTAGTCTCCCAGCTCTGCTGATAGAGGCTAACATAAATGCCTGAGGAACAAGATCTAAGCAGAGACATCTACAACAACTAACTCCAAGATTACCAGATGGCAAAAGGCAAACGTCAGAATCTTACTAACAGAAACCAAGACCAGTCACAATCATCAGAACGCAGCACTCCCACCCCACCCAGTCCTGGACACCCCAACACACCCGAAAAACTAGACCCAGATTTAAAAGCATATCTCATGATGATGGTAGGACATCAAGAAGGACATTAATAACTCACTTAAAGAAATACAGGAGAACACTGCTAAAAAGGTAGTAGACCTTAAAGAGGAAGCACAAAAATCCCTTAAATTATTGCAAGAAAACATGACCAAACAGGTGATGGAATTGAATAAAACCATCGAAGACCTAAAAAGGGAAGTAGACATTATAAAGAAAAACCAAAGTGAGGCAATGCTGGAGATAGAAAACCTAGGAAAGAATTCTGGAACTATAGATGCAAGCATCAGCAACAGAATACAAGAGATGGACAAGAGAATCTCAGTTGCAGAAGATTCCAAAGAGAACATCAGCACAACAATCAAAGAAAATACAGAATACAAAAAGATCCTAACTCAAAACATCCAGGAAATCCAGGACACAATGAGAAGACCAAATCTACGGATAATAGGAGTAGATGAGAATGAAGATTTTCAACTTAAAGGGCTGGCAAATATCTTCAAAAAATTATAGAAGAAAACTTCCCAAACCTTAAGAAAGAGATGCCCCTGAACATACAAGAAGCCTACAGAACTCCAAATAGACTGGACCAGAAAAGAAATTCCTCCCAACACATAATAATCAGAACAACAAATGCACTAAATAAAGATAGAATATTAAAAGCAAGAAGGGAAAAAGGTCAAGTAACATATAAAGGCAGGCCTAACAGAATTAGGCCAGACTTTTCACCAGAGACTATGAAAGCCAGAAGATCCTGAACAGATGTTATACAGATCCTAAGAGAACACAAATGCCAGCCCAGGCTACTATACCCAGCCAAACTCTCAATTACCATAGATGAAGAAACCAAAGTTTTCCATGACAAAACCATATTCACAAATTATCTTTCCATGAATCCAGCCCTTCAAAGAATAATAACAGAAAAATACCAATACAAGGGCAGAAACCATGACCTAGAAAAAGCAAGAAAGTAATCCCTTAACAAACCAAAAAGAAGACAGCCGCAAAAACAAAATGCCAAATCTAAAAACAAAAATAATAGGAAGTAACAATTACTTTTCCTTAATATCTCTTAATATCAATGGAATCAATTCCCCAATAAAAAGACATAGACTAACAGACTGGCTACACAAACAGGACCCAACATTCTGCTGCTTACAGGAAACTCATCTCAGGAAAAAAGACAGACACTGCCTCAGAGCGAAAGGCTGGAATACAATTTTCCAAGCAAATGGTCTGAAGAAACAAGCTGGAGTAGCCATTTTAATATCGAATAAAATTGACTTCCAACCTAAAGTTATCAAAAAAGACAAGGAGGGACACTTCATACTCATCAAAGGTAAAATCCTCCAACAGGACCTCTCAATTCTAAATATCTATGCTCCAAATGCAAGTGCAGCCACATTCATTAGAGAAACTTTAGTAAAGCTCGAAGCACATATTGAACCTCACACAATAACAGTGGGAGATTTCAACACACCACTTTCATCAATGGACAGATCGTAGAAACAGAAAAAAAAAAGGGACACAGTGAAACTAACAGAAGTGATGAAACAAAAGGAATTAACAGATATCTACAGAACATTTCATCCTAAAACAAAAGGATATACCTTCTTCTCAGCACCTCATGGTACCTTCTCCAAAATTGATCATATAATTGGTCACAAAACAGGCCTCAACAGAAACAAAAATATTGAAATCGTCCCATGCATCCTATCAGAACACAATGGACTAAGGCTGATCTTCAATAACAACATAAATAATGAAAAACCAACATTCACGTGGAAAATGAACAACAATCTTCTTAATGATACCTTGGTCAAGGAAGGAATAAAGAAAGAAATTAAAGACTTTTTAGAGTTTAATGAAAATGAAGCCACAACATACCCAAACCTATAGGACACTATGAAAGCATTTCTAAGAGGGAAACTCATAGCTCTGAGTGCCTCCAAAAAGAAACTAGAGAGAGCACACACTAGCAGCTTGACAACATACCTAAAAGCTTTAGAAAAAAAAGAAGCAAATTCACCCAAGAGGAGTAGATGGCAGGAAATAATCAAACTCAGGGGTGAAATCAACCAAGTGGAAACAGGAAGAACTATTCAAAGAATCAACCAAATGAGGAGCTCGTTCTTTGAGAAAATCAACAAGATAGATAAACCCTTAGCCATTCTCACTAGAGGGCAGAGGGACAGCATCCTAATTAACAAAATCAGAAATGAAAAGTGAGATATAACAACAAAACCTGAAGAAATCCAAAACACCATCAGATCCCTCTACAAAAGCTATACTAAACAAAACTAGAAAACCTGGACGAAATGGACAAATTTCAAGACAGATACAAGGTATCAAAGTTAAACCAGGATCAAGTTAATGATCTAAACAGTCCCATATGCCCTAAAGAAATAGAAACAATCTATTTAATGGTCTCCCAACCAAAAAAAGCCCAGGACCAAATGGATTTAGTGCAGAATTCTATCAGACTTTCAAAGAAGATCTAATTCCAGTTCTGCACAAACTATTCCACAAAATAGAAGTAGAAGGTACTCTACCCAACTTATTCTATGAAGCCACAATTACTCTGATACCTAAACCACAGAAAGATCCAACAATGATAGAGAACTTCAGACCAATTTCCCTTATGAATATCGATGAAAAATGCTCAATAAAATTCTCGCTAACCGAATCCAAGAACACATTTAAAAAATCAACCATCCTGACCAAGTACGTTTTATTCCAGGGATGCAGGGGTGGTTTAATATATGAAAATCCATTAGCGTAATCCATTATATAAACAAACTCAAAGACAAAAACCACACGATCATCTCCTTAGATGTCAAGAAAGCATTTGACAAAATCCAACACCCATTCATGATAAAAGTCTTGGAAAGATCAGGAATTCAAGGCCCATACCTAAACATGATAAAGGCAATCTACAGCAAACCAGTAGCCAACACCAAAGTAAATGGTGAGATGCTGGAAGCAATCCAACTAAAATCAGGGACTAGACCCGGCTGCCCAATTTCTCCCTATCTATTCAACATTGTACTTGAAGTCCTAGCCAGAGCAATTTGACAACAAAAGGAGATCAAGGGGATATAAATTGGAAAAGAAGAAGTCAAAATATCACTTTTTGCAGATGATATGATAGTATATATAAGTGGCCCTAAAAATTCCACCAGAGAACTCCTAAACCTGATAAACTGCTTCAATGAAGTAGCTGGATATAAAATTAACTCAAACAAGTCAATGGCATTTCTCTACACAAAGAATAAACATGCTGAGAAAGAAATTAGGGAAACAACACCCTTCAAAATAGTCACAAGTAATATAAAATACCTTGGTGTGACTCTAACTAAGGAAGTGAAAGATCTGTATGATAAGAACTTCAAGTCTTTGAAGAAAGAAATTAAAGAAGATCTCAGAAGATGGAAAGATCTCCCATCGTCATGGATTGGCAGGATCAACATTGCAAAAATGGCTATCTTGCCAAAAGCAATCTACAGATTCAATGCCATCCCCATCAAAATTCCAACTAAATTCTTCAACAAATTAGAAAGAACCATCTGCAAATTCATCTGGAATAACAAAAAACCTAGGATAGCAAAAGCTCTTCTCAAGGATAAAAGAGCCTCTGGTGGAATCACCATGCCTGACCTAAAGCTTTACTACAGAGCAATTGTGGTAAAAACGGCATGGTACTGGTATAACGACAGAAAAGTAGACCAATGGAATAGAATTGAAGACCCAGAAATGAACCCACACACCTATGGTCACTTGATCTTGGACAAGGGAGCATTTCCAGTGGAAAAAAGACAGCATTTTCAACAAATGGTGCTGGCCAACTCGTGGTTATCATGTAGAAGAATGTGAATTGATCCCTTCCTATCTCCTTGTACTAAGGTCAAATATAAGTGGATCAAGGAGCTCCACATAAAACCAGAGACACTGAAACTTATAGAGGAGAAAGTAGGGAAAAGCCTTGAAGATATTGGCACAGTGGAAAAATTCCTGAATAGAATAGCAATGGCTTGTGCTGTAAGATCGAGAATTGACAAATGGGACCTCATGGAACTGCAAAGCTTCTGTAAGGCAAAAGACACTGTCAATAAGACAAAAAGGCCACCAACAGATTGGGAAAGGATCTTTACCTATTGTAAATCAGATAGAGGACTAATATTCAATATATATAAACTCAAGAGGTGGACTCCACAAAATCACATAACCCCATTAAAAAATGGGACTCAGAGCTAAACAAAGAATTCTCACCTGAGAAATACCGAATGGCTGAGAAACACCTGAAAAAATGTTCAGCATCCTTAATCATCAGGGAAATGCAAATCAAAACAACCCTGAGATTCCATCTCACACCAGTAAGAATGGGTAAGATCAAAAATTCAGGTGACACCAGATGCTGGTGAGGATGTGGAGAAAGAGGAACTCTCCTTCATTGTTGGTGGGATTTCAAGCTTGTACAACCACTCTGGAAATCAGTCTGGTGGTTTCTCAGAAAATTGGACATGGTACCCTCCATTGCATACACTAGCAAGATTTTGCTCAAAGGATCCTGATATAGCTGTCTCTTGTGAGACTATGCCGGGGTTTAGCAAACACATAAGTAGATGCTCACAGTCAGCTATTGGATGGATCACAGGGCCCCCAATGGAGGAGCTAGGGAAAGTATCCAAGGAGCTAAAGGGATCTGCAACCCTATAGGTGGCAACATTATGAACTAACCAGTACCCTGGAGCTCTTGACTCTAGCTGCATATGTATCAAAAGATGGCCTAGTAGGCCATTACTGGAAAGAGAGGCCCATTGGACTTGCAAACTTTATATGCCCCAGTACAGGGGAATGCCTGGGCCAAAAAGTGGGAGTGGGTGGGTAGGGGGTCGGGGGAAGGGTATGGGGGACTTTTGGGATAGCATTGGAAATGTAAATGAGGAAAATACCTAATTAAAAATATATATATACACATACATCACATATATGTACACACCCAAACACACACACACCCACACACACATACATACACACACACACACACACACACACACACACACACATATATATATATATACTGTAAAAAAATATATATATACTGTAAAAATGTTGCAGTGGTTCTGTTTTCTGTATCTTGTTCTATTAAGTACACAGCAAGGTTTAGTTCTTTATATAAAAATTAACAAACAATACAATGAAAAGAAATAAAAAATTTGTATCTGTTTTTGGTAGAGAGAATATCTTGTGTAGTGTAGTGTAGGCACATCATCTTTCAACTAAAGAGCCTATGTTTTAGTCAGGAAATAGAAGGTGGGACATTCTTGGAGGCAGAAAGAATTCTGGGATAGAGCCATGAATGAAGAGAGCCCAGAAAGATGTGAGAAGACAGAAGCATTCTACCTAACCTGGGCTAACCAGCCATGTGCCAGAATGTAGGTTAAAATAAATGGAATGTTTTAAGTTAGGTCTAGTCAAAGAAGAGACTGGTTTTATGGCCAAGGTATTTGTAAATATATTTTTAGTATGAGTCTTTTTCTGGCATGAGGCTGAGAGGAAAAACTGGACCTAACTTTTACAGCTCTTAACAGTGGATACAATTTTTTAAAAATTACTTATTTGATAGTTTTTTTTTTAATTTTGCACATTGAGTTTTGATTATATTTATCTTCCCTGTTCCAGCTCTTTTCAGCTCCTCCCTGCTTCTCTTTCTATCTAATGCTATACCTTTTTTGTCATGTCAAGGCCAGTTTGTGTTGCTCAGATATTCCCAGAGGTCTGGTCTTCCACTGGACCATGATACTCTTACCAGGAGCTGCACTTTTAGAGAAAACTGACATTTCTGTTGTGAGCTATTAAGACAACACTATTGTCCTGATCTTGAATTGGGCCTCTCCCCCCGGGAAAAAAAGGGGGTCAAAAGCAGGCCACTGACACACCGTTCCGAGAACAACCACAGAATGTTCCAGCCCTAAGTCAGCGCCAGATGTCCTGACCACACCCTGATACCACCAAGTTCCTGCTTCCCCATGTAGCTGCCAAAAGAAAAAATTCTATTGCCCCACCTCTCCCGCTGATAAGTACCTGTACTTCCCCTTTTGCTTGTGCAATTCTACTGACCCACCCCTCCTGCTGAAAGGCACTTCCCCTTTTGCTTGTGCATTTAAGCCTTGGGCCTTGCTCAATACATTGGGACCTTGATGTTACTCAGACTGCTTCCATGTGTCGTTCATTACACAAGGTTCTCGTCTCTTTCTCTCTATCCCCCGCCCCAATTTGGTTCTTAGGAGAAGGTCCCCTCGAGACCCTTGAATAACTGGACCTGCTGGAAGGGTCACATTTCCATTTCTAGCAGCCATCAACAGCACATAGATCCTTGGTTAGGGGAGAAGCTTTATGCCAAAATACCTCTCCATACTGATATTTGGTCCATTTTGGGAATGGACAGGACACGAATAAGAGTCCTTTGTGCCATGAGTTCATATGTGCAGCTGTCCTGATGCATCTACAAGACTGTTTTTTAGGTGGGATGGGAGGTGCCTTCATCTGTAAGTATAATTATGTGTTAATAGGAGTTGGCATACTAGCATGTCTATTTAGCAGAATAATAGTATCTGGTTCTCTCTACAGCTCTATGATCTTTGCTGGCTATAATTTAAGCCTTGTAATGGTATGATTTTCATATTGTGGAGCTGGCATTAAATACAACCACAAGTGATTGGTTACTTTCATGATACCCATGCCACTACTGCCACTGGGTCTGTCTTACATTCATTAATATAGCTCAGATGTTTTGCAATGGTGTTTGTTATTGATGTTTTCTTTCTCCTCTAGTAATATGCACACACTTCTCATCAAAATGAGTTAGTTAGGTAGAATGAAGCTTCCAGGTCAGAACCACCTGGATTTTTTCATGCTGTAAGATTCAATTATATGGTATCTTCAGCAATATGGTTTTCCTATTAAGTTCTAAGGAGTAACCAGGAACATTGACATTATCTTGTAATGTTTGGGTGTTTTTGAGACTTCAATGGCCAACAATTCCAAAAAAAGTAGCCCACTCCTGAGTCTTGGCTTTCCATTTGTTAGTCACTGGTGTCTAGTAGCATCACGGTTTTCCCATCATTGGATAACCAGATTTTAAATCTTTTTCTCATTTCGATTAATGAGTGAATGAATGAATTAATTAATACACTTTACATCTAATTGCAGTCTCCCTCTTCTCCAAATCCCCCCTTGCACAGCCCCTTTTTCCCTACCCCCTCACCTCTTAGAAGGTGGAAATATCCCCTTGATACCAACCAACCCTGGCACCTCAAGTTACTGCAGGACTAGGTACATGCTCTCCCACTGAGGCCAGAGAAAACAGCACAGTTAAGCACATAGGATCCACAGGCAGGCAACAGAGTCAGGGTAAGTCCTTGTTCCAGTTGTTGGGGGACCAGCATGAAGACCAAGTTGTATATCTGCTGCATATGTGTTGGGGGGGACGTGGAATAGTTCCACCCCATCTATGATCTTTAGCTGGTGGTTCAGTCTCTGAGAGCCTCCAAGGTCCAGGTTGATTGACTCTGTTAGCCTTCTCATGGAATCTCTATTCTCTCTGAGCTCCCCAATCCATCCCCCAAATCGTCCACAAGATTTTATGAGCTTCCTCTAACATTTGTCTGTGGGTTTTTATGTCTGTTTAGGTTAGCTACTGGGTAGAGCATCCCGGAGAACAACTATATGCTAGGCTCTTGTCTGTGAAACGAGGCTGAAAGATACAAATGTAGCCTGAGGTTCCAAGGTAATTAAAGAAGTATGGCAGGCCTGCAATGTATCACTGTTGATTCTTTGAGAACAGCTAGGCACACCCCCTGCCTCCAAATTGGGAGTTGGTTGCTACTGCATTCATTTATGTTCATCTCACACAGGATACCTGTGTTTGCAGGGCAGCAGTGACAAATATAGCTGTCAATAATGTCTTCCAATGAGGCTGTTATTATGACAAGGCTTTGGTCAACATAGAGGCACCAAAGTCCCTCAGTGGGTCCCTGTGAGTCCACTACCTCACTATGCAGCCTCAACAGGAGTTGTTTCCTTTATCCACACAGAAACCTCCATGGAGACATGACTGACTGGCACATTTATCAAAGTTGAGGTCACAGTGGTCTCCAAGGAATCCAGGTGCATAGTCATAGAAGTAAGCCTCAGAAAATCCTGGCATGTGACACCATATAAACATGTCTGGGATCGATATTAATAAATTTTCAATTCATAGTTCACACCAGAATACTCGAATACAGACATTGATGTGTGCAGATGTGTATTAGGAAGCTTCTTCTTTAAAATTTTATTTTATTAAGTATTTTATTTATTTACATTCCAAATGTTATTCCCTCCTACCTGGTTCCCCCTCCAGGAGCCTCCCCATCCACCAACTCCCACTTCACTACTCTAGCATCTCCCTTTTCTGGGGCATCAAGCCTCCAAAGGAGCTTCCAACTGAGGCTAGACAAGGCAGTCTTCTGCTACCTATGAAGCAGGGAGCAGAGGACATGGACCAGCACATGTATGCTCTTTGGTTGGTGGCATAGTCCATGGGTTCTCTGAGGGGTCCTGTTATTTGATAATGTTGTTCTTCTTATGGGATTGCAATTCCCTTGAACTTCCTCAGTCTACCCTCTAACTCTTCCATTGGGTCCCCGGCTTAGTCCAATGTTTGACTGTGAGTATCTGAATCTGTCTCATAGCCTTTCAGAGGACAGCCATGCCAGGCTCCTGTTTGCAAGTACATCTTGGCATCAGCAATAGTGTCAAGGCTTGGTGTCTGCAGATGGGATGGATCCCAAAGGGGGGGGGGCAGTCTGTAGATGACCTTTCCTTCAGTCTTTGCTCCGTAGTATATATTTATGTATGTGTATGTGTATCTATTTGACTATATGCCATGTTTGTGTAGCTTCCCATGTATGTATAGACTCTGAAGAGTCTGTCAAGTAGCCTAGAACTGTAGTTACAAAAACAAAACAAAACAAAACAAACAAAACAAAACACCAAAGTTGGAATTAGCTGGTTTCTCTACTGCCTGCAGAACTACTGCATCACTCTGAACTCTGTACATCTAAACTTCTTACACCAAGAGAATTAATAGCCACCAAACTTAGAGGTTTGGCTGTTAGTGGTGGTAGGGTTCCACTGTAGATAGTGAGCTAATCCTACCCAATGTGTCCGATGTGTCCTCAAATTGATATGACATTTGAGTATGTTAATTTAGTTTTGCTTCTGTTTTTTGAAGTGATATATATATATATATATATATATATATATATATATATATATATATAATTATGTGACATAATTACTACTCTATGAAGCATATTACATACACAGAATCATTCCATGTCAGTAGAAAGAGAAATTATAAAAAATTATACTACAAAATACTTTGCTTCTGTTTGTAAAATTATAACCTTCCAAGAATTTCTGCCTCCTCAAACCAGACATTGCTGATGTAATTGGCTAGATGAAAGGTAATGTAGTATCAGACCTAAGCCCATGAACTTGCAAGAATGAAGGCATGGCTTGGCTTAAACTTTGTTGCTCATCTGGCTAACACTGGAAAAGTTGCATAGCCTCCATTAGCTTCATTTTATTCATGTAAATTTTGAATGATAACTTTTAATTAGCAGACAATGGGAGGAAACTTCTATGAGTAAATGTGTCTAAGGAGTTCAGTCAAGTATCTATGCCTTATTGTGAACTGGCTTTTTGGGTTATATGTTATTTATGTCATTGTTTCTAGTACCGGTTCCAGGTAAATGATCACTTTCCTTTTTATATTGAACTGAATTTTCTCACAGCTTGTACTTCTTACTCCCAGTGTCTGTGAGGTTCAGCATTGTTTGTATCCTAACCTGTTTCTTTCTATGGTAACTAGCTCAGGTGAAGTGATAAGGAGGAAGGTAGAAAATTATCAAGCTATATACACTAGCTGCAAGAATGACAGGCAAGATGAGTTGTACTTATAATTTCAGCGTTTGAGAGTCTGAGGCAGGAAGACCATGAATTCAAGTTCAACCTGATAAGTTTCAGGTTAGCGTCAGCTTCTGAGTAAGAAATTGTTTAGAGAAAAAGCTATAGGGTAATAATCCCCTTTCAAAATTGGCAGTGTAAATTTACAGGTATAAAGTTTTACAAGTATCCCAGGCATGCACCTTTCCTTGGTTGTAACATTTTAATAATGAACTAAAAGTTTTACTGCAGAAGTAAAAAATTCTGCATTGTTGCAAATTGCAAAATATAAAGAAAATGAGATCTTTTCCTTTGGAAATCTTGATGTGTTTTCCATAAGGCCATATTAAAAGCACACTCATTCAGTTTTTTATTTTATAGTATGTATTGAATAATGTCCTGAGAGGTCAACTCTCAAATTTGTGTTTGATCATGAGGCTTCTTCTTCCCTCTTCTGGTCTAATCCTATCTATGTATATGATTCTTGCATCCCATATTAGATGTAGTAGAATGAAGGCAGCTCAAGTTAATGGTTTGTTTTGAAGACTGTCAATAAAAGTTAGTGAAAATTTACATTTATGGTATATCTAGAATGAACTAGACTAGTGTAGAACTGAAAGTAACAGCATTGACTTAGACTGTTTTCATTGAATATTGCTGCTGGACTATAGATTAGTTTGCTTTAAGACTGGTTATATCCCAGAGCTGGGTCTCTAGTTGCATATGTAGCAGAGGATGGCCTAGTCGGCCATCAATGGGAGGAGAGGCCCTTGGTCTTGAGAAGATCATATGTTCCAGTACAGGGGAATGCCAGGGCCACAAAGTGGGAGTGGATGGGTAGGGAAGTAGGAAAGGGGGAGGGTATGGAGGCTTTGGGGATAGCATTTGAAATGTAAATGAAGAAAATGTCTAAGAAAAGAAAAAAGAAAAAAAAAAAGGCATAAGTCTAACATACCTGGAAAAAAAAAAGGACTGGTTATAAAACTTCTAATTATTCTATTGTTAGCCCAATATAATTATAAAAACTCTATCTAAATATTTGTATTGATAATCCATTCTTATATGAGAGAAGTTTTATTAAAATATCCTTAGAGAAACTGATTTATTTTAAAGTTTAAGTTTCGTTCTTTTTCGATGGAAATTTTGAAATTAGAAATTGTGGAAAGATGATTCTTATGACCTTACAACAAAAAAGTTTGATCATTGTTTGAGCAAAGTGACAGTTTGAAGCACACTTACAAGTTAGATCTGAAAACCTGATAAACAAATCTCGTTCTAATCTCAGCAGGGACTTCCTCTTCTGCTTGAAGTTGCTAGGATACTATCTTAAAGAAATAACTCATTTGATTAACTGCAAATAGAAATTGCTTCTTAGGAGAAGTTCATACATTTATAATAGCCTAGGTGAGGCATAAATCTATGCTAGCTAAATGTTAAGCATGTGATCCCTATGACCCTCTTGAATACTGGAAGAAAAATCACTATTTTTCTTCATAAAATGCATGACAGAGAATGACTCCTAGCTGTGTTTCACCATAGAAATAAAAATATTTTTGGTAAAGGGATTCTTTCTCTTGCTATATGCTTGAGTTTATTCACATTTTGAATTTCAACTAAAATGCCAAGAGTAAGACACTTTGAACAGCAACAACAGCAAAAAATATGAAAGTCCAGCAAGTTGTTAAGAAATGCATGGCTTTGCTGGTACATGACATTCCACTTAATTCTGCCAGCTTCCTATTTATTATACTGTACTTTAGCATTCCATTTCATATTTTATTCTCCACTATTAAAGACTGTATCAGCAAGAGAGGGCATTAACATCTAACACTGTTAGTGAAGTGAAGTCATAGGTATGGCAAAAATTTTTCCTCGGTTACAGTTTGTTTACAGGACTATTGTAGCCTGTCTGAATATGAGCATTAAAAGGTAAATCATTATAAAATATTTTTGTGTTAGCTTTATATCACGGGAGAGTACATAGATTTGTAGAAGACAAAAGACAAAAATGTATTCAAATGCCCTTAAATTTACTTATTAGTTGTATTGTTAAATTTTAGTAGAATTTCAAAACTCTTTCCATAATCCCAATTTAGAATATTGTTAGAGGAATACAATATTCCCAAAGTGTTTCCCTATATGTGCAGTGTTTACATGGCAGAAGTTAGTAGCTGATGGGAAAAACTGGAGATCTAAAGGTTTACAACTATAGTAAATCTGCCTATACAATCAATAAAATAAAGAATGAAGGTACAAAGATGCAATGTTGTGAATGCTAGGTCTGATTGTTTGGTACACATAGAATGCAGACTATCAAATGAGAAATTGCCTCCATCAGATTGGCCTGTGGGCATATTTATGTTGCAATTTCTTGATTGTTGTTGAATTGTGAGTGTCTAGGGCATGAAACAATGGCATACCTGGGAAGACAGTCATAGGTAAGATAAGCAATGTAGTTGAACCTGGAGCTAGCCAGTGAGTAGCATTTGTCCATAACTTCTGTTTCAGTTCCTTTCTTGAGTTTTCTGCCTTGCTCCCCTGACTTGACTTTCTTCAGTGATGAACCGTAATACCCCCCACCCCAAGCTGGTCAAGTTGCTCTTGGTCATAACAAAAAGTAAGTAGAGTGGGAGCTGAACTTACTGGTGGCTATTTCTCAACTGAAGATTCAGGAAAGAAGTAGAAAAGAATTTATTTTTCAAGTTATATTTCATTGACTTGAGAGGAGAAAGGGAAAGACATAGCAAGAGAGGTTGTGGGAAAGGAAGACGGGAAATGAAGGTGTTGACTAGCTCTCTGAACTCTTTATGGTGTGTCTGAGACAGATAGGAGGATCACTGTAATTACAGGGTACATTTCTTTTGACTAAGGGTTGAGCTACACAGGAGAAATATATCTGTGAAAGCAAGTTCATATCAAAGTATTTAATGACTGAAGAGAAACTTTTTATTTGACTAGAAGTTTAGATGAAATTTGATACACAAATATTTATTAAGGTGATATTGGCAATTTGTATCTTTAATTTGTATGCCTTTAAGGATTTATCTCTGAGAGGTATTGATTTGCACACATGAATGGGAAATCGACATTTTTACAACTGACAGAATGTGGTTGGACCTTATGTACAGAGTGCTGCTAATGACCTGGGTTGTCTGGGCCACTCTTAGTTCTCTGACATGTGAGATGAGGAAACTCCAGAAACTTATGAATTTTCTGAAGATGCAAATGTGAACAATAACTGCACATACAGAATGACATCTGGCAAGTTATAGAGCTTTTAATATTACCTGTAATTGTATGCAATGTCGATCTCTATAGTAGGCTTCCCAGGAATAGTCCAACTTACAGCCTCTCAAAGAATCCAAGTAATTTAAGGAAAGTATGAATGAACAGCAGAGTACATGTAAAAAAATAACAATAAATGTTTGATTAATGCAAAAGAAGGACAAATATATATGGCTGGCTTATTTGATGAAGATAATTCAGGATTTAAAAACTGAATTTAGTAAGGTGATAGGAATATTGACAGGAACTCAAGTTGAAATGAAGATGGAATTGAACAGGTAAATGACCTATAGAGGAAGCTGTGTGCAGGAGAAACAAAGGGAACAATGGAGTCAGAACAAATGGACACGTGTTTTTCTTTTGTCTGTTGTATTTGACTTAAAGAAAGTGTTCCCATGTCCTTCATAGGGCTAATGTCTTAAAACCTCTTTGTTTTGCATAGTGCTTCTCTAACCGACTTTGAAAGACATCTTGGCCTCATTAACATTTCTATCACAATATTTCCATTTTTCATAGAACTCATGAGAATCAAAGTGACTCCACTGATACATTCACTACATTTGATTTTTTTTCCTTATCTTTCTTTTGCTATTAGAATCTAAGAGTGAGGGCAGCAAATAACTTCCAACCTATTCACTGATTTTTATTTTTTATTTTGACTGTATCCTAAGTGCTGTTACCTAATATAAGAGAATAAATATTGAATTTTTTTTTTTACCATTATTACCTATCTCAGGACAATGAAGTCATGGTTTTTAGCAATCCAGTATTGAAGAGTGGTTCTGAAGAAGAACACATGATGAAGTAGAAATAGTCTTTACTTTGTGATGGGTAATTCAAAACACTTCCTACATTTGTATCAAAAACTGTTTTGTTGGAATGCATTGCAAATAATATTGAATTCATTCTTTAAACAGTCAGATATAGATATTTGCACCCAATCCAATGGACAGAAGCTGCTGATCCCTGTTGTTGAGTGACAGAAGTCCAAAAGAAGCTGAGGAGAAAGGCAATCCTGTAGGAGGACCAGCAGTCTCAATTAATCTGGTCCCCCAAGATCTCTCAAACACTGGACCACCAAACAGGCAGCATACACCAGCTGATATGAGGCCCCCAACACACATATAGTAGAGGACTTCTGGGTCTGTGTTCATTCAGAGATGATGTGCCTAACCCTCAAGAGATTTGAGACCCCAGGGAGTTTAGAGGTCACGTAGGGTGGGGGGTGGGGGCATCCATGTGAAGATGAGGTGGGGTGGGGATGAGGTGTGGGATGTGAAGCAAAAGGAGATTGGATTGGGGGGAATGGAATATGCAGTGTAAAAAGTAAATTAAAAATAAAATAATTTTTAAAAAAAGTGACAAAAAGTTTTTCAATGGTTTTTAGTGTGTACACATATATGTGATATCATCACAGCAGTCAACTATGACATCCCATTCCATCAGAAAGCAGCCCTTTGTCTTCTAGGTCTCACTGCTCCACCCATCTACCTTCCCATTCTCATCCCCAGCTACAACAAGAGCTCCTTGACTTTCTGTGAATACTTCTCCCTAGTGTGGGATTTCACATTCACGAAATATGGGAATTAGTATGGAAAATATGTCAAGGTCCACTCATGTTGTGTATTATGCATGTGTATTATGCATATATAAATTTAAATATTCTATAGAATGGATGTAATATTGAAGAGTTTATCCATTGAAGGTAGAAAGATTTTCCCCAACTTTTGGTATTATGAATATTAGTTATATAAATGTCCATGAACACTTTTTGTATGGACATGCATTTTTTTTTCTTTTTTCTTTTCCATTTTTTATTAGGTATTTAGCTCATTTACATTTCCAATGCTATACCAAAAGTCCCCCATACCCACCCACCCCTACTCCCCTACCCACCCACTTCCCCTTTTTGGCCCTGGCGTTCCCCTGTGCTGGGGCATATAAAGTTTGTGTGTCCAATGGGCCTCTCTTTCCAGTGATGGCCGACTAGGCCATCTTTTGATACATATGCAGCTAGAGTCAAGAGCTCCGGGGTACTGGTTAGTTCATAATGTTGTTCCACCTTTAGGGTTGCAGATCCCTTTAGCTCCTTGGGTACTTTCTCTAGCTCCTCCTTTGGGAGCCCTGTGATCCATCCATTAGCTGACTGTGAGCATCCACTTCTGTGTTTGCTAGGCCCCGGCATAGTCTCACAAGAGACAGCTACATCTGGGTCCTTTCGATAAAATCTTGCTAGTGTATGCAATGGTGTCAGCATTTGGATGCTGATTATGGGGTGGATCCCTGGATATGGCAGTTTCTACATGGTCCATCCTTTCATCTCAGCTCCAAACTTTGTCTCTGTAACTCCTTCCATTGGTGTTTTGTTCCCAATTCTAAGGATGAGCATAGTGTCCACACTTCAGTCTTCAGTCTTCTTGAGTTTCATGTGTTTAGCAAATTGTATCTTATATCTTGGGTATCCTAGGTTTGGGGATAATATCCACTTATCAGTGAATACATATTGTGTGAGTTTCTTTGTGAATGTGTTACCTCACTCAGGATGATGCCCTCCAGGTCCATCCATTTGGCTAGGAATTTCATAAATTCATTCTTTTTAATAGCTGAGTAGTACTCCATTGTGTAGATGTACCACATTTTCTGTAGCCATTCCTCTGTTGAGGGGCATCTAGGTTCTTTCCAGCTTCTGGCTATTATAAATAAGGCTGCTATGAACATAGTGGAGCATGTGTCCTTCTTACCTGTTGGGGCATCTTCTGGATATATGCCCAGGAGAGGTATTGCTGGATCCTCCGGTAGTACTATGTCCAATTTTCTGAGGAACCGCCAGACTGATTTCCAGAGTGATTGTACAAGCCTGCACTCCCACCTACAATGGAGGAGTGTTCCTCTTTCTCCACATCCACGCCAGCATCTGCTGTCACCTGAATTTTTTATCTTAGCCATTCTGACTGGTGTGAGGTGGAATCTCAGGGTTGTTTTGATTTGCATTTCCCTGATGATTAAGGATGTTGAACATTTTTTCAGGTGCTTCTCTGCCATTCGGTATTCCTCAGGTGAGAATTCTTTGTTCAGTTCTGAGCCCCATTTTTTAATGGGGTTATTTGATTTTCTGAAGTCCACCTTCTTGAGTTCTTTATATATGTTGGATATTAGTCCCCTATCTGATTTAGGATAGGTAAAGATCCTTTCCCAATCTGTTGGTGGTCTTTTTGTCTTATTGACGGTGTCTTTTGCCTTGCAGAAACTTTGGAGTTTCATTAGGTCCCATTTGTCAATTCTCGATCTTACAGCACAAGCCATTGCTGTTCTGTTCAGGAATTTTTCCCCTGTGCCCATATCTTCAAGGCTTTTCCCCACTTTCTCCTCTATAAGTTTCAGTGTCTCTGGTTTTATGTGAAGTTCCTTGATCCACTTAGATTTGACCTTAGTACAAGGAGATAAGTATGGATCGATTCGCATTCTTCTACACGATAACAACCAGTTGTGCCAGCACCAATTGTTGAAAATGCTGTCTTTCTTCCACTGGATGGTTTTAGCTCCCTTGTCGAAGATCAAGTGACCATAGGTGTGTGGGTTCATTTCTGGGTCTTCAGTTCTATTCCATTGGTCTACTTGTCTGTCTCTATACCAGTACCATGCAGTTTTTATCACAATTGCTCTGTAGTAAAGCTTTAGGTCTGGCATGGTGATTCCGCCAGAAGTTCTTTTATCCTTGAGAAGACTTTTTGCTATCCTAGGTTTTTTGTTATTCCAGACAAATTTGCAAATTGCTCCTTCCAATTCGTTGAAGAATTGAGTTGGAATTTTGATGGGGATTGCATTGAATCTGTAGATTGCTTTTGGCAAGATAGCCATTTTTACAATGTTGATCCTGCCAATCCATGAGCATGGGAGATCTTTCCATCTTCTGAGATCTTCCTTAATTTCTTTCTTCAGAGATTTGAAGTTTTTATCATACAGATCTTTCACTTCCTTAGTTAGAGTCACGCCAAGATATTTTATATTATTTGTGACTATTGAGAAGGGTGTTGTTTCCCTAATTTCTTTCTCAGCCTGTTTATTCTTTGTATAGAGAAAGGCCATTGACTTGTTTGAGTTTATTTTATATCCAGCTACTTCACCGAAGCTGTTTATCAGGTTTAGGAGTTCTCTGGTAGAATTTTTAGGGTCACTTATATATACTATCATATCATCTGCAAAAAGTGATATTTTGACTTCCTCTTTTCCAATTTGTATCCCCTTGATCTCCTTTTGTTGTCGAATTGCTCTGGCTAATACTTCAAGTACTATGTTGAAAAGGTAGGGAGAAAGTGGGCAGCCTTGTCTAGTCCCTGATTTTAGTGGGATTGCTTCCAGCTTCTCTCCATTTACTTTGATGTTGGCTACTGGTTTGCTGTAGATTGCTTTTATCATGTTTAGGTATGGGCCTTGAATTCCTGATCTTTCCAAAACTTTTATCATGGATGGGTGTTGGATCTTGTCAAATGCTTTTTCTGCATCTAATGAGATGATCATGTGGTTTTTGTCTTTGAGTTTGTTTATATAATGGATTACATTGATGGATTTTCGTATATTAAACCATCCCTGCATCCCTGGAATAAAACCTACTTGGTCAGGATGGATGATTGCTTTAATGTGTTCTTGGATTCGGTTAGCGAGAATTTTATTGAGGATTTTTGCATCGATATTCATAAGAGAAATTGGTCTGAAGTTCTCTATCTTTGTTGGATCTTTCTGTGGTTTAGGTATCAGAGTAATAGTGGCTTCATAAAATGAGTTGGGTAGAGTACCTTCTACTTCTATTTTGTGAAATAGTTTGTGCAGAATTGGAATTAGATCTTCTTTGAAGGTCTGATAGAACTCTGCACTAAACCCATCTGGTCCTGGGCTTTTTTTGGTTGGGAGACTATTAATAACTGCTTCTATTTCTTTAGGTGATATGGGACTGTTTAGATGGTCAACTTGATCCTGATTCAACTTTGGTACCTGGTATCTGTCCAGAAATTTGTCCATTTCATCCAGGTTTTCCAGTTTTGTTGAGTATAGCCTTTTGTAGAAGGATCTGATGGTGTTTTGGATTTCTTCAGGATCTGTTGTTATGTCTCCCTTTTCAGTTCTGATTTTGTTAATTAGGATTTTGTCTCTGTGCCCTTTAGTGAGTCTAGCTAAGGGTTTATCTATCTTGTTGATTTTCTCAAAGAACCAACTCCTCGTTTGGTTAATTCTTTGAATAGTTCTTCTTGTTTCCACTTGGTTGATTTCACCCCTGAGTTTGATTATTTCCTGCCGTCTACTCCTCTTGGGTGAATTTGCTTCCTTTTTTTCTAGGGCTTTTAGATGTGTTGTCAAGCTGCTAGTATGTGCTGTCTCCCGTTTCTTCTTGGAGGCACTCAGAGCTATGAGTTTCCCTCTTAGAAATGCTTTCATTGTGTCCCAAAGGTTTGGGTACGTTGTGGCTTCATTTTCATTAAACTCTAAAAAGTCTTTAATTTCTTTCTTTATTCCTTCCTTGACCAAGGTATCATTGAGAAGAGTGTTATTCAGTTTCCACGTGAATGTTGGCTTTCCATTATTTATGTTGTTATTGAAGATCAGTCTTAGGCCATGGTGGTCTGATAGGATACATGGGACAATTTCAATATTTTTGTATCTATTGAGGCCTCTTTTGTGACCAATTATATGGTCAATTTTGGAGAAGGTCCCGTGAGGTGCTGAGAAGAAGGTATATCCTTTTGTTTTAGGATAAAATGTTCTGTAGATATCTGTCAGGTCCATTTGTTTCATAACTTCTGTTAGTTTCACTGTGTCCCTGTTTAGTTTCTGTTTCCACGATCTGTCCTTTGAAGAAAGTGGTGTGTTGAAGTCTCCCACTATTATTGTGTGAGGTGCAATGTATGCTTTGAGCTTTACTAAAGTGTCTCTAATGAATGTGGCTGCCCTTGCATTTGGTGCGTAGATATTCAGAATTGATAGTTCCTCTTGGAGGATTTTACCTTTGATGAGTATGAAGTGTCCCTCCTTGTCTTTTTTGATAACTTTGGGTTGGAAGTCGATTTTATTTGATATTAGAATGGCTACTCCTGCTTGTTTCTTCATACCATTTAAATGGAAAATTGTTTTCCAGCATTTTATTCTGAGGTAGTGTCTGTCTTTTTCCCTGAGATGGGTTTCCTGTAAGCAGCAAAATGTTGAGTCCTGTTTGTATTCGCCAGTCTGTTAGTCTATGTCTTTTTATTGGGGAATTGATTCCATTGATATTAAGAGATATTAAGGAAAAGTAATTGTTGCTTCTTTTTATTTTTGTTGTTAGGGTTGGCATTCTGTTCTTGTGGCTGTCTTCTTTTTGGTTTGTTGAGGGATTACTTTCTTGGTTGTTCTAGGGCGTGATTTCCGTCCTTGTATTGCTTCTTTTCTGTTATTATCCTTTGAAGGGCTGGATTCGTGGAAAGATATTGTGTGAATTTGGTTTTGTCGTGGAATACTTTGGTTTCTCCATCTATGGTAATTGAGAGTTTGGCCAGGTATAGTAGCCTGGGCTGGCATTTGTGTTCTCTTAGTGTCTGGATAACATCTGTCCAGGCTCTTCTTGCTGTCATAGTCTCTGGTGAAAAGTCTGGTGTAATTCTGATAGGCCTTTCTTTATATGTTACTTGACCTTTCTCCCTTACTGCTTTTAATATTCTATCTTTATTTACTGCATTTGTTGTTCTGATTATTATGTGTCGGGAGGAATTTCTTTTCTGGTCCAGTCTATTTGGAGTTCTGTAGGCTTCTTGTATGATCATTGGCATCTCTTTCTTTATGTTTGGGAAGTTTTCTTCTATTATTTTGTTGAAGATATTAGCTGGCCCTTTAAGTTGAAAATCTTCATTCTCATCAATTCCTATTATCAGTAGGTTTGGTCTTCTCATTGTGTCCTGGATTTCCTGGATGTTTTGAGTTAGGATCCTTTTGCATTTTGTATTTTCTTTGACTGTTGTGTCGATGTTCTCTATGGAATCTTCTGCACCTGAGATTCTCTCTTCCATTTCTTGTATTCTGTTGCTGATGCTCACATCTATGGTTCCAGATCTCTTTCCTAGGGTTTCTATCTCCAGCGTTGCCTAGCTTTGGGTTTTCTTTATTGTGTCTACTTCCCCTTTTAGTTCTAATATGGTTTTATTCATTTCCATCACCTGTTTGGATGTGTTTTCCTGTTTTTCTTTAAGGACTTCTACCTGTTTGGTTGTGTTTTTCTGCTTTTCTTTAAGGTCCTGTAACTCTTTAGCAGTGCTCTCCTGTAATTCTTTAAGTGACTTATGAAAGTCCTTCTTGATGTCCTCTATCATCATTATGAGAAATGTTTTAAAATCTGGGTCTAGATTTTCGTTTGTGTTGGGGTGCCCAGGACTAGGTGGGGTGGGAGTGCTGTGTTTTGATGATGGTGAGTGGTCTTGATTTCTGTTAGTAGGATTCTTATGTTTGCCTTTTGCCATCTGGTAATCTCTGAAGCTAGCTGTTATAGTTGTCACTGTTAAGAGCTTGCTCTTCAGGTGACTCTGTTAGCCTCTATAAGCAGACCTGGGAGGGTAGCTCTCTCCTTAGTTTCAGTGGGCAGAGTATTCTCTGCAGGCAAGCTCTCTTCTTGCAGGGAGGGTACCCAGATATCCGGTGTTCGAACCAGACTCCTGGCAGAAGTTGTGTTCCACTCACTAGTGGTCTTAGGATCCCGTGTGGAATCCTGTGTGGGCCCTTGTGGGTGTTAGGCGACTCCGCTGGCATGGTACCCTGGGGCTCAAGTGGAGCAGAAGGGGCTTGTGCCCCAGGTCAGGCCCGAGTAGTCTGCTTCCCTATTTCCCGTGGTCTCAGGTTCCGCGCGATTGGATTGGGGCAGGAGATGTGTTCCACTCACCAGATGTCTTAGGATCCCGTGGGGAATCCTGTGTGGGCCCATGCGGGTGTCGGGTGACTCCGCTGGTAGGTACCCTGGGGCTCGAGTGGAGCAGAAGGAGCTTGTGCCCCAGATCAGGCCCGGGTAGCCTGCTTCCCTATTTCCCTCGGTCTCAGGTTCCGCGCGATTGGATTGGGGCAGGTCCTGTGTTCCACTCACCAGAGGTCTTAGGATCCCGTGGGGAATCCTGTGTGGGCCTGTGCGGGTGTTGGGCGAGTCTGCTGGCAAGGTACCCTCGGGCTCGAGTCGTGGACATGCATTTTTACTTTAATTGTGTAAAGTCTGTAGATAATTGCTGAATCACTTAGTGACTATATTGACTCACTGGATAAATAGACGGACGTTACTATTCTAAAGCACTCTTCCCTTCCTACTTTCTAAGTGTGGAGGAAAATTTTTCATTGTTTGTACATTTTATTTTATTTGTAAAAATTGCTATACCAGCTTTATTCATAATTGTCCTATATGGAAAATACTCTAGTATTTCTGTGTTACTGAAAAGTAGAATAGTTAAATACATACATTGAATTTGTTCATATATATCTTATCCTCATTTATTATTGTTTGGATCTTGTTAAAGAACCAGTTTTTATTTTTACTCATTGGTACCTGTTTTTCTATTCTTATTTCACTAATTTCTCCTACAATCTTTAGATGTTACTTTCATTTCATTATTTAGGTTTAACATTTCTCTAATGTCTTAATGTGTTAGGTTGAAGTATTGACTTCAAATTTTAATTTTTAATTGAAATTGTTACATCGTTTTGCCCTCCCTTTCCGCAGTCCTGCTCCTCTCGGCTTTCCTGTCTTGAAATGTTCAGTTGTTCTTCCTTCTTAAGTTGATGGCCACCTTTTCATTGAATATTATTATTATATACACAGATATATTTTTTTAATAAATGCCCTTAACAACTTTAAATTTATCATTAAGGACATTGTTAGTTCTCATATGCATTTTAATATGTATAATTTCATTTTAATCATCCTTTTAATATTTTTACTTTTTAAATCTTTATTTGTTATTTAGGAAATTATTCTCCACATTTGAGTCTCTTCATGTTCGTCTGGTTTTGACTTTAAGCTTCATTTCTTGTGAATCATTAAATATACTTTATGATATTTCTATCATTTTATCGTTACTGAGAATTGTTTTATGATCTACTCTGTGGTCTATAGTAGAGCATGTTCTATGTGCATTTCAGACGGGTGTATACAAATGTCTGCTGAGTCTAGTTCATTTAAGGCATTGTATACTTTATATATTTATTAATCTTCGTCCAGATATTGTCCCCATTTGTAAAATGGATGTGGTGAAATCCATAATTATTTCTCTACTTATTTACCAGTTTTAGCTTTATATTCTAAGGGCTATATTATTTATTCTATGAATCATTATAATTCTTCTATCTTCTTGCTAGCTTATCCTATTTGAAATTATTAAAAGTTCATATTTATTTATAGTAACATTTTTTTCTGTCCTGAAGTCTATTTTTGACATTTCTGTTATCTTTTTCATTCTTATGGTTGGTATTTTCTTGATAATTATTTACTCATTTTTGTCTATTCTGTCTTTTTAAATTGCTGAATGCTAATTGCTGTGGATTACATACAGTTGAATCATCATTTTAAGTGTAATCTCTTAATCTTTGCTTTTTGATTGGATTCTTTGATTTTTTCACATTTTATATAATAGATATATGTTTATAGTCTGTTTTATATTTTCATCTTATTTTTTATTTTCTCTATTGCTGATGACATTTTTGTCCTTCAGATCTCCCTTTAATTTCCTGAGTCTTTGTCACCCAGAAATACAAACAGAAAGTGTTGCACCTGTTCTCAATTTTACCCTGTCAAGCTGATTATAAAATTAGCCAACACAGTACTCTTATGATCCTGATGCTAACCATAGTTGCCAAAGTCTGCTTCCAAGCTGAATTCCTTTGTAGAAACCATCATTTTAGTAATGGTGTTAATGCTAAGAATGTAACTGTAGTAAAAGACCACATAATGGATGTGTTAACAACAGATATTTATTTTCTCACTCTTCTTATCGATCTTGAGTTAAAATGTCAGCAAATATATTTTTTTAGATTTGTCTCTTTGGCTTCTATGTAGCTCTTTTCTCTCAGTGCTTTCATGTGTCCCTGCCTGGCTCTTTCCTAAATTCCTCTTCTCATAAGAGCGGCAGCCATCTTAATGTTTATTTTTTATTCATAGCTGAATTTCCTATATTTCAAAATATAAACAGATAATGAGGAATTAATATTTAGACATTTCCCTTTTCATTGAGATACAAATGTCCCCCTTGGGCTCTTCTTGGTACTTAACTACTTTTTGGCTATGGTTTGTAGCATGGGAATCCTATACTTCATGAATTATAGATGAGTACATACCATGTACGTCCTTTTGTGACTGGGTTACCTCACTCAGGCTGAGTTTTTCTAGTTCCATCCATTTGCCTAAGAATTTCATGAAGTCATTGTTTTTAATAGCTGAGTAGTATTGCATTGTGCAAATGTACCACATTTTCAGTATCCATTCCTCTGTTGAGGGACATCTGGGTTCTTTCCAGCTTCTGGCTATTATAAAAAAAAAATAGCCTTCTGGTCAACACCAGCACCAGGTAACCTTAGGTGCAGAGTCAGCGGACACCCCCAAGGTTCCCAGTGGACTCCCCATGGAATCTTAGAACCTCTGGTGAGTGGAACACAACTTCTGTTCCAATCCAATCACACGGGACCTGAGACAGCATTAATTAGGGAAGCAGAAAATCTGGCCTGACCAGGGTCACAAGTCCCTTCCAGTAGGCACAAGCACCAGGTCACCTTAGGATGTGAGTCATCAGACAACCCCAAGGTCCCTAGAGGAATCTCCAAGCAATCTTAGGGCCTCTGGTGAGTGGAACACAACTTCTGCCAGGAGGCAAGTTCGAAAGCCAGATATCTGGACACCTTCCCTGCAAGAGGAGAGCTTGCCTGCAGAGAGTGCTCTGACCACTGAAACTCAGGAGAGATCTAGTCTCCCAGGTCTGCTGATAGAGGCTGATAATCACCAGAGGAACAAGCTCTAACAAGAGACAACTATAAATACTAAATCCAGAGATTACCAAATGGGGAAAAGCAAACATAAGAATCTTACTAACAGAATTCAAGACCACTCACCATCATCAGAACCCAGAACTCCCACCTCACTCAGTCTTGGGCACCCCAACACACCTGAAAAGCTAGACCCAGATTTAAAAGCATATCTCATGATGATGGTAGAGGACATCAAGAAGGACTTTAATAACTCACTTAAAGAAATACAGGAGAACACTGCTAAAGAGTTACAAGTCCTTAAAGAAAAACAGGAAAACACAACCAAACAGGTGATGGAAATGAACAAAACCGTACTAGAACTAAAAAGGGAAGAAGACATAATAAATAAAACCCAAAGTGAGGCAACGCTGGAGATAGAAACTCTAGGAAAGAAATCTGGAAACATAGATGTGAGCATCAGCAACAAAATACAAGAGATGGAAGAGAGAATCTCAGGTGCAGAAGATTCCATAGAGAACATCTGCACAACAATCAAAGACAATGCAAAATGCAAAAAGATCCTAATTCAAAACATCCAGGAAATCCAGGACACAATGAGAAGACCAAACCTATGGATAAGAGGAGTAAATGAGAATGAAGATTTTCAACTTAAGGGGCTGGCAAACATCTTCAACAAAATAATAGAAGAAAACTTCCCAAACCTAATGAAAGAGATGCCCATGAACATACAAGAAGCCTACAGAACTCCAAATAGACTGGACCAGAAAAGAAATTCCTCCCAACGCACAATAATCAGAACAACAAATGCATTAAATAAAGATAGAATATTAAAAGCAGTAAGAGGAAAAGGTCAAGTAACATATAAAGGCAGGCCTATCAGAAGTACACCAGACTTTTCACCAGAGACTATGAAAGCCAGAAGATCCTGGACAGATGTTATACAGACTATAAGAGAACACAAATGCCAGCCCAGGCTACGATACCCAGGCAAACTCTCAATTACAATAGATGGAGATACCAAAGTATTCCATGACAAAACCAAATTCACACATTATCTTTCCACAAATCCAGCCCTTCAGAGGATAATGACAGAAAAAAACCAATACAAGGACAGAAACCACGCCCTAGAAAATGCAAGAAATAAATCCTTCAACAAACCAAAAAGAAGATAGCTACAAGAACAGAATGCCAACTCTAACAACAAAAATAATAGGAAGCAACAATTACTTTTCCTTAATATCTCTAAACATCAATGGACAAAATTCCCAAATAAAAAAACATAGACTAACAGACTCACTACAGAAACAGGACACAACATTTTGCTGCTTACAGGAAACTCATCTCAGGGAAAAAGACAAACACTACCTCAGTATTAAAGGCTGGAAAACAATTTTACAAGCAAATGGTCTGAAGAAACAAGTTGGAGTAGCCATTCTAATATCGAATAAAATCAACTTCCAACCCAAAGTCATAAAAAAAGACAAGGACACTTCATACTCATCAAAGGTAAAATCCTCCAAGAGGAACTCTCAATTCTGAATCTCTATGCTCCAAATGCAAGGGCAGCCACATTCATTAAAGAAACTTTAGTAAAGCTCAAAGCACACATTGCACTTCACACAATAATAGTGGGAGACTTCAACACACCACTTTCATCAATGGACAGATCGTGTAAACAGAAACTAAACAGGGACACAGTGAAACTAACAGAAGTGATGAAACAAATGGACTTAACATATCTACAGTACATTTTATCCTAAAACAAAAGGATATAACTTCTTCTCAGCACCACATGGTACCTTCTCCAAAATTGGCTATACAATTGGTCACAAAACAGGCCTCAACAGATACAAAAATATTGAAATTGTCCCATGCTTCCTGTCAGATCATCATGGATTAAGGCTGATCTTCAATAACAACATAAACAATAGAAATCCAACCTTCACGTGGAAACTGAATAACACTCTTCTCAATGATACCTTGGGCAAGGAAGGAATAAAGAAAGAAATTAAAGACTTTTTAGAGTTTAATGAAAATGAAGCCACAACATACCCAAACTTATGTGATACAATGAAAACACTCTAAGAGGGAAACTCATAGCTCCGAGTGCCAAAAAAAAAAAAAAAAAAAAAAAAAACTAGAGCAAGCACAAACTAGCAGCTTAAAAACACACCTAAAAGCTCTAGAACAAAAGGAAGCAAATTCACCCAAGAGGAGTAGAAGTCAGGAAATAATCAAACTCAGGGGAGAAATCAACCAACTGGAAACAAGAAGAACTATTCAAAGAATCAACCAAATGAGGAGCTGATTCTTTGAGAAAATCAACATGATAGATAAACACTTAGCCAGACTCACTAGAAGCCACCGGGACAGTATCCTAACTAACAAAATCAGAAACTGAAAGGGAGACATAACAATAGATCCTGAAGAAATCCAAAAAACCATCAAATCGTTCTACAAAAGGCTATTCTCAACAAAACTGGAAAACCTGGATGAAATGGACAAATATCAAAGTTAATTCAGGATCAAGTTAATGATCTAAACAGTCCCATATCCCCTAAAGCCATAGAAGCAGTCATTAATAGTCTCCCAAACAAAAAAAGCCCAGGACCAGATGGGTTTAGTGCAGAGTTCTATCAGACCTTCAAAGAAGATCTAATTCCAGTTCTGCACAAACTATTCCACAAAATAGAAGCAGAAGGTAGTCTAACTAATTTGTTCTATGAAACCACAATTACTCTGATACCTAAACCACAGAAATATCCAACAAAGAGAGAACCACAGACCAATTTCCCTTATGAATAGATGCGAAAATACTCAATAAAATTCTCCAAGAACACATTAAAGCAATCATCCATCCTGACAAAATAGGTTTTATCCCAGGAATGCAGGGATGGTTTAACATATGGAAATCCATGAACGTACTCCATTATGTAAACAAATTCAATGATAAAAAAACGCATGATCATCTCCTTAGATAGAGAGAAAGCATTTGACAAAATCCAACACCCATTCATGATAAAAGTCTTGGAAAGATCAGGAATTCAAGGCCCATACCTAAACATGATAGAAGCAATGTACAGCAAACCAGTAGCTAACATCACAGTAAATGGTGAGAAGCTGGAATCAATCCCACTAAAATCCGGAACTAGACAAGGCTACCCACTTTCTCCCTACCTATTCAACTTTGTACTTGAAGTCCGAGCCAGATCAATTCGACCACTAAAGGAGATCAAGGGGATACAAATTGGAAAGGAAGAAGTCAAAATATCACTTTTTGCAGATGATATTATAGTATATATAAGTGACCCTCAAATTTCCACCAGAGAACTCCTAAATCTGATAAACAGCTTTTGTGAAGTAGCTGGATATAAAATTAACTCAAACAAGTCAATGGCCTTTCTCTACACAAGGAATAAACAGTCTGAGAAAGAAATTAGGGAAACAACACCTTTCTCAATAGTCACAAATAATATAAAATACCTTGGTGTGACTCTAACTAAGGAAGTGAAAGATCTGTATGATAACAACTTCAAGTCTCTGAAGAAAGAAATTAAAGAAGATCTCAGAAGATGGAATGAACTCACATGCTCGTGGATTGGCAGGATTAATATAGTAAAAATGGCTATCTTGCCAAAAGCAATCTACAGATTCAATGCAATCCCCATCAAAATTCCAACTCAATTCTTCAATGAATTAGAAAGAACCATCTGCAAATTCATCTGGAATAACAAAAAACTGAGGATAGCAAAAACTCTTCTCAAGGATAAAAGAACCTCTGGTGGAATCACCATGCTTGACATAAAGCTGTACTACAGAGCAATTGTGATAAAAACTGCATGGTACTGGCATAGCAACAGACAAGTCGACCAGTGGAATTGAATTGAAGACCCAGGAATGAACCTAAACACCTATGGTCACTTGATCTTTGACAAGGGAGCTAAAGCCATCCAGTGGAAAAAGACAGCATTTTCAACAAATGGTGCTGGCACAACTGCCAGTTATCATGTAGAAGAATGCAAATTGATCCATTCCTATCCCTTTGTACTAAGATCAAAATCTAAGTTGATTAAGGAACTCCACATAAAACCAGAGACACTGAGGCCAGCGGAGTTGCCTGACACCCGCAAGGGCCCACACAGGATTCTCCACGGGATCCTAAGACCTCTGGTGAGTGGAACACAGCGCCGGCCCCAATCCAATCGCGCGGAACCTGAGACTGTGGTACATAGGGAAGCAGTCTACCCGGGCCTGACCTGGGGCACAAGCCCCTTCCGTTCCACTTGAGCCCCGGGCTACCTTGCCAGCGGAGTCGCCTGACACCCGCAAGGGCCCACACAGGATTCCACAAGGGATCCTAAGACCACTAGTGAGTGGAACACAACTTCTGCCAGGAGTCTGGTTCGAACACCAGATATCTGGGTACCTTCCATGAAAGAAGAGAGCTTTCCTGCAGAGAATACTCTACCCACTGAAACTAAGGAGAGAGCTACCCTCCCAGGTCTGCTTATAGAGGCTAACAGAGTCACCTGAAGAACAAGCTCTTAACAGAGACAACTATAACAGCTAGCTTCAGAGATTACCAGATGGCGAAAGGCAAACGTAAGAATCCTACTAACAGAAATCAAGACCACTCACCATCATCAGAACGCAGCACTCCCACCCCACCTAGTCCTGGGCACCCCAACACAACCGAAAATCTAGACACAGATTTAAAAACATTTCTCATGATGATGATAGAGGACATCAAGAAGGACTTTCATAAGTCACTTAAAGAATTACAGGAGAGCACTGCTAAAGAGTTACAGGCCCTTAAAGAAAAGCAGGAAAACACAGCCAAACAGGTAGAAGTCTTTAAAGAAAAACAGGAAAACACACCCAAACAGGTAATGGAAATGAACAATACCATACTAGAAATAAAAAGGGAAGTAGACACAGTAAAGAAAAACCAAAGCAAGGCAACGCTGGAGATAGAAACCCTAGGAAAGAGATCTGGAACCATAGATGGGAGCATCAGCAACAGAATACAAGAAATGGAAGAGAGAATCTCAGGTGCAGAAGATTCCATAGAGAACATCGACACAAAAGTCAAAGAAAATACAAAATGCAAAAGGATCCTAACTCAAAACATCCAGGAAATCCAGGACACAATGACAAGAGCAAACCTATGGATAAGAGGAATTGATGAGAATGAAGATTTTCAACTTAAAGGGCCAGCTAATATCTTCAACAAAATAACAGAAGAAAACTTCCCAGACATAAAGAAAGAGATGCCCATGATCATACAAGAAGCCTACAGAACTCCAAATAGACTGGACCAGAAAAGAAATTCCTCCCAACACATAATAATCAGAACAACAAATGCAGTAAATAAAGATAGAACATTAAAAGCAGTAAGGGAGAAAGGTCAAGTAACATATAAAGGAAGGCCTATCAGAATTACACCAGATTTTTCACCAGAGACTATGACAGCAAGAAGAGCTTGGAGAGATGTTATCCAGACACTAAGAGAACACAAATGCCAGCTCAGGTTAATATACCCGGCCAAACTCTCAATTACCATAGATGGAGAAACCAAAGTATTCCACGACAAAACCAAATTCACACAATATCTTTCCACGAATCCAGCCCTTCAAAGGATAATAACAGAAAAGAAGCAATACAAGGACGGAAATCACGCCTTAGAACAAGCAAGAAAGTAATCCCTCAACAAACCAAAAAGAAGACAGCCACAAGAACAGAATGCCAAATGGATGGACCTGGAGGGCATCATCCTGAGCGAGGTAACACATTCACAAAGGAACTCACACAATATGTACTCACTGATAAGTGGATATTAGCCCAAAACCTAGGATACCCAAGATATAAGATACAATTTCCTAAACACATGAAACTCAAGAAAAATGAAGACTGAAGTGTGGACACTATGCCCCTCCTTAGAAGTGGGAACAAAACACCCTCGGAAGGAGTTACAGAGACAAAGTTTGGAGCTGAGATGAAAGGATGGACCATGTAGAGACTGCCATATCCAGGGATCCACCCCATAATCAGCATCCAAACGCTGACACCATTGCATACACTAGCAAGATTTTATCGAAAGGACCCAGATGTAGCTGTCTCTTGTGAGACTATGCCGGGGCCTAGCAAACACAGAAGTGGATGCCCAGAGTCAGCTAATGGATGGATCACAGGGCTCCCAGTGGAGGAGCTAGAGAAAGTACCCAAGGAGCTAAAGGGATCTGCAACCCTATAGGTGGATCAACATTATGAACTAACCAGTACCCCGGAGCTCTTGACTCTAGCTGCATGTGTATCAAAAGATGGCCTAGTCGGCCATCACTGGAAAGAGAGGCCCATTGGACACACAAACTTTATATGCCCTAGAATAGGGGAACGCCAGGGCCAAAAAGGGGGAGTGGGCAGGTAGGGGAGTGGGGTTGGGTGGGTATGGGGGACTTTTGGTATAGCATTGGAAATGTAAATGAGCTAAATACCTAATAAAAAATGAAAAAAAAAACTTCAAATCTCTGAAGAAAGAAATTAAAGAAGATCTCAGAAGATGGAAAGATCTCCCATGCTCATGGATTGGCAGGATAAACATTGTAAAAATGGCTATCTTGCCAAAAGCAATCTACAGATTCAATGCAATCCCCATCAAAATTCCAACTCAATTCTTCAACGAATTAGAAGGAGCAATTTGCAAATTCATCTGGAATAACAAAGAACCTAGGATTGCAAAAAGTCTTCTCAAGGATAAAAGAACCTCTGGTGGAATCACCATGCCTGACCTAAAGCTTTACTACAGAGCAATTGTGATAAAAACTGCATGGTACTGGTATAGAGACAGACAAGTAGACCAATGGAATAGAATTGAAGACCCAGAAATGAACCCACACACCTATGGTCACTTGATCTTCGACAAGGGAACTAAAACCATCCAGTGGAAGAAAGACAGCATTTTCAACAATTGTTGCTGGCACAACTGGTTGTTATCATGTAGAAGAATTCGAATCGATCCATACTTATCTCCTTGTACTAAGGTCAAATCTAAGTGGATCAAGGAACTTTACATAAAACCAGAGACACTGAAACTTATAGAGGAGAAAGTGGGGAAAAGCCTTGAAGATATGGGCACAGGGGAAAAATTCCTGAACAGAACAACAATGGCTTGTGCTGTAAGATCGAGAATTGACAAATGGGACCTAATGAAACTCCAAAGTTTCTGCAACGCAAAAGACACCGTCAATAAGACAAAAGGACCACCAACAGATTGGGAAAGGATCTTTACCTATCCTAAATCAGATAGGGGACTAATATCCAACATATATAAAGAACTCAAGAAGGTGGACTTCAGAAAATCAAATAACCCCATTAAAAAAATGGGGCTCAGAACTGAACAAAGAATTCTCACCTGAGGAATACCGAATGGCAGAGAAGCACCTGAAAAAATGTTCAACATCCTTAATCATCAGGGAAATGCAAATCAAAACAACCCTGAGATTCCACCTCACACCAGTCAGAATGGCTAAGATCAAAAATTCAGGTGACAGCAGATGCTGGCGTGGATGTGGAGAAAGAGGAACACTCCTCCATTGTTGGTGGGATTGCAGGCTTGCACAACCACTCTGGAAATCAGTCTGGCCGTTCCTCAGGAAATTGGACATAGTACTACCGGAGGATCCAGCAATACCTCTCCTGGGCATATATCCAGAAGATGCCCCAACTGGTAAGAAGGACACATGCTCCACTATGTTCATAGCAGCCTTATTTATAATAGCCAGAAGCTGGAAAGAACCCAGATGCCCCTCAACAGAGGAATGGATATAGAAAATGTGGTACATCTACACAATGGAGTACTACTCAGCTATTAAAAAGAATGAATTTATGAAATTCCTAGCCAAATGGATGGACCTGGTGGCCATCATCCTGAGTGAGGTAACACATTCACAAAGGAACTCACACAATATGTACTCACTGATAAGTGGATATTAGCCCCAAACCTAGGATTCCCAAGATATAAGATACAATTTGCTAAACACATGAAACTCAAGAAGAGTGAAGACTGAAGTGTGGACACTATGCCCCTTGTTAGAATTGGGAACAAAACACCCATGGAAGGAGTTACAGAGACAAAGTTTGGAGCTGAGATGAAAGGATGGACCATGTAGAGACTGCCATATCCATGGATCCACCCCATAATCAGCATCCAAACGCTGACACCATTGCATACACTAGCAAGATTTTATCGAAAGGACCCGGATGTAGCTGTCTCTTGTGAGACTATGCCGGGGCCTAGCAAACACAGAAGTGGATGCTCACAGTCAGCTAATGGATGGATCACAGGGCTCCCAATGGAGGAGATAGAGAAAGAACCCAAGGAGCTAAAGGGATCTGCAACCCTATTGGTGGAACAACATTATGTACTAACCAGTACCCCGGAGCTCTTGATTCTAGCTGCATATTTATTAAAGATGTCCTACTTGGCCATCACTGGAAAGAGAGGCCCACTGGACAGGCAAACTTTATATGCCCCAGTACAGGGGAACGCCAGGGCCTAAAAAGGGGGAGTGGGTGGGTAGGGGAGTGGGGGTGGGTGGGTATGGGGGACTTTTGGTATAGCATTGGAAATGTAAATGAGCTAAATACCTAATAAAAATGGAAAAAAAAAACCAGAGACACTGACACTTACAGAGGAGAAAGTGGGGAAAAGCCTTGAACAGATGGGCATAGGGGAAAAATTCTGAATAGAACAGCAATTGCTTGTGCTGTAAGATCGTTAATCCACAAATGAGACCTCATAAAATTGCAAAGCTTCTTTGAGGCAAAAGACACTGTTAATAAGACAAAAAGGCCACCAATAGAGTGGTAAAGGAACTTTACCTATCTTAACTCAGATAGGGGACTAACTCTTGCACGCGCTCAACTGTCCAGGAAGAACGACGCTGCAACAGGATCCTTCTGCACATGTTTATTGGGAGAGCATTGATTGCATAGGCGAAAGAAGAACCCCAAACAAGGAAAATGATGCTGCTTATATACCCCTCCATGTGACATGTCAGCTCCTGATTAGCTGCTCACTCATCACCCCACTACTATGCCCCAGGATGGGCAGTGACTTGGCACGAATTTACTCTTGCACCTGTGCACATTACTTGTTTACCAGTTAGGCACAGCAGAGGCTCGTGATGGCAATTGCTCACGGCTCTCCACAATTAATATCCAATATATATAAAGAACTAAAGAAGGTAGACTCCAGAAAATCAAATAATCCCATTAAAAAATATGGCTCAGAGCTAAACAAAAATTCTTACCTGAGGAATACCAAATGGCTGAGAAGCACCTGAAAAAATGTTCAGTATCCTTAATCATCAGGGAAATGCAAATCAAAACAATCCTGAGATTCCATCTCACACCAGTCAGAATGCATAAGATAAAAAAATTCAGGTGACAGCAGAGGTTGGCAAAGATGTGGAGAAAGAGGAACACTCTTCCTTTGTTGGTGGGATTGCAAGCATGTACAACCACTCTGGAAATCAGCCTGGTGCTTCCTCAGAAAATTGGAAATAGTACTACCGAAAGATCCTGCTATATCTCTCCTGGGCATATATCCAGAAGATGTTCCAACTGCCAAGAAAGACACATGCTCCACTATGTTCATAGCAGCCTTATTTATAATAGCCAGAAGCTGGAAAGAACCCAGATGCCCCTGTACAGAGGAATGGATACAGAAAATATGATACATTTACACAATGGAGTACTACTCAGCTATTAAAAAGAATGAATTTATGAAATTTCTAGGCAAATGGATGGGCCTGGAGGGCATTATCCTGAGTGAGGTAACCCAATCACAAAAGAAGTCACATGATATGTACTCAGTGATAAGCGGATATTAGCCCAGAAACTTAGAATACCCAGGATACAATTTGTGAAACACATGAAACACATGAAACACATGAAACTCAAGAGGAACGAAGACCAAAGTGTGGACACTTTACCCATTCTTAGAATTGGGAACAAAGCACCCATAGAAGGAGTTACAGAGACAAAGTTTGGAGCTGAGACAAAAGAATGGACCATCTAGAGACTGCCACATACTGCAATCCATCCCATAATCAGCCTCCAAATGCTGACACCATTGCATACACAAGCAAGATTTTTCTGAACGACCCTGATATAGCTGTCTCTTGTGAGACTATTCCGGAGCCTATCAAACACAAAAGTGGATGCTCACAGTCAGCTATTGGATGGGTCACAGGGCCCCCAATGTAGGAGCTAGAGAAAGTACCCAAGGAGCTAAAGGGATCTGCAACCCTATAGATCGAACAACATTATGTACTAACCAGTACCCCCTGGAGCTCATGTCTCTAGCAGCATATGTATCAGATGATGGCCTAGTTTGCCATCAGTGGCAAGAGAGGCCTATTGGTTGTACAAACTTTATATGCCTCAGTACAGGGGAATGCCAGGGCCAAGACGTGGGAGTGGGTGGGTAGGGGAGTGGGGGGAGGGTATGGGGTACTTTTCTGATAGCATTGGAAATGTAAATGAGGAAATACCTACTATAAATAAATAAATAAATAAATAAATAAATAAATAAGGCTGTTATGACTATAGTTGAACATACATCCTTGTTATATGTTGGAGCATCTTTTGGCTATATGCCCAGGAGTGGTACAGGTAGGTCCTCAGGTAGTACTGTGTCTAATTTTATGAGGCGCTGACAGACTGATTTCCAGAGTGCTTGTACCAGCTTGCAATCCCACCAACAATTGATCAGTGTTCCTCTTTCTTCACATCCTCACCAGTATCTGTTGTCATCTCAGTTTTTGATCCTAGCCGTTCTGACTGGTGTGAGGTGGAATCTCAGGGTCATTTTAATTTGCATTTCCCTTATGACTGTGGATGTTGAACATCTTGGAAATGCACAGACCATATGAAGCTCAAGAAGAAGGAAGATGCTTGGTGTCGATGCTTTAGTCCCTTTTTTATTTATTTATTTATTTTTGCCTTTTAAAAATATTATTTATTCTATGTATTTGAATACACTGTCACTCTCTTCAGACACACCAGAAGCAGGCATCAGATCCCATTACAGATGGTGGCATGTTGGTACAAAATACTTACAGGATAACAGGAGAAAACATGGGGACAAGGGGTGAAGAAGAGACTGAAGGAAAGGCCACCCAGAGACTGTTTCACCTAGGGCACTATTCCACATACAGACACTAAATCCAGACAGAATTGCTCATGCCAAAATGTGCTTGCTGACAGGAGATTAATATAGCTGTCTCCTGAGAGGATCTGTTAGACCTTGACAAATCCAAATGTGGATGCTTGCAGCCAACCATTGGACAGGGAACGGGGACCCCAATGGAGGAGTTAGGGAAAGGACTGAAGGAGCTGAAGGGGTTTGTAACTCCGTAGGTAAAACAACAATATCAACCAACCAGACACCCATGTCCCAGAGCTCCCAGGGCTTATACTAACAACCAAAGAGTACACATGGATGAACCTATGACTCCAGATGCCTATGTAGCAGAGAATTGCTTTACCTGGTATCAATAGGTAGAGTGGACATTGGTTCTGTGAAGGCTCAATGCCTCAGTGTAGGGGAATGCCAGGGCAGTTAGGTGGGAATGGGGGGTAGGTGGAGCAGCACCTTGATAGAAGCAGGGGAATGGGGGACAAGAGAGGAGATGTGTGGAGGGGAAACCGAGAAAGGGGAAAACATTTCAAATACAAATAAATAAAATATATAATAAAAAGAATAACGGTTATGGTAAAGAAGAATTGAGTACATATATTTGTCTTTCTGGATATGAGTCATCTCAATCAAGATGACCTTTTCTAGTTCCATCCATTTACCTGCAAATTTCATGATGTCATTGTTTTTAAAGGCCAAGTATTTCTACATTGTGTTAATGTACCACATTTTCTTTATCCATTCCTCTGTTGAGAGACATCTCAATTAGACATCAAGGGTAGATGGAAGGGGGAGACTGGATGGGAGAGGATGTGGGAAAGGGAACAGGAGGGATGAGGTCAGGGGATGATGGAGGGAGAGATTACTGGGAGAAACAACTGGATTTAGGGGTAAATCTGGGATGATTTTGAAACTAAGAACATTGGAACACCCAGGAATATATGAGGAAGACCCTAGGTAAGACTCAGCAATGAGAGATAACCTGAACCTGCTATCATCCTCAGTGGGAGAGGATGTGCCTAATCCTTGAGAGACTTGAGGCCTCAAAAAAAAATGGGGTGAAGAACTGTGGGAACAGAGAATGGGAGGAGGGGGGACTGTCTGGATGGTAACAAATATATATGAGTTAAAAAATAAAAAAAGAAATTGGGATGTTACATAAACACAAATATAATAAGGATCAAAAGTCATATTTTAAAAGATACCTTGACACACTTTAAAATAACTATAATACCATCAAATTATTTAATAAACCAAAATTGAGAACAAGAGATTCAGAGAGTCAGCATACTATAGGTTGATCACATTTTCTCTTATATTGTGCAATGTAGTTGGTCAAACTTTTCAAGGTTTTGTATCTGCCTTAACCTTCTCCCTATAAAGTATGGCATATCTTTATAGTTTAGAGGCAAGTTCATTATTTTTTTCTCGAAATTATTATCAGTGTATTAACATATTATTTGCATTGTATCACTAAAAGTCAGTCACATTTAGACCCATTTTGGGGGATAGTGCGAATACAAGAGTATGATACTCACAAAGCTTCTCTCTCTCTCTCTCTCTCTCTCTCTCTCTCTCTCTCTCACACACACACACACACACACACACACACACACACACACACACGTCCCCCCCAACAATGTCACATACACAAAGTCACATTTCCTCACCCCTATCCACAATGTGAGACTTGGTGGCCACAGAGGTGATTCTAGAATCAAGACCCTAATATGCCTTTTCTAGGATGTCTGATCTCACTATGTATATACACACATCTGTAGATGCATTGTTATTGTTGATAAGAGAGAAAGTATTCCTGGAGAAGCTGACTATAAGCCTATATTTCCAGTTCTGAATGAGAAAAAGGGATCAGTTTTGAAGCTAAGGCATGTTAAACCTCCAGTTTATTTAACCAGCATTTGTTATCGACAAAATTGATTTCAATATTTTATTCATTGTTATTCTTCCTTTATTTTTAATTATTTATTTTTGAGATTATAATATAATTACATTTTTCCCTTTTTTCTTTCCTCCATCCAAGTCCTCCTATATGCCTTTCCTAGCTCTTTCAAATTCATAATCTCTTTTTTATTATTACATGCACACAGACATGCATGCATGCATGCAAACATACATACATATATATGTATATATATGTATGTACACATGTCTGTGTGTTCCTAGGTGCATCAACACAACCTTCTCAGTCTGTATAATGTTACTTGTGTGTATGTTTTCAGGACGAACCATTCAGTGTTGGGTAACACATTCTCAGTCTTCTTTAGTTGCCTGTAGTTCTTGCTGGGTTGAAGCCTCTTGATATTTCTATTACTTACACTATATTACATGCCTACTGGCTCCATCTTGGTTCAAATCATGTTTAGAGAGTCATGTTGGTGAAACTTTATGGGTATATGAGGAGATTCAATGTCCACTTGATACTGTGAACAGAGATTCCCTCCCTTTTTCACTATATTGTAATGACCCCTAAGCCTCAGGTGCAGGTGTATTGCAGATGTATCTACCAGTTATGACTGGACCTCATAAGTCCTCAATTAAATGGCAATATTTACCTTTGATATCAGGATCCTGATGAATCCTTAAGAAAACCATAGGGCCTTCTCTCTTTTTTAATTTTTTGGAAGAATTTTCAAGTTTGTGTATTGATTTTCATGTAAATTTTAGGGGAAAATCTTCCAGAACTATTTGTTTTTTTTTCTTTGCTGAGAGTATCATGAGTATAAGTTCAGCATCCTCCTTCCGTTTGTTGTTAGGGTGGATCTCCAGTATGGGATTCTGCTAGGTAAACACCTCAAAGAGCTACATTCTCAGCCCTCTCATGCCACTTCTCACTTCCTTTGTGGCTTCTTTGTTTTATAGTTGGGTTTCCAAGATAATCTTATACTGATCCTATGTCTTAATGTGTATTTAGTTTCTACATATTTATGAAATTTATTTCAGTTTTCATTATTTAATATCAAATTTCATTGCACTGTCATCTTAAATTTTATGTATTGTTTTAAACTTCTTAAATTTGCTAAGGTATGTGTTTTACTCTAACATGTAGTCTTCTCTAAAGGATTTCCATGCAACACAAATGTGAGGGCAAATGACATTAATAGGTGTGCTAAATATTAAGAATGTTGATGCCACTTGGGTTTGCAATAACATAGATGCTACAATTTCTTTAATCCTATTTAGTTTTGATTGAGGTATTTTAGTATACATACTACTGATAAATAAGTGTTTCTTCCAAGGAAGGAGGGCCTGTAGCTTCTTAGATGATTGTTTGACTGATAATAGTTTTTAAAAAAATAATAATTAGTTTTTTCATTGCACCATTGCAGCTTTAGTAATAATAGCCAGAAACTGGAAAAGACCTAGATGTCCCTTAACTGAAGAATGGCAAAAAAGGAATACATTACACAGTGGAACATTATTCAGCAGTTAAAAACAATGGATATTACCCCAGAAACTTAGAATACCCAAGATATAAGATACAGTTTGCTAAACACATGAAACTCAAGAAGAACGAAGACCAAAGTGTGGACACTTTACCCCTTCTTAGAATTGGGAATAAAACACCCATGGAAGGAGTTACAGAGACACAGTTTGCTGAGATGAAAGGATGGACCATTTAGAGACTGCCATATTGGGGGATCTATCCCATAATCAGCCTCCAAACGCTGACACCATTGCATACACTAGCAAGATTTTGCTCAAAGGACCCTGATATAGCTCTCTCTTATGAGATTATGCGGGGGCCTAGCAAACACAGAAGTGGATGCTCACAGTCAGCTATTGGATGGAACACAGAGCCCCCAGTGGAGGAGCTAGAGAAACTAACCAAGGAGCTAAAGGGGTCGGCAACCCTATAGGTGGAACAACAATATGAACTAACCAGTACCCCAGAGATCCTGTCTCTAGCTGCATATGAATCAGAACATGGTCTAGTCGGCCATCAGTGGAAAGAGAGGCCCATTGGTAGTGCAGACTTTATATGCCTCAGTACAGGGGAATGCCAGGACCAAGAAGTGGGAGTGGGTGGGTGGGGGAGTGGGTGGGGGAGGGTATGGGGGACTTTTGGGATAGCATTGGAAATGTAAATGAAATAAATACCTAATAAAAAAACAAAACAAAACAAAACAAGACAAAAAACAAACAAAAAAACAATGGCATCAAAAGATTTGCAGCCAATGAATGGAGCTAGAAAAAAAAATCATCCTGTGTGAGGTAATCCTGTCCCAGAAAGACAAATAGAGTAAGTTCTCACTTATAAGTAAGTATTAGCTCTCAAGTAAATGATAATCAGGCTACAATCCACAGACTCAGGTTTGGTAAAAAGGACATTCTAGTGGGGAAACCTGGAGCTCCCTGGGAAGGGGAAATATAATTGATTTTGCAGATTGAGTGTGTGTGTGCGTGTGGTGGGGGATTGAATGGGACTGATAAAACTTCTAATAGTCTCTTTTGATATTAACAGTTGCTGGCTTTGAAGAGTACATATGACATCTTTGGAGATGTAGTATTACTATCATCTCAGGACATCTTTTCTTCCTAGTTGGTATGTTGCTTAGATTTCATGACTGGCAGGATGGCAGACAATAGCTCTAATATATATGTTTTCTGCTACACATTTAAATCACAGGAAGTACATAATGATCATTTCCCAAAAGTACTAGTCAATATTCCTGGTTTTCTCCATATTTGGCTCATGTATCTAACTGCAAACCAACTGGGTGCAGTGTAACGGAATGCTCCAGTTGTCTCTGCCTGATTTACATGACTTTTATGAATATCAGTTTTCTTCAGATCCTATAGAGAGACAAAGAAGAAAGTTTATTGCTGTCAATGAAAATTTTCTTGTAACTAAAGCATGGGTATTCATGTATGATATTTAAAAAATGAAAATAAAACCAGATGTGAGAAAAGAGAAACCCTTATCTACCGTTAGTATGAATGCAAACTAGAGCAAAATGGAAATTAGTGTGGAGATTTCTCAAATCATAAAATGGGAACTAATATAAGACCCAGCTACACCACTCCTAGGCATATATCTAAAGCATTTCAAGTCCTATTCTGGAGATACTTGGTCACCCATGCTTGTTAATTCTCTGTTCACAGTAGCAAGTGGATGAAATTTAGAAAGAAAACTTAACTTTCACAATCACTAAAGGGTTAATGTGTGTTAGAATATTTAATAATGCAAACATTACTTAAAATGATATTGTTGCATTTTCTTCTACAATTCATGAATCCATTTGTATCTGGACTACCTGACTTAGGAAAGATTCTTTCTTTCAGTACAGCAAAAGAAAGATTTTCTGATATTCATTATTTTTCTTTTCTAGGTCAAGTGCTATCTTATCTAATCATCTACCATATTCTAAGTTTATAAGAATTATACTCTATTTTAATCTATCTTCCTCAGAAATTTACTATTGAGAAATTTACAATTTACTATTGATATTCAGAACAGATTTTTGCTCTTTTATAAGCTGTGATAACAGATCAATTTTGTTATTAAAACTTTGAGCTTATATTTCAATTTACATCTGTATTCAAGCAATACCAACTTATATATAGTGTTCAAGCCTGAAGATGTTAATTTAAATTTTGTTTTTGTACCAGCGTTCATATTGACTTTTTCTTCTTTTAAGTGCATGCTCTACTGCCTGTTGTATTCAATATCCTTAGTTTTTTCCTCCCTCATTTACATTTTCCTATAACAAGTGTCTTGACTTTCCTTGTTCTTTATTTTATTGCAATAGTGGAAATCAGGAGAGTGGATAGCACTGAGTTTAGGTGCTCAAACTCCCTAGGAAGCTTCTTGGTGAAGGGTTCCTCTTGTGGAAATAGTTAATTATAAATATAAGTTATGCTTCTAAACCTGGTCTGTTTTTTATTTATGGAGTTCCTTAAACTAATCATGAAAGCTTCAAATTAATGTATTTCATATTAAAAATGTTCACATCTTTCTTGCCTATGAATATAATCATTTACATGTGAGACATTTGAAAGACACGTGTATCTCAGATAGAAATTTATAATCTTTTTTTAAAGATTTATTTATTATTATATCTAAGTACACTGTAGCTATCTTCAGACACAATGGAAGAGTGCATCAGATATCATTACAAATGGTTGTGAGCCACCATGTGGTTGCTGGGATTTGAACTCAGGACATTTGGAAGAGCAGCTGGCACTCTTAACCGCTGAGCCATCTCTCCAGCCCCAGAAGTTTATAATCTTGATACTGTCATTTTAAAATTGCTCTATAGTTGGTCATTTGATTATAAGTGAAATCTCTGATTTTTTAATACATGACTTCTTCCTTCCAAATATATTTATTTTCATTCTTTATCAGGCAAAGGAAACATTACTTAAGACTATTGAAAAATGTAAGATTGGTCAAGATAAGTCAAGGCTACTGCTGTTTAAAAAGACAAGCTTAAGTTTTTCTGAGGACAAAATGTGCTATTTGGGAAGCAACAACACAGAGATGTGAGTCAAAGACCATTTGTGTTTTCTAGCTGGTTCTAGCCAAAGGAAAATTTCAGCTCATATAGGTTTAGGAAAGACATTTTTAGAATTTGGAAAAAAAATACCACTGAAGTTAAAAGTCATAACCTTCACAGAAAGGGGAAGACACATGAAGTGTGTTGTATCTTTTGAGGCAAGATCCAAATACATGATTTTCAGGCCCTTGGGAATGATATGCTTTGCTATAAAAATTTCAAGAAAACTTATAAAAATTTTGTGTCTCTAAGGGGCAGAAAAAGAATTTAAAATTCCAAGATTTCTAAAGCAAACACTCTAAGAAACAGATCATATTTCAGAGTCAGAAGTTGGTTTAAAGCTGAATAAAGCTGAAGGTACCATTAAAACCACTTACAAGTGTTATTGACCCAATGTGCAAATGTATACAACATCTTTACTTTCCTTCTATGTTTTAAGATATCTTTTGAAATGTTCAACATCCTCAATCATCAGGGAAATGCAAATCAAAACAACCCTGAGATTCCACCTCACACCAGTCAGAATGGCTAAGATCAAAAATTCAGGTGACAGCAGATGCTGGCGAGGATGTGGAGAAAGAGGAACACTCCTCCATTGTTGGTGGGAGTGCAGGCTTGTACAACCACTCTGGAAATCAGTCTGGCGGTTCCTCAGAAAACTGGACATAGTACTACCGGAGGATCCAGCAATACCTCTCCTGGGCATATATCCAGAAGATGCCCCAACAGGTAAGAAGGACACATGCTCCACTATGTTCATAGCAGCCTTATTTATAATAGCCAGAAGCTGGAAAGAACCTAGATGCCCCTCAACAGAGGAATGGATACAGAAAATGTGGTACATCTACACAATGGAGTACTACTCAGCTATTAAAAAGAATTAATTTATGAAATTCCTAGCCAAATGGATGGACCTGGAGGGCATCATCCTGAGTGAGGTAACACATTCACAAAGAAACTCACACAATATGTATTCACTGATAAGTGGATATTAGCCCCAAACCTAGGATACCCAAGATATAAGATATAATTTGCTAAACACATGAAACTCAAGGAGAATGAAGACTGAAGTGTGGACACTATGCCCCTCCTTAGATTTGGGAACAAAACACCCATGGAAGGAGTTACAGAGACGGAGTTTGGAGCTGAGATGAAAGGATGGACCATGTAGAGACTGCCATAGCCAGGGATCCACCCCATAATCAGCATCCAAACGCTGACACCATTGCATACACTAGCAAGATTTTATTGAAAGGACCCAGATGTAGCTGTCACTTGTGAGACTATGCCGGGGCCTAGCAAACCCAGAAGTGGATGCTCACAGTCAGCTAATGGATGGATCATAGGGCTCCCAATGGAGGAGCTAGAGAAAGTAGCCAAGGAGCTAAAGGGATCTGCAACCCTATAGGTAGAACAACATTATGAGCTAACCAGTACCCCGGAGCTCTTGACTCTAGCTGCATATATATCAAAAGATGGCCTAGTCGGCCATCACTGGAAAGAGAGGCCCATTGGACTTGCAAACTTTATATGCCCCAGTACAGGGGAATACCAGGGCCAAAAAGGGGGAGTGGGTGGGCAGGGGAGTGGGGGTGGGTGGATATGGGGGACTTTTGGTATAGCATTGGAAATGTAAATGAGTTAAATACCTAATAAAAAATGGAAAAAAAAAAGATATCTTTTGTATTTGCATGATGTTTTAACTAGACTTTTAATTCAAAGCATTATGTATACTTAACTATTATTTATTACAAGAAAGATATCTCATTTAAACAATGTTTACTGTTAAAAGTATATGATACATTCAGCATGGGAGAAACCCATCCTATCACCCTGTAGGTGCATGTTCTTTTTCCTATGAACATATTTTAGGCTTATCTATGCCTCTCGAATTCACGCATTTTCATAGTTACTGTATTTCATTCCCTTTTCAATACAACTTCAAGATAATTCTATCTTAAGTGGGCCCTTGGGCACTTCTCCTAACAATGTGACTTCACTTGAGAATCAGTTTTCTATTTAAATGTAAAATTTGCTAATATTGCCTTGGAGTCTGTGGATGTCTTGATGTTAAATTAGGTAAATTATTAATTTAAGAATCCTTCAAAAGTACTAACACTGTAGGATGTCTTTTAGTTTAATATTTATTCAAATGAAAGATGATGAGTATATTCCTTAGTTCCAATAGTATGGCAGTTACAAGTATATAGGTTCATGCTTGGCTTGTTGACATGTTAGTGTTAGTAGTTATCAATAATTAATGTTCATTTTAAATTCTTTAGAGAATTCAAAGCAGTATACAATTGAAGGCAGTAGAGACAATAGAACATGGGATAACAGTTAATCCAAAAATTGATTAGATCCTACATTTAGATCCTCTACTAGTACTATGCTTAAGGATTACTGATGCTATCATTAATCAAATTATTCAACTGTTTCTTAGCAGAATGTAAGCAACTTGAAGGTTTTATGACTCTTATCTACTTATTCCAAGATAAATGCAAATTCTCTGGGTGTTAGTAATTGAACATACATGGATTAAATAATAATTTCAAATGTATAGCAAATACTTGGAAAGCATCACATACACACAAGCACACATATATTCCATATTTTAGACAATAGACCATAAATAACTAAACCTTCTTTTCTTAATTACCTTCTACAGTGACCACAACGTTTGATGAACAAATGAATATAATGTTAATATGCACACACATATGCATACACATATACTTGTTAGTAAGGTGTCTATCAGGTAATGTTGAGTTGGATTAATTTCATGTGTTTAACATGCATAAAGTAGCGAAATTTCATTTTAATAACAAATTACAAATTAAACCTGCTTTTTCAAATGCCTTCAGGCTGGAATGAAAGTTCTTTAGCAGAATATTTAATATAGCCTATATGAGGGTGATTAAATGAAGAATTTATGATATCTGGACTTATGGAATTGCATAAATATGAACTCAGTGACCAGAACAAGAGACATAGTTTTTCTTTTTCCTCTACTGTTGAATTCTGAGGCTGCCATACTTCAGGTTTAAATAGCGTCTGCATTCAGAAAGTTATTGAATTTAATCATTTTTTTTTTACTGTGATTAATCTTGAAAGCCTATCGTGTGTGTGTGTGTGTGTATGTGTGTGTATCTGTGTGTCTTTATGTGTGTCTGTGTCTTTGTGATAGCTATATTTAAATAGACAGAGAGAGGTAGATAGATAGATAGATAGATAGATAGATAGATAGATAGATAGATAGATAGATAGATAGGTAGGTAGGTAGATAGATGATGGTAGAATATGCGCTCGTATTTATGAATAAGAAAAATCAGAAAGATGTCTGAGATTTTGAAGGCTAGTTAAAGAGAAGTTCTGCCTTTGCTATTGGAAGGGTATTTTTATATTTTTCTCTCCGTTTCTGAGAAGACTTACATGGTTGACAATTTTGGAAGTGCTATTCCTTTTCTATGTCCTATGCACCAAAGATAATAGTTCTAGAAAACAATCATAGTCTTTATCATTAGAATATCTTTAATCTAACTCTATACTTTCAAAGGAAACATTATTAAGTAAATATTAAAAAAAAAAACCCAGTGCAGTAGAAACTCTAAAATATATGAGGGCAATTCTAATGAATTCTCCAAATAATGGGGCAGAAGGAGTCCCAACAGGACATCTCTTGTCACCAAGAAAAAACTCCCAGTACTGTAATTGGGTAACATTCAATTGAGTTGTTGGCCAAAGGGGACCATGGAAATTCCAAAACAGCCGTGGCTGTTGCCAAGACAACAGGATGCTCTCCACAATCTGACAGGAAAGCAAATTTGCTGAAGAAAACATCCACATAACCACTTAAATGTGGAGAGATCAAGCTGGTGCTTACATAGAACGTTCACCCCTACATTCTAGTGGTTTTGGTTTGAAAGTACTATTATGGGCTATCAAATGAGAAATGTAAACAACAATCAAGCCACAAATTCTTTGTTCAAAAATTCTGTTCTGTCTACAAAATATGCTACAGCATTGGTGAGAGAAAGCTTGTGGGAGTAGCCAATCAATGTCTGACATGACTTAAGGTCCTTTGAATGTGATGAAACACATACTGGATATAGCCTAGGTGACAAAGAACCAGAAGCTAGATAGCCCAGACATCTAGGTTCTTAAAAAACATTAGTGATAAAATGATGCTTGACGATATTCTGCTATACTCATAGATCAGTGCCTTATTCAGCCATCACCAGAGAATGTTCCTCCTGAAGCAGATGGGAACAAACACAGAGACCTCAGGCTCACAAGCAGACAATAAGGAGAGAGGGAGAGAGAAAGCGACAGAGAGAGAGAGAGGAAGAGAGAGAGAGAGAGGAAGAGAGAGAGAGAGAAAGAGAGAGAGAGAGAGAGAGAGAGAGAGAGGGAGAGAGAGAGAGAGATTAGAACACACTGTTCTAAATGAGTTGTCTCCACCAAATCCTTTCCTTTAGAGCTCAGGGAAGCCCATGGAAGAGGAGAGAGAAATAATGTAAAAGCCAGAGGAAAGATGGACAACAGGAGAACAAGTCTCTAAATCAGTCAGCAAAGCTCAAACAAATTCACAGAGACTAAAGCAGGAAGCACAGGGCCTACATGGGTCTGCACCAGGTCCTCTATTAATATGTTATAGCTTTCAGTTTAGTATTTTTATGGGACTTTGAAGTGTGTGAATGATTGGGTCTCTGGCTCTTGTGCTTTCTCTAAGGGCTCCTTTATTTTTCTGTTGGTTTGCCTTGTCCAACTTCAATAAGATGTTTTTTGTTTTACCTCATATTTTATTTTCTTATGTTGTTTTCTATAAGAAGCTTGTTTTTTTCTTACAAGAGACAGAAAAGGAATGGATCTAGATGGAAGGAAAGGTGTGGAGGAGCTGGAAGGAAGAGATTTGCTCTGTTATTAGAATATTTTGTATGAGAAAATAATATATTATCAGACAAATATATGAAATGCATATACATATATGCATACATATATAATATATATTATATATGTGTGTGTATGTTTCCTGTATATATATATATATATATACATACATACAGAAAAACTTTCTAACTTTCAAATTTTCACTGTATCAAGTCAATAAATAGCTGTATATCACACTTCCTGATCTGATTTTATGTATCAATCCATGCTTATAGCTAGGGCACTATGTTTCAAAAAAATAGGAATATAACTTCAGTAGGTATTAATAGTAAAATGACAAGTTGGATGTGGATGGTTGAGCATAGCTCAGAATTTTCTTCAGAGCTTGCATTCATAATAACCTCACTGGTACTTAATGGAAAACATTATGATTGACTCTGCTTTAAGAAATAAAATTCAAATAAGTAGTTTAAGAGTTTTATAAGGCATATGAAAATATCAATACAATTTTATTTTTGTAATATTACTATTACAGTGGGTTTTTTTTGTCTCTTCCAAAAGAGAATGTTGCTTTATTTTAAGAAATGGAATACTATGCCAAATTTTCATGCAATAAATTGTTTGTGTGTGTGTGTGTGTGTGTGTGTGTGTGTGTGTGTGTGTGTGTGTGTTAGAGAGAGACAGACAGACAGACAGACAGACACAAATACAGACACAGACACAGAGAAAAACAATCTGAGGAGAAACTTCAAAAAGATTAGTAGGTCTCAGCTTACCGAATTAATTTAAAGCATATTTTTTTTCTGTTCTGCTTTATCATGCACCTAGATTCAATCCATGTTTATTATGTTTACTACCGAATATCAATAATTCTGAGTGCTAAGAGCATAATGTTTGATCAGCAAACACTAAATTTTAGGATGATCTTGAATAATTCTTTATTTCTGTACCTGTAAAAATACTTTGTTAGTTTAAATGTCCGAAAAAAGTATGGTCAGCAGATAAAATCCAGGATAGCCAGAAAAATATATGTCTTATATATATAAAAAAAAAAACCTAATAGTGTTCATATTTTTCTAATATCACAAGTTACCAGTATCACATGATTTTTGAACATATCTTACCTAATTATTTTCTGTAGCTAGAAATCTTATATTTTTATTTATTGAATGTGTAAAAGAACTTTGGGATGACTTTTATTAGAGACTGCCCTACTAAAGTAATTTAAACTCATCAAAACTTGATATATCTTGCCCGAGATGGATGGTATAGAAGGAAAAGTGCCCACAAAACATGCCCAACTCAGGAATATCTATAATTTCCATGTAAATCCATAGATAATCATTGACACCAAAAAATACATGTTATATCATCAGTTAGTTGACAATTTTTCATTAAGAATGCAGATTTAGTTAATGTAATATTGGCAGTGCCAGAATAAACTACATTGGATACATAAGGAAACTCTTTCCCAAAGTAGCCAACCTTGTAGAAAAGCAATAAACTGAAAGTAATGAACACCAACAAGTTCAAGAAGGTGTGTGGAACCCTGAAAAAACTCCTGATGATTATCATCCTGACTCTTGTTTGGGTCTTTAAATATGAATAATTAATACCTTATGTTTGCTGCTGTTTTTATAGAGGACTACCAAACTGACAACTGATTTGGCATTATCACATTGGAAATATTTAGATATAAAGTCAGAATGAATACATGAAAACAAGGACACATTGAAACATCATTTCCCAATAATATTTGAATACATATCTTTTAGACTGTCATTACAGTTCTGGTTGGTTGTTCCCAAACACCTTTTTGATTGAAATCTTCACGATTCCACATACAGTATGCCTTTGAAATGCCACTTCATTTTGTACCTTCTATTATAAATGTCTATTATTGTAAGTTATTTTTGTTATTTCCCAGTTGTTTTGCCACAGAGAGCAGCCATTTATTATGATTATGGAAAAGGCTGGAGTGTGGGGAGAGGGACCACCTGAACTCATTTTTCAGTGGTCAGTGTCATTAGCATTAACCTTTTAAGATGCTCTGCCCCTGATATTTGGAAGAACTAGGGACAATTTTATCTAGGCAGAATTGCAGTTTTGACCTCTTGACCTTATCATGCTTGACTCTTACCTGTATTAATGATGATATTTGGTCAGGTCACCTTTCAGATGGTCATCTTAGGTTGAAAACGGGGCTTTTCTTTTCTTCTTCCAATCCCAGTAGGAATTAAGATAAATTAAAGATTAAAAAGAGTTTAAAGGTCCTTGGTCTACTTGATAGGATGCATCATTTCTCTTTGGAAGGAAGAGAGAAATTAACAAAATACATATTAATTTTATACATGTATATATTTTGCTCATTTTTATTCTTCATTGCCTTCTTGCATACCACTAGTGCTGAACCTCTCCTTCCTCCAAAACCCATCTTTCCCTCCTGTTTGCATATCCTTTGTTTATGTGTAATGCACTGACTTTTAGTAGGGCTGCTTGGTGAGCCTGGAACACCAGTTGCTATTCCACCTAAGAAAATGATGACTTCTTCTACATATCCCAACTCAGAAGCCAGTAATTGCCAATAACTCTTCGGGGTGGGGGGCATAAGAACCCATGAGCTTCTCCTCCAGGATGTACCACTTCTTAGTCTAAGACCAATCATTAAAATATTTTTACTTCTTCCTTCAGTCCTGAATTTTAAACAATTGTTGGTTCAGTGGACTTCAGAAAATCCCACTAAGAATCTTCTCAGCCATATCAAACCTATAGGCTTTACTGATAACAGAGTTTAGCACACTCAACACTATAATTAGGTGGTAATCACCACATTGAAGGTCATACCTGGAACAGTTTCCTGAGCAGTGGTGGTGAAGGCCTTGGGTACTTCTCTAGGGAAAATTAAGTTTGGAATATCTAAAGACTATAGATATCTCTACACTGGCAACAGTCATGTTGGATACATAAGGAAGCTAGTATACTTAATATTCTTAATATCCTTGTGTTTTTTATTTGAGGAACTGTAAAGATTATGACTTCAGCACCTGACATAGATACAGTTATTTGGAAGAAGGGGATAAACAGTCTTGTAGACCTGCTTTACAGAGGGAACCTGGCAATAAGCACAAAAGTAGGTTAATTATAGGAGATATTTTTGTAGGTCGAGAGGGTTGGGAAAACATATGGAATAGGAATTATAGATAATTTTCCTCAGAGGAGTACTGAAAATTGAATGTGTTTTTTTTTTTAACAGACCTCAAAAATCACATGTAACAGTTTTGATAACACAGAATTAAAAGGAAAAGGTGCTATTTTGCACTATTCTCCAACTATGTGGCAAATATGCAAATATTGAGCAATCTTGGGTGCTTCATTAAGGGAAGAGAGCTGAGGTCTTGATAGACACAGAAAGCCTCAATTCTATAGCTGTAACAAAGTAAACTTTCATATAATATTGAGATGTTCACATAATAAAGTGGATTTACTTATTTATAGTATGACCTTTAACATCCTTTATCCTTTTTCTTTTTCTAATATCTAAATCTATTTTCTAGGTACTTGCCATTTAAAATTAATCTAATTTTGATATTTAATTTTGAAGTACTTACATTCCTTTTTAATGATTTTATTACTATTCCTTCCTAATACTTGTACATTTAAATAATCTTTTCATTATTAGTTTTAGATCTAATGAAGATGTTGAAATGAGAACCCAATTTTATCCTCTATAGGCATTTTAAAACATTCTGCCAAGTCTTTGATCATAATTCCACATTTATATTCTTAATAAAATATTAGTGGGTCTAAAAGTGATCATTTCAATACTAATTTGAATGCATTTTTCAAATTATATGGCATCACTTCAGAACCTTAAATTTTCATAGCATTTTAAAGAATCTTAAACACCACTCTTTTCATTATAATATAACTAACCTTTAATTTTGCATATCAGTTCTCCTAATTAATCAGTTTTCTTAGTTCAGAGAATCAAATGCTCATAGAGCAAATGCCAAGCTGAAATTAACATGTTTAGAAGTAAGCAGCGTGATGGCGAACTGGAGTCATCAATACGCAAATGCTACTAAGAAAAGATTTCCTGAGTATTTGAAGATCATTGAAAAATGCTGAGACAGTTTTGAAAGCCTTCTTGTCCTCAAAAGCTTAGAGTTTGATTCTGTACTGTTGAGACCTGAGACTTTTTCCTTTGTATGTTAAAAATATATACTGAAGTACAAATATTTCAATCTAAAACAGGAGCTACTTTAGGGACTAATAAGTTTTGAACAGATTCTACACAATTGGAGTTTGATACAGCGTGTAATCATATATGGAACATATCAATTTTACTAATAAATTGTAGTTGTTTGCATGCGAATGCCAGCAATAAAATGGACAGCAGATTTTTCTTGATTTTCCTTTGGTTTTTGATGCAGACAGACAGGAGTTGAAGTAGATCTTAATTTGCATCTAGCCAAGAGGATGTAAGAAAAAAAAAAGATCGCTTAATGCTTTAGAAAACATTAATTTCCAAAAGGCTTTAAAATGGTATGTGTTTTAGTTCCCCACTTTAGGTGTTTAGTCAGTTCATTTTGTTTATCACACCATTTTGTTTCCATGGGAAGATGACTTAGAAGCAGTCTTATCTTCAAGAATAAATGATCCCATTTCATAGAACAAAGATACCACAAATTTAGCATTCCAACGTAAGATTGAATTAATAACCAAAGCTGATGTGTTTTAAATGACTCGTAAATACATTTGCTTATAGCTCATTTATAAATAATTTTACATTTTTATGTTTAAGGAGCACACTGAAGCTGAATAGGATGTTTTGATAATTTCTCTCTGTGACTTTGTTATTATTTTAGGAAAAGCTTCTTATTTTGCATCTAGATCTTGTACATTGATACTTTGCTGCTGTTATTTTTCATATGTTGATGAGTTTTCTGGTAGGAAGAGTCTTGGGGATTGTACTGGCTAGTTTTGTGTCAACTTGACACAACTGGAGTTATCACAGAGAAAGGAGCTTCACTTGAGGAAATGCCTCCATGAGATCCAACTGTAAGGAATTTTCTCAGTTAGTGATCAAGGGGGAAAGGCCCCTTGTGGGTGGAACCATCTCTGGGCTGGTAGTCTTGGGTTCTGTAAGAGAGCAGGCTGAGCAAGCCAGGGGAGGCAAGCCAGTAAAGAACATTCCTCCATGGCCTCTGCATCAGCTCCTGCTTCCTGACCTGCTTGAGTTCCAGTCCTGACTTCCTTGGTGATGAACAGCAGTATGGAAGTGTAAGCTGAATAAACCCTTTCCTCCCCAAACTGCTTCTTGGTTATGATGTTTGTTTAGGAATAGAAACCCTGACTAAGACAGGGATCTTTAAGGAATAGAATCAAACCATGGCATCTGCAAATGATCCATTAATTTGGGTTTTCTCAACTATTGTTCTAATTTTTTTTTTCTTTATTGCAAATACTATTACTCTGGCTAAGAGTTATGCAATATAAGTTGGAAACTGTGAACCACAAACACTTTCTTGAACTTATATTAAAATAGTTCACCTTTTGTCTGCTGAATATAATCTATCCATATATCTAATTATCTATATCCTTAATAATATAATAAAATATCAATTAATATAATATAATTAAATAAATAATAAAATTAATAAAAATAATCTCCTAAATAAAATAATAGACGCCTTTAAAAAGGAAATGAATAAATCAAGAAAACACAAAGTGAGGAGATCCTTGAGGTAAACAATCTAGGTAAGAACCAGAAAGTGCAGATGCAAGCATCAGCAACAGAATATAAGAACTGGAAGAGAGAATCTCAGGAATAGAAGACACCATAAAAGGAATTGATACATGTTAAATGTTAAAAGATAAATGAAAACATTAAATGTAAAAAGATTTCTGTAGCCTCACAAGAGACAGCTATATCAGGGTCCTTTCAGCAAAATCTTGCTAGTGTATGCAATGGTGTCAGGGTTTGGAGGCTGATCATGGGATTGATCCCAGGGTGTGGCAGTCTCTAGATGGTCCATCCTTTCGTCTCAGCTCCAAACTTTGTGTCTGTAACTCCTTTTATGGGTGTTTTGTTCCCAATTCTAAGAAGGGGCAAAGTGTCCACACTTTGGTCTTCTTCCTTCTTGAGTTTCATGTGTTTTGCAAATTGTATCTTGTATCTTGGGTATTCTAAGTTTCTGGGCTAATGTCCACTTATCAGTGAGTAGGTGCCTGGCAAACACAGAAGTGGATGCTCACAGTCAGCTATTGGATGGAACACAGGGCCCCCAGTGGAGGAGCTAGAGAAAGTACCCAAGGAGTTAAATGGGTCTGCAACCCTATAGGTGGAACAACAATATGAACTAACCAGTACCCTCCAGAGCTCGTGTTTCTAGCTGCATATGTAGCAGAAGATGGCCTAGTTGGCCATCACTGGGAAGAGAGGCCCTTGGTCTTGCAAACTTTATATGCCTCAGTACAGGGAAATGCCAGGGCCAAGAAGTGGGAGTGGGTGTGGGGGGGTATGGGGGACTTTCTGGATAGCATCTGAAATGTAAATGAAGAAAATACCTAATTTTTAAAAAAGGATTTCTGTAATATAATATCTCAGAGATTTGGGACACTATGAAAAGACTACACAGAAGAATATTTGGAATAGAAGAAGACTCCCAACTCAAAGGCCTAGAAAATATCTTCAGCAAAAATCATAGAAGGAAATTTCCTTAACTAAAAGGGATGGCTCTAAATGTACAAGAATTTTACCAAACATTAAATAGATTTTTCTAAAAAAGAAAATCCTCCCATCATGTAATAATAAAAATGCTAAATGTACAGAATAAATAAAACAATATTAAGAGTGGCAAGGGAAAAAGGCCAAGTAATATATAAAAGCAGACCTATTATAATTACACTAGACTTCTAAGAAGATATCCTATAAAACAAAAGATGCTAGACCAATATCTTGTAGTCTCTGAGAGACCACAGGTACCAGCTCAGATTACTATAGTCTGCAAAATTTTAAATCACTGTAGATGGACAAATCAAGATATCCCATGATAAAACTAAATTTAAACAATATCAATCCAGAAAGCCAACCCTAGGAAAATGGTAGAAGAAAAAAAACTACAATCTAAGAAAGGTAACTGCACTGAAGACAACACAGTGAATAATAATTCCACATCAGCCAAAATAAAGAAGGCACATACATGCACATATACACATACACAAAGACATACATACACAATACCACTACCAAAATCAAAGTTACAGAAATTAACAATCATGAGTCTTTAACATTTCTCAACATCAATAGAATAAATTCACCGTAAAAAGACACAGACTATCAGAATGATTGCAGAAACAAGATCCATCATTCTTCTACATACAAGAAACACACATCAATATCAAAGATAGAAATTACCTCAGTATATGGCTGGAAAAAATTTTCCAAGCAAATGAACCAAAGAAACAAGATGGAATAGCTGTTGTAATACTTAATAAAATATATTTTCAACCAAAATAAATCAAAAGTGGTGGTAAAAAGCCATTTGTACTCATCCAAGAAAAAAATCTAGTAAGATTCTCAATTCTAAATATTTATGCCCCAAATGCAAGGACACCCACATTCATAAAAGAAACATTACTAAAGCTTGAATCACAAGTGAATCCAAAATATTAATATCAGGAGACTTCAATACCCTACTCTCACCAATGGACAGGCCATGCAGAAAAAACTAAACAGAGAAAACTGGAACTAACAGACATTGTGATTCAAATGGACCTAAAATATCTACAGAATATTTTACACAGATACAAAACAATATACTTTCTTTTCAGTACCTCAGGGAATGTTAGTCACCAAGCAAGTTTCAACACATACAATAGCATTGAAATAACCCCAGTATCTTATCAAACTACCATGGATTGATGCTGAAATTCAAGCAGAAAGAACAGAAGATTACAAACTCATGAAAAATGGACAACTCTCTGTCCAATGACCACTGAGTAAAGGAAGAAATGAAGAAAGAAATAAGGAATTTCTAGAATTCAATGAAAATGAATGCATACCACATCTAAACTAATAGGACACAATAAAAGTGCTCCTAGACCTTCAAAGATCTCATGTCAATACTCCTTTAATGCCGCTTCTGTCTCTGACAAGCAGAAAAGAGATGACACAGCATTCTTCTCAAAGTAGTTTATTCAGGAACCTTTCAACATGCATTCAGGGAAGAAATCTCTCTTGCCCCCAATCACAGCCCCTTATATAACCCCTCTACCATGCCCCACCAGCCCAGTCCACGTAATCTCAGCCCATTGGCCAGAATCATCACTTGTCATATGGTCTGATCTTGCATCATGGTGCACCTGTGCAGTTCACCCAGTGGACTTGGCTTAATCAGGGTGTATGGGGAAGTCAGGTGCAAGTCATGAGACTTGGTTACAGTCATGGGCACCATCTTGGGACCGCTGCCACACCCGCTCCTCACACCTCAAACTATTCTACAAAATGAAAACAGAAGGAACATTGTCAAAACAATTTTATGAGGCCACAGATACTCTCATATATAAGCCACACAGAGACTCAAGGAAAGAAGAGACTTTTATCCCTTATGAACATTCATACAAAATTTGACTGATACAGAACAAAATACAAACTGGATCCAAGAACATATCAGAAACATCATTCAACATGATCAAATAGGCTTTCAGTGATGCGAACATAGTTCAACATATGAAAATCCATTAATTTAATCCATCATAAGGTACAATATGTAAAACATATGAAACTGAAGAAGAACGAAGACCAAAGTGTGGACACTTTGCTCATTCTTAGAATTGGAAACAATCACCCATGGAAGGAGTTACAGAGACAAAGTTTGGAGCTGAGACAAAAGGATAGTCCATCAAGAGACTGCCATATCCAGGTATCCATCCCATAATTAGCCTCCAAACGATGACACCATTGCATACACTAGCAAGCCTTTGTTGCAAGGACGGTGATATAGCTGTCCCTTGTGAGACTAGGCCGGGGCCTAGCAAACACAGAAGTGGATGCTCACAGTCAACTATTGGATGGATCACAGGGCCCCCAATGGAGGAGCTAGAGAAAGTACCCAGGGAGCTAAAGAGATCTGCAACCCTATCGGTGGAACAACATTATGAACTAACCAGTACCCCAGAGCTCTTGACTCTAGCTGCATATGTATCAAAAGATGGCCTAGTCGGCCATCACTGGAAAGAGAGGCCCATTGGTCAGGCAAACTTTATATGCCCCAGTACAGGGGAACGCCAGGGCCAAAAAATGGAAATGGATAGGTAGGGGAGTGGGGGGGGGGAGGGGGTGGGAGACTTTTGGGATAGCATTGGAAATGTAATTGAAGAAAATACATAATAAAAAATGGAAAAAAAACAAATCTAAAGAAAAAAATCCATAAGATCATCTCATTATATACTGAAATAGCCTTTGACACAATTCAGCAATTCCTCATTATAAAGGTGATACCTAAAAACATTAAAGTCAATATACAGCAAGCCAATCACAAATACCAAATTAGATGGAGAGAAATTTAAAGCAATTCTACTAAAATCAGGGACAAGACAAGGCTGTCTACGCTCTTTGTATATTTAACATCTTCAGTCATCAGGAAAATGGAAATCAAAACACCTCTGAGATTCCATCTTACACACACCAGAATGCCTAAGATAAAAAACTCAAGTCATAGTACATGTTGGCCAGGATGTAGAGAAAGGGGAACACTCCTTCACTGATGGTGGGAGTACAAACTTTTACATTCACGTTAAAAATCAGTTTGATGGTTCCTCAGAGAATTGGAAATAGATCCTCAAGATCTAGTTATACCACCACTGGGCGTATACCCAAAAAGAAGCTCCATCATACCACATGGACACATTGCTCAACTATGTTCATAGCAGCTTTATTCATAGTAACTAGAACAACCTAGATGCCCTCAACTGAAAAATTGATAAAGAAAGTGTCATATATTTATATACTGGAGTATTACTCAGCCATTAAAATAACATCATGAAATTTGTAGACAAATAGATGAAACTAGAAAGATCATGCTGTGTGATGTAACCCAGAAAAACAAATATGGTATATACTTATAAGTGGGTAGTATTCATGAAATAAAAGACAATCATGTTAGGAACCATAGGGCCAAAGAAGCTAGGTAAGAAAGATGCTCTAAGGGCCCAGGGTTGGGGGTTTGGGGGAATACAACTCTCACCAAGAAGGTATATCAATAAATCCTAATGCTTCAATGTCTGTTTATATTTTGAAATATAGAAAAATTGGTTAAAAGGCTATTAAGGTAGATTCTACTGTTAAAAGAAGAGGAATTTATGAAAGAGTCAGTCAAGATCATGTGAATGCACAGAAAGAATAAAGCTACATAGAGGCCAAAAAGACAGAACTAAGAAAAACATATCTGTGATACCATTACTCAAAATCAGTAAGAATTAAGAGCAAATAAATATCTGTTGTTATCATATCTAGTCTGCTGTCTTTTACTATAGCCACTTTCTTATCATTAACACCATTACTAAGAGGATGGTTTCTACAAAGAAATTCATCTTGAATAGAGACTACGGCAACTACAGTAGCATCAGGATCATAGTAACCATGATTGGAATCTCATTGAGAAGGAGAAATAGATTAGACATAAGAGGTGGCTGGAAGGGAGGGAATTGAATAGGAAAGAGGTGAGAAGGGGAAGAGGAGGGATCGAGAGGAGATGGAGGGAGAGGGTACTTGGACAGACAAGTATCTTGATGGTACACCTCTGGGATGAGCTAGAAACCTAGGACAATGGAAACTCTCAGGAATCTATGAGAATGATCCTTGTTTAGACTCTTATCAATGAGAGATATGGAGTCTGAATAACCTCTATAACCAGGCAAGACTTACAGTGTAGTGATTAGAACACCAACCCAGCCACACAAGCTTAGACCCACAATTAGTCCTGCCTACAAGATATGCAGGGGTAAAAGATGAAACAGAATTTTAGGGAAGGGTCAACAAATGACTGACCCAGCTTGAGACTCAAGAGGGAGTTGACCCCTGACACTATTAATGATGTTCTGCTTATAGATAGGAGCCTGGCATAATTTTCATCAGAAACGTCTCACTTAGCAACTGATAGAAACTGAGGCAGAGACCCACAGTCAAATATTAAGTGGATCTTGGAAAATCCTGATCGGGAAGAAGTATTGAAGGAGCCATAGGGGTTTGAGACACCAAAGGAAAACATACAGAGTCTACTAATCTTGGTCTATAGTGGATTACGAAGACTGAACTGCAAACCAGAGAACATGCATGGTACAGATCTAGGCTCTGTGTATATAACTGTTGTTCAGCTGAGTCTTTATATGAAAATCCGTAAGTGGGAGCAGGGATTGTATGTGACTATACTGCCTACCTCTGGAACACCTTGCCCTAACTGTGCTGACTTGTCTAGCCTCAATAGAAGATGAAGCACCTAATCTTACTGCAGCTTGACATGCAAAGGCAGATTGATATGCATGGGAGACCTCCCCTTTTATGAGGAGAAGGGAGGGTGGGTGGATGTGGAGGGAGGGAAATGAGAACCAGAGACTGGGAGGAGAGGAGGGAGGGGGAAGCTAAGATGGGGATGTAAAGTAAATAAATAACTTAATAAAAATTATTACTGTAGGTGAGATGTGTGCAATATAGTAGATAAGAGCTAAGGCACCATGAGCTCATTCTTGATTTTATAGTAAATTAGTTCACCTATTCATTAAATATAATTTTGGTTGTAGATTTTTCATAGATATCCTTTCTGATATTGAGAAAAGTGTTTTCCGTTCCTAGTTTCTTAAAGGATTTAATTTTTTTTCTTCTTCAGTTTATATTATATTTCAATATGAAAGGATGTTAAAAGTTTCTAAGAGATTTTTTTTGTCCATGGGATTAAACATGTAAGTTTTGCCCTTTTCTATTATAACAATTAATATAATATTTTATATGTATTGATTTGCATATTTCAAACCAAGTTAACATCTCTGGAAAGAAAGCAACTTGGGTTTTATCCTTTAAAGGTGTTCCTAATTTCTCTTCAAATGTTTTATTGAGAACATGTTTGTCTTAGGGTTTGAAAAAATAGTGACCAAAAAGCAAGATTGGGAGGAAAGGGTTTATTCAACTCATATTTCCAACATTACTGTTCATCACCAGAGGAAGTCAGTACTGGAACTCAAACAGGTCAGGAAGCAGGACCTGATGCAGAGGCCATGGAGAGATGTTACTGGCTTGGTTCCCCTGGCTTACTCAGCTTGCTCTCTTATAGAACCAGCCCAGAGATGACACTACCCATAATAGACTAGGTCCTCCCCCCTTGATCACTAGTTGATAAAATGCCTTACATCTAGGTCTTGTGGAGGCATTTCCTCAACTGAGGCTCCTTTCTCTATGATACCTTCAGCTTGTGTCAAGTTGACGTATAAAATGAGCCAGTACAATTGACCCCTTGTCAACTTGACACACAAATACATCACTATTACGCCTCAACATTTACATTCTTATTCATTCCCAAGATCTAAATAATTTTAAAAGTCTCACAGTCTTTACAAATTCTTATGTATTAAATTTTCAATCCCTTTAAGTTATCAAATCTTTTTGCCTAATATTCATTTATCAGTGAGTACATACCATGTGTGTTCTTTTGTGACTGAGTTACCTGACTCAGAAAGATATTTTCTAGATCAATCCATTTGCCTGCGAGTTTCATGAAGTCATTGTTTTTAATAGCTGAGTAGTATTCCACTGTGTAAATGTGCCACATTTTCTGTATGTATTCCTCTGTTGAAGGACATCTGGGTTCCTTCTAGCTTCTGGGTATTATAAATAATGAACATAGTAGAGCATGTGTCCTTATTACATGTTGGAGCTTCTTTTGGGTAAATGCCCAGGAGTGGTAGTGGTATAGCTGGGTCCTCAGTTAGTACTATGTCCGGTTTTCTGAGGAACTGTCAAACTGATTTCCAGAATGATTGTAGCAGCTTCAAATCCCACCAGAAATGGAGAATGGAGGAGGGTTCCTCTTTCTTCACATCCTTGCCAGCATCTGCTGTCACCTGAGGTTTTCTTTCTTTCTTTCTTTCTTTCTTTCTTTCTTTCTTTCTTTCTTTCTTTCTTTCTTTCTTTCTTTCTTTCTTTCTTTCTTTCTTTCTTTCTTTTTTAATATTTTATACTTCATATTCCATTCCTTCACTCCATTCACACTCCAACTGTTCCACATCCCATACCTCCTCCCCATCCCCCTGTCACCACATGGATGAGCCCACCCTCCACCCCACATGACCTTTAACCTCCCTGGGGCCTCTAGTCTCTTGAGGGTTAGGTGCATAATCTCTGAATGAACACAGACCCAGAAGTCCTCTACTGTATGTATATTGGGGGCCTTATATCAGCTGGTGTATGCTGTCTGTTTGGTGGTTCAGCTTTTGAGAGATCTCAGGGGTCCAGATGAATTGAGATGCTGGTCTTCCTGCAGGATCACCATTCTTCTCAGCTTCTTTCATCCATCCCTAATTCAAGTACAGGGCTCTGCAGCTTCTGTCAATTGGTTGGGTGCAAATATCTGCATCTGATTCTATCAGCTGCTTGTTGGGTCTTTTGGAGGGCAGTTATGATAGGTCCCCTTTTGTGAGCAATCCATACCCTTGACCTTCCCTTGATCTGGATCCCACTTTGGGCCAGTCACCGCACCTTCTTTCCTAGGCTCCTCTCCATTTCCATCCCTGTAAATCATTCAGAAAGGAACAATTATGAGTCAGTGTTGTGGCTGTGAGATGGTCCTCCTCTACCTCATTTGATGTTCTGTCTTCCTGCTGGAGGTGGGCTCTATAAGTTCCCTCTCCCTATTGTTGGGCATTTCATTTAAGGCCCCTCCCTTTGAGTCCTGGGAGTCTTTCACCTTCCAGGTCTCTGGTGCACACTGGAGGGTCCCCCCAACCTCCTATCTCCCAAGGTTGCCTGTTTCCACTCTTTCTTCTGGCCATCAGGGCTTCAGTCTTTTTCCCTTATCCAATACCAGATTAGATTCCTTTCCCCCCCACTCCACACTCTCCCTGCACCTGTCCACTTTCACTCCCAGGTCCCTTCCTTCCTACCCACTTGTGATTGATTTCTTCTCTCTCCCAAGTGGGACTGAGGCATCCTTACTTGGTCACTTCAGCTTGTGGACCTTTTTGACTTCTGTGGACTATATCTTGGGTATTGTGTCTTTTTTTTCCCTAATATCCACTTTTAGTGAGTACATAACATGCATGTCCCTTTGTGTCATGAACAGGAAATAAAGGGAGAGATGATCCAAGGTCAGCCAGAGCTCAGGAGCTCTGGATGGGTGGACACAGGGGACTGCTGCGTACTCTCCAAGCCGCCCGGGTGGGCATCTGGCTGTGTGAAGCCATGGAACCCCAGTCTTAAGGGGGTATGAAGGGGAAGCAGAACTGGGTCCCTGGGCCTCACAGAAGCCAGAGATGACAGGTTCTAGCTCTTGGGAATCACAGGAGTTGCTGGACACTGCGGAAGAGAATAGGTGGGGGTGCTGGGTGTGGCTCCGTCTGCCCTGGGGTTGAAGGTAAAAGAGGCAGGCTGAGAAGGAGATGATGGGTGGTTTCCAGGTGAGTGAGAGTCTTTGTTCGAGCCTGGCAGCTGGAGGGGAAGGCCTATTCCATCACTCCAGCATAGCAAGTCTAGATGAAAGAAGGCACTCTATGGTTTAGAGCTTTATTGTAAGAGAGAGAGAGAGAGAGAGAGAGAGAGAGAGAGAGAGAGAGAGAGAGAGAGAGAGAGAGAGAGAGAGAGAGAGAGAGAGAGAGAAGGCCAGCCATGGCCATGTAGAGATAGAGGAGAAAGTAGGAGTAGAGAGAAAGGAAGAGAAGCAAGAGAAGCAAGAGAATGGAAAGAGACAAAAGAGAGAAAGGAGGGGCCAAACAGCCCCTTTTATAGTGTGCTGTGCTATCTTGCTTTTGCAGGGTAACTGTGGGGAGGAGCATACCTGGCTATTGCAAGGTAACTGTGAGGGTGGAGTCTGGACAGCCTATGTCACTGATGGCCACAGAATGATGGAGTACAGGGCTTATGGTGTCAGGCATTTGTGTCTGTGGGCATAGCTCACTGTTTCATCCCTTGTAGGATTTTCTACTGGGTCTCTGGAGTAAGCCTCACTCCACCAAAACACAGGATGTCTTTTGCAATCCCACAGTTTTGTGTCTGAATTACCTCACTCAGGATGATATTTTCTAGTTCCATCCATTTACCTGCAAAACTCAGGATGTCCTCATTCTTAATAGCTGAATAGTATTCCATTGTGTAAATGAACCACATTTTCTGTATCCATTCTTCTGCCATGGGACATCTGGGTTGTTTCTAGCTTCTGGCTACCACAAATAAGGCTGCAATGTACATAGTGGTACATGTTCCCCTGTGCCATGGTAGGACATCTTTGGGCATATTCTCAAGAGTGGTGTAGCTGGGTCATCAGGTAGATATATTTCCAATTTTCTGAGGAACTGCCAGATTGATTTCCAGAGTGGTTGTACCAGTTTGAAATCCCACTAGCAATGGAGGAGTGTTCTTCTTTTTCCACATAATCTCCAACATGTGTTGTCACCTGAGGTTTTGATCTTAGCCATTCTGATTGGTGTAAGGTGGGATCTCAGGGTTGTTTTGATTTGTATTTCTCTGATCACTAAGGACATTTGAACATTTCTTTAGGTGCTTCTGAGCCATTTGAGATTCTTCAGTTGTAAATTCTCAGTTTAGATCAATACCCCATTTTTTGATTAGGTTGTTTGTTTTTTGGTGACTAACTTCTTGAGTTCTTTATATATTTTGGATATATAGTCCACTATCAGATGTGGGGTTCTTGATCTTAGACCATAAGCCATTGGAGTTCTGTTTTAGAAATTTCCTCTTGTTCAAATGAGTGCAAGGCTCTTCCCTACTTTCTCTTCTATTAGCTACAGTGTATCTGGTTTTATGTTGAGGTCCTTGATCCACTTGGACTTGAGCTTTGTACAAGGTGACAAATATGAGTCTATTTTCATTCTCCTACATACAGCCAGCCAGTTATACCAGCACCATTTATTGAAGATGCTTTCTTTTTTCCATTGTATATTTTTGGTGTCTTTGTAAAGATCAAGTGACCATAAGTGTGTGATTTTATTTCTTTGTCTTCAATTCTATTCCATTGGTCAATGTGTATGTGTCTGTACCAATACCATGCAGTTTTTATCACTATTTCTCTGTAGTAAAGCTTGAGGTCAGGGATAGTAATTCCCCCAGTTGTACTTTTATTGTTAAGGGGAAACAAATAGATGTTTTCGCTATTATGGGTTTTTGCCTTTCCAGATGAATTTGAGAATTGCTCTTTCCAAGTCTTTGAAGAATTGTGTTGGGATTTTGATGGGGATTGCATTGAATCTATAGATTGCCTTTGGTAGAATGGCCATTTTTACAATGTTAATTCTGCCAAACCATGAGCATGGGAAATATCTTCATTTTCTAATATATTCTTAGATTTCTTTCTTGAGTGACTTGAAGTTATTGTCATACAGGTCTTTCATTTGTTTGGTTAGAGTTACTCCAAGATATTTTATACTATTTGTGGCTATTGTGAAGGGAGGTCTTTCTCTAATTTCTCAGCCTGTTTATCCTTTGTATAAAGGAAAGCTACTGATTTATTTGAGTTAATTTTATATCCATCCACTTTGTTGAAGTTGTTTATCAGCTGGAGAAGTTATGTGGTAGAACTTTGGGGGTTGCTTATGTATACTATCATATCAACTGCAAGTAGTGATAACTTTATTTCCTCTTTACCAATTTGTATCCCCTTGATCTCTTTTTGTTGTCTCATTGTTCTAGCTAGCACTTCTAGTTCTATATTGTGTAAATATGGGGAGAGTGGAAATCCTTGTCTTGTCCCCGACTTCAGTGGGATTGCTTCAAGCATATCTCCATTTAATTTCATATTGGCTATTTGTTTGCAGTAAATTGCTTTTATTATGTTTAGGTATGGGCCTTGATTTACTGGTATCTCCAATACTTTTAACATGAAGTATGTTGTATTTTGTCAAATGCTTTTTCTCCATGTAAGGAGATGGCCATGTGATTTTTTTCTTTGAGTTTCTTTATATAGATGATTACATTAATGGATTTTCATATATTAAGCCAACCTTTTATCCCTGAGATGAAGCCTACTTCAATGTGGTAAATAGTGGTTTTGATGTGTTCTTGGATTCAGTCAATTTCTTCCAGCTTTTCCCTAGTTCAACCACCAGGATCAACTGCTTCTTACCATTGTTTGGGAGTAAATATCTGCATCTGACTCAGCTGCATGTTGGGTCTTTCAAAGGACAGTTATGGTAGGCCCATTTTTATGAGCACACCATAGCATGAGTAACAGTGTCAGGCCTTGTGGCCTCCCTTGGACTGGATCCCAATTTGGCCATGTCACTAGACATTCTTTTCCTCAGGCTTTTCTTTATTTTTGTCACTGCATTTGTTTCAGACAGGAGTTATTTTGGATCAAAGTTTTTGACTGTGGGATGACATGCCTATCCCTCCACCTGATGCCCTTTCTTTCTACTGGAAGTAGGATCAATAAGTTCCCTTTCACCCACCATAGGGCATTCTATCTAAGGGCCCTCCCTTTGAGTCCTGAAAGTGGATATTAGCCAAAAAAGTACAGAATACCCAGGATTCAATAAACAGAACTCAAGAAGGCTAACAAGCTGAAGGGTCCAAGTGAGGATGCCTCAATCCTACTTTGGAGAGAGAAGAAAGCAATCATAGGAGAGCGGTAGGGACCTGTTTGAGCAAGGGGACTGGGAGGGGAAGAGGTGAACATGATTAGGTATTGGGTGTGAGGAACTGGACTGAAGCTCTGAGGGCCAGCAAAAAAAATGGAAACAGGCCAACTCGGGAGTTGGAAGGTGTGGGAGACCTCTAGAATGCACCAGAAACCTGAGAGGTGAGAAACTCTCAGGACTCAAAGGGGGAGATCTTAGATTAGTCTTAGTTTTTACTGATTATGTTGAACACAATAAATTGACTCTTTGTATATGGTTTGTCTGAAAACAGTTTCCCCATAATAGGAAAGAGATCTCTGTTAAAGCACTAAAAGCATATGGAATATCAAGAAGATATACACTAATCAAAGACTACACACGCAGAGAAATAAAAATACTAAAAGATATGAGGAAAAAGTGACAAAGTCACATATAAAGTCTGACCCATTAGAACAACACCTGATTTTTAAATGAATATTCTAAAATATTGAGGTTTTTTATGGTTAATTATGGAGAAGGTGTGGTACTAAGAAAAATGTGTATTTTTGTGGTTGTTGTTGTTGTTGTTGTTGTTTTAGGGTGAAATGTTCTGTAGATATCTGTTAAATCCATTTGGTTCATAACATCTCTTAGTTTCACTATGCCTCTGTTTAGTTTCTGTTTCAAGGATCTGTCCATTGGTGAGAGTGAGGTGTTGAAATCTCCCATTATTATTGTGTGGGATTCAATGTGTGTTTTGAGTTTTAGTAAAGTTTCTTTTATGAATTTGGGTGCTCTTGCATTTGGGGCATAGATGTGCAGAATTGATACTTTCTCTTGCTGGATTATCACCTTGATAAATATGAAGTGACCATCTTCATCACACTTGATAACTTTGGTTTAAAGTATATTTTACTGGATATTAGGATGGCAATTCCTGCTTGTTTCCTGGGAGCATTTGCTTGGAAGACCTTTTTCCTTCCTTTTACTCTGAAATAGTGCCTGTCTTCGTTATTGAGGTGTGTTGCAAAATGCTGGATCTTGTTTGTGTATATCGTCTGTTAATTTGTGGTTTTTTTTCATTTATTTATTTTTATTAGATATTTTCTTTATATACATCTCAAATGCTATTCCAAAAGTTCCCTATACTCTCCCTCCGCCCTGCTCCCCTACCCACCCACTCCTGCTTCTTGGCATTTCCCTGTATTGGCACATATTAAGTTTGTAATACCAAGGGGCCTCTCTTCCCAGTGATGGCAGACTAGGCCATCTTCTGCTACATATGCAGCTAAAGATACAAGCTCTAAGGGTACTGGTTAGTTCATATTGTTGTACCACCTATAGGGTTGCAGATCCCTTTTGCTCCTTGAGTGCTTTCTCTAGCTTCTCCATTGGGGGCCCTATGTTCCATCTTATAGATGACTTTAAGCATCCACTTCTGTATTTGCCAGGCACTGGCATAGCCTCATACAAGACAGCTATAATAGGGTCCCTTCAGCAAAATCTTTCTGGCATTGTGCAATAGCGTCTCGGTTTGCTGGCTGATTATGGAATGGATCCCCGGGTGGGATAGTGTCTGGATAGTCCATCCTTTTGTCTTAGCTACAAACTTTGTCTCTGTAACTCTTTCCATGGGCATTTTGTTACCTATTCTAAGGAGGAATGAACTATCCAGCCATTGGTCATCCCTCTTGATTTTCTTGTGTTTTGCAAATTGTATCTTGGTTGTTCTATGTTTCTGGGCTAATATCCACTTATCAATGAGTGCATATCTAATGACTTTTTGTGATTGGATTACCTCACTAAGGATGGTATCCTCCAGATATATCCATTTGTCCAAGAATTTCATAAATCCATTGTTTTTAATTGCTGAGTAGTACTCCATTGTGTAAATGTACCACATTTTCTGTATCCATTCTTCTGTTGAGGGACATTTGGTTTTTTTCCAGCTTCTGGCTATTATAAATAAGGCTGTTATGAACATAGTGGAGCAGGTGTTCTTATTACCTGTTGGAACTTCTTCTGGATTTATGCCTAAAAGAGGTATTACTGGATCTTCCAGTAGTATTATATACAATTTTCTGAGGAACCTCCAGGCTGACTTCCAGAGTGGTTGTACAAGCTTGCAATCCAACCAGCAGTTAAGGAGTGTTCCTCTTTCTCCACATCCTCACCAGTATCCACTGTCACCTGAATTTTTGATCTTAGCCATGCTGACAGGTGTGAGGTGGAATCTCATGGTTGCTTTGATTTGTATTTCCCTGATGATTAAGGATGTTGAATATTTTTTTCAGGTGCTTCTCAGCCATTAGGTATTCCTCAGTTGAAATTTCTTTGTTTAGTTCTGAGCCCCATTTTTTAATGGGGTTATTTGAATTTTTGGAGTCCAGCTTTTTGAGGTCTTTGTATATACTGGATATTAGTCCCCTATCAGATTTAAGATTGGTAAAAATCCTTTCCCAATCTGTTGGTGGCCTTTTTGTCTTGTTGACAGTGTCTTTTGCCTTACAGAAGCTTTGCAATTTTATGAGGTCCCATTTGTCAATTCTTGATCTTACAGCACAAGACATTGCTGTTCTGTTTAGGGATTTTTTTCCCTGTGCCCATATCTTCGAGGCTTTTCCCTACTTTCTCCTCTATTAATTTTAGTGTCTCTGGTCTTACATAGAGGTCATTGATCCACTTAGACTTGAGCTTTGTACAAGGAGATAAAAATGGATCAATTCACATTCTTCTACATGATAAACTCCAGTTGTGCCAGCACCATTTGTTGAAAATGCTGCCTTTTATCCACTGGATGGTTTTAGCTCCCTTGTCAAAGATTAAGTGACCATAGCTGTCTGGATTCATTTCTGGGTCTTTAATTCTATTCCATTGATCTACCTGTCTGTCACTGTACCAGTACCATGCACAATTTCACAATTGCTTCATAGTACAGCTTAATGTCAGGCATGGTGATTCCACCAGAGGTTCTTTTATTGTTGAGAATAGTTTTTGTTATCCTAGCTTTTTTATTTTTCCAGATGAATTTAAAAATTGCCCTTTCTATCTCAGTGAAGGATTGAGTTGGAATTTTGATGGGGATTGCATTGAATCTGTAGATTGCTTTTGGCAAGATAGCCATTTTTACAATGTTGATCCTGCCAATCCATGAGCATGGGAGATCTTTCCATCTTCTGAGATCTTCTTTAATTTCTTTCTTTAGAGACTTGAAGTTCTTATCATACAGATCTTTCACTTCCTTAGTTAGAGTCATGCCAAGGTATTTTATATTATTTGTGACTATTGAGAAGGGTGTTGTTTCCCTAATTTCTTTCTCAGCCTGTTTATCCTTTGTATAGAGAAAGGCCATTGACTTGTGTGAGTTAATTTTATATCCAGCTACTTCACTGAAGCTGTTGATCAGGCTTAGGAGTTCTCTGGTGGAATTTTTAGGGTCACTTATATATACTATCATATCATCTGCAAAAAGTGATATTTTGACTTCTTCCTTTCCAATTTGTATCCCCTTGATCTCCTATTGTTGTCTAATTGCTCTGGCTAGGACTTCAAGTACAATGTTGAATAGGTAGGGCGAGAGTGGACAGCTTTGTCTAGTCCCTGATTTTAGTGGGATTGCTTCCAGCTTCTCACCATTTACTTTGATGTTGGCTATTGGTTTGCTGTAGATTGTTTTTTATCATGTTTAGGTATGGGCCTTGAATTCCTGATCTTTCCAAGACTTTTATCATGAATGGGTGTTGGATTTTGTCAAGTGCTTTCTCAGCATCTAACGAGATGATCATGTAGTTTTTGTCTTTGAGTTTGTTTATATACTGGATTACATTGATGGATTTCCATATATTAAACCATCCCTGCATCCCTGGGATGAAACCTACTTGGTCAGGATGGATGATTGTTTTGATGTGTTCTTGGATTCGGTTAGCAAGAACTTTATTGAGGATTTTTGCATCGATATTCATAAGGGAAATTGGTCTGAAGTTCTCTATCTTTGTTGGGTCTTTTTGTGGTTTAGGTATCAGAGTATTTGTGGCTTCATAGAATGAGTTGGGTAGAGTATCTTCCGTTTCTATTTTGTGGAATAGTTTGTGCAGAACTGGAATTAGATCTTCTTTGAAGGTCTGATAGAACTCTGCACTAAACCCATCTGGTCCTGGGCTATTTTTGATTGGGAGACTATTAATGACTGATTCTATTTCTCTAGGGGATATGGGACTGTTTAGATCATTAATTGATCCTGATTTAATTTTGATACCTGTTATCTGTCTAGAAATTTGTGCAAACAAGAAGAACTATTCAAAGAATTAACCAAACGAGGAGTTGGTTCTTTGAGAAAATCAACAAGATAGATAAACCCTTAGCTAGACTCACTAGAGGGCACAGGGACAAAATCCTAATTAACAAAATCAGAAATGAAAAGGGAGACATAACAACAGATCCTGAAGAAATCCAAAACACCATCAGATCCTTCTACAAAAGGCTATACTCAACAAAACTGGAAAACCTGGACGAAATGGACAAATTTCTGGAGAGATACCAGGTACCAAAGTTGAATCAGGATCAAGTTGACCATCTAAACAGTCCCATATCCCCTAAAGAAATAGAAGCAGTTATTAATAGTCTCCCAGCCAAAAAAAAGCCCAGGACCAGATGGGTTTAATGCAGAGTTCTATCAGACCTTCAAAGAAGACCTAATTCCAGTTCTTCACACCAAGTATTTTACTTGTGACTATTGTGAAGGGTATTGTTTCTCTAATTTCTTTCTCAGTCCGTTTATCCTTTGTGTAGAGAAAGGCCATTGATTTATTTGAGTTAATTTTATATCCAGCTACTGCACTGAAGCTGTTTATCAGGTTTAGGAGTTATTTGGTGGAACTTTTGGGGTCACTCATATATACTATCATACTATCTGCAAATAGTGATATTTTGACTTCTTCCTTTCCAATTTGTATCCTCTTGATGTCCTTTTGTTGTTGAATTGCTCTGACTAGAACTTCAAGTACTATTTTGAATAGGTAGGGAGAAAGTGGGCATCCTTGTCTAGTCCCTGATATTAGTGGGATTGCTTCGAGTTTCTCTCCATTTACTTTGATGTTGGCTACTGGTTTGCTGTAGATTGTTTTTATTACGTTTAGGTATGGGCCTTTATTTTTTATTGGGGAATTGAGTCCATTGATGTTAAGAGAAATTAAAGAAAAGTAATTGTTGCTTCCTGTTATTTTTGTTGTTAAAGTTGGAATTCTGTTCTTGTGGCTGTCTTCTTTTAGGTTTGTTGAAGGATTGCTTTCTTGCCTTTTCTAAGGTGTATTTTCCATCCCTGTGTTGGTGTTTTCCCTTTATTATCCTTTGAAGGGCTGGATTCCTGGAAAGATATTGTGTGAATTTGGTTTTATCATAGAATACTTTGGTTTCTCCATCTATGGTAATTGAGATTATTGCAGGGTATAGTAGCCTTGGCTGCCATTTGTGTTCTCTTAGTGTCTGTATAACATCTGTCCAGGATCTTCTGGCTTTCATAGTCTCTGGTGAGAAGTCTGGTACAATTCTAATAGGCGTCCTTTTATATGTTACTTGGCCTTTTTCCCTTACATCTTTTAATATTCTATATTTAGTGCCTTTGTTGTTCTGATTATTATGTGTCAGGAGAAATTTCTTTTCTGGTCCAGTCTATTTGGAGTTCTGCAGGCTTCTTGTATGTTCATGGCATCTGTTTCTTTAGGTTTGGGAAGTTTTCTTCTATAATTTTGTTAAAGATATTTGCTGGCCCTTTAAGTTAAGAATCTTCATTCTCACCTACTCCTATTATCCATAGTTTTGTTCTTCTCATTGTGCCCTGGATTTCCTGGATGTTTTGAGTTAGGATCTTTTTGTGTTTTCATTTTCTTTAATTATTGTGCCCGTGTTTTCTATGGAATCTTCTGCACCTGAGATTCTCTCTTCCATCTCTTGTATTCTGTTGCTGATGCTTGCATCTATGGTTCCGGATTTCTTTCCTAGGGATTCTACCTCCAGCGTTGCCTCACTTTGGGTTTTTTTATTGTGTTTATTTCCCTTTTTAGGTCTTGTATGGTTTTGTTCCATTCCATCACCTATTTTCCTGTTTTCTTGTGCGCACTCAACTGGCCAGGAAGAACGATGCTGCAACAGGATCCTTCTGCACACATTTATTCAGTCCTGTTTTTTCTTGTTTATATCTCCCTTGTTTATATCTCCCTTGTTTTTATCTCCCTTGTTTATATCTCCCTTGAACCCTGGGCCTCTCACTCTTTTATACTCAGTTCCCATCCACTCACAGCAGGCCACGCCACCTCACCAGGCACGCAGCTTCAGCTAATCAGGGCAGCAGGGGCATATCACCGTCAAAATGGATTCACCGGTATCCTGGTACACCTGCGCAGCTCTCAAGATGTTTGTGGCTTATAGGAGGAAGTCAGGTGCAAGTCATACGACTTAGCTGCAGTCCCTGGCGCCTTTGGGACTGCCGCCACACCCGCTCCTCATACTGTTTTCCTTTAAAGACTTCTACCTCTTTAGCAGTGTTCTCCTGTATTTCTTTAGGTGAGTTATTAAAGTCTTTCTTGATGTCCTCTACCAGCATCAAGAGATATGATTTTAAATCCGAGTCTTGCATTTTGGGTGTGTTGGGGTATCAAGGACTGGCAGAGGTAGGAGTGCTGGGGTCTGATGATGGTGAGTGGTCTTGGTTTCTGTTAGTAAGATTCTTACATTTGCCTTTTACCATCTGGTATTCTCTGGAGTTTGTTGTTATAGTTGTCTCTGGTTGGAGCTTGTTCCTCATGTGATTCTGTTAGCCTCTGTCAGCAGACCTGGGAGTGCAGCTCTCTCCTGAGTTTCAGTGATCAGAATACTCTCTGTAGGCAAGCTCTCTTCTTGTAGGGAAGGTGCACAGATATCTGGTGTTCAGACCTGCCTACTGACTGAAGATGAAGGCCCGAAACAGGGCCTGTCCCAGAAGCTGTATCACTCTGCCTGTCCCAGAAGCTGTGTAGCTTCTGTAGTCTGCACTCTCATCTGAGCAGACTAGTCACTGAGGGATGGCTCCCCCAGGTGCTCTGTGGCAGAGCCTTCCCGGGAGGGGCGAACATCTCTCCTCTGGTGGGGAAGGTGCCCTGATGTCTGGAGCCTGAAAAGGGGTCTGTCCCAGAAGCTGCATTGCTTCTTCCTGTCTCAGAAGCTGTGAAGCCTCTGTAGTCCACACATTCAACTGTTCAGACTAGTCACTGAGGGATCTGGGACCCAAGATGGCTTTCCCTGGTGCTCCATGGCAAAGCCTCCCTGGGCAGGGCCTACATCTCTCCTCTGGTGGGGAAGGTGCCCAGATGTCTGGAGCCCGAAACGGGGCCTGTCCCAGGAGCTGTGTAGCTTCTGTAGTCCTCACTGTCACCTGCCAACTAATGTTTTGTAATAGGTGAATTGAGTCCATTAATATTGAGAGATATTAAAGAGAGATGTAGGTTCCTAATATGTTTGTTTATTTTTAAAAAATATTTTATTAGATATTTTCTTTATTTTCATTTCAAATGCTATCCCCAAAGTCCCATATACCCTCCCCCTCCCCTGCCCTGCTCCCCAACCCACCCACTCCCCCTTCCTGGCCCTTGCATTCCCCTGTATTGGGGCATATAATCTTGTCAAGACCAAGGGCCTCTCCTCCCAATGATGACTGACTAGGCCATCTTCTGCTACACATGCAGCACCCGGGGATCCATCCCATAATCAGCCACGAAATGCAGACACTATTGCATATGACAACAAGATTTTGCTGACAGGACCCTGATATAGCTGTCTCTTGTGAGGCTATGCCAGTGCCTGGCAAATACAGAAGTGGATTCTCAAAGTCATCTATTGGATGGAACACAGGGCCCCCAATGAAGGAGGTAGAGAAAGTACCCAAGGAGCTGAAGGGTCGGCAACCCTACAGGAGGAACAACAATATGCACTAACCAGTGATCCCAGAGCTCCTGTCTCTAGATCGATATGTTGTTTTTGTAGGTGACTTTATGTGCTTATGGCTCTCTGTTTTTGACTTTGTTGTGAGATGCTTAATAACTTGTCCGTTCTTTGGTGCAGGTGCCTTCCTTGTGTTGGAATTTTCCTTCCACGATCCTCTGTGGGGCTTGGTTGGTAGATAGATACTGTTTGAATTTGGCTTTGTTCAAACATGAATATTTTGGACTACTTTGGTTTCTTTCTTTTTTTTTTTTTTCTATGTATTTTTTTCTTTTTTCCATTTTTTTATTTTTTTAATTAGGTATTTATTTCATTTACATTTTCCAATGCTATCCCAAAAGTCCCCCACACTCTCCCAACACACTCTCCCACCCACACACTCCCAATTCTTGGCCATGGCGTTCCCCTGTACTGAGGCATATAAAGTTTGTATGACCAATGGGCCTCTCTTTCCACTGATGGCCGACTAGGCCATCTTCTGATACATATGCTGTTAGAGACATGAGCTCCGGGGTTACTGGTTAGTTCATATTGTTGTTCCACCTATAGGGTTGCAGATCCCCCCAGCTCTATGGATACTTTCTCTAGCTCCTCCATTGGGGGCCCTGTGATCTATCCAATAGCTGACTGTGAGCATCCACTTCTGTTTTTGCTAGGCCCTGCATAGCCTCACAAGAGACAGCTATATGAGGGTCCTTTCAGCAAAGTCTTGCTAGTGTGTGCAATGGTGTCAGCATTTGGATACTGATTATGGCATGGATCCCCAGGTATGGCAGTCTCTGGATGGTCCATCCTTTCATCTCAGCTCCAAACTTTCTCTCTGTAACTCCTTACATGGGTGTTTTCTTCCCAATTCTAAGAAGGGGCAAAGTATCCACACTTTGGTCTTCGTTCTTAAGTTTCATGTGTTTTGCAAATTGTATCTTATATCTTGGGTATTCTAAGTTTCTGGGCTAATATCCATTTATCAGTGAGTTCATATCATGTGTGTTCTTTTGTGATTGGGTTACCTCACTCAAGATGATGCCCTCCAGGTCCATCCATTTGCCTAGGAATTTCATAAATCCACTCTTTTTAATAGATTAGTAATACTCCATGGTGTAAATGTACCACATTTTCTGTATCCATTCCTCTGTTAAGGGGCATCTGGGTTCTTTCCAGCTTCTGGCTATTATAAATAAGGCTGCTATAAACATAGTGGAGCATGTGTCCTTCTTACCGGTTGGAACATCTTCTGGATATATGCCCAGGAGAGGTATTGTGGGATCCTCTCATAGTACTATGTCCAATTTTCTGAGGAACTTCCAGACTGATTTCCAGAGTGGTTGTACAAGCTTGCAATCCCATCAGCAATGGAGGAGTGTTCATCTTTCTCCACATCCTTGCCAGCATCTGCTGTCACCTGAATTTTTGTTCTTAGCAATTCTGACTGGTGTGAGGTAGTTTCTTTATCTATGCTGATTGAGAGTCTTACTGGGTATAGTAGCCTGGGATGTCATTTGTGTTTTCTTAGAGTCTGCATGACTTCTGACCAGAGTCTTCTGGCTTTCTCTGTTGAGAAGTCTGGTGTAATTCTGGTTTGATTATATTTGTATGTTACTTGGTCTTTTTCCCTTGCAGCTTTTAATATTCTTTGTTTGCTCTGTGCATTTAGTGTTTTGATAATTATATCTCGAGAAGATTTTTTTTCTAATCCCATATTTAGTGTACTATAGCCTTCTTGTACTTCTATGAACATCTCTTTCTTTAGGTTGGGGATGTTTTCTTCTATGATTTTCAGGTCCTCTGAGCTGGGAATCTTTGTTCTCCTCTATTCCAATTATTCTTAGATTTGGTCTTTTTATTGTGTCCTGTGTTTTCTGGGTGCTTTGGGTTAGGAGTTTTTTATGTTTTGAATTTTCTTTGACAGTTGTGTCAACCTCTTCTACTGTATATTTTATACCTGAGATTCTCTCTTCTATCTCTTGTATTCTGCTAGTAATACTTACATTTGTAATTCCTGACCTCTTTCCTAGGTTTTCCATTTCCAGGTTTGCCTCCATTTATGTTTTCTTTATTGTTTTTACTTCCACTTTTAGGTCTTGGGTCGATTTATTCAATTCCTTCATCTGTTTACATGTGCTTTCTTGTATTTCTTTCAGTGAGTTGTTGATATCCTCATTATAAGACTCTATTATCTTCATGAGTCAGGCTTTTAGGACAGATTCCTTATTTTAAGGTGTGTTGGTGTATTCGGGGCTTGCTGTGGTGGGAGAACTGGGTTCTGATGATGCCCACATATTTAAGCTTCTGTTGCTTATGGTCCTGTGCTTGCCTTTAGCCATCTGGATATCTCTGTTGTTATTTAGTCTGAGTGACAGTATGGAGTCTGCCTCTTTTGTTCCTGGGTTTCTTCATGTCTCCCCATAGGTCGACAGCCCTGGCTGTATTGGCCTTCCAATGGAGGGCTCTTCACAGGGGCACAGAAGCTGCTGATCTGTTGCCCAGGTTGCAGTAGATCTCCTGGGACGCCTTCAGACAACTGCACTGTGTGCAGAGGGTCCTCTAGGATGGGTCAGAATATGGAGTTTCAAGGGGAGCAGACTAACAGGGGGTCTGCCCCAGCAGCAAGAACTGGATGGAAACATCATCTGAATTTTTGTTCTTAGTCATTCTGATTGGTGTGAGCTGGAACCTCAGGGTTATTTTGATTTGCATTTCCCTGATGACTAAGGATGTTGAACATTTCTTTAGGTGCTTCTCAGATATTTGAATTTCTTTGGTTGAGAATTCTGTTTACCTCTGTTCCCCAATATTTACAGGGTTCTTTGCTTCTCTGGAGTCTAACATCTTGAGTCTTTGTATATATTGGATATTAGCCCTCTATCAGATGTAGGATTGGTAAAGATCTTTTCCCAATCTGTTTGATGCTGCTCTGTCCTATTGACACTGTCCTTTGCCTTACAGAAGCTTTGAAATTTTATAAGGTCCCATTTGTTGATCATATATCATAAGCAATTGGTGATCTTTTCAGAAAATTTTCCCATGTGCCCATGTGTTTGAGGATCTTCCCCACTTTCTCTTTAAGATTCAGTGTATCTGATTTTCTGTGGAGGTCCTTGATCCCCCTGGGTTTGAACTTTGTACAGGGAGATAAGAATGGATCAATTTGCATTCTTCTCCATGTTGACCACTGGTTAAACCAGCACCACACATTAAAAATGATTTCTTTTCACTGGGTAGTGTTGGTGCATACCTTTATTCCTAGCACTTGAGAGGCAGAGGATGTGGGTTTTCTGAGTTTGAGGTCATCCTGGTCTACAAAGTAAGTTCCAGGACAGCCAGGGCTTTACAGAAAAACTCTGTCTCAAAAAACAAAACAAAACAACAACAAAAAACAGAAACAAAAACAAACAACAACAACAACTACAAAAAACAACCAACCAAACAAAAAATGCTTTCTTTGTCAAAGTTCAAGTGACCATATGTTTGTGAGTTCATTTCTGGGCCTTCAATTCTTTTCCATTGATCTACCTGATTGTCACTGTACTAATACCATGTAGTTTTTTTATTCATTTATTTTATTATTTTTTTAATCACTATTGCTCTGTACTACAGCTTGAGGTCAGGGATGGTGATTCCCCAAGATGTTCTTTTATTGTTGAAGTTAATTTTTGCTATTCTGGATTTTTTCTTATTCCAAATGAATATGAGAATTGCTTTTTCTAACTCTGTGAAGAATTGGGTTGTCATTTTGATGAGTTTCACATTGAGGTTGTAGATTGTTTCAGCAATATGGCCATTTTTATGATGTGAGTCCTGCTAATCCGTGAGCATGGGGATCTTTCCATCTTCTGATACCTTTTCAACTTTTCTTTAGAGACTTGAAGTTCTTGGCAAAGAGTGTGTAATATCCACGATACAACTCACAGACTACATGATGCTCAAGAGGAAGGAAGACCAAAGAGTAGATGCTTCAGTTTTACTTAGATGGGGGGAACAAAATAGCAAGGAAAGTAGAAGGTAGGAGGGACTTAGAGGATGAGAAGAGGGGGAGGGGAAAAAAAGGGGAAGAATCAGGTATGAGAGAAAATGGAGGAGATGTAGAAAGGGTCAGAAAATTGTACAGAACTGTGTAGCAATGGGGGATGGGGAACTAGGGGTAGCAATCAGAAAGTCCCAGATGCTAGGAAAGTAAGAGCCTCCCAGGACCCCTCAGAGATGACAGTAGATGAAGTACCCCACAAACAGGATAAAGAACCTGTGGAGATCCTATCCAGAGCTTAGGCATGGACCCCAGGTTGACAGATGGGGCCACCCACTCATCTTTAAAATATTAACCCAGAATTGCTCCTGCCTAAAAAAATACAGGGACAAAGAGTGGAACAAAAACTGAAGGAAAATAGATCTCTCTCTCTCTCTCTCTCTCTCTCTCTCTCTCTCTCTCTCTCTCTCGTGTGTGTGTGTGTGTGTGTGTGTGTGTGTGTATCATTGTCTTCCTTTTTGTTCAGACAGGGTTTCTCAGTGTATCCGGGCTATCCTGGAATTACCTCTGGAGAGCAAGATGGCCTAAAATTCAGAGATCACCTACTTCTGCTTATACAATTCTGGGATTAAATCATGTACTACCACTGCCAGGCTAGATTTATGTTTCTTAAGGTAAGCCTTGATTTGTTCAAAGTATAGTGTGGCTTATTTACTAATTACTGAGACAGTTGCAAAACAATCTTGAGATGCTAGAACCAGTCAAAACCAGAAGGATGGCTCTCTGCATATATCTCCATCTCTATGGTCTATGGTCAGTTCTCTCTTCCTCAAAACAGAGCCGTGAGCAGTAGCTACTAAAACTATTTATTGAGATAGATTTCAACACACAGCTTATCTTTTACTTTGTTGAAGGTCAGGTGGAAAATGAGTTGAAGTAGAAGGCTAAAGTGCTTCTTGCTACTCCTTTAACCATCAAGAATATCTTCAGGGAGTATGATTTCCATAAAGTTTAATAAAATGGAAAAGAAGATTTTCCTTTAACTTTTGGATGTGAGCCAGCTCTTTTCATGTTTTCTCCTTTACTATTATAAATACTTCAGTTTTGTTATACAATTCTCTCCTTTTTTTTTCTGATTTCTCCAGACCTGGGTTCTCATTATTGGAATTTAACATTCTTTTTTTTATATTTAATTTTATTTTAATTAAGTATTTTCTTCATTTACATTTCCAATGCTATCCTAAAAGTCCCCCCATGAACTCCCCCCCTCGCCCCCCCTACACACCCACTCCCAATTCTGGCGTTTCCCTGTACTGACACATATAAAGTCTGCAAGAGCAATGGGCCTCTCTTTCCACTGATGGCCAACTAGGCCACCTCCTGATACATATGCAGCTAGAAACACGAACTGCGTGGGGGTGGGGGTGGTACTGGTTAGTTCATATTGTTGTTCCACCTATAGGGTTGCAGATCAACTCAGCTCCTTGAATACTTTCTCTAGCTTCTCCATTGGGCAACCTGTGATCTATCCAATGGCTGATTGTGAGCACCTACTTTTGTGTTTGCTGGGCCCCGGAGTAGCCTAACAAGAGACAGCTATATCAGGGTCCTTTCAGCAAAATCTTGCTAGTGTGTGCAATGGTGTCAGCGTTTGGAGGCTGATTATGGGATGGATCCCCAGGTATGGCAGTCTATAGATGTTCCATCCGTTCGTCTCAGCTCCAAACTTTGTCTCTGTAACTCCTTCCACGGGTGTTTTGTTCCCAATTCTAAGAAGGGGCAAAGTGTCCACACTTTGGTCTTCATTCTTCTTGAGTTTCATGTGTTTTGCAAATTATATCTTATACCTTGGGTATTCTAAGATTCTGAGCTACTATCCACTTATCAGTGAGTATATATCATGTGAGTTCTTTTGTGATTGGGTTACCTCACTCAAGATGATGCCCTCCAGGTCCATCCATTTGCCTAGGAATTTCATAAATCCACTCATTTTAATAGATTAGTAGTACTCCATGGTGTAAATGTACCACATTTTCTGTATCCATTCCTCTGTTAAGGGGCATCTGGGTTCTTTCCAGCTTCTGGCTATTATAAATAAGGCTGCTATGAACATAGTGGAGCATGTGTCCTTCTTACCGGTTGGAACATCTTCTGGATATATGCCCAGGAGAGGTATTGTGGGATCCTCTCATAGTACTATGTCCAATTTTCTGAGGAACTTCCAGACTGATTTCCAGAGTGGTTGTACAAGCTTGCAATCCCATCAGCAATGGAGGAGTGTTCATCTTTCTCCACATCCTTGCCAGCATCTGCTGTCACCTGAATTTTTTATCTTAGCCATTCTGACTGGTGTGAGGTGGAATCTCAGGGTTGTTTTGATTTGCATTTCCCTGATGATTAAGGATGCTGAACAATTTTTCAGGTGCTTCTCAGCCATTCGGTATTCCTCAGGTGAAAATTATTTGTTTAGCTCTGAAACATTTTTTAATGGGGTTATTTGATTTTCTGGGGTCCACCTTCTTGAGTTCTTTATATATATCGGATATTAGTCCCCTATCTCATTTAGGGTAGGTAAAGATCCTTTCCGAATCTGTTGGTGGCCTTTTTGTCTCATTGACAGTGTCTTTTGCCTTACAGAAGCTTTGCAATTTTATGAGGTCCCATTTGTCAATTCTTGATCTTACAGCACAAGCTATTGCTATTCTATTCAAGATATTTTCCCCTGTGCCTATATCTTTGAGGCTTTTCCCCACTTTCTCCTCTATAAGGTTCACTGTTTCTGGTTTTATATGGAGTTCCTTAATCAACTTAGATTTGACCTTAGTACAAGGAGATAGGAATGGATCAATTCACATTCTTCTACATGATAACCATCAGTTGTGCCAGCACCATCTTTTGAAAATGCTGACTTTTTCCCACTGGATAGTTTTAGCTCCCTTTTAAAGATCAAGTGACCATAGGTGTGTGGGTTCATTTCTGGGTCTTCAATTCTATTACATTGGTCGACTTGATGAAGCTATACCAGTACCATGCAGTTTTTATCAAAATTGCTGTGAAATACAGCTTTAGGTCAGGCATGGTGTTTCCACCAGAGGTTCTTTTATCCTTGAGAAGAGTTTTTCCTATCCTAGGTTTTTTGTTATTCCAGATGAATTTGCATATTGCCCGTTCTAATTCAATGAAGAATTGAGTTGGAATTTTGATGGGGATTGCATTGAATCTGTAGAATGCTTTTGGCAATATAGCCATTTTTACTATATTGATCCAGCCCATCCATGAGCCTGCTAGATCCTTCCATCTTCTGAGATCTTCTTTAATTTCTTTCTTCATAGACTTGAAGTTCTTATCATACAGATCTTTCACTTCCTTTGTTAGAGTCACAAAAAGGTATTTTATAATATTTGTGACTATTGAGAAGGGTGTTGTTTCCTTAATTTCTCTCTCAGCCTGTTTATCCTTTGTGTAGAGAAAGGCCATTGACTTTTTTGAGTTAATTTTATATCCACCTACTTCTCTGAAGCTGGTTTTATCAGGTTTAGGAGTTCTCTGGTGGAATTTTTAGGGTCACTTATATATACTATCATATCATCTGCAAATGTGATATTTTGACTTCTTCCTTTTCAATTTGTATCCCTGTGATTTCCTTTTGTTGTCAAATTGCACTGGCTGGGACTTCAAGAACAAGGTTGAATAGGTAGGGAGAAAGTGGGCAACCTTGTCTAGTCCCCGATTTTAGTGGGGTTGCTTCCAGCTTCTCACCATTTACTCTGATGTTAGCTACTGGTTTGCTGTAGATTGCTTTTATCATGTTTAGGTATGGGCCTTGAATTCCTGATCTTTCCAAGAGTTTTATCAAGAAAGGGTTTTGGATTTTGTTAAATGCTTTCTCCAAGTCTAAGGAAATGATCATGTGGTTTTTGTCTTTGAGTTTGTTTATATAATGGATTATGTTGATGGATTTACGTATATTAAACCATCCTTACATCCCTGGAATGAAACCTACTTGGTCAGGATGGATGATTGTTTTAATGTGTCTTGGATTCAGTGAGAATTTTTTTGAGTATTTTTGAATCGATATTCATAAGGAAAATTAGCCTGAAGTTCTCTATCGTTGTTGGGTCTTTCTGTGGTGTAGGTATCAGAGTAATTGTGGCTTCATAGAATGACTTGGGTTGAGTACTTTCTGCTTCAATTTTGTGGAATAGTGTGTGAAGAACTGAAATTAAATCTTCCTTGAAGGTCTGATAGAACTCTGCACTAAACCCATCTGGTCCTGGGCTTTTTTTTGGTTGGGAGACTATTAATGACAGCTTCTATGTCTTTAGGGGATATAGGACTGCTTAGGTCATTAATCTGATCCTGATTTAACTTTAGTACCTGGTATCTGTCTAGAAATTTGTCCATTTCATCCAAGTTTAACAGTTTTTGTGAGTATAGCCTTTGTAGAAGGACCTGGTGGTTTTTTGGATTTCTTCAGGATCTGTTGTGATGACTCTCTTTTCATTTCTGATTTTGTTAATTAGGATGCTGTCCCTGTGCCCTCTAGTGAGTCTGGCTAAGGGTTAATCTATCTTGTTGTTTTTCTCAAAGAACCAACTCTTTTTTAGGTTGATTCTTTGAATAGTTCTTGTTTCTACTTCTTTGATTTTGCCCCTGAGTTTGATTATTTCCTGCCTTCTACTCCTTTTGGGTGAATTTGCTTCCTTTTGTTCTAGAGCTTTTAGGTGTGTTTACAAGCTGCTAGTGTGTGCTCTCTCCAGTTTCTTTTTGGAGGCACTCAGAGCTATGAGTTTCCCTCTTAGAAATGCTTTCATTATGTCCCATAAGTTTGGGTATGTTTTTGCTTCATTTTCATTAAATTCTAAAAAGTCTTTAATTTCTTTATTCCTTCCTTCACCAAGTTATCATTGAGACGAGTGTTGTTCAGTTTCCACATGAATGCTGGCTTTCAATTCTTTATGTTGTTATAGAAGATCAGCCTTTGTCCGTGGTGGTCTGATAGGATGCATGGGACAATTTCAATATTTTTATATCTGTTTAGGCCTGTTTTGTGACCAATTTTATGGTCAATTTTGGGGAAGGTACCATGAGCTGCTGAGAAGAAGTTATATCCTTTTGTTTTAGGATAAAATGTTCTGTAGATATCTGTTAAATCCATTTGTTTCATAACTTCTGTTAGTTTCACTGTGTCCCTGTTTAGTTTCTGTTTCCACGATCTGTCCATTGATGAAAGTGGTGTGTTGAAGTCTCCCACTATTATTGTGTGAGGTGCAATCTGTGCTTTGGGCTGTACTAAAGTCTCTTTAATGAATATGGCTGCCTTGCATTTGGAGCATAGATATTCAGAATTGAGAGATCCTTGTGGATGATTTTTACCTTTGATGAGTATGAAGTGGCTCTCCTTGTCTTTTTTGATAACTTTGGGTTGGAAGTTGATTTTATTCGATATTAGAATGGCTACTTCAGCTTGTTTCTTCAGACCATTGGCTTGCAAAATTGTTTTCCAGCCTTTCACTCTGAGGTAGTGTCTGTCCTTTCCCCTTAGATTGGTTTTCTGTAAGCAGAAAAATGTTGGGTCCTGTTTGTGTAGCCAGGCTGTTAGTCTATGTCTTTTTATTGGGGAATTGAGTCCATTGATATTAAGAGATATTAAGGAAAAGTAATTGTTGATTCCTATTATTTTTGTGGTTAACGTTGGCATTCTGTTCTTTTGGTTCTCTTCTTTTAGGTTTGTTGCAGGATTACTTTCTTGCTTTTGCTAGGATGTAGTTTCTATCCTTGTATTGGTATTTTTCTGTTATTATCCTTTGAAGGGCTCGATCTGTTGAAAGCTAATGTGTGAATTTGGTTTTTTTGTGGAATACTTTGTTTGCTCCATCTATGGTAATTGAAACTTTGGCTGGGTATAGTAGACTGGGCTGGGATTTGTGTTCTCTTAGTATCTGTATAACATCTGTCCAGGATCTTCTGGCTTTCATAGTCTCTGGTGAAAAATCTGGTGCAATTCTAATAGGCCTGCCTTTATATATTACTTGACCTTTTCCCCTTACTGCTTTTAATATTCTATCTTTATTTAGTGCATTTGTTGTTCTGATTAGTATGTGTCAGGAGGAATTTCTTTTCTGGTCCAGTCTATTTGTAGTTCTGTAGATTTCTTGTATGTTCATAAGCATCTCTTTCTTTAGTTTTGGGAAGTTTTCTTCTATAATTTTGTTGAAGATATTTGCTGGCCCTTTAAGTTGAGAATCTTCATTCTCATCTACTTCTATTATTCATAGGTTTGGTCTTCTCATTGTGTCCTGGATTTCCTGGATGTTTCGAGTTAGGATCTTTTTGCATTTTGCATTTTCTTTGATTGTTGTACTGATGTTCTCTATGGAATCTTCTGCACCTGATATTCTCTCTTCCATCTCTTGTATCCTGTTGCTGATGTTCGCATCTATGGTTTCAGATTTCTTTCCTAGGGATTCTATCTCCACTGTTGCCTCACTTTGGGTTTTCTTTATTGTGTCTACTTCCCTTTTTAGTTGTGGTATTTGTTTGTTCATTTCTATCACCTGTTTGGATGTGTTTTCTTGATTTTCTTTAAGGAATTCTACCTGTTTGGTTGTATTTTCCTGTTTTTCTTTAAGGATTTGTAACTCTTTAGCAGTGTTCTCCTGTATTTCTTTAAGTGAGTTATTAAACTCCTTGATGTTCTCTACCATCATCATGAGATATGCGTTTAAATCCGGGTCTAAATTTTTGGGTGCGTTGGGGTGCCCAAGACTGGCTGGGGTGGGAGTGCTGGGTTCTCATGATGATGAGTGGTCTTGGTTTCTGTAGCAAGATTTTTACGATTACCTTTTGTTATCTGGTAATCTCTGGAGTTAGATGTTATAGTTGTCTCTGGCAGATATCTGGTTTTGGAGCTGCCTCCTGGCAGAAGTTTAAGGCCTGAAATATGGCTTGTCCCAGAATCTGTGTAGCTTCTGTAGTCTACACTCTCACCTGCCCAGACTAGTCTTGGAGGGATCTGGGAACCAAGATGGCTCTCCCAGGTGCTGTGTCAAAGCCCTCCTGGGTGGAGCGGACACCTCTCCTCTGGCAGGGAAGGTGCCCGGATGTCTGGAGCCTGAAATGGGGTCTGCCTCAGAAACTCTTTGGTTTCTGCCTGTCCCAGAAGCTGTTAACTTCTGTAGTCCACACTCTCATCTGCACAGATTAGTCTCAGTGGAATCTTGGAACCATGATGGCTCCCCCAGATGCTGTGGCAAAGCCCTCCTGGGTGGGGCAGACACCTCTCTTCTGTTAGGGTAGGTGTCTGGATGTCTGGAGCCTGAAACCTGGTCTCCCTCAGAAGCTCTGTGGCTTCTGCCTGTTCCAGAAGCTGTTACCTTCTGTAGTTCACAGTCTCACTTGCACAGACTAGGAATTTAACATTCTTAAAAGTTTTGAACATTAGTTTCTTTTTCAGAGAATCTTGGAAATGAAATAATTTTCAAGACTGTGTGGAGAGTAGGAGCTGAGTGTGACCAATGCTTGTGCTTCCCTGACCAGCAAAGGTAAAAACAAAACAAAACAAAACACAAAAAAAAACCCTTGTCATTCCAAAAATCTATACCAGTTTTGATACAATGGAAAATGAATATGTAACTAATGAACTGTGAGGCAGCATGGTAGAGAGGAAAAGGGCTCCCAATAACGAACTGATTTGGCACTGTTTGGCTTAGATGTACTGTAATGTGACCATCAGGAGAAAACCAGCCTGTGTCTGACAGAACCTCAGGATGATTGAGAGAAAAATGATGAATATCATGTTGCTTTATCTGTTTTCTTCCCTTGCCACACCTTTAAAACCTTATTCTGAGCTTAATTTCCCAGGTAACCTTCATTTTATATTGATATGACATTATAGAAATAAGTTAACATTATTCAGTCTTGTGTTATTCTGAACTCTTGAAAACATATTGGTGAATGTCCACTGTCACATGGCTTTGAGCAAAGAAAATTCATTGTCATTTCTTTATCCTATATTCAATATTAGCATCCGTTTTATAGCATTTGACAAGAAGCAACCATGTTTTTTGTGCAGTAATTCTTCTTCGGGATGTCTGGGCCAATCTATATTTTCACAGTTGATGAATCATAGCCAAAATGATCAAACTTATGCACTACAAGTGGACCTTTGTTTGTGTGATGCAATGCCATATGCTATTCATATTATCCTCATACTTGAGTTTGCACTTTAAGGGTAATCAAGACATTGGAGAAATGGAGGGAGAGAAATACCCTTAGGAGAGGGAAAAAGAATGGGAGGGGGGAAAGGGTGGCAAGGGAGATGGGTAGAGTGTGAGAGGAAGAGTCAGGGAAATAAAAGAGAGGCAAGGGTGAAGAGAGGCAGGAGGGGAACGGGAAAATGAGGGGGAAAGGAAGGGAGAGGGGGCAGGAGAAGACAGAGAGAAACTAAGACATAAAGAGAATTATTAATATCCTAAACTTGTTTCTCTACATGGTTTTGTCCTCCTTTTGATAATATTTGGCACATGATTTTGAATCCCTTTCTTTAAATTCTATTTAAATAAAAGACGGTATGAATGAAAGGCTTATGTATTTTAATCTATGATCTATCATCTAGTAAGGAACGCATTATACAGGTTACTTAAACAACGTTCTCTGCCTGAGTTTAGCCATAAAATTGGGATTAAATTTGGCAGTCATTTCATGGTGATAAAAGGAAATAGAAAATCAATGTGTGTAAAAATACCCTAGTTTTGCCTCAATGCAGTGATGCTCCACAAACAACACTATTGCATAAGAACCAGGAACCAAGTGAAGATGAAGGAAATCACACCTCACCCCAGCTCAAGAGGTGAAAATAGGTATATCATGGGATAAATGCAATGTAATCACTGAAGAATGTCCTGATTTCATCACTAATTTCTCCATAACACGGGGAATTTAATCTTAAGTTATCTTTTAAATCTTTTGGCTTCTATGCATCAAGAATAATAAGTTATATCCTAACATAATATCTACCAAAGGAAGCTCTTGACAATGATTCAGCTATACCCTGGATCCATTTTCTCACTATCAGCTACTATTTATTAAAGTGGCCTTGGTGCATGATGGAGATTTTATCTCCAGATTATTATATAATAGAAGAAAGTAAATTTTGCCACTGGAAAGATTGCAGAAGAATTTAAGAAGTCACAGCATGGTTCTTAGACAATACCGAAGGAACAAGAAATGCTGAGTTGTTTGCAAGGAGTAGGTTGCTGTGGACAAAGCAAGACAGTAATAGAAATCCCCACTACTAAAAACCTTTCATCAGAGCATACAACACATTAAAAGATACCGTGGCAAAGCATACTATCTTGCAGTAGGTGTTCCTTTATTCACATTTCTGAGGTATGAAGAAAGAAATAATGTTCTTTATGAGTTTATATTACATATAAATCTGAATGCATTTGTTAAGTATTGTTTCTCTTCAAAGGTGATTACAGATTCTTGGAAATAACTGTACAAATAATACAATGAGAAAGAAATGGCAAAACAATAAAAACTAATGAGAACATTACCTAGAAAGCAGTGTTGCATGGGATCCTACTATCATCCAATTAGCTCTTTGCACTGACTGACTTTAGCAACTGACTTAGTTTGCACTTTTTAGTAACTTAAAGCAAATAGCTAACTGAAAATTGAATAACATAATAAAAGGATGAGAAGGAAATGACAAATCTACCTTCCTATAATCTTTGCTGCTAGGTATAAAATGCTTTAGCAACTGACTCAAGATCCTTTTTCTTCTTCTTTTCCAATTTTTCTTCCTTTCATTAAATCGACAAATAATTCTATGTGTTTATCACATGTAATTTGATAACTTTATGATAATTTTAAAATTCACTATCATTCACATTTTCAACATTTTCACTTTGCTTAATACTGTAAACTCTGGACTAGGCATTGTTCTCAAATGGTTATTTGAAACTAATGAATTATTTTTAATAAAGTAGTAATAGTGACAAGATTTCCATATTGATTTTTATTTTTGTTATTAATTTCACTTTCATAAACATTAACTGTCTTCAAAATGATTGGTGTTTATTAATTTTCTGTGTAAGACTATAACTTGTAATTTTCATATGTGTGTATATTTTGAAAATATTTATCTTTCCTTTATTCTATTATATACATTACCTTTCAAATATAGACATCACAGAGTGCACAGAGATCAGTTGAAAATTTTCTTAGATTTCTTCCTTTTCTTACCTTTAGAAGTTTAAATTTTTATTTTAATATTTTATAATTTGGTGAATTTGAACTTTTGACAAAGTTTATCATAAGAGATCCTTGATTCTATATGGCTTCAATAGACACATCGTCCTTGTAGTCTTAAAGATAATTTTACTAGGTACCCAGAACTAAGGCAGGGTTGGTTAAATTTTACTAAGTAGGAGGTCATGGTTCTCTGCGCCATTGACATATCATTAATTAATATTACCTTGAAAATCACATGATGTTAGTATCATGTTATTCCATCATTCAAAGTAGTCAAGAACATTCTTCACATAAGATAATGACAAAAAAATAACATCCAGTCAAACAATTGTGCTATGTTTTGAAACAAATATATATTTTTAAAAATGTTATATGACTGATTTATACAATATATTTTAATGAATTCAAGAAGTTCTGAGAAACCCTGTCTCGAAAAACCAACCCCCCCCCAAAAGGAAGTTCTGACAATGTATTTTAAACATATTCATCCTTGTAGCTCCTACAAGATCTATGCCCATTTCCCCACCCTTTCACAGCTTCATAGCCTCCATTTTGTTATTTTTTTAATAACCCCAAATCCAAGCTGATCTCCTCCTACACTCCTAGGTTTAGAGCTACTCCTGGAGAATGGTTACCATATCAGAAGCCACACTCTGAAGACTACCACCACCAACACCACCACCGCCACCATAACCAAACCAAACTAAACTAAAGCACTACCTTCTCTTAGAATTATCAAAAGTAAATAGCACTCTGGTACTCACAACCTCCCTTGCATCCATGTTGGAATGTTGAACATCATGATCTTGTACAATCAGAGACACTGTGAGTTCATGAGTGAAATGGTTCTGTCATGTCAAAAATCTACTGTTTTACCTGGTTCTCCTCAAATTCTGATTCTTACAATCTTTCCACCCTTCTATGCACAATCCATTGACCTTGGGGGGGGGAGGTCATTGTAATGTAGATGTCTCTTTTGTGGCTCAGCACTTTACTGATTCTTATTCTCAGTAGTTAGATTGGTGGTGAGATCTTGGATAGATGTTGCCACTGTACAAAGAAATTTCTCTGATAATGTTTATTAATCTTTAGGTATGAAGATATGAGTTTAGAGAGCAGTTTGATATTTTGCCCATATAGCAGAATAGTACTAGTACTTTCACTCTTGGGGATTGTGAAAGCCACAAGTATGGGTTTCTGGCCATGGTATTGGGTATGAGTTTCCTACTATGGAGTAGACTTTACATCCATTCAGAAAGTGGTTTGTTACCTCATAACATCCATGCCACTGTGGCATCCATGAGCATATTTTGTCATGCTAGTCATTTCTATAGCTAGAAGTATATATGGTTGAATAAGATTGCTTATGAAGTTTTCTTCCAGCACCATACGTTACAATTTCCAGTACTATGAAAGCCAGCCAGGTCAAAAGAAGTTCTCTAATACAAAGTTAATTTCTCCATACCATGGAAAAATGTGGTGTTTTCTCAGTGAGCCATTTTAACAGGTAAAAAATGCTTACTGATTAAGATTATGTTATCTTAGCATAGTGAATTTTTATTTAAACATGTGGTTCTCTTAATTCCAGGAATGTTCTTATACCTAAAGCCCATATTTCTTTTGAAATTATTATATCAACTACATGTATGTCTTTACCAAATCCTTTGCCACATTTCCTTTGATGTTATTTAATTAAAAATGGAATGTTCTTTTATATTTTTAATTTTTTCTAAATTCACTATTTTTCCATTGTTTAAAAGCAACATATGAACACATAAGCAATACTAATTTGATTCAGTCGCTATTGAAATGTCGAGATAACATAAACTCCTGAAGTTGATAAGGTGAAGTGCACAGTTAAGGAAGGGTCTGATGGGTTGGATTTGATCAATGCATGAATATTAAATAAAATATTTTAAAATTTATATCATTCATTTCTCCTCCTTATTCTTTATACTTTTGAAATGTAAGAGTGGATATCTTAGAAGATCTGGTGTTAACCAGTGTCTTATCCAATTTTTCTTATCAATATAAATTTGGTAACTTATATTAACTCATTGTTTAAGAGCTTGTAGTTTATTCCTCCACACATACTTATTTCAGAGAAGTCATGTCTACTGTTGTCTGCTATTTACAGAGGCCTTGGAAATAGAAAGTCCATTACTTGGAACCACAAGCTTGAGAGATAGATTTCCTTAGGGAAATGTATCATCTAGTCTTTCAAAACTTATTGTAAAGGAGACCATGTCATTTATAGGTGTAGAGATACTCTGCAACAAAGATAATCAACAGAATAAATTAAGAGGATGAAGAATAGATTTAGACAGGGATTTTGATTGTTTTCTGGTGGACATAGAGCTGATAAACACAGAGCTGGCAAAGTGGCTTAGCTGATAAAGGCACTTGCCACCAAGACTGAGGACATCAGTTTCATATCTGGAGCTCACTACAGAAAGTTATCTCCTAACCTCCATAAGTGTGCTGTGGCATGAGCATTTTGATACATATACATTAAATGAATAAATAAATGAGTAAATAAATAAATACATGTAAACAAAGTTGGAAGAAACACATTTCTTTCCTGCTTTAAGGTAAGAACTTCTGTGCATTGGAGTTAAGGTATTTCTGGTTGGTAAGTAAAGATTTCAATGGATGAAAAACTTTAGATCTTACTTTTACTTTTCCCACATTCAGCCATAATAAAATTAGGGACATTCACAGTCCAAACTTTAAGCCTCTTTTAAAATATAATGATAGTTACACAACCCAAGTTTGATGAGAAAAATGTGTAGACAATAACGAAGTTACATATGATACAAAAAATTGGTTTATTTCCAGGTGTGTTAAAAATTAATAGAAAAGACTATTTCCAGCAAGTGACATTCAATTAAAACAAAAGTATTATTAATAAAATATGTATAATGAAAAATATTAGAATGCTCAGGCTGATAAGAAAATTATTTCAGTAAATAATTTATACAAGTTCCCAAACAGAAAAAGTGTTGACTGTCTTTTGAAAAACTTTACTCCTTCATTTAACATAACATATTGAATACTGATGTGTCAGGCCTTGTTAGCATAATTGGGAATATTATTTTGTACCCATTGGGCAGCATTTCCCTATTTAGAGCCTACATTTTGTAATAGAAAGAGACAGTTAATAAGCAAAGAAATGTACACTGTGTGTTCCAGGAATGGGTACTCTACACGTAGAGAAAATAAAGAAGAATGGTGAAAAAAGAGTTCTGTTTGCAAGTGTAGGAAGGTATGCTTACAGATCTGTGTGTTTTCTAGTTATGTTTGTCTGGTAAAGTCTGTGTGACAAAGAGATGCTGCAGCCAAGACATGACACTGAGGGGATGACATGGATTAAGCAAGTCATAAAAACAGGGTTACACACAGTGCATCTACACAAAAACTGGGGTATAGAGTGCAGCTGTGCCTCTTTTTCTGTCACGGTGATAGCTGGGCCATTTTCCCTATGGTACTCATTATGTTTATTGAAATTCTAAGCCATGTCAGTTGTAGATCCATTATGACATTTAGAAGTTGAATATATGTTTTATAGGTTATGAATATTTCCTGAGTATTGCATGAACACTCTGTAACTAAGCTACAGATTGTAGCTCTATGCTGTGAGTTTTAATCCCACAACTGAATTCTGAAAATGACTTTCATTTTTCCACTCAGGATCTCTTTAAGCCATTACAATGATTAATATTGATCATCAGTTTGAGAGGATCTGGAATAAACTATGTAGATAGGCCTCTGTGCATGTGTATGCAAGCATTTCAATGAAGGGTTAACAGAAGGCAGAAAATACCCTTGGAGTGGCAGGCACCTTCTGGCAGGCAGCCCAGATATACAGAAGCCTGAGAAAAAAATCAAGGCTTGTGACTTATTGCCTTTGCTTTGTGTCATGGAGTATGTCTATCTGTGCTGTTGCTGCTACCCTTGCCATCATCCTTCATTGATAGGAGATTGCGACTTCTTTGGCCTTCAAATGTGGACACAAGAGAAGCAACTCAGAGTGTTCTAGACCTTAGAATCAGAGAATGTGAGGAGAACTAGTGTATCCTACATTGGTTGGTGCTGAATAGCTGTTGAGTTTTCAGCCTTGTAGGTATGCAGATGGCTATTATTGAATTAGCCAGAATGTATTTATGATAAAGCATTCTATTAAAAACACACAGACACAGACACAGACACACACAGACAAACACACACACACACACACACACACACACACACACACACACACACACTTCATTTTAGCAGATCACTTCCAGCTGATATATCTGTTCATGGACTGAATGTGTCTAAGGGTAGCCATGAAAATAGCCTAACAGCTAAAGAGCTCTGCAACCCTATCGGTGGAACATTATGAACTAACCAGTACCCCAGAGCTCTTGACTCTAGCTGCATATGTATCAAAAGATGGCCTAGTCGGCCATCACTGGAAAGAGAGGCCCATTGGTCAGGCAAACTTTATATGCCCCAGTACAGGGGAACGCCAGGGCCAAAAAATGGGAATGGGTGGGTAAGGGAGTGCGGGGGGGGGGGGAGGGTGTGGGGGACTTTTGGTATAGCATTGGAAATGTAAATGAGGAAAATATGTAATAAAAAAATTAAAAAAAAAAGAAAATAGCCTAACATGAAAACTGTAAACTTACATAAAATGTTATGATATTTCTTTGTGATTTTGCTAGCTTGAATGAGGGCTTTTTTAGTGTAATCTTTATAGATGACAATGTCATATCACAATTTCAAAAGTTGGGCATCTCTGTTAGACAAACTTAAGTAATATAACAGTTATCTCTCTTTCTGAAAAGAAACCATATCAGCTGTGTGAGTTTTCTTAGTTTCAAAAATTCCAGCCCTTTGATAGGAGGGAACTGATGCTGAAGATGTCTTATCCCTCTGCCATGCAACTTACATGTTAGGGAAAACTAGACTTTTCTTATTGTCCATGTGTTGTAGAGGATTTCAGAATGCACTTCAATTTTATATCAGTATGAAAATCTGCCATGGTTTCTGTCAGATATGACTTCCCATGAATTCTCTCTCTTACCCTCAAACACACCATTACTATTAGGAGCTGGGCTGAGGAGGATCTCTGCAGCAACCTCAGCTTTCAGATGTTCCTCCTCTTCTAGACTGTTCAAACTCCGATGTTTGTCAGAATGATCTTTTAGCTGCTCTTTAAACCTTTTATGTATGTAATAAGCTTTGTATCTTTTTAAAATTTAGATATTTACTTTTGACATGCCAAATGAAAGTTTTGGAACATAAACCTCATTCTTTTCTCGAAACAGGTTTTAATCGGAAAATTCTTGGCTTTCTACACTGTTATTTTTTTTTCTATGAATTTTAAAAGCCTACTCAGAGATTCAAATCCTAGCAAATTAGCTTTCTTTTCTCTGATTTTGGCTATGTAGGCCCTTTCCTGTGGGCAAATTTTAATTGAGAACAAAGAACCTGTCTGTTAGCATATTTAAAGCTTATGCTGGCATTTGGTAAAATTTAAAAAAATGTTGAGTTTCTTACATGGCATAATTATCATAAACATCTTTCATAAATAGCATACAAAAATGACTCAATTTAGTAAGTGTCTATATGTAAGAGTTCTAGGGTCAAAACCTTTAAACTTTATTAATATTGTAAAATGTATTTACCCAGATAATGCCTGCTTTTTTGTTTCTTCTCTATATATTTTTACTAGAGAAAAATAGAGAAGTCCATAATATGCTATTCTGTTATGCTTGTTTCTGACCACTGAAATTTGTGTTTGGAGAAGTGATGGGTATGTTCAAAAACCAGATTCTTGTTCTTGAACCCTCTTTTTATTTCCTTTTAGATTTCTTATACTTGATTTTAGTTTTTGCATTTGTACCTTCCCCTTCTTTCCAGATATTGTCCAGTTGATACTATGTACAATTTGAGTCTCTGAACCTGACCTACACTCTGGATTATATATCTTAGTGTTTCTCCTACTTCAGGTTGGGTGAGCATATTGATTGTAATGCATGTGGGGAAAAATTGAAGTACATCTCAACATCCTATCCAGCAGTCATTAAATCCTATGAATTTGTAGCCTAAGAAGCAGCTTTCATAATTTTATTCACATTTGTCCCATGCCTATAAGTTTAGATCTTTCTTGATTTTAACCTATTTTTCTTGAGCTATGCTAATGCACTCAGTAATATCTCTTAACTTCTTTCCTCCTGCAAAATAAACTTGTATTACCCTCACTTGACCATATTGATATGATCTAACATCTTTGAGTTTCCTTCATTGCCTTCTAGAAAAATGATTGCAGAATTCATGACTTATTGAGTAATATCTTTGATTAAATAAAACACAAATAGTCTTCAAAAAATAAAATGTTTTCATATTTCTGGAAACTCATAAATATAGACATAGCATGTCTGTGAAATATCTCTGCAAGTGCCTGATGAAGTGTTTTTTCGGAGACTCAGGTGTGGCATATGCAACATGAGGCCCAGATTATGTTGACAGGGTCTTCTGCAAATTCTCTGGATGCATTGCATTTGATCATAAGCTCCACAGAAGAAAGGACATGTTGTTTCCTGCTTTTCCCCCAAAACTACTAGTTCATATCTCCTGAGTAATTACATGTATATCTGTGTTCTTTACAGGATTAAGTCACAACTCCCTGTCAACCTCAATGTCTCAGATAACGAAATATGCAAATCTCTTATTTCTCTTTCATATTTACGTAACACAAATAATGTCTAGGATGCTTCTCCTAAAACATAGAGCATGGGCATGACACACATCTATATTTTGTGACTTGTTTGAAAGTATAATGAGAAGTTCCATGGGCAAAGTCAACTATTGTCTTTACAATAAGCTCATTTGAGGCAAAAGAATAAATAAGAAATAACTGCTTACATTAAAAGATATATATACCTTTTATACACACATATATGTATACAATTTGAAACAAAGACACACCTGGAAAGAGGGATCTTAATTGTGGAATTGCTTTGACCAAACTGAACATTGTTCTGGGGGCATTTTCTTGATTATTGATGGTTGTCGGAGGACTTGTACCATGTGTGCAGTGTCATCCCTAAGACAGAAAAAGCAAGCCAGTTAGCAGTTTTTCTTCATGCTTTCTCTTTCCAGCTCCTGGATTGACTCCAAGCTTCCCCAGTGATGACTTGTGACCTCTTCGATAAACAGTGAAACAGACTCTTTTCCTCCCCAAGTTGCTTTTAGTCCTGATGTTTATCAGAGCAACAAAAAAAGCAAACTATGGCACTTGTTTAGAGTTTAAAAATAGAGGCTTATGTATTTTTATATAAATTTATTCTTAGATTAAAATGTGGATTACATAACTTTCTCTAAGCATGAAAATTTAGAAATTAGGAAAAGTCTATATCTTATAGCTTAGGTACAACAATTATGTTTTTCTTTCTTTAAAACATTAATTTATTCTCCTTTCATACATTACATTCTGACAGCAGTTTCCCTCCTTCCTCTCCTCCCATTCCCTCTCCTACTACTCCCACCCTCTGAGCCTCATACATCAGATTGTAATAAGGCTAGGCTCATTCCTTCATATTAAGGCTGGGCAAGGCAACCCAGTGGGCAGAAGAAGGCCCCAAAAGCAGGCAGAGGAATCAGATACAGTCTCTGCTCCCACTTTTAGGAGTCATATAAGAAGACCAAGTTACACAACCATGATGTATGTATATGCAGAGGGCCTAGATCAGACCCATGCATTTCCCTGATTGTCAAATGAGTCTCTATGAGCCACTATGTGCTCAGGTTATCAGTTCAGCTTCTTGTTTTCTTACTCTTACATCCATTATTGCCTACCACATTGCTTCCCCTTTGCTATTCCTGTAACCATGGTTTCTTCTGCTTCTCAGATCTTAGCTCAAATCACCTATATGATTTCTTTATTTTTTCTCGAATTTCTATATTTTTGCCTCTTTTAGAGATAGCCAGAATGTTCATGTAATCAATATGAAGAGACTTTTACAGAGTCACACGGGTCCACATACTTGTCCTTGATCTCATTTAACATTTCTATGGTATTCTTTTATTTGATGTCTTTCTGTCTCCACTGAAGTATATGAGGGTATTGATGGTTAGCTTTGTTCACAGTTGTACTTTCAATATCTAGTACTGTGGTTGGTCTAATAAAAATTATATGTCAAACACACTTCCTTCTCTTATTTCATGGCTTGAAGCCACGTATAATTTACAAGAGACAAGATTATTCATTCTTATCTTTACCACGGCAGTCCCCAATTCTACTTTCCTATCAGCATAAACACCAAGAAGGGTGTTTTTTAGAAAATTTAGAGATGATGTCAAATTCAGGTTATTTTTATTTTATGCATCCATCTAAGTTCATTACTATGTTCTTACAATATTTATCCCTGGTCTGATTTTAATGTGGAAAACAAAACAAGTCAAAACAAATGAACAAATCACTGTGATACAATCATGCAACTGACTGACTTTCAGTTCTCTGAATGTTCTTTGATGTTTTTGCTTCTGGTAGTCCATTTGCATTCTTCCTTATTTTCTATCTTTCTTATTCTCTATCTAGCAACTTCCTGCTAGAGTTTCACATCTAAGTCCAATTATCATTCTCTCAGAACTATCTACTCATTTTTATACTTATCAAACTTTAATTATGAGAGAGTGAATATGTGTTGATACTTGTATCTATGTTTATTTGTTTAAGTCCACACTTCACCATCCTTTCCGTGGTAAAGCAACAAGGTATGGACCGATTACTACAGCTTGTTCATTGTTATATCCCAATGAGCCATCACGGTGCTTTGATCACTTTAGATGAGTATACAAATGAATGAATATCATTTCTATTTTCTCTCCTCCAGCTATGATGATGCTTGACAGCACAACACTTTTTTATATTATCTGATTCTTCCTAATAGAGAATAATTTTAATTTTAAAGTAGTTATTTTTACCTATCTTTGTTGTCTTTGAAATAGTGGATGTATGGTGATTATTATTTGAATGAACATAAATATCATATTAATGTGAATTGTTAATAGTGCAATATGTTTGGAGCATATGGGTTGCAAGGTAGGAAGAAAATCAGACTGACTGCTTGAAAATTGACCATGATAAGCGTATATTTTACATGAGTAATTAGAAAAGCAGAAAGTCGAAGCAAAGGGTATTTGGCATTATTGGGTAATGAAACATAAGGTCAGAATAAAGTTTTCCAGTTTTAGATATGCCAAGTTCATTGGCAAACTTTTCTACAAGTATCCCACAAATAGGCAGAGAGTACTGCCATCTGCTTCTATTCCCTAGCAGATTTTTTAACTAAAGCTGAACCAGTCTCTGTAAAGGAAGCTTCAGAATGCTGTCTTGCTTTGCTGCTGACAACAGCTGGTGGAAACTAGGAGGCCACACATCATTTCTAGGAAAGAACACTCTATGCAGAGAGTTGGTTTATATAATTAGGGGGAAAAAAACCTCGATCGTGGATCAGATTAAACCATTTGACATTTATTATTGTCTATATTCAACCACATTGCCTTTTACAAATCTGTTGGAAGGCTGGAGAGTGAATTGCCAAATAGCCTGAGGTTAAGGAGACCCTTAGATTTGCTGAGGAAACAATATTAATTGTTAAGTATGCATTTTGACCAGTGAAAGAGGAATGCTGATTGTGGTGTGACAACCTTAGCAATAGTGATAATAAAAACCTCCAAGTAAAGTCATGTCTTCAACAAGTTTTGATCAAGGAAAAATACAAAACATCATTCTCTACCTTCTTTGTCCTTTCTCTTTAAAACTTCCATCCCTGTTCTTAGATATTTACGTCATAGTCATATAATCATTTTTTTCTTTTTCTTTTTATTTATTTCTAGATTATATGATACTTTCTGACCACAGCATCCCCTTCTCACTCCTCCAGTTCCACCTGCCCCAACTCCCCTTTCTCCAATTCCAATGCTCCTCTGTTTCCTTTCAGAAAAGAGCAACTCTCAGGGGTCTGGTTGGTTGCTATTGTTGCTCTTCCTATTGCTTGAAAACCCCTTCAGCTCCTTCAGTCCTTCCAATCTTCCACTGGGGAGCCCTTGCTAAGTCTAATGGTCGTCTGTGAGCACCTGCCTCTGTATTTGTCAGGCTCTGGCAGAGTTTCTCAGGAGACAGCCATATCAGTCTCCTGTCACCAAGCATTACTTGGCATCCACAGTAGTGTATGGTTTTGGTGACTGTATATGGGGTGGATCCCCAGGTGAGGCAATCCCTGGATGACTTCCCTTCAGTCTCAGCTCCACAATTTGTCTCCATATTCCCTTCCTTGAGTATTTTGTTCCTCCTTCTAGGAAGGACTGAAGTACCCAAACTTTGGACTTCCTTCTTTAGCTGCATGTGGTCTGTGAATTGTATCTTGGGTATTCCAGGCTTTTGGGCTAATATCCAATTATCAGTGACTCCATACCATGTGTGTTCTTTTATGACTAGGTTACCTTGCTCAGGATATTTTCTAATTTCATCCATTTGCCTAAGAAATTAATGAAATCATTGTCAACCAACCAGACCTCCCAGAGCTCCCAGGGACTAAACAACCAACCAAAGGGTACAACATGGAGGGACTCATGGCTTCAGCCATATATGTAGCAGAGCATGGCCTTGTTGAACATCAGTGGGAGGAGAGGCCCTTGGTTCTGGGAAGGCTCGGGAAATGCCAGGGCAGGGAGGGTGTTGTTGGTGGTTAGTAAGGGCGGCACCCTTTTAGAAGCAGGGGGAGGGAGGATGGGATAGGAGATTTCCATGGGAAAACCAGGAAAGGGGATAACATTTGAAATGTAAATAAAGAAAATATCCAATTAAAAAAAAAAGAGCAGGCCTCCCAGTAATATCAACTGAAAACAAACAGCATAACAAGATGTAATAGCACAAAGAACAAATCTTCGGGTAACCATTAAGAGAAAATGAGTGCTAAGGGCAGGCCAAAGAGTCATCAGCATCCCCATTGCCACTGTTAGAAGTCCCACAAAACCCCACACTAAATAATCACAAATTGTATGTAGAGAGCCTAGCACTGGCTCAGGCAGGTATTTCAACTCTCACTCACAACTTCATTTATTTTTATTTTAAATATCTCAAGGACATTTTTATTTTTATTTTATTTTTTTTACTTAATAAAAATGTTTATTTATTGTCTCTATATACTATAAACAGTAACATGCCATTTGTTCTTTCTCTTTTTTTCTTAAAAATAATCTTTAATCATTTTTTAGAGTCCAATCGTTATCCCCCTCCTGGCCTGCCCTCTGAGAGTTCTTCATTTCATTCCCCCTCCCCCATCTCCAAAAGGATGTCCCCACCACCACACACCACTTACACCCCACCCCACCCCACCCCACCCCACCCCACCCCCACCCCACCCCACCCCACCCCATCCCTACCCTGCCAGACCTCTTCACTCACTGGGGCTTCAAGTCTCTCTAGGGTTAGGTGCATCTTCTCTCATTAGTATTTTTATGGAACTCCTGAGTGTGTGAATTAGTGTGTTTCTGATACTTGTGACTTATCTTGGTTCTCTTTTCTTTCTGTTGATTTGTTTTGTTCAGAAACAAAATGATGGTTTTTATTTTATATTATATTGCATTATATTTTATTATTATCGCTTAGAAATCTGTTCTAGTGAGAAACAGAAAGGGAATGGATCTAGATGCAAAGGGAGGTTGAGTCACTGGAGGGAGTAGAGGAAGGGGAAACTGTAATAAAGATATATTGTATGAAAAGAATATATTTTTTAAATAGAAAATTAGTATCAAATTAAATTTCTCATTGAAAGCTATAATATTTCCAATTTTCTAAGGAACCTTCAGCTTGATTTCCAGAGTGGCTGTACCAGTTTATAATCTCACCAGCAATGGAAGAGTGTTCCTTTTTCTCCACATCTTTGCCAACATGTGCTGTCACCAGAGGTTTTTATCTTAGCCATTTTGATTGGTGTAAGCTGGAATCTCAGGGTGGTTTTGATTTGTATTTCTCAGATCATTAAGGACTTTGTACATTTCTTTAGGTGCTTCTCAGCCATTTGACATTTCTCTTTTGTGAAGTCTTTGTTTAGTTCTATACCCATTTTTTGTTTTTTTGGTGGTTAGCTTCTTGAGGTCCTTCAGAAAATGAGAGATAGATCTACTTGAAGACCCAGAAAAACCACTCAGGAATATACTCAAAAGATGTCTCACAATGCCACAGGGGCACATGTTATACTACGTTCATAGCAGCCTTATCTGTGATAGCCAGAAACTGGAAACAACTGAGATGTCCCAGGACAGAAAAATGGATACAGAAAATTTACAAAATAGAATATTACTCGCTTATTAAGAATGAGGACATCTTGAGTTTTGCAGGCAAATGGATGGAACTAGAAAATATCATCCTGAGTAAGATAACTCAGACCCAAAATGATATAAAGTCAACAAGTTGAAGGGCCCAAGTGAGGATACCTCAGTCACACTTAGTGGAGAGAAGAAAGCAATCACAAGGGGTTGGGGGAGAGATGTGGAAGGGAAAGTGGACAGGGAGTGGGAGGAAGAGGAAAACAGATCTGGTATTGGGTGAGGGAAAAGTACTGAAGCCTGGAGGGCCAGCAGAAAGAATGTAAACTGTCAACCTTGGGAGGTAGGAGGTTGGGCGGACCCTCCAGAATGCACCAGAGACCTTGGAGGTGAGAGACTCTCAGAACTCAAATGGAGGGACCTTAGATAAACTGCCTGAAAGTAGGGAGAGGGATCTTATAGAGCCTAACTCAAGCAGAAAGACAGGGCATCAAGTGAGGGAGGGGGTTACCATCCCACAGTCACTACTCTGACTCATAATTGTTCCTGTCTGAAAGAACTGCAGGGACAGAAACAGAGAGGAGCCTGAGGAAAAGAAGGTTCAGTGACAGGCCCAAAGTTGGATCCAGCTCAAGGGAAGGTCCCAATGCCTCACACTATTACTGAGGATATGGAGTGCTCACAAAAAGGGACCTATCATGACTGCCCTCCAAAAGACCCAACAAGCAGCTGAAAGAGTCATATGCAGATATTTGCATACAACCAATGAAGATAAGATGCTGACCCCTGTAGTTGAATTATGGAAAAAGTAGAAGAAGCAGAGGAGGAGGGTGACCCTGTAGGAGGACTAGCCTTCTCAATTAATCTGGATTCCTGAGATCTCTGACACTGGACCACCAAATGGACAGCATGCACCAGCTGATATGAGGCCCCCAACACAATACAGCAGAGGACTTCCAGGTCTGGGTTCATTCAGAGAAGATCACATAACACTCAATATACTGGAGGCCCAAGGGAGTTTAGAGGTCTGGTGGATGGTGGGTGGAGAGGACATCCTTTTGGAGACAGGGCAGGGAGGAAGTATGAGGTGTGCAACAGTCGAAGGGTGAACCAGGAGAGGGATAAAATCTGGAGTGTTAAATAAATAAATAAATAAATAAATAAATAAATAAATAAATAAATAAAAGATTTAAAAAATGAAAACTATAATACATGTGCAGAGGACCTAGTGTGTATCCATGTTGGCCCCGTGCTTGCTGTTTCATCTTTTGGGGCTCATATGAGCTTTGCTCCATTGTTTTACATGGCATTATTATCCTAGTCTTCTTACCCTTTCTCTCCCCAGTTCTTCCTGTCTCCTCTTTAATGGGGTTCCCTGCTCTGAGGGAGAGATTTGATGGTGGCATTTTATTTAGAGTTGTGTGTCCGAAGGGAGGGCTCTCTCTCTCCCTCTCTCTCCTTTTCTCCATTCTTCCATCCCTCCCTCCTTCCCTCCCTCAGTCTCTCTCTCCCTCCTTCCCCCTCCCACCCCTCCTCCTCCTCCTCCTCCTCCTCCTCCTCCTCCTCCTCCTCCTCCTCTTCCTCCTCCTCCTTCTTCTTCTTCTTCTTCTTCTTCTTCTTCTTCTTCTTCTTCTTCTTCTTCTTCTTCTTCTTCTTCTTCTTCTTCTTCTTCTTCCTCTCTCTCTCTCTCTCTCTCTCTCTCTCTCTCTCTCTCTCTCTCTCTGTATAATGTCAGGCTGTGAGTATTTGTATGTGGGGAATTGCAGGCTAGTCTCCAGTCGAGTTGAGGTCTGAACCCCAATGTTCATAATTCACCTTTATGACATGGTAGGTGTTCCCTCATGCTCCCGGAACTCTGGCCCCTGTCTAAGTTACCCCCCCCCACACACAGCCCACACAAGAGAAGCATGGTAGTAATCACCTAGACAATGAATGGCCCAAGCTTCTAATGTTCAGTAAACTCCTCCCAAGTTACCTAGCAACAGTAAAGACCATAAAAGGGGCAGTTCAGCCCCTGCTTGCTCTCTCACTCCTTTGTTCCCTTACCTCTCACTTCTCTCACTCCTCTCTCCTCTTTCCTTTCTCTTTGTCTTCTTCTCTCCTGTCTCCTCTTCTCCTCTCTCCCTCTTATTCTCTTTCTCTCTAGCCCTCCCTCTCTCTCTCTCTCTCTCTCTCTCTCTCTCTCTCTCTCTGTCTCTCTCTTTCTACCTTCTCTCTTTCCCCCTGCATTTCTATAATAAAGCTCTCTGCTCCATCAAGATCCACTGCACACTCTAGTCAGTTGGGAACCTCTTCCCTTATCCCTATCTCCCATACCCCTGGGGCTACAGGTGTGGCCCTGGGGCCCCCAGGTTGGGGGCTGCCCCTTCTCCACCCCCTACCGAGTGGGGTCAGTGGCTTAGATGCCCACCCGGGGCTGAGTGGAAAGCATCCAGCACCCCTCCACACACACACACACACACACACACACACACACACACACTTGTGTCTGCCTGCCCAGAGCACAGGAACCCTTCCCCAGTGCCTCCCCTGGCCCCCCCCCCCCTTTTTCTGTTGTTCCCAACATTTGTAGTCTTTTTATTTGTTCCCATATGCTGTAGAGGGAAGCCTCTTTGATGATGACTGAATAAGGGACTGGTCTTTGAGTATAGCAGAATATCATTAGGAGAGAAGGCATTTTATTTTTACCTTCTTATTTATTTTTAGATAAGTAGCATTGTTCTGATCCCAAGACCCTGGGATGCTGGGCTATCTAGCTTCAGGTGGTTAGTCACCCAGCAGAGTTAGATGTGACTTTTACCTCATGGAATGAGTCTTACGCCAAGTCATTTATCACTTGGTTAATTTGACAAGGTTTGTGACACCATTGCTTTAGCATATTTTGCAGGAAGGACAGTATTATAGATCCAAATTTTCGTGTTTGTTGTTTACTTTTCTTTCCTGGTGCTCTGAAGAATACCTTTCTGCCCCATAGACCATGGGGCAGAATTTCTATGTAGGCCCCAGCTTTAACAAGCCATGTTTAATTATTTGCAGAGGTGTTTTCTTCAGCAAAGATTTTTAGTGTTCAAAGAAAGTCTACAAAGTTTCACATAGTCCACATCAATTTACTTTTATTATTGACATACTGTCATGACACATTTGCTGTAATTAATGAACAAATTTTAATTTAAGAGTATTAACTAAAATTCATAATTTATTCATACCTTCTTCGTTATATTTTATGTTCTGTTATTCTAAGGTTTCTAATAGCAAAATAACATAACATTTAGTTTCCTCATTAGGTGTTCCTTGTCTATGGTATTTTTAAAGGCATTTCCTGTTTGTGATGACATTCATAGTGTTGAAAGTATTGGTAATACATTTTGTAGCATGTTTTAATCTTCTCTTGATGAGCCTGGGATTATAAGGTATAAGGAGTTGTACCATAATTATAAGTGGTCTATGTGAATTTCATCGTATTATATCGTGGGCATATCACGATATATGATATCACCTTGATCACCTGGAGGTTGGTTGTCAGGTGACTCCATAGTAACTTAATCTTTTTTTTTCTACCAGTTCTTATGCATCTTTTAAATCTAAATAATAAACTCAAACCAGTCCCTAATGGTGGTAGGTAGGCTGTTTGACAACAGATTACCTTTATTGATCTTTCAAAATTCTTCTAAAAGTGTATGTTTTTGTTATCAACATTTATATATACACTTGTTTATATAGTTGATTCATAAGTACTTATACTTTGGTTTATAAGTTTTGCTTAAATTTGAAAATAAAATTGTTCTAAATTTGGCAGGTCAGAGTGTTAAATCACTGTCTTTAGGCCATTTTTATTTTAGACTTTCTTGGATGAAAGAGCAAAACTAGATCTATTACATTAACTGTGAAGTTTAGTGTTCCTTGTCACCTTTATAAGTTCTGAAACTGGATAAGGGACAAACCTCCAGGCACATGTGCAAAGGATTATGTGTTCTTTTAGTGTTTTTAGGACATTGCATTGATCATGTTAATTGAGGAAGGAAGGTTCATTTGAAAGGAAATAGGTGCCACTCCCTAAAGTGGGGTTCTAGATTATATAAAAAGAAGAAAGAAATCTGGTCACAAGCCTTGATTGCCATCTGCTTCTTAATTTGGGATGCAGTGTTAACAGCTGCCTTACTTTCCTGCTGCTGTGACTTTTACACAACTATGAACTGTAACCTCAAACTGTTAGAGATAACAGACCTCTTTATCACTTATGTTTCTGTTTTAAGAGTATGTTATTGCAGCAACAGGAAAAGTAACTTAAGAACTCACTGATGTGCAAACACTCATCCAAAGATAGTCTATGTCTAAAATTTTACTAAGCAAATATGAGATCCCACTGATATCTCCAGTTCTTGTTATTCTAGCAACCTGCCTCACTGATATGCAAGTTCATATTCCAAACGTGGGAACTTCAATGTTCCGTATCAGTTTACGTGCAGGAGAAATGATGATCCATAAGCCCACTGGGAAATGATTATTAGCTAATTGCAAGAGATATTTGCAGTTCTTTTTGCACAAAACTCCCAGATTCCTCTTCTTCACAGTATCACTTAGGATAGTGACATTTCCCCCATCCTCTCTACTGAGGTTGTACTACACATATGTGAGACGTTCAGACTCATCAGTTCATTATTTGATCTCTTACATGAGTACCCAGATTTACCACTCCTGGGCATATACCTAGAAGATGCTCCAGCACATGCTCTGCTTTGTTCATAGCAGCCATATTTATAACAGCCAGAAGCTGGAAACAAACCAGATAAATATTCTTTTTATTATTTTATTTTTGTTGAAAATAGATTTTCCTTTCATATAATATATTCCAACCAGAGTTTACCCTTTTCACTTTCCCTCTCCCTCAGATTAACCTCCCATCCATTTTCTATTCAGAAAAAATCAGGACTCCAAAGGAAGGCAGCCAAACAAGATACAATAAGTCAAGGCAAAGGCTTTCATACCAACGCTGGAAAATCAACCCAGTAAGAGAAAAGAGTCCCAAGAACAGGCAAAATAGTCAGAAACATATCTGCTCCCACTGCTAGGAGTCCCACAAAACATCCACCTAAGAGCCATAACACATATGCAAAGAACCTTGTGTAGACCCATTTAGGTCTCATGGTTGTTGCACCAGTCTCTGTGAGCTCATTTGAACCCTACTTAGTTGATTCAGTTGGTCATGTTCTCCTGTCTGCCAACCAGTCTGATTCCTATGATCTTTTTGTCCTCTCTTCTACAAGGTTCCCCAATATCTGATGGGAGGGACTTGATGAATACCTCCAATTTAGACTTCTGCATAATGTCTGACTGTGCATCTTCAAACATATTTACTGCTAGTGGAAGAATTTCAGGTCATGATTGGACAAGTCACTAAACTATATTCTAATCAACAAATTAATGAATGGAATAAAAATTCCTCATAAGAAAAATATAAATAGCCAAGTAATATTTATACAATTATATAAGTGATGGTTAATCTTGCTTGTCAAATTGACATCATCTGGATTCAATTAACGGCCAAGTTTATTGGAAATCTTATGGGGGATCTTCTTGATCAAATTATTGGAAAAAAGACATACCCTAAACCTGGGACAAACCTTCTGTTAGCAAGGCATGTAGAGGGTATGGACGAAAGGAGCTTTGCTTTTTTGTCTACTCATCCTTCCTCTCACTGGTTATTTATCCTGTCGATATACTTGGTATTAAACGTAGCTTCTTCAGAACTCCAAAACAGACTAAAGAGCAGCAGCTCTCCAGGAATCCTCCAGGACTCCAGCATCACATTGGAACTGAAAAGTATCTAACCTTATGGTCTGAGTGACTCTTGGAATCCCAACCTTTCTTTTATGAGACAACCATTGTTGTGCTACCTGGACTACATCCTGTAAACCAGCCTAATAAATCCTATATATGTTTATACATATAAATTTTATTTATCACATCTCTTCCTTTAGAGAACTCTGATTAATATCCTTCAGGAAACACAAATTAAAACTGATTTGATATTTAATGACACCTGGATGTAATAGTTATCATCAAGGGAACAAGAAACTTCTGGCATGGATGTGGATGAAGATGAATACTTCACAATTGAAGGGAGTGTAAGCTGTCACTATCATTATGAAAATCATTTTGAAGCTTCCTACAAAAATAAAGAGAACTGCCACGTGACCCTTTCACATCATTCATAGTAAATGCCCAAAGGACTAGAGATTCTATCACAGAAGTACTCACATAATTATGTTTGTTACTACCCTAAAACATTGAATCAGCCTAGATGCCAATCAATACAGGAATAAAGGAAATGTGGTATACACACACACACACACACACACACACACAGAGTGGAATAGTATCTAGCCGTAAATAGTAAAACAATGTCCATTGTGCAGTGGTGGGCTGTGCACAGACAGCCTGGTCCCCAGTCCAGCAAGGGTCTGGAAAACCAGTGACTTCCACCTGCATAGGATGGCAGGTGTTTGGCCATGCCTCCTGGGTCCCTGGCTGCTGTCATGTAGCTCTACCCACTCAGATTCCCCCTCTCCCCAATCAGAGAGGTATGTGGCCATCAGTCACATAAGAACAGCACCAAGCCCTCCCACAAATAAAGTTTCCCCAAAGCTCTCAGACCAAATCAATGAGAAGATCCTGTTGTCAGACCCTTATCCACCCCAAAACTGTATATAAGAATCCTAATGGATATGTTTATGCTAAATAAAAATACTACAGGCTCAGAAAGTCAAACACCAAATATTTTCTCTTATACATAGAGAATTTTTATATGTACGTAGATGTTTTGGGGGTGGAGCATAATGAAACAAAAAAGGGGGAACATGAAAACAGAAAAGTTCATAAAGAAAGGGAGATGGACAAAAACAAAAGATTAATACAAGATATGCAAACTGAAGATGAAGGGGGTTCAAGTATCAGGAGGTATAAGAGAGGCACGGAGTATGGATTAGGACGCAGAAAGGGAAGGTTAGCAAATGGGAACAAAATTTGTATAAACGCCATAATGAAACTCACCACTTCATAAGCGAATTTAAAAACAAATGAATGTCTTATTCCACAATTACAATTTTAAATGTTTTACAATGTAAAATCATTTTAATGTAAACATTTGTAAATGTCACCTTCTCTGCGAACTGACTGCTCCACCTATAGCATCTTGTTGTGGATAGCCCTGGGGCTAATTATATTTGATGTACAATCTGTTCTCCTGCGAGGGGTTGTGAACAAGGAATGAGTCAGCACTCAGGTGATTTCCTGGAAACCTGCTTCCCACCTTAATTTGTAAAAAAAAAAAAAAAAAAAAAAAAAAAAAAAAAAAAAAAGAGAGAGAGAGCTAAAGAGCTGATGACTGGGCAAATAAAAGGGAAGTTGGAGCAGGAGGGAGAGAAAGGAGAAAATGGAAGAGGGAGAGGATGCAGGGGAGGAGGAAGAAGAAGAAAAGTGGAGCAGAAGCACATGGCTTGGAGAAACCGCAAGTTCTAAGGGGTCTCATAGATGTGGAAGATGGTAGTGTAGCAGTAGATCTGCCCAATCTAGGCGCACAGCATGTAATCATATTAACTGTGTTGTGTTTTCATTGCTGGGGCATATTAGGGAGGAGATTTACCACAACAGTATCTTTATGTGTATCCTCAGTTGCTTCACACCACTTTCACATGCATTTAAAAAGAATATATCTTTCAATACTTTCTGTAGACTTCTTTCTCTTCTGTATTCCCCGACTTACATTAACACACATGTTGTTCATCTCTCCAGTGATTGACAGAGTCTGGACACAGATCTTACATGACTGTTTCACTGTTCTATAAACTTGGAGTTAATGATGGAAAAGACAGCACACTTGTCCAGTGCTTTTAAGGTAGTGTCTAAGGGCACTTTGCCAATTAAACAAACCTTCAAAACTAAGTGTAAGAGATTTTTATTGATGGTTTTGTTGAGCCTGACATTTTCCCCAAGGTCAAAGAACGCTGTCAAAATTGTAACTCTGGAAAGAACACTTCATTTCTTTGTGTCATCTAGTCACAAAAGATGCCTCTTACAATATTGAATAGGAAAAAAAAACAAAAAACAAAAAACCCAACATTTTTCCATCTCTCTCCTCACTCCCTCCTGGGAATCAGGTATATATTTGGGAAAAAGGAACCTTGCTTGGACTGCACCCAGCTGCATTTGGGAGTCTTTCAATGGCACACTTTTAATCCAATATTGCTTCTAGTATTTAGGAAGCCAGACATATAATCTCTGTCTCCATAGGGGAGCTAAGCTTTCACATGCTCTTCTTGCCAATGCTGTCTGCCTATTTTTGCCCAGAGACATAATAACTATTTTTGGTAACTGCATACTGTGACAAGGCCTGTGTTACATTAACTGAAATAAAGACATCTTAAGCTGAATTAACAGATGACTTTTAAAGCAAGACAATATGGGGAAGAATGGTTGAGTAATTTGGGTAAGATTTAAAACTTCCTTTTATAATATTGACTCTAGCACCAACATGAGAGGTTATTTTTTTCTTAGTTGATGGTCTTATTCTCTCTTTTTAATCAGTTTAATAGTTATTTACACAGAGCTAATTATCTGAATGAAGTATGTTCCTGTTGATTTGAAGCTTTCAAGGACAAAGAATTAGTTGGATGCATTATTTGCCAGAAGATTGACTGCAAGATGTAGTGTGCATAGTGGAATACATGCATACATACATACATACATACATACATACATACATTCGTAGTACATGTGCATGCACATACGCACATACATACACACACACACTAGTGTGTGTGTGTGTGTGTATATATATTTGAGTGAGTTATATGTGTGTACAATTGTACAATGCATACAGATGCACGCCTATGTGTGCACCTGTATATGTATGCACCATGGAGGTTTTGGGGTGTCATATCTATCAATTTCCAGATGACTCACTTAATATCGGCTTGTTCCTTGAGAAAAGGACTAGTGTAGTCACTAGACATCCAGGAATCCTGAGTGTTATAGGCACATGTATGAACATAGCAGGTTTTATTTGTGCGTGGGTACTAGGATTTGAAATTAAGTCGTCATGCTTGTTCTGAAAGTACTCTTCTACATTACGCTATCTGTCCCCCATTCTATATCATTTACTTATAGAATGCCTTTTTGTGAATATTTTCTGAAAAATTTCATGATTTACCCATGACAAGATTTTTCCATGATCTAAGTCCCACATCCCTGTATCAACTTGACCTAACTTTAGCCTTATTTCATTTCACATGAGTTGGATTCCCTCACTGTATCTTGCCTAACTCAATCTCTACCCATCACCCTGTCATTTTTTACTCATGGTACTGTGGAGATGTGTAGTCTGCTTTCTTTTAACTCCTTTTTCTCTTTGTCTTGTGTTACCTTCCATAAAACTGACAAATTGACTAGACAACATGTTTTATCCGATGATGCCTTCCTTTAGTTCTGTGGTTTGTAATGTGTGTGATGTGTGTAATGTGTGTATGTGTATGTGTGTGTGTGATGTGTGTGTGATGTGTGTGTGTGATGTGTGTGTGTGTGTGTGTGTATGTGTATGTGTGTGTGTGATGTGTGTGTGTGTGATGTGTGTGTGATGTGTGTGTGTGTGATGTGTGTGTGTGTATGTGTATGTGTGTGATGTGTGTGTGTGTGTGTGATGTGTGTGTGTGTGTGATGTGTGTGATGTGTGTGTGTGTGTGTGATGTGTGTGTGTGTGTGATGTGTGTGTGTGTGTGTGTGATGTGTGTGTGTGTGTGATGTGTGTGTGTATGTGTGTGTGTATGTGTGTGTGTGTGTGTGTATGTGTGTGTGTGTGTGTGTGATGTGTGGTGTGTGTGTGTGTGATGTGTGTGTGTGTGATGTGTGTGTGTGTGTGATGAATGTGTGTGTGTGTGTGATGTGTGTGTGTGTGTGTGTGTGATGTGTGTGTGTGTGTGTGTGTATATGTGTGTGTGTGTGTGTGTGTGATGTGTGGTGTGTGTGTGTGATGTGTGTGTGTGTGTGATGTGTGTGTGTGTGTGTGATGTGTGTGTGTGTGTGATGTGTGTGTGTGTGTGTGATGTGTGTGTGTGTGTGATGTGTGTGTGTGTGTATGTGTGTGTGTGTGTATGTGTGTGTGTGTGTGTGTGTGTGTGTGTGATGTGTGGTGTGTGTGTGTGATGTGTATGTGTATGTGTGTGTGTGATGTGTGTGTGTGTGTGTGTGATGTGTGTGTGTGTGTGTGATGTGTGTGTGTGTGTGTGTATGTGTGTGTGTGTGTGTGTGTGTGTGTGCTGCACTATAATGCTTAGGTTAAGTATTTTTCTTACTCTTTAGACCTCAAGAACATTTGTTTCTCTGCTCCAGAAAGAAAGAACAGTTTGCTATTCACTGACTGTGTGCCTCACTGTACTTTTCTAATGTTTTTCATTTCAGCACTTAGTTGAATTTATTTGGTGATAAGTCTCATATAATACTTTATGTAGAAGACAGGTTTATTTTGTCTTTATACAGATTCAAGTAGAGTAAGTTTTAAGTAGTGTCGTTTTAAGAAGATAATGCATAGTCACACATGAAAACATATAATATAAATAGTAAATAAATTGTCTAAGTTAGACCAGATTTGCTCATTTCTTAGTCCCTGTCATGGAGAGACCACCTTGGAAAAACAGCCTATAACTTCCATAGTACGCACCACATGACCACTGCCAAGCCTCTGTAATGATTACAGTTAGGTTAATATAGTTCACGTTAATTTTCAGAAAGCTTATTGGTGGTCTTCAATAGAAAGCCTTTATAAATGAAAATCCTGATGTATAAAATTATCCAAATGATATTATCATAAAATGCATGAGTGCAGTTATAAATGGAAGAGTATTATTATAAAATAGATAGTCTTTATCTAAAGCCTTTGTCCTCAGTGAATTTGACTTTTTCTTCTGAATTCATTCATTTTTGGAATAGTTGTAAATTTTAGATCACAATCTGACTTGTTAATAAATAAACTAATAAAAAATTTTACTCCTAAGAAGACAATATACACATATTAATTCCATATTGACTAGACTTCATAACACAAGAGCAACAAGAATTTTTTTATGAAGGACTCCAATGGTTCAGGCCATAAACCAGGAACTGACAGATGGAGACACAAGATGATAACAACTTCTGTTCAATGAAGAGAAAAAAAATACTGAGTGAAGAGAAGCCAAGGGAATGGTAGAAAATCTTTCTTAGTTATACATATTTATCTAGATTATCTAAACAACTCCAACATAATGTACCCATAATCCAAAACACAATTAATATATATACTTTTGAGATTAAACAAATTTCTCAGATGAAAAGGAAATAAGTAATGGAAAAGGATCCCATGAAAAAATATTCATCATCTTTAGCCACCACTGAAAACCAATACATTGGGAATTCATCAGAATGACTCGAATTAAGAAAAGAAATATTTAAAAACGCTAGTTGGGATATGGACAAAATGTCTCCCTATACACTGCTGGTGAGGACATAAATTAGTCCAGATGCTATTGAAACCAACATGAATATTCAGAACCCTAAAACTACCTTATGACCCATGTATACCACATGCTGTGAATGTGAACACTTAGCCCCAGCCAGTGGCCCTGTTTGGAAGATTAGGGAATGGAGCATTGCTGAAAGAAGCATTTCCTTTGTTTTAGGCTTTGAGTTCTTTAGTCTGTACTCACTTGTTCTTTTCTCTCTGTGTTCCTGCACGTTTGATATAAAGCAAGGGGTGAAGTCACTTTCACTGCTGGGATGGACTATTATCCACTCTGGATGTAAGCCAAAATAAGGTCTTTTTCTTTTAAGTTATTTTTTATCACAAAACAGAAATGAAACTAATGTAATACCCAAAGGACTTTAATAAAAGTTTTAACAAGATATTTGTTGCTTGTTTGTTTGTTTGTTTTTGTTTTTGTATCACTGTTCAGACCTTATATATTATGGAATAAGACTCCCTCTCCCTCCCCCTCTCCCTCTCCCTCTCCCTCTCCCTCTCCCTCTCCCTCTCCCTCTCCCTCTCCCTCTCCCTCTCCCTCTCCCTCTCCCTCTCCCTCTCCCTCTCCCTCTCCCTCTCCTCCTCCCTCTCCCCCTCCCTCCCCCTCTCTCTCTTTATTTGTAGAGAGAAATTGAGAGAGATAGAGAGATTGGGATAGCTATTCTGAATTATCAACTTGATCTCATCTGATATTAACTAAAATCCAATTATGGAAGGTATACCTGAGAGGATTATTATTATTATTATTATTATTAATTTGAAGTGTGTAGATTCACTTTTAACAGAGACTTGTACACACATGTAGATACACACTCATACATATAAAATACAAATGAATAAATATTTACAAAAGAAGAAAATATATCTTTTTCAGAAAGTGGGTACAATTGAAGATTATTCTATTAAGAAAGATACTTTGGGGAACATTTTAGAGTGGCTGAGAAGAAGAAAAGAAAGAGGAGAAGGAAGAGAAAGAGGAAGAGAAGGAGGAGGAAGTGGTGGTAGTGGTGGTTCAAAGACAAAGTTTAGAGCAAGATTAATAGTGTAGTAATGTTTGATAAAGCTACATATGACATACTCTGTAAAAAGTTGCCAAATATAGGCTTATTTGTTATTCCAGCTATGCTCTATAAAAGTTTGAAAATTCAATGTCTTCAGCAACAACTTAGTGAAGGTCAAATGGAGTCGCTTTCAAAACACAGAACATGTTAAATCAACTCTTCATTTGGAAAAATAAAACTTTATTAAATCAAAACATATAAGCATTAATTTTCTTTCACTTGTAGAATATAGACTTTATTTTAGTCAAATAAATCATCTATGTATATATACATGTAGGATATATATATATTTATTATATATATTATTTATATATATATAATTATAAAGTTTTGTGATTATCAATTATATAAAAAGATCAGATATGTATTTATTTAAACAAATATAAATTTATGTTTATGTATGTATAAATAAATGCATTTTTATTAATTTTTAATGTGTGAAAGTAAACAATTGTCCTGACAGTATTATATGTGTATGACACATGAGGAAAATTTTTTATTAGATATTTTCTTCATTTACATTTCAAATGCTATCCCAAAAGTCCCCCATACCCTCCCCACTACTCCTCTACCCACCCACTCCCACTTCTTGGCCCTGGCGTTCCTCTGTACTGAGTTATATAAAGTTTGCAAGACCAAGGGGCCTCTCTTCCCAATGATGGCCAACTAGGCCATTTTCTGATACATATGCAGCTAGAGACACGAGCTCCGGGGGTACTGGTTAGTTCATATTGTTGTTCCACCTTTAGGGTTGTAGACCCCTTTAGCTCCTTGGGTACTTTCTCTAGCTCCTCCTTTGGGGGCCCTGTGTTCCACCGAATAGCTGACAGTGAGCATACACTTCTGTGTTTGCTAGGCTCCAGCATAGCCTCAGAAGAGACAGCTATATCAGGGTCATGTCAGCAAAATCTTGCTGGCCTATGCAATGGTGTCAGCGTTTGGAGGCTGATTATGGGATGGATCCCTGGGTGTGGCAGTCTCTAGATGGTCCATCCTTTCTCTCAGCTCCAAACTTTGTCTCAGTAACTCCTTCCATAGGTGTTTTGTTCCCAATTCTAAGAAGGGGCAAAGTGCCCACACTTTGGTCTTCATTCTTCTTGAGATTCATGTGTTGGTGTGAGGTGGGATCCACATTAGGAAAATTTAATGGATGACCAAATTTCTGTGAGCTTTGACTTTCACTCTTGCTTATTTTCTGATGTCCTCTTCCAGATGAAAATTTTTCTACTACCTCAAGTACTCAAAGCTGCAGATACAGTGAGATCTTTGGCACTTAAGCCTGATTTCAGGTCTCTTTTTCTACTACAGTAAGAAGATTTGGGAACAAAACACCCATGGAAGGAGTTACAGAGACGGAGTTTGGAGCTGAGATGAAAGGATGGACCATGTAGAGACTGCCATAGCCAGGGATCCACCCCATAATCAGCATCCAAACGCTGACACCATTGCATACACTAGCAAGATTTTATTGAAAGGATGCAGATGTAGCTGTCTCTTGTGAGACTATGCCGGGGCCCAGCAAACACAGAAGTGGATGCTCACAGTCAGCTAATGGATGGATCATAGGGCTCCCAATGGAGGAGCTAGAGAAAGTAGCCAAGGAGCTAAAGGGATCTGCAACCCTATAGGTGGAACAACATTATGAGCTAACCAGTACCCCGGAGCTCTTGACTCTAGCTGCATATATATCAAAAGATGGCCTAGTCGGCCATCACTGGAAAGAGAGGCCCATTGGACTTGCAAACTTTATATGCCCCAGTACAGGGGAATACCAGGGCCAAAAAGGGGGAGTGGGTGGGCAGGGGAGTGGGGGTGGGTGGATATGGGGGACTTTTGGTATAGCATTGGAAATGTAAATGAGTTAAATACCTAATAAAAAATGGGAAAAAAAAAAACCCACAACATATAAAAGCACCCATTGCTTCCTTAAGATAGAAAAAAAAAAGACTGATGGTACCAATGTGATGAAAGGCACTTTACTGTTAAATTATTGACCAGTTCTGAATCTTATGTTAACCTATGTGAAGCAAGTAACACACTGACATTGTTAGAGTAATCATGGGTAAGACCAGAGTTAAAGTCACCTAATGGAGGGCTTCCCTACCAACCACATCCGGGAAGATTCCACTGTTACAGAGATGCTTGCTGCTTTGACTTTACCTGTTACAAAATTCTAATATAGCTCATATTTTAATTATTAATTCTGTTTACTTACTTTTCCTCACAAGATTGATTGAGTGCCAATTATGTGGCAATTCATGTTTTTTTTTGTTTGTTTGTTTAGATCTTCCTGAATGTATAAAATAACGCCTAACACAGGGAAAGTGATTAGTAGGTATTTGTTGAATATATGAATGAATGAATGAATGAATGAATAATATAATTTGTGGCAATGAATATCATATGATATTGGGAGAAACAATTTGAGATTGTAATTACAAAATATATTAAAATTGTATTTAAATTATACAATGATATTTGGGAATTGATCCAAAAAAATATAGACAACTAGATGCAAATTCTGAGACCTGTACAATTTATCACCATAAGCTTTTAGGATATATCTCATCTCACATAAAACTATTTATTTATCAGTTTGGAATGTAACCTGCTACATGTTCTCTCACCACAGATGATAGATATTGTTTTATGTTATGCTGTGAGAACTTGTATATGTGGTTTGAATTCATTGGGGGTAATAAGCAGCTATATTCATAGTATATGGAAATTTAAGGCTATGCATATAGGAATATAATTTAAGGCTATATATAGGAAGATAATTTAAATATACAACAAGAGAAATAAATATATTTAAAGTGTTTGAAACAGAAACCCCATGTACAAGAATAAATCATAAAACAATCCTTAAATAAAATAAAGCAAAGACAAACACTGAGTATAAAACAACAATTTACAAACAAGGATAATCACGTTTCTTGTTAGTAGTCTAATGTTGAAAACAACTTGTATTTTTATTCAAAAATTAAATGTTATACTTAATCAAGGAAATGAGTTTTCATTTTAAAATGTTATATTTTACAGATTAATAACCTAGAAATTATTCCAATAAATAAAAAAGAGGAAATAACAAATGCAGTTAAATATTAACAATGTACATTTAATCTATGAATATATGAACAGAGTAGGAATGAAATCATCCAATTAAATATTATCTGTGGCGTTTGTCATGGATAACGTTTTCATAATTAACATCAAGTATTTTGAATTTTTGAGCTGTATATCCAGCATGTGATATCAAAAGCAAAGTAATCTAAAAGAAGCAAAAATAGACTGACCACACTGTGTTTGTAAAACATGAAAATTATGATGGAAAAGGTCATGAAATTTCATTCTTTCACGCATTGTAATTCTCCTACCTTGTAGACATGAGGGAGAGGGGAAAAAATAAACAGAAAGAATAAGTCAGATTCATGATAGAAAAATCTCTCTTTATATGACCTTTATATCCTCACGATGTTCTGTACCCAAACTTAGGTCAGACGATTCTTACTGCCTGCAAGACTGGCATATAAAGAAGCATTATTTTGAGTCTCTAAGCATGTGTTAATTGAGATGTAGGTACATTTTGTCCTGGGGTCCAAGGTGACATTGTTAAAAGGAAAACAAAACAAAACAAAACAAAACAAAACAAAACAAAACAAAACAAATGTCTCTTTGGTGCTGAAAAAGTTGGGGCAGGGAGAGACAGTGATTGTATTCTGAATGTTCTTCATTTGAGCTTCTATTAGTGCAGGCAGCTGGGAAGTCATTGATTGCCTCTGAGAGATGATGAGATTGTGCTACAGAACTTGGCCATCGTTACCATGTGATTTTCAATTAAGAAGAAAATCAAAAGTATCCTGGTGTCATGGTCATAACCTGAAGGGTTCAGACAAGCTGCTGGCTGCATACAAATCAGGGCTAATCATCTATTCTTGTGCAGCCTGCAGGCTTTCAGGAGAAACGATCTTTACAGCATGCAGCACACTTATTTTTCCTGTCATTGCTGTTGTCATTGGTGAATTAGATTGTTCATTTTTTTGTTTTGCATCTGGGAATACTTAATCCAGAGCATTGATTGAATTATCACTACAACGATATGGAGGGTCAAAGTGAATTGTTGAGAACAGAACAACTTGGAAGTTCAGCAAGGTGGCTGGAGAAAGTCAAAACAGCTCAGGTCTTCAGACATCCACATCTCTTTTAATGCATGCAAGTAGGCTATTAATCTACTCACGAGCAATGAAATGCCATGACCTAACACAGAAAGATCTATTAGTATAAACTGCATAGATTTGATGAACACCTTTGTTTTGCTTTGTTTCAATATAGTGCTATTGAAAATTTCAAGAAAAGAAACTTAGCTTACTATGAGAAAGGTCTGCCTCATAGTGTAGTGGGTGAGTGGGTTGGGGAGCACCCTCATAGAAGCAGGGGGACGGGAATAGGATAGGGAGTTTCCAGAGGGGAAACTGGAAAAGGGGATAACATTTGAAATGTAAACAAATGAAATATCCAATAAATAACAAAACAAAACAAAGAAATTGTGAACTATGTTAAATCATATGCTTTTATGAATGGCCACATAGGATAGGGACGCAGAAGCACACAGTAATGCTATTGTTATGCCTACTGAAGGCCTCTGCTCACACACTGCTGTTGGTCTTAATAAAGAAGACAGGAAGGAACCCTTTTGTCCTTTATTGTAGAGAATAGGATGACATATCTACCTCATCCTACTTTTTATGCCTTAATTGCAAAACAAACTGCAGCTGTCAGAAAACAGATTTTATTTGATTGTCAGTTTTACTGACAGTAATAGCTTAATCTTGTCAAGGCAAATAACACACATCAGGATGTGCACCGAATTAATGAACTAAAGAAAGTCCTGCTTTGGCTTTACAACGGGCTCCATGAAAGTTGAATTGTTTTTAATGTTATTCTCTCACAGATGTGGCTTTTTTTTTAATCCATTTTTAACCTTGTAGTCATTTGGGTTTGAAAGCTGTCTTATATATATGTTCATCTTTTCAAAGGTCTTATTATTTAAAACATTCTTATGTGTAGAACAAGAATTTAAAATATTAGGGTGATAAAATGTCCTGGTGAGTGTGATAGGGCGTGTCAGGGATAGATCAAAACACACTGCATACACACCTATGGACCTTTAAAATAGCCTAAGGAATTCTGTCATTATTTCCCAAGCTCTGCATTTTGATTCTATCATTGGAATCTTCAAGTCTCAGGTTTTCAGTCTTTTATTTTGATGTCATGGCAGTGTTAGGAGTTCCCTTCATATCATGAGTGAAGTGATTGATGATGGAGATGTCATATTAAGCCACCTTTCACAAATCTCACAAACCCTCCCTTAAGACTCCCTTAAGAGTTTAGTTAAACTCTTAACTAAAAGTCAAAGATGACAAATGGCTATCCATTGTTCAAAAATGGATTAACTTTTAATATTAGTGTTAACATAGGAGGTGATCAGGATGGTTCTCTGGCTGGTGGAGACACAGACATGAGTGACACACATGAGTGACACATCACTAATGTGTTGCATGATGCTCTCAGAGTACAGATGTGCAATGACAATGCACTAGCATTTACTTGCTTGTCTTTAGTTCTCAGTTCTATGCCTGGCATTAAGAAATGTACACCTTACATTTTCATGTGCAGATTGTGAATCTATGTTCTAGGATTATTCACTCACTTATTACACACACATACACACGTGCACACATGTACACACACACACAAACACACACATATTTTGAGTACTTACTAGAGTTACATAAAGATGAAATTCAATACCTTTCCAGAGTTTACATTTTAGTGAAAGTAAAAGGAAGTAAATAAAACAAACATCATGTCAGTCCCAGGAAATATTGCCACCTATGAAAATTAGCTCACTCTTGTATTTGGGATATAGGCTTATCTGTACACAAGTTGTACAAGATTGGACCAGTTGACATTTCATCATGGAGAAAGGTAGAGTCCATGAAGTCTATGGAAGAGATGTCATTTTCTTCAGTGATCCAGATGCCCTTTCTCTCACACTGCCTGAGTAAGCAATTCTAATTATTCTCACTGGGACACACACTAAGACAGGACATTAAAGTAGGAGTGAGGCATGTTGAGAAAAAGAGTTCCAGTGGAAGACAGGTGGCTGAGAGAGAAATGGGGTGCAAAACCAGCTAAAATTCATTATATAAGAGAGCAAACCTCTTAAATAATTTAAAAAATAAAATTGACATGATGCTGAAAAATATCCAAGTAAAACATACATTTATATATATATAATATGATTTTACCTGGTAAACATACAGATATGAGTCTCTATCATCACTTAATTCAGGTGGTATACTTTTGAGTCTGAACATTGTGCAATACGCCCCAATACCCAAGTTTTCATTGCTATAGTTTTCACATGGTTTACAACACTCTAGGTTATGTTCCTGTAGATTGTAATGGCTCCTGAATTTCTTTAGTGTTTTTCCAAGGTTACATAATTACTGCAAGCCTCATTATGAGAAGCAGATGACAAATTTTTCAATGCAGACCAGTCTTCAAGGCTACTTGTCTGAAGATTTGTTTACAACAGCAAAATTCACGTTTACCTTGTTTATTACTACTGAATGAACTTCAACAAACATCAACTTTAGGGCACCAACAAAATCTGATGGATGGTCATCAGAAGTCAGTGTTGACTTTATCATCTGTAAAAATATTGTCAATATTCTAAGGACTTCAGGCGACCAGCAGTGGGTGAAGCTAAGAAGGATAGCTGAGTTATCAGCAGCATGTGTTACATCACATCATGAATTTGTTTGAATGTTCAGATGTGCAAGATAACCCACTTCACTATGAGAATTTGATAACAAACATTTAATTTTGGAGTGTTATCCAGATGATCAGAGGATTCTGAGCATGTGTTTTCAACTCCTTACTTTTGTCACATTTTCCGGTGAATAGTATAATGTTTTGTGAATATTTTTAGAGACAAATCTTGTCAGTTAGAAAGGCTTTCTTTCATAAATCATGAGGGTGGTTTGTGGGAGGTATGGTTACTTAAACTATTGCTGTTTGGGTAAGAAGGACTAAGGGTTAGCAGATGGTAGGTAAAAAACAGAACCAGCTGCAGAGTCCAAATTAAAAATTGAAACCATCATACATTTTGTCTGCATATGCTACTAATAGTTGTTTTGAAACATGATAAATTGTCCCACAGGGTCAGCATAACAATCTAGTTGGCACAGTTTAGCCTTAGTAGCATTCATTATGTGTTTGCTGGGGTTGTGATTAGGGCTCTGCTATTGTTGGTTAAACACCCGTTGTTGAGTCTTTTCTTCAAAACGTAAACATATCCAATAAAGGAGCTCATGCATGGATGCATGTAGCAAAATAGCATAGCAGGTGCAGTATTAAGGAAACAAAAGAAGGAAGGTGATCTCTTAAGTCAGAATCATAAAAGCCAGAAGGATTATGTTATTATTTAAGTCAATTTATCATTTACCACCTGGGTTTTTGTTTTAACTCTTGGACCTATAAGTTGAATATGGGTACTTATATGTTGATTCTTTTGGTTATAATCACTAACAATCTTTGTTTTATTATGTACCAGGTGAAATATATGGTTTGCACACTAAATGTATTTCCAATTTAGAAGACTTCATAAATGAAGTCAGATTAACTAGCTAATGTGAATATCATATATATTTTCCCCATTCTGTTCCTTCTTCCTCTTTGCGTAGTGTTTCTCAGTATCTCCCCTGGATTCTGATTTAGTATATGTTATTAATAACAGCCTATAATTATTTGTTCTTGTTGTGTATTTCATACCTGATGATGTCATGTGTGGTTTGAGATTATAATGATGCTACTCCAGATATTAATAGTTAGAAGGCTAAGACAAAGTGTTGAGAGCTGTCCTAGTGAAGACATCAGTACTTGTAAAATTATCAAATTTTATTTAGCTAACAATATGTATTTCTAAAGGTTCTGACTGAAATGTCTTGGGTATTTGAAAAGCTATCATTCTCTGCTACAGGAAAGACAGTCTGAAGAACAAGCACTGTTTCCACAGCTGACTGACCCACTGTTCATTTCCCTTGGAAGTTATGGTTTCCTGTTTACACACATTCACATACTCAATTCCACAACTGATAATGCCTTCCCTGCCCCTCTGACCAATCACATGCATGCTATCTTTGTAACTGCTACAGCCTATATTTATGTAGGGTATTCAACTTTCTTTTTGGTTTGCAATACTCAGATGTACAGAGCTGTAAAATATGTTTCCAGTGAATTCACTGGCAATTTTTATTTTCTTTCTTTTGTAGTTATAAGCAATTTAAAAAGAGAAAGGTGTTTTTTAAAGAGCGCAAGGACAGAGCCTAGAAAATAGTAGCTTAAACAGGTGCTTTTTATTGTAATCTTCCTCCTGGTAATTTTTTCTTTCTTGTCTTTTTTGTTTTCTTGTTTTACACTGTATCATAGAACAGTAGGTGTTGGTGTTCCCTGTCTGTTTCTTGATTTAATGCCACACACCACATTTCACTTCCACAACATATGAGTATAATAAATTTTCTTGTAAACTTGGATTTTAAGACTATGACTCTGTCAAGCTTATACTTTCAGAACTCCTGAAATATTTCCACTTAGCAACCCTTTTGCATTACTTTGAAAACTTTGATGTTCATAAAACAGTTGACTATAATCAAAGAAAGGACAACTCAGCTGCTGACTTTTAAAATTAGTATATTAAGCATACACTATCTTGTGCCTATATAAAAATTCTCATTGACAAGGTTTAAAATCTTTTCCTTCTGGTTATATATCATATATCATATTTGTAAAAATATATCAGATATCTAGATTTGAACTTTCTCCTAAAGCTCAAAGCTATGATTTCCATGTCAAGCTAATGTTATAAGAACAGGACACTCAAAAGTGTTAGTGATTACAAGGTAAAATTAATGTGGCTGTATGTAACTAAGCAAGACCTTACATGGAATAATTACATGTGCCTTCACGACTAAAGGTTGGGATGAAACAGTCTTTTCAAGGAAAGTTCCTCGGTTCACTTTATTATTTCAGAATTACTCAAATCACCTTCTACACCGATAACGATCTGCCATCTCCATAAATCATGAGCACAACTGCTAATCCTTTCAGTAGTTATTGAGACAAAATTATTTGCCTGGAATTTCGAACCTTTATTTTCTACTCATTACCTACTCATTGTTATCTACTCATGTTTTGGGGCTTGTCATCCCATCTTAGATTTTAAATCTCTTTTCCAGAAGTCACTCTTATCTGAAGAATTCCTCCTGAAGTCACATTTCCATATCTATAGGGACAACATAAGAGACTAAAGTATGCCAATTTTATAAAATAATGTATTTAGCATTCCAATTGAAAAGCTTATACGCATCATCTATAATGTTACTTATATACATTAGATACACTGGGTAAATATATTTGAAAAAGCAAAATGTAATCTCTATTGGCACATAAGTTATCAGTGAACAAAGAATTCTAAAACTATCTTAGAAACCCTATAGGTGGAACAATACTATGAACTAACCAGTACTCCCAGAGCTTGTGTCCCTAGCTGCATATGTAGCAGAAGATGGCCTAGTCGGCCATCATTGGGAAGAGAGGCCCCTTGGTCTTGCAAACTTTATATGCCTCAGTACAGGGGAACACCAGGGCCAAGAAATGGGAGTGGGGAGGGAAGTGGGGGGGAGGGTATGGGAGACTTTTGGGATAGCATTTGAAATTTAAATGAAGAAAATACCTAATTAAAAAAAATACATATATGAAAGAACAAGGTATGTTCCTCTCCCTAATTTTGGCCAAAAACCTTCTTCTAATCTTCTAATTTTCACTGGATATTAAACTACTGCTACATCATCTTACAGTCTCCATTCTAAGAGATTGGTGTAGGAAAGTGCCCAGGCACAGGTACATTGCTCCTCCCAAACAGTTGCTGCATCCATTCAGGGGAGAAAGAGTGGTTCTTGAGTTTGGCATTCAGCTTTAGTTGTGCTATTGCAGTTCTTGAAAGCATCAGTTGAAACATTGATCTGTGTAATACTCAAAGACTCTAGAAGATTTTAAACAGAATCTCATTTAGTATACATGAAAAATTGGATCAAACATTAGAAAAATACAATTCATAACCATTAAGAGATATGACTATGCATTTCCCCTTCATTAACGTGTAGATTATACTTAATTATATTTTGTGATGATTATTTTTTAAAGTTTATTTCTCTAAATTAATTTCACTAGATGAGCAGTCAATATTTAACATATTTTACGGAACAACTATTGCTTTCTTCTATGAGATACAAACATAATTAAGACACAACATCATTCCTACTTGCATAAATAGAATCTTATGAAAGCACATATCACTAATCCCCATCTTAATGTATTATGTATGTCCAAAGTATGGACAGCTCAAAAGACTGGTAATTATCATATTGTAGTGAACTATAAGCCAGATAAAGTACAAGTCAGGTTACTATATATAAGACAAGCAGCATGTGCTAAAATATTGTACATAGAACAGTATTGGGTTAAGAAATGATAAGTATCATAGTGTTGCTGAATTCTAAAGGGACTCAATGGAAGTGAAAGTGGAAAAGGATGGAGGGGATTACAGAAGCTCTGGCCTGTCCACACAGACATTCTAACTGCGTTCTGGTTTGATGGGGGGAACTTCTGATGGGTTTTAGCTATAAGGGCAGTGTTGATCTGTAGTAATTGCTTAGCAACACAAAAAACTATTAGAAGACTGTTATATAACTGTAGTTTCCTAGAATACAATTTAGAAGGTTGTGATATACTTGTAGTTGCCTAACATGAAACTTTTTCTTTCATGCAATGACTGTAAAATATGAAACACCACTACAATTTGAGGCAGAATTTCATGTATATATCATTTATCACATTTCTACTGTGACGTGTGTAGCTACTTTGGCTTTAACAATTTGATTTGTTGAAAAAATGAGATGATTATTTAATACATAATTTATAAACAAATAAGATACGACAAAATATATTTTCTGGAGGATTGAAGGTCCTTATTCCAGATGTCCCCAGTTTCACTTTCAAAATCTTATTAAACTTCGATGCCAGACCATGCATGAAGGATAATGTGACTTGCTGTTAGTAAAATGAGGGCTGTTTCTGTGGTAATCACCTTCGATTGGCTCAGAACAGCGTACACACTTCTGTGGCTGTATGGAAGGAACAGTGTTGCTGACTATAACAATGTCAATGGAATTTGCCATTATATTAATCTCCAGCCATGGGATACAGTTTCCATCATAATGTGGTGATCAGCTAGTTCTGTTATGTTTTTATGGAAAAAAACAACTGGATAATGCTTTAATTATCGAGGAGATGTTTTCACAGGATTATAGCACACAATTCACTAAGGATGTGTCTTAAACAGTACAAGGGCAGATGTACTGGAGGACATCTTAATGTTCACTTGAGATTTGGAAAGATGAATTTGAAGAAATTAAGTCAATGTATTTTTACTAAAAATATGCAGAAAAATGTTTAAAAGTAAGCAGTAATTTCATCAAGCACATAAAACTATTATTATAATGACTGGTGCCTAGTTTGATCCATATTTATATGCACTTCAATGCATGTAACTATTTTTGGTTTTGTTTTCAAAGCTTTCATATATTATCCCAACTGGCATGATACCGATTGTATAGTCCAGCCTGGCCTCAAACTAATTATCGTGCTTCAGTCTCCCAAACATTAGGATTGTACAGCTATGCTTCCATGCTCAGTTACTTTAGCATGATTTAAGACTTGGAGTTAGAAGTTTTGAAACATGCAAATTCATGCTTTCTCTCCTTCTTTCTTTCTTTCTTTCTCTCTCTCTCTCTTTCTCTCTTTCTCTCTCTCTTTCCTCTCTCTCTTTCTTCCTTCCTTCCTTCCTTCCTTCCTTCCTTCCTTCCTTCCTTCCTTCCTTCCTTCCTTCCTTCCTTTCTTTCTTTCTTTCTTTCTTTCTTTCTTTCTTTCTCTCTTTCTCTCTTTCTTTCTCTCTTTCTTTCTTTCTTCTTTTCATCTATAACTGAAAGCCTTTATTGTTTTTCCAAACTCCTCTCATGACTTCTTTTTGTTCTATATAATAACTTTTTACATTTTTATTAGATATTTTCTTTATTTACATTTCAAATGCGATACCCTTTCCTGGCTTCTTCTCTGTAAACTCCCTATCCCCTCCCACTTCCTCCTGCTTCTATGAGGTGTTTCCCCACCCTTCCACCCACTCTGCTTCACTGTCCTGGCATTCCCCTACACTAGAGCATCAAGCCTTCATAGAACCAAGGGCCTCTCATCCCATTGATGTCCAACAAGGCCATCTCTGATACATATGTGGTTGGAGCCATGGGTCCCTCCATGTGTACTCTTTGGTTGGTGTTTTAGTCCCTGGAAGCTCTGAGGGGTCTGATTAGTTGATATTTTTCTTCCTCCTATGGGGCTGCACACCCCTTCAGTTCCTTCAGTCCTTTCTCTAACTCCTCCATTGGGGTCCCCGTTCTCAGTCCAATGGTTGGCTGCAAGCATGCATCTTTGTATTTGTCAGGCTCTGGCAGAGCCTCTCAGGAGACAGCTATATCAGGCTACTGTCAGCCAGCACTTCTTGGCATCCACCTAGTGTGTGGGTTTGGTAACTGTATATGGGATGAATGCCTAGGTGGGGCAGTCTCTGGATGGTCCTACAGTCTCGGCTCCACACTTTGTCTCTGTAACTCCTCCCGTGGGTATTTTGTTTCCCCTTCTATGAAGGACCAAATATCCACATATTAGTCTTCCTTCTTGAGCTTAATGTGCTTGTTATTTATACCTTGGGTATTCTGAGATTTTAGGCTAATATTCTTTTTTTCAGTGAGTGCATACCATGTGTATTCTTTTGTCATTGGGTTCCCTCACTCATGATGATATTTTTTACCTCAGGCCATTTGCCTAAGAAATTTATGATGTTCTTGTTTTTAATAGCTGAGTAGTACTTGATTGTGTAAATATACCACATTTTCTGTATCTATTTATCTAGTGAAGAACATCTGGGTTCTTTCCACCTTCTGGCTATTATAAATAAGGCTGCTATGATCATAGTGGAGCATGTGTCCTTGTTATATTTTGGAGCATCTTTTGGGTATATGCCCAAGAGTAGTATAGCTGGGTTCTCAAGTAATACTATGCCTAATATTCTGAGGAATTGGCAGACTGATTTTCAGAGGGGTTGTACAAGCTTGCAGTCCCACCAACAATGGAGGAGTGTTCCTCTTTATCTACATCCTTGCCAGCATCTGTTGTTACCTGAGTTTTTGATCTTAGCCATTCTGACTGGTGTGAGGTAGAATCTCATGTTGTTTTGATTTGCATTTCCCTGAGGACTAAGAATGTAGAACATTTCTTTAGGTGTTCCTTTTTTTAAAATATTTTTTATTATTACGTATTTTCCTCAATTACATTTAGAATGCTATCCCTAAAGTCCCCAATACCCTTCCCCCCCCCACACACACACTTCCCTACCCACCCATTCCCATTTTTTGGCCCTGGTATTCCTCTGTACTGGGGCATATAAAGTTTGTGTGTCCCTTCAATCCTTCCCCTAACTCTTTCATAGAGGTTCCTCACCTCAGTCCAATGGATGGCTGTAATTATATGTCTCAGTAAGATGATAGTAGAGCCTCTCAGAGGGCAGCCATGCTAAGCTCTTGTCTGCAAGCATCACATAGCATCAGTAATAGTGTCACAGTTTGGGGCTTGCCCATGGGAAGGAACCCAAGATGGAGCTGTTACTGGATCACCTTTTCCAGCTTTTAATATTCTTTGTTTTGTACATATAGTGTTTTGATTATTATGTGGCAGAAGGATTGTCATTTCTGGTAAAATCTGTTTGGTTTTCTGTTGGTTTCTTGTATATTTATAGACATCTCTTTCTTTAATTTAGGGAAGTTTTCTTCAAGGATTTTGTTGAAGATGATTTCTTGCTCCCTGAACTGAGAATTTTGTCCCCCTTCTATGCCTATTATTCTTAGGTTTAGCCTTTTAATTGTTTTTTAAATGTCCTGAATGTTTTGGGTAAGGAATTTTTTACACTTTGAATTTCATTTGACCGATGTGTCAATATCTTTTATGGTATCTTCTATGTCTGAGATTCTCTCTTCTATCTCTTGCTTTCTGTTGTGATGCTTGCATCTGAAGCTCCTGATCTCTTTCCTAGGGTTTCTACCCCCATGTTTGCCTCCATTTGCTATTTCTTTATTGTTCCTATTTCCATTTTTAGTTCTTGTACCATTTTGTTAATTCCTTCACCTGTTTGATTGTGTTTTCCTGTCTTTCTTCAAGGAAATTATTTATATACTTCTTAGTGGCCTCTATCATCTTCATGAGAACTGATTTTAGGTCAGAATCTTGCTCTTCAGGTGTGTTAGGGTAGCCAGGGCTTGATGTGGGAAAACTGTGTTCTGATAGTGCCAAATTACATGGTGTTCTGCTGTTTGTGTTTTCACTTCTGCCTTTTTTCCATTTGATTATCTCTGGTGTTAACTGACCTGGGTGTCTCGGACTAGAACAGGCGTCCTTGAAGGCAAGTACAGCTTTGTGACCTGGGTTAGAGCAGGCCTCCTGGGAGACAGCAAGGCTTTGGGACTGGAAGGGAGGCAAGCACTCTGATCTGTTACTAGTACAGGTAGAGGTTCAAGCTAGGAGCACCATAGCTTTTCAATAAATTAATATTCTATTTATTTAATCAGTCATACTTTGTTATTTTTAATGCTAGTAATTTTCCATATATTTATTAAATGCCAGTAATTTTTATCATTTAAAATTTTTTAACTTTTTGGGTTTTTTTATACATTTTTTGGCTACAATATAGAAAATCCCCTATCCCCATCACCTCCTCCTGCTCACTAACCCACCTACTCCTGCTTCCTGGCTCAGGAATTCCCCTATACTGGGACATAGGACCTTCACAGGAGTAAGGGCCTCTTATCCCATTGATGACTGACTAGGCCACCCTCAGCTACATATGCAGATAGAGCCACGAGTCCCTCCATGTGTTTTCTTTGATTGATGGTTTAGTCCCAGGGAGCTCTGGGGTTACTGATTAGTTCATATTGTTGTTCCTCCTAGGGGAATGTAAAACCATCCAGCTCCTTGGTTACTTTCTCTAGCTCCTTTATTGGGGACCTTGTGCTCTGTCTAATGGATGACTATGAGCATCCACTTCTGTATTAGTTGGGCACTGGCAGAACCTCTCAGGAGACAGCTATATCAGACTCCTGTCAGCAAGTCCTTGTTGGCATCTGCAATAGGTTTGTTGGTTGTTTATGGGATGGATCCCCAGGTGGGGCAGTTTCTGGGTGGTCTTCCTTCAGTCTCGTCCCCAAACTTTGTCTCTGTAACTCCTTCCATGGGTATTTTGTTTCCCCTTCTAAGAAGGATCAAAGTGTCCACACTTTGGTCTTCTTTCTTCTTGAGTTTTGAAAATTCTATTTTAGGTATTCTGAGCTTCTGATATCTACTTATCAGTGAGTGTGTAGCATGTGTGTTCTTGTGTGACTGGGTTACCTCCCTTAGGATGATATCTTCCAGATCCATCCATTTGTCTAAGAATTTTATGAATTCATTGTTTTTAATAGGTGAGTAGTACTCCATTGTGTAAATGTACCACATTTTCTGTATCCATTCCTCTGTTAAGGGACATCTGGTTTCTTTCCAGCTTCTTGCTATTATAAACAAGGCTGCTATGAGAACTTGATTCATCTTATCTAATCTTGTAAAATTTAGTTATTTATTGTAATTTTCTTTATTTTATTATAACTTTTTGATAAATACTGTTTCTCAATATTTCATGTATATAATCATTTTTGCTTAAAAGTAAAGATGGATTATTATGTTTTTTGACACTGGCTAGTTCTATTTGCTCCTTCTTTTTTCTCTGACTTAAACTCCTTCTGAAATACTAAATAGAAGGAGTTACAGAGAAAACTTTGATTCCCTTCCAGTTTCATGAATGAAAGTTTTCCCATCAATGATTGCAGAACAGTTGTAGCTTTCAAGTGGAATAGCTGATTATCTGTGTGAAAAGGTGTTCTTCTATTCCATGATTGCAGAAATGGTGTTAAATGAGAGCTGGACTATTATAAATGTTTTATGACTATATGATAATTATATGAATTCTCTAATATGGTATATATAATATTAATTTCAAATATTTACCCAATTATTTCCTTTGAGACATAATCTGCGTACTCCTAATCTATAATATGAAGATATTAATCACCTTTAGAAGCAAAACTTAATATTGTAGCGTTATAATATTAAGTATATTCACAATCCTATAATATGAAGATATTTATCATTTATGGAAACCAGATTCCATATTATAACATTATAATATTAGGATTATTCAAAATTTATTTCTAGTGGGTTTTTTTCTCTTGTTATTACTTTCACTTTTTGCTACAACAGACCTTAGAAGCTGTTACATTCACCACTAGCATATTTTTACAGTTTGTGTTATTATCATGAGACTCAATGTAATTTTTATTTTGCTTATGATCATTTTGACTTTTGGATTTGTCATAGTTATAGTTTTTTAGATATTTTTATTACAATGGACATTTCAAACATATCTCATTCTTCCTGATTTCTAAGTTATTTAAGAGGAAAAAGATATTCATTATTACTCCAATTCTTTTAAATTTATTGAAATTCCTAAAGAGGTTGAAATCTAGTTGGCTAGCTAGATCTCTTAAACACCATGAATTTTTTTAATATATGTAGTTCACATATCCACAATTGTTCTTCTCTTAGCTCTTGCTTTGTTTATGCAATGCCAAGTATCTAACAAAATAATTGTAGAAATGCCTAGAGTAACTTTAAAGATTGCTCTGCTGAATAATTTTATTATCGTTGGATCCAGGCCCACAAGCACTGAGTTGCCAAAGCAATTTTACCACCTGATATCTGTCTCTAAATCTTTCTGGAATTCCTATATTCTGTTTATACTTTTCAGAGTCATTATCTTGTGTATTTCTCAACACAATAGTGTAACATCATTAGACTCACTTGCTGTACTTCTACTTTTATAGAGACTTCCACTGAAGAGACCAGCTCCGGACTTTTGGAAAATTCCACCAGGCACCCTTCCCCTCAAGAAGGGAGAGGATTATTATATTTTTCAGAAAGACCACAGAAGGGACCGACCATTGGCCGCCTACTGAGAAGGGAAGCACTTGCTACCTCATTACCTAAGGACCAATCAGCTTAAAAGTCACATTGTTCTTCCAATCACATTGTGTCTAGTTGCTGATGCTCTATTCCACCCCTGGAAACTGTGGAAAAACTTGCCAAATGGGCCACGTGGGGTCACCACCTCTCCTTCAGGTGCAAAACAACCCCAACCAGTAGGAACAATAAATTCCTCTTGCTTTTACATCAAGCCCAGGCTCTGTGTTGTTCATTCAGGGGTCCCTAGTAACTAAGGCTCGTCAGAGTCTTATACTACCCTGTGACGTTTATTGTCAAAAGACTAAAAATAGTCCTCATATATGTTGTGAAATTTGATATTTATAATGTCCACATTGCCAGCTTCTCTGTCTGACTACAGCATCAAACTAAATCAAAGTATTTTTTTTTTAAAGTATAACATAAGCTTAGGTCTACAGATTACAATTTGGTGAATTTCTTAATTATTCACTGAAACTTCTCATATCATTTACTTAGAGTTCATTCATTTTGTATGGCTCTAATACTACATGTATATATTTTGTTGAACATAGGGAATATGGTTTAGAGAAGGGAGGTTTGCTCACAAAGAAAGTAACACAATCACAAAAAATGCTGTTTCTAGCATTTCTCACATTGTTCTTTGGTACCTGTCATATTTTGCAAGATTGTGATATAATATTAGATAATTCATCTAGAAAATATAACTGATTACTGTTAAGCTGCTAATTCTGCCTTAGTGTGCAATGTTTTTCACTGTACCCTTTAAAACACTAGGACTTATACTTTTTCCTTATTTTCTAATAGTCTATATTTTTCTTAATTTATTGTAAAACTTTACACCAGGTCATCTAGTTAGTTTTTATTGTCAATTGTACATGACTTAGAATTACCTCAGAAGAAGAAACCTCAATTAAAAAAACCATCCTCATCAGATTGGCCCATATGTACTGTATATCTGTATACAGTATACAGGCTTTGTTTTGATTTCTAACTGATGTAGGAGGGCGCAGGCTGCAGTGAGTAGTACAATTACTCTAGAGGTGATACAGGATTATATATAAAAGCTGGGTGAACAAACAAAAAGCAAGCCAGCAAACAACAGTCTTCCATGTGGAGACTTTTGAAATTGGACTTAATTAATTTTGTGTCATGAAATTATTATGAACTTTGAGGCCTGGATATGGTGGAATGAGTGAGGACTGTGCACCATAGGATTATGTATTTGAACACTTCGTCCCTAGTTGATGGTACTGTTTGAAGAGATCATGGAACATTCAGGAGGTAGAGTCTTGCTGGTAAAAACATGTCATAGGGGTTGATTTTTGAAGTTACTCACTCTGTTTCCTGTGTAGATAAAAGTAATCAACTAGCTACCTGTTCAAACCTTCTCTTATTTTTGATGTGTATTCCCCACCATGATACACTCAATTCTTCTGGCACCATAAGCCCAGGTAAACTTTCTTCCAAGAGTTGCTTTTAGTAATGATGTTTGATTACAGCCACAGAATGAGGGATAATACATCCAGCAACCATTTTAACAATGGCTTCATTATTACTAGTTGTTCTTCTCTTATCATTCATCACCAGTTAGTAACCAAAACACAAAATAAGTAACAGAGAGAATGAAAATAGAGGTTTTCAGGGCCCTAAATTATTGAAAGTTGATTAATATGATAGCTTTTATTAGTTGACTTTGAGCATAAATGGCACTCAGCATATGGAGAAAATATGTAAACAGTGTTCCATATGTGATAATATCTGTGCATATGTATTCATGTGCATATGCATATTTGTGCATATATATTATATGTTTGTATGTGTATAATGTAGTTGTTTGAAAACATTTACAATAAATACCATTAGAATAATGTTTTTTTCATTTTAAGAGGGCCAATAGATTTTAAGTTAATTTTGTGTCTTTATCTTTATTTTATGAATTCCATGTGCTAAATCAATGGTTCTTCGTATTTGTAATTTTGCTACTGCTATAATTATGAAGCATCATTGATAATAATTTTATGGTTGTGGGTAACAAAACCATGAGTAACTGTAAGGGTCACAGCATTAGGAAGGTGGAGAACCACTAAGCTTAAAGAAGATCTCTGTCATGAGTTTTCCAACATGAAAGCACAGAGTGTTTGGGAAAATTGTATAATTCAAAGAATAAAACAAACAGGCCTTAACTATAAAGTCTAAAAGTGTTGTAGATATGACTTAGACTTTGGCTTTGAAATATATGTGTAATTAAATTGAGAAGTATTTCACTAATATTTTTTATAAATATCAAAAGTTGATTCTTCTCTGATAGAAAACCAGAGTTAGAATGCCAATAGGAGTATTTTGGCCTTCAGACTCTCTGGCTATGTGGCTTGGTTCTTTACAGCATGGTGCTAATGAGGGTAAGTTCAGGGATTGGAGCCCCTGTGTGGCTTAATTAACTTCATACTGAGGAAAATCTCTGTTCTGGATCCTGAGCTACTGTCTAACTCTTGCCAGCTGTATTACCAATGCATGTAACTTATACAAAGTGATAGAACATTCATTATCCGTAAATATCTGTTAAAGCAATGAATAACTACCAATATTGACTCCAAATTATTATTTAATTTGCAAATACTTATTTTTCTGAAACTACATCTTTAACAATATTTGACTATACAAAGATGTGTAATATCTTAGGAAGAACCCAACTTAAAAACAAAAACAAAAAAAACAAAGCCTCAGGTTTCCACTAGGAAAGATAAAGGAAATGCTAGATATTTTTACAGCATCTCTCCTTATGTTGATATTGCTGACATTTCTTTATTTTATGAGTTTTGTGCATTAAGAATTACTATGAAGAGCCGGGCATGGTGGCGCACGCCTTTAATCCCAGCACTTGGGAGGCAGAGGCAAGTGTATTTCTGAGTCTACAGAGTGAGTTCCAGGACAGCCAGGGCTACACAGAGAAACCCTGTCTCGAAAAACCAAAAAACCAAAAAAAACAAAAAACCAAAAAAACAAAAAAACAAAAAACTAAAAAACCAAAAAAACAAAAACAACAACAACAAAAAATCCCCCCCCCAAAAAAACCAAAATCAAAAAAGAATTACTATGAAGATTCAAACTTTTGCTCACATCTTTACCAATTACTTACTAATTTATCTAATACTGACACATTAAATTATATACACATTGGAAATAGTTTGGTGAATCCATTGCACTATGACTGCCGTAGTAAAAACCTGTAGCCAAGGTGGTATACCTAATGTGAAGGAATGCACTTAATAGAAATAAGGAAGAAATGATAAGACTTGCATAGCATATGATTTTTATGGCTGTAATGATATAGCTGAGGTACTTGATAATCATTTAAGTTACAAATATTTACCATAGCTTTGGAAATTTCTGCTCATAATGTTTCCATTACTTTGTGCCCTCAATCAATGAAATGCATCATGGGAAGGGGAAGGTATGGCAAAAGGCGTTCATTCACGTTACAGTGATTCAGAAGACAGAGACAGTGTAAGGCATGAGAATCTCCCCTTTGAGTTGTTGGCCCAGGTTGTTCAAGTGACTCCACAAACAAACCTTATTGCTCATGCCCTTGGTTTCCTCCTGGAAGTAGAAATTAAGTACCAATTGTTTAAGACACCATGTCCTTTGAACACAGGACCTAGAAGATCTGAGCTAGTTCTGACACGAAAACGTTTTCACTGAGAACTTTCATGTTAATATAAGGGACCATGCAAGCTTGCACTGAAGAAAAGCAAATGAAAGTCTTACCCTGCTTAATAACTATACACTATCATGAGTATCATTATGGTTTCAATAGTGTCACTTATACCTTGGTAGTGTCCAACATTGTTCTAATTGTACTTAAAGCCTACTCAACAATAGGAAAATCATACTTGGTATTGGAAAACTAGCCAAGATCTAATTGTGTTGTGGATCCTGGAAGAAAACCTATAGCTGCCACTTTGATCAACCAGCATAATCCCTAAGTACACTCTATATGCTTTTCCTTATTCTCAGAAATAAATATAAGCCTTGCCACCATCCAAGAAACATATTCTTTCAACAGACTTACATCATTATAGAATACAAAAACCAGTAAAGATACAGAGAAAAAGTCGTCATGTGCTACCTGGCCCCAACTGATACATCTATAGTACAACTCCTACACTCAAGATTTAGGGACCATAGTGTTCAGAAGGGGCATAATGATTGTAAAAGCCAGAGAAATAGGACCTTTGCTATGAGATTTTTGTCTTCAAAAAATGTCAGATAGGCTACATCAACATGCTCTCATCAATGTAGCTGTGTTAAACAAGACTGGAATAAAGATGACACCAACAAACATTTTAACACCAAAGAGAGAAAGTAGGAGAAATAGTGTTCTATGGAGAAGTAACTCCCACTTGATTATCCAGTATCAAGTGTTCAGCCCTGTAATTGTATGCACATAAATAAAAATAACATTACGTAGACTGAGGAGGTTATATTCATATATTTAGGAATATGTAACATAAGATATAATATATGATATGATATATGTATATATAAACAACAAAAAAAATGGAGGCCATAATTTGATAGAAAAAAAGGGGGTCGTGTGCATGGTAAGGTTTAGAGGGGAGAAAGGAAAGGGAGAAAATGGTATAATTATATTTCAATTAAAAATAAAAACATTAAAAATAAATAAATTTTTGTTAACCAGAATTTTTTTTTCAGTGTAGATATTCTACACTGAAACATCTGATGATGTAAGTTTTAAAGGTAAATAACTTTTGATAATAGCCAGTGTGGGGACAGAATAATGAAAAACTGCCAGGTAACTGCAACAAGACATAAAGGTGAATTATTCAAATGAGGAAACATATTTTATTGAGTGGTTGAATTTCCTCAATCACCCTCATGGGCTTAATTTCATATGAACAAGTTATGAATTCAGGATCACATTTGTGCCCAGAATATTTTAACTCAGAATATATTGCAGATATCATTCTCAAAAGATAAGTTCTGTAGTTTCCTGTGCTGTTTACTGCTCAGTGTTTGTTTCATATCTGTTTAAGAGGAGAGGGTATTGGTATCAATAGCCATTTATTGGTACTTCTTTTTATTGGTTATGACATAAATGAGGTATGCTGATTTGTAAAATAAAATTATTTGTAGTAATTTTTCATTTCTCATCATAAAAAAAGCAATTTAACAATAGTTTAAAAGACAGCTGTGTAATTTTGCCTTAATTTCAGGTGTCAGAAATTGACTTGTTCATGCTAAGAGACTTTTGTAATTATGAAATTTTTTGAGTCAACCTTTGGAACATTGCGGATTGTGCACTATCTCAATGAAGTTACACATCTTTTAAATTCTTCCAGGTTAAAGCAACGACTTTCACTGAAATTATAGATGAAAAGAAGAGGCTATGGTAAATATTTTAATGGTGGCAACTTAAAGTTTGTTTAATTCTGCACTTAAATTTGGTTTCTTTTGTTGTTGAGCTATAATTAGAAAAAAAGTTATATATTCAATGTATGCCATAAGTCAGTTTTCTTTATGCACAGAACATTATGAAATGATCCTCAAAGTAAGTTTATTACATCTGTGTTCATGTTTTAGATACTTTTTTACTTGTTGTGAAGAGACATTATGACCAAGGCACCTTATAAAAGAAGCATTTAATTGGAGCTGGCTTACAGTTCCGGAGGCTTAGTCCATTATAATCATGACAGGAAGTGTGGTGGAAGGCAGGTAGGAATGGAGATGGGCCAGTAGCTGAAAGCTTACAATGATCTGCAAGTTGTGGGCAAAGAGAAAGCCTGGATCTGGCATTGGTTTTTGAAACCTCAACGCCCAGCTCCAGTGTCTCACCTGCTCAAACAAATCCAGACCTAATCAAACAAGTTCACACCTACTCCAACTTGTCCACACCTCCTAGTCCTTTCCAAATGGTTCCACTGACTTGGAACCAAACTTTCAAATGTATGAGCTCATGGAAGCCTTCTCATTAAAACCCACATATCTCTCATAGGTATTTCTTGCAATATTATTATTATTGTAGGGCAGAGGTTTGCCTATGGTTTTATGTCAAGAGTCAGTCCTTTCTAGTGATCAAGCTCACTTTGTTAGCTGAGCCATCTCACTGGACTGAGATGGTTACTTCATTTGTGAATCCTAGATTCACAATCCTGGATATAAATGCATGGACTGATTTATATACTATCATAAAGTAAAAATGAAATAGGGGAGAGTGGAAATGTTGTGTAGGGATTGTATATGATCAAAGAATGATAAATTTATGTTAAATTTCTTTATGGAACCTACTACTATGTAAAATTCACATACTACAATAAAACTAACTTTGTCATTTTTGATGTTGTGATGGGTAAGCTTGATTGTCAATATGAGGGACTTAAATTTTGCTAAGAAAAATAGCACTGGAAATGTCTGTGAGAACTTTTTCAGAAAGTTTTGATTATGATGAGGACCCACCTTTGATTTGGGTGGTTCAGTGCAAAGTGCTGGAGTTATAGAGTAAACAAAATGGAAACAGCAAGTGGAGTTTCTACTTCATTATGCGAACAGTGTGACTAGCCGTATCATTCTTCATTCATCCTTGTTAGACCCTTACTCACTGCCTTGTTGTCTCCTTTATGGTGAATACCTTCTGATTATGAATCTTAACAATATCTTCAATCATTAATCTGGTATTTGTTAAGTACTTTGTTATAGCAGTGAGCAAATCAGCAAATGAAGATATTTTATTTACATTATAAATGTAAGCTAAAACCCTGCAGATCAATTTAAAACAATTCTTTTCAAAATGACATTATCCTGTTTTTCTAAGTTTTCTTTTTTTTATTTTTTATTGGATATTTTATTTATTTGCTTCGCAAATATTATCCCTTTTCCTGATTTCCCCTTCGGAACACCCCTATCCTAACCTCCCCTCTCCCTGCTTCTATGAGGGTGCTCCCACACACACAAACCCACTCCTGCCTCCCTGCCCTGGCATTCCCCTATACTGGAGCATCGAGCCTTCCCAGGACCAAGGGCCTCTCCTCCCACTGAGGTCTGACAAGGTCATCCTCTGCTACATATGCAGCTGGAACTATGGGTCTCTCCATGTGGGCTCTTTGGCTAAGTTTTCAAATAAGGTTTTGTTTTATTGCTGAATGGTATGAGTAATGGGCACTGGACCAGAAGTGGATAGGCTTCATTCTGGTTTTAATCCGGACACAGAATGTATTTAATCCTGGGAAATTCAGTGAATTTCAACCTCACCCCCCTTTTTAAAAACAGACAATGATGTCTAAGTATATACTAAAAATGAAAACTTGCAGAGCTTTTTGTAGCCACATTGTCCTGTTTCACTAGATGTAAGGAGATGTTTTGCATAGGGTACAGCAAAGGTTTTCATGGCTGTAAACTGGAATATATAAAATAGATTGTGAGTGGTTATTTTTCAATTTAATGTGTTTGACTACAATAGTTTATTATTCTGTTCTATGTCAATTCTTTCACCCACTGCAAAGTATATTTGTTAAACACTAATCTTTGACATAGTTGGATTTTGAGTTGGGGTTTTATATCATGAGAGAGAGAGAATCACATGAATTAGATTAATTACCTTATAATAAGAAAGAAGAGAAATAGGAAATAGTCTCTGCCTTCCTCTGTGTTGTGTTGTTATCTGCAGCCAGAAGGAACATATCAGTTGGCTGATACTTTGATTTTTGGGCTCCACAGCTGTAGAATAATCAGAAATTCTGTTTTTTAATCTACCCCATCTATGGTTCTTTGTTATAGCATCTTAAGCAGACTGAAACAATATCCTATCAATACTGAAAATAATATTTTGACAGTGCAGAGATTTGAGATGATTTAATATAAATTTCTTATTTAGTAACACATTCAAAATAAAATAAAATAAAATGCCTTTTAAGGGAGAGTCCACAGTTAAATACTATTTTTTCTTTTCCTTAAGCAAGAGACCTGTACAATGATCTGTACCTTATTATTTACTTCTTCTGTGTGCTGTGAATTGCAGGTGACATTTTAACATCATGAAAAGATATCTCTGCAGTGTTCTCTTAGATTTGCTTACTGATGTGTTGTTTCTTAATTAACAAAGGGAAAAATTTAATAGTGTACCTTCAACTTTACACAATATAAAAAAGGAAACAAAATCTCAATCTGCTATTTTTATAGTGACTTGAAAGACTACATTAAGATAGAGTAAGAGTTGTTCAATTTACACAACTGCATTGATTAACTTTGTGTTAGTGCCTCTTTTGGGGCTAGTTTATTCAGTTAATAAATAATTGTTATATATAGTCAAAAGTATGAATGGCTTGCACTCTCAGACTGAAATGGGTAGACATGCACTCATTTCTATTTAATACAGCTGATTTGTGTCAGCCCTCTTCTGAAAAGTCAAGGTATCTCGTATTCTCTAGGAAACAAGGGGGCAGTGATGGTCTGCATAGGTTGCCCTGGCAGCACTGATCAGCTCTTGTCACAGCTAGCAAGAAAGAATGTGCAATCACTTTGAGTGCTGCTCCCTGACTGGTCTGCCTCCTGGCAAGAGAATACAAGGCTCATGTCAGTAACTGTGATCTTTCCAGTAGCAGATGCAGGGAACAGTAGGGCGGACATCTTTGTGGCTGCTAACTAGCTGGTCCATACTACATTTAATAAGGGACACAAGTTCTGGCTGATTTAAAATAAAAAGACCTCTTCTAGCCCTTAATGCTTTATCTTCAGATTGAGTGCTGCCTACTATTTAAAGCATAAGGAGTCTGTAAAGAAGAACCCACTCCTCCTTCTATCCCTCTAACGTTAAGTCCATCCACTCCTCTACTTGCTTGTTCTTGTCATCCCAGTGTGCAACTTGCCCATTGTCTTATCAAATAGACATACAAAGCATGCCAACACTTATTAGATATCTTGAAACCATGTGAGTTTAATGTACAAGAAACACAAGGGCACCAAAGTGCAGTAACCACCAACTGTAACTTTCAACTGATGACCAAGAGCAAACATCCAACTTCTATTATAAAGGTAAGTTCAAAATAGATTTTTTTAAAAAAAATCCTTTAAAATTCGCTAAAATATCTCATACTTTTAAAGGTCTAATTCTGTGAAATAAATTCTTTTCAGCATGTGAATGATGATATACTTTGAATGGTGATGTAGTCTTCAATATTATCTAAGTGCAGGGCTTGCAAACTAGTATTCCTAAAACCAGCTGTGATTTATCTGGTTAAGCATAAAAGGTGTGTGTGTATGTGTGTGTGTGTGTGTGTGTGTGTGTGTGTGTGTGTGTGTGTCTTGTGTGTTTGTGTGTGTATAGATGGAAAGCATGTGAGAGAAAGGACAGGTACACGTCACATGCTGGAAATGGTTAAGGTGACCTTTTTATGTCTGATATATTCCTAGTCTGAGCAGGTACAGTTGCAGTAGTGGTAATTCCTCCCAGGGCATTTAGAAGTATCAGTGTAGGTCCTTTTCACTGTAGATATATTGGAATGCCTTATGGGTACTTCTGAAATGACTGCTTTTCTTGTTTCCTACCCTTGTGATTAGTCCAAGTTCCATGAAAGATTTTATTCTGTATTTTCATAATTCTATATGTTTTTATTACTTGGTACTTAAAAATAAAGTAGATGTGAGTTTAAGTAAGATGACACTGGATATTGAAAAGGATATTAATCCACATTTATCTTTGATTATAACTATAATAGGAATCTAGTTGATCATTTACTAAAATTCAGTATTTACCTATAGTAAAACTCTTACTAAATTAGAATAAGAATAAATTATTAATGTTGTAAGAAGTCCTAAAGACTTCTACCAGAAGCTTTTAGGAAGCTGTATTCTCAGTGATAAAATTTTAGAAATAACTACTGCATGTCAAAACAGCAATTTAAGATGCCTCTATTGGCAATTTTATTCAGTGATGAACTTGAGGTTCCAGTCAGTACAAAGAGTGAAACCATGCAAGTCCTGGAGAAAGAAGCAAAACTTTTCCTTATCTGAAGATAGTGTAAGTGTCTACCTTGGGAATCAAAGAAAATTTACATAAAACTACTAGGATTAATGAAAAAGAACACAAACTTTCTGGACCATGCAAGAATGATCTGCACTTTATATAACAGTTTAAAATAATGGTGACAACTTCAAGGTAGGAAGGATTCTATGAGCCACCAAAACTGTAACTCAGGAGGTGTAAATTTAATGACACTTCCACACCAATGTTAGCAGCAATGACACTTCTCAAATACACATAGTCACAGCAAAGGACAATGCATTCACTGGCAAAGGGAATTTACCCCAAATGCTCACAATTCACAACAGACTAGAATCCTGAAAATTAAAAGGAGTTTCTTATTCCTGTAAAACAAGAACAGACAAACAAACAGTCCTCAATGCTAAAAGTGTGGGGTTCCATAGACAAAATCCAATGTGTGAGTAAACATTTGAAAGTATTTAGCCCCAATTGTAAACGGGACACTTTGCAGGCCAACCTGATGATAAGCAGAGCGATCGCTTTCGAAAGTTGTCCTTGGAACCCACAACTATGTAAGAGTACAGTGCGAAGAGGAATTAAGGGCACAAATGGAGCTCAGTTGCCCTTCAGATAAGGAGATGATCTGGGATTATTTGGCTAAGAAGTGTGTAATCGCAAGGGCTCTTCAAGACGGAAGAAGAAAGGAGATCGGACTCAGGAATTTGAAGATGTCACGGTGCTAGCTTTGAAGATGGAAGAACCAGGAGCCCAGGAATGAAGTAGTCTGCTGAAATTTGGAAGGCCAGAAAATCACTTCTCCACAAGCCCTCAATAAGGCAAGAACTCTGCAGCTCTCTGTAAACTAGAGGAATTGCACATATGCCTTCCAGAATTGGGACATCACAAACCTGGGCTATTTGCAGTTGTGTTAGGGCAGGATTAGAAAACAAACACAAGCGCCAGTGAAACACTTTGACAAATATTTAAAGGTCACAAATTGCAAATATTTAAAACTGGACTATTTTAGAGATAATGGAAAATGTGAAGTCATAGAATACCAGTGATAAGTAATAAGTTAGTAACCCTCTCCAGAGAACAATATAACGGCACTTAAAATGTTTACACGCTCAAGATGAAAACACTCATATTTTCTGTTTATATTGGAGAAATTAGGACATATGCAGATAAATAAATTGATAGGTCTTTAGGAGATCTGCTGTAGTATGAAGATGTGGATTTAACATGTTTCCATTCAAGGGAGAACAAACAAATAAATCTGATGGAAATACAAGCACATGAATAAACTAGACTTACGTATATCAACATGGCTGGACTACAAGATTATAATTTGGAGCCCAGATGCATCTTTTAGCAGGTAAATATGTGTACGTAGGTCAATGCAGATAGCATCATATACATATATCTTAGTATAAAAATTCCGTGGTTTTGGAATAAAAATATGTGGTACAGCTTGAAAAATAAAACTTTTGGTTTGATATGTGGCTCAGTGAGTAAAACACTGGCTATGTAAGTGTGAGGATCTTAGTTTGGACCCTAGAAGCCATATAAGCTAGATGCAGTGACATATATCTGTATATCTGTACTCTCACCACTTCTATAGTGGGAATGAGGGGGAGTCTGGAGAATCTCCAGAAGTTCATGGGACAGCTTACCTGATACATGGTCAAAAGACAATAAGGAGAGCCTGTGTCAAATAAAACAGAAGGCAACCATTGACATCCCAGATTGACTTTTAATCTCTATAAGTGCATCGTATCACGCACACACACACACACACACACACACACACACACACACACACAGACACACATTCACACACATATAGATCACATCATACACAGAGGGAGAAAAGATATTTGTCAACTTAAATGTAAAAGTAGTATTTTGATGACATTTTGTAGATTTGAGGAATTGGACAGAATGGTTTCAGCAATACCTCTAAAGAGTACATGGATGGGCATCTCTTATTTTCTGTTTTTAATGAGTAAGAAAACGTATTTCACAATTAAATAACAATGAAGTACATGTATACTTAACTAAATAACCATTTTGACAAAAAGATTTTATTCCACAACATCAGAATACTGAGAAAATTAATACTTCCTATGGGTTGCATCTGAAATAGTCATACTGCCTCATATATTGAGTTATGGGACCAGCTGGTGGCACTGTTTGGAAAGGAGGGTGAAAGTTTAGGCAGTGGAACTTATCTGGGGAAATGGTCTCTGGATGGGGACATAGAAGGTTCTACTGATCCCTGATCTTTCTCTCTGTTTCCTGTCTGGCATGATGAAAGCTCTTTGGTTTCTCCATGTATTCCTAGCATGTCATTCTGCCCCAAAAGGGAAGAGAAATGAGGCTGCCAGCCATGAACTGAGACTTCTGAAACCATAAGACACCTGCCCCCCCCAATATTTCCTTTTAAAAAGTTTTTCTTACGTCAAAGTGATTTCATTCTAAATCAAATTATATCATAATAAAATAAAAATAAATGACAGAAAACTGTACATGTGTGTATGTATAAGTAGTATACTATATCTCTGTGTATCTTTAGCTATGATTAATAATAATTACTCTTATGACTTAGACTCCTTTTAATGTTCAATTTCTACTACAACTTGGAGAATAGAACAAAGTCATTACCAAATAAAGAGTCTTTGTTTATAGGACTTCAAATGAGCTATAAGCTCATAAGCACACTATAAGCAAATGCGTTCTAATTGATACGATACACTATTTTACTATTGGACTTGTAAGATTTTACCTGTCTTCATAGGTAAAATGAACCACTATATCTGATTTCTTGAAGTATTAGGCAATGGCTTTCCCAGATTCACTGTACCATGTGGAAAAGAACATCAGTTTTTGTCTTATTATTAACATGACTCCTTGCAAGGCTCACCTGAGTGCTTTGGTCCCCTGTCCTTCCACAGGTGTCTCTGCTGGGTGCTCTGGTCTGATGTTATTGCTTCCATATCAGACGCAGGCATGAAAGTCTTGCTCCCAGCAAGGAGCTGAGCACTTGCTGGCCAGCTTCCCAGATTCGCCATGTATCATTTCTTCTTTGCGCCCTGCAAATTTCTAGCAGCATGTGAGGGGACAGACACCACTTAAAGCATTTACAGCACCCATCCAACTCTTCCCATTGGTTTTAGAGCGGTTTTTCTGGGATGTTAGCTTCCTCTCCAACCTACTTCTTACTAAGTTTTTCCATAATGCCTGCATCCGTTCTCACTCCCACCTTTATTATATTAAATATGGATAATGTTTTTCTCAGTGAATTTTTCAAAGTAGATTGTAATCAATTTTGTTTGAGCATAGGGGATATTGATATCAGTTAAGTATATAACTTTCATTAAAAAAAACAGAATATTTAATCTTAGCCATTCTGACTGGTACGAGGTGGAATCTCAGGGTTGTTTTGATTTGCATTTCCCTGATGATTAAGGATGTTGAACATTTTTTCAGGTGCTTCTCTGCCATTCGGTATGTACCCAAGGAGCTAAAGGGAACTGCAACCCTATAGGTGGAACAACGTTATGAACTAATCAGTACCCCGGAGCTCTTGACTCTAGCTGCATATGTATCAAAAGATGGCCTAGTCGGCCATCACTGGAAAGAGAGGCCCATTGGACACGCAAACTGTATATGCCCCAGTACAGGGGAACACCAGGGCCAAAAAAATGGGAATGGGTGGGTAGGGAAGTGGGGGGGAGGGTATGGTGGACTTTTGGGATAGCATTGGAAATGTAATTGAGGAAAATATGTAATAAAAAATATAAAAAATTAAAAAAAAAACAGAATAGAATATACTTTACTTGGCAAGACTCATCAAGGAACACTGTGATAACATACTTTGATGAAGTTTCAGATCTCTGAATTTTGCCTGCTTTCACACAATTTGCCTACAATTTTAACATTATATATGCTTCTAAATATGCTAAACCTAATCCAAGGGAGCCTTGCTTATCACATGAAGGACACACTCTAAAGGGATTGACATATGAAAAGACATCAGTTTTTCTCTGGATCAGTCACAAAGGCAGAGGAGACTGTGCAAAGGCTGCAAGTCATAAGGGGGTCATTTTCATAGCCCAGAGCCTTGTGTAGGAGACTCATGATCCTGGGAATTAGAAGGATGATCTAAGTAATGTTGGCAGCATCAAACAGTGGCAGCTCTCATTGTTAATCCCCCTGCATTCACCTGGAATCTGAAGAATGTCTGTATCTCTGGGACTGGAGTGGAGCTAACTGGGCCAGTGTGCCTGTCTAACATCTCAGCTCTGCAAAATTGACTGAGCACTTGGGCCATATTCACAGGCTTCCCGTGGAATCACTGAAACAATCAGAGAGCATTCATTTCCTTAAATAGTTATACATCTTTGGGAGATTTGAGTCCCAATGACTCTATCATTCTGCTCATCAAAATACACTGGGATACCAATAGTCAATTAATAAATGCCTTAAATCAGACAAGTGGCCATTTCACATAATAGTGACATTCATGCATTTGAAGAAATCATAGGCGCAGAATAGCAGCAGATGTTTTTCCTTCCCACTATTGACAAATCAGCATACAGAAGCCTCTCACTGCACTTGGAGGAATTTAGGTCAGTGTGAGGAAATCAGTGCACATTTAAAGACTCTTTGTGTGTGTTTAAAATATGTTATAATGTTTTAAGAAACAGCCTTTCTTTCTGAGATGCTGGTAAGGCTTCTGCAGAGAGCTGCAGCTGTTCAGACGCATTCAATAGGATTGATTCAACTGGGAGGGTGGCATTGCAGGGGAAGGAAGGCTTCAGAGACACATGGCTATGTACTAAAAACATTTTGGAACCAAGATTTCAGGTCTAGAACAATAGTATCCAAAGTGGGGTACCTCTCCCAAGGACTAAGTAATGAAAAGAGAGACTGAAACTCCTGCTCATATTTGTTCTTTGTGTTTTATATTATATTATTACACTGATATATTATTGTTTGCAATATGTAGAATAGATTCTATTGTTAGACCATGAATGTGACTCACAAGGTTAATGTGAATGCTAAATGATAGAATTTTATTTATGCTTTTGTTGATGAGGTTGCAGATTAATTTATACACTCCTAAGTATGTTAAGCTGAGTTTGCAATGAAGAAAGAGAAGCCAGTATCCACTTGAGGGTGACAAACAGCCTCCAATAGATAGGTTGCTATTGGCTTACAGAGTCCCTTGGATAGGATTTCAAAACAGGCCTTGGGCTAAGTACATCTCTTGGTGGCCCAGAATATACATTAGCTCATTCCTTTGTCCTCCCAGTGCTCTGAGACATATCACATCCTCATGTAGCCGCCTGCCTCAGGCCCACGAAGCATATTAGTGAGGGCCTATCTTCTTTCTGTTTCTCCTCTCCTCATGCATCGTAGAGTTTAAAAAGGTAACAAAATTACATTCTTAGATCTAATAAAATATCTTTGACATAAATTTAGATATCTGGAAGAGAGAGCAGTGAAATACTTAAGAGACAAAATACGTAACTGTGGGTACGAGTGAAATGGTTCATCAGGCAATAGCTACTGCTACCAAACATAATGAGCTACGTTACAGCTCTAGAATTTACATGGTAGAAAGAGAACTGATTCCTCAGAATTTTCCCCCAGACTCCGCATGCAGGCATTCACAATCATATACTAACCATGACACTTGTTTGCCCTCATCCCTACACAGCAATTGTTTCTTTTCTAAATCTGGCAATTTTTTTTTAATTAGAGGATTATTTTATATGTATGGATATTTTTGCTGTCTGTTTGTCTGGGTAACATGTGTGTTTCTGCTGCCAGCAGAACACACCAGAGGGCACCACATAACCTGAAACAGGAATGATGGAGGTTGTAAGGTATCATGTGGGTACTGAGAATCATATCTTGGTTCCTAAAAGAATAACCAGTATTCTTAACTGCTGAGACATCTGTTCAGACTTGATAGATAATATTTTCAAAATATATACTAGCTTATTTTGGGATGCCTATGATTTAGATTAGTATCTGTGTCAATCATTGCTAAAGAATATCCAATAGAGTGGTAAAGAAAATTGAGGCTAGAAGAATGATCAGAGCTAAACTAATAAAAGTGGAATAAAAAGCCTCATGTGTAAATTGTTTTATATTTGTATTTTCTTAAAATCAATATTTTACTCATTTAAAGTAATTAAAGCTGATATTTTTAAACTATAGCAAAAGAACAACATACTAAATGACAGAAGGGTTGAACTTATAGTCCCTGCAAGTGCTTGTCTCTGAGTCTGCTTTGTCTGTTTTCAAATCAAGGAAGCAGACTGTGTGGTTTATAGATAGCTAAAATGAATCCACCAGGCTATGCACATAGGAAGGTTATAGAATTTCCACTGCCTGTAAAGTGAAGTTATTAAAGATAGTTAGACAAAGGTCCATTGTGACTTAGGCCCACCCTGTGGAATCCCATCAATATCAAAGTCAATGGATTCCCTCCCTCCCCCCCCTCCGCAATATCAAAGTACTCACGCAGTAATCAGCCTTCTCCCTCCGACCCACCAGAGCTGCCCAAATGGAAAACACCAGACAATCTTAGTTTAGAATCAACAGATGACACAATTGCTGGGCGCAGACTCTATTGTCTTAAACTCAACTATTCTATGTTGGAATTCTTCCGGTAGCAGAATCAGTCACCAGATCTAACAGCTCCCAGTCTACATCTTGCTCCACTTGCCCCTGCAAAGGCTGTTTTTTTCTTCCTGAGTCCCCTCCTCGACTCTAGGACCTGGAAGGCCTGCCTCTTGTTTTTTGCCCAATGATAGGCTTCTTATTGTCTTTATTTTCCAATCAATTAGGGGGAAATTTCACTAGACATATTTATCATACTTATTATATCAATACCTGTGTGGAATAAAAATCGACACCCAATGCTTACATTGAGATATTTATGTAGCCATTGGAAGAGCATTTTTTTTTTCTTGTAGGAGAAGGCCAGAATACAGACTTTGTTCTATCTGATCTCAGGCTAAGAATCCCATCAATACCTTTCTTTTCTATACCCATCAATTCATTTCTTCAATGTACTGCATTTTGTTGCCCCTACACATACACTCATTCTTTTTCTCTGAATGATGTCATTAACTGAGTACAAGGCTATGACTAGAAAACAAATAAGTTGGGTGTCTTTGCAATAAAATCAGGGCCTTACCTCTGATTTGTACAAATCATATATAAAAATACTTTAAAGAAGGAATTCCAGGAGGATGTGGAGATGAAGGTAAAGCCCACAATCACCCCTCTCTTACATTTGGCCAAATAGGTACAGGCATGATGGCTGGAGCAATAGTTGTAGTATTAATGAATGACAGGAAAGATTATATGTATGAAAAACAAGGAAGTCTTGATTGGGATGTACTCAGATGAAAAGATTCAACATGCTTGAAATTTCATGTACTATGACCTGACCGCTAAAGGAGTTTCTTTTAGACTTTCCTTACTTGAAATAGAAATCAATTTCAACTTTTTAGGCAACTCTTATTATTGGTATTATTATTATACCATAATTATCATAATTATTATTTATTATCATTGAAAAGAGATTCTTCTCTCATACAATACATCTCAACAATAGGCCCCCTCTCCCAGTTCTATTACCCTCTGTATAAGCAATCATGGAGATATTTGACAATTTCTAACCACAAAATAATCACTGCAAAATATAAAGAATTATTGTATTATGCATAGAGAATCTAAGCAGACCTTTGCCTTCTAATTGAAGTATCAACTCATGTAAACAATAAATCCTTGTAAATGTCTTTATCTTTGTGTCCTATAAAACAAAAAAAAGAATTATTGTAAAGATTAATACATCACTCAAAGATACAATGTAAATATTAAATAACACCTACAATTAGTATTTTAGTAATTTGTAAGTTCTTTTTATCTTAATAACTTTATTAGGCACAAATAGTTTGCTGTTTAAAAGTGTGTGTGTGTGTGTGTGTGTGTGTGTGTGCATGTGTGTGTGTGTGTGTGTGTGTGTGTGTGTGTGCATGTGTGTGTGTGTGTGTGTGTGTGTGTGTGAAAGGGTTATTAAAATTATGTTTAGAGATAAGTACAATTTATGTTCTAGTGTTGGTTTTTCCCTTCCACCATATTGATCACAGGCTTGGTAGTGAGCTTCTTTATACCTTTACACAGCCATCTCACTGACCTCTAAAGAAACCATTCTTTCACATAATAAGTTAAGATTCTACAGGACCTATCGAGCCCCATAATTCAATCTCTTCATTGATCTTTATACTTAAAGTTATCCAAAATATGCAAAAAGACTGGGGGACTTCAACTCCTACTTTATCTAGGCAGGGAGTTTAGTATTAAGTAGAATCTGAGTCTTTATTTCCTAGTGTGCGCATATTCTAGAATTAATGTACAAGATTCATAGATAAATGTAATCCTGAAAGTTGTTTTAAAGAATGCAAAAAGTGGCATGTGTTTTACTTGAATATAAAATTTGTTCTCAACACATAAAATGCAAAGCATATTAAAATAATATTATAACATTAATTTTCAACTCATACTGTGATCGATGTATTTGAACAAGTAGGAAAACTTTAATTGTACCCTCATGCATGCTATCATTTCGTGTTCGAATTTTCTGCTTCTCCAGAAAGGAAATCAGGTACTGAGAGCTCACAGAACTGTTAGGATCTGCTCCACAGTGGCGAGCCCCGAGTTTGTCCAAATCCACTTGAAAGCATGATAGAAGAAGTGCTTCTTTGTGATAGCCTAGGTGACAGGCCATGGTGCTTTAACATACAAGTAGGCTTGTTAATTGTGCCTTCTTTTTTCTTTTTGCAGGACATCTAGCAAAGGATATGCTACCATCAAACATGTTCTGTGTTCTTTTCTTTGTATTTTCTGGTTCAGAGTGCAAATTTCAGATGTTAGACAAGGCTGGGTTTGAAAGAACAAAAGGTTGGCGAGGGGGTGAGAAGGAAGTAGAAACTTTCTTCTTTATCTTTGCTAACGCTTCTCTGAGGAATACCAGACCTCTTCACCTGGTGGAGAGACAGCATTTCAGCTATGACTGCTTTAATCCAGCTCTTATGTAAAGGAAAAGTGAACTGCCTGAAACAGTGACTGGATATTGGAGAAAGAATTTATTTCACCAAAATAACAGCTATTTACACAGCACCTTTTCCCTTTCTAGGATCAACTAATTTGATTTCCTAATTTGGAAATCAGGAAACTCCAATCACTAGGTTATATATAGGATGATTGTTGGAAGAAGTAGACATACTGGTGCACATCTGCAATCTCAGTACTTTCAAGGTAGGGTCGAGAGAGGATCAGCAGTTCAAGGCCAGTGTCATTCACGTAGTGAGCTTGAGGCCAGCCTGTGCTATATGAGACCTTGTTTTCAAAGCCAAAGCAAAATATTAGAGTATTGGTAGGCCATTAAGGTATAAATAGAACATGAGGAAATTAAGACAAAAAGACTTACCAATTTAGGAGTTTAGCAATACAGCTTGATTTTTTTTAACACACACTTGGCAATTTTTAATGTTATCATCTCATGTGAGTAGGGTCTAGTGAAATGCTACAGCAAGCAGCAGGGTTTCTTTATAGATTTCTTGCTGACACACACATCAAATGGGATTTGTTTTTTTTTTTTTTTTTTTTTTCCATTTTTTATTAGGTATTTAGCTCATTTACATTTCCAATGCTATACCAAAAGTCCCCCTTACCCACCCACCCCCACTCCCCTACCCACCCACTCCCCCCCTCCTTTGGCCCTGGCGTTCCCCTGTACCGGGGCACACAAAGTCTGCGTGTCCAATGGGCCTCTCTTTCCAGTGATGGCCGACTAGGCCATCTTTTGATACATATGCAGCTAGAGTCAAGAGCTCAGGGGTACTGGTTAGTTCATAATGTTGTTCCACCTATAGGGTTGCAGATCCCTTTAGCTCCTTGGGTACTTTCTCTAGCTCCTCCATTGGGAGCCCTGTGATCCATCCATTAGCTGACTGTGAGCATCCACTTCTGTGTTTGCTAGGCCCCGGCATAGTCTCACAAGAGACAGCTACATCTGGGTCCTTTCGATAAAATCTTGCTAGTATATGCAATGGTGTCAGCGTTTGGATGCTGATTATGGGGTGGATCCCTGGATATGGCAGTCTCTACATGGTCCATCCTTTCATCTCAGCTCCAAACTTTGTTTCTGTAACTCCTTCCATGGGTGTTTTGTTCCCACTTCTAAGGAGGGGCATAGTGTCCACACTTCAGTCTTCATTTTTCTTGAGTTTCATGTGTTTAGGAAATTGTATCTTATATCGTGGGTATCCTAGGTTTTGGGCTAGTATCCACTTATCAGTGAGTACATATTGTGTGAGTTCCTTTGTGATTGTGTTACCTCACTCAGGATGATGCTCTCCAGGTCCATCCATTTGGCTAGGAATTTCATAAATTCATTCTTTTTAATAGCTGAGTAGTACTCCATTGTGTAGATGTACCACATTTTCTGTATCCATTCCTCTGTTGAGGGGCATCTGGGTTCTTTCCAGTTTCTGGCTATTATAAATAAGGCTGCTATGAACATAGTGGAGCATGTGTCCTTCTTACCAGTTGGGGCTTCTTCTGGATATATGCCCAGGAGAGGTATTGCTGGATCCTCCGGTAGTACTATGTCCAATTTTCTGAGGAACCGCCAGACTGATTTCCAGAGTGGTTGTACAAGCCTGCAATCCCACCAACAATGGAGGAGTGTTCCTCTTTCTCCACATCCTCGCCAGCATCTGCTGTCACCTGAATTTTTGATCTTAGCCATTCTCACTGGTGTGAGGTGGAATCTCAGGGTTGATTTGATTTGCATTTCCCTGATGATTAAGGATGTTGAACATTTTTTCAGGTGCTTCTCTGCCATTCGGTATTCCTCAGGTGAGAATTCTTTGTTCAGTTCTGAGCCCCATTTTTTAAGGGGGTTATTTGATTTTCTGAGATCCACCTTCTTGAGTTCTTTATATATGTTGGATATTAGTCCCCTATCTGATTTAGGATAGGTAAAGATCCTTTCCCAGTCTGTTGGTGGTCTTTTTGTCTTTGAATGAAAGCCAGGCATTATTTCTATTTTAAGTGAAATTAATTGAGCTTTCAATGTTTGTATGATATCTCAGACAGGTGTTTGTCAAGACTTTATCAACAAATGGCACCCTTGGGGAGGCTGAAAGAGCAGGTTGTCAGGAGGAAGAAGAGAAAACCCGGGCAGCAGATGCCAAGTGAACTGGTCATATGGAGATAGATGCCTGTCAGAGAATGTGCACTCAGTCACTACTTGGTTATTCTGACATAGCTTCTTCTCACTGACCATGGGTGACAGGTCCTGATGTTGCCAAAGGTCTGAGGGAATGCCAAAATACTGCCCTTGATAGCAGTTTTTGAGAGTAATTTGTTTAGACTGACAGATTTATTTATTCTATTCATACTTGTGATATCAAAATCCTGGGAGAAATTCCTTTCCAAATGTACTCTGATATACACTAACGTCTGATGTACTAGGGAATGGTGCTGCTTTTCTCAGTGATTGAGAATATCTGTGCAAATGTGTATCTATATCACGTTGGGGGTGAAGCATTTGTCCTCATAATGGTTTTTATGCTTCTTGACTCCCTTCCAGGTCCATTCCTCAAATGCACTTAATTATACCCAAATGCATGCTATCATTTTGTGTTTGTCCTTTCTTCTTACCCAGAAAGGAAATCAGATGCTGAGAACTCATGGAGATGTTAGGACCTGCTCCACAATGGTGAGCCCCGAGTTTCTCCAAATCCACCTGAAGACATGATATAAATGAAATATTGAAATACAAGGTAGCTGTGTAATAGTCAGCAGGTGCATATATAAAAGAGATTCCTCAAAACTTCTCTCTTCCTATAATTTGATTTATCATGACAGCTTGAAATTGCTTACTTCCATTCCATGATCATGTATCTATCTCTATTTCAAAGTTTCACTTAGGAAATTTGAACGCTCCTTTTTTTTTTTTTTTTTTTTTCTGCTGAGCTTTTGAGACTTAAAGAAATGGACACTAGAACAGACACTGCAATAATTAAAGCCAACTAAATAGAAAGATTATTTTGTTTCTGTTTTTAACTTTTATCTAACATTTACATATTTTAGTTAAATTTGTTTTAATAGAACTAACTCAGCATATCTTTGAAAGATCACAAAGATCAGAAAAATATCAAATCACTTTAGCATTTGTAATGTCTGAATGCTTAAGGATTAAATTTCTCACCAAAGTATCTTACATTTATGTTTAGTGTGAATAATTTCCTTTTTACTTCTGTGACTTACCATAAAAAGAATGCTTTTGTCCCTGGAAGACAGTAGCTAAATATTTGTAGCAGAGTTCAGCTAATCAAATCCTTTTTTATTAAAAACATTAATAAGATATTAATGAGATCCATGCATACCTTTTTAAATGTACTTGTGGGGTGAAGTTGCCATTTGATGAGAATTTCTAAACATTACATGACTCTGAAGAAATTGTTGAAAGCAAGGCTTTTGCATATATTGTTTTATATCAACTGCTTTATATTACTGCAACTTCATTTTTCACATAATAGAATCATGCATTTTGATTGTAAGTCTAGAGTATTTTACCAGAACAGAAACATGGAGATATATAACTTGTTTGACGTTTGAATTCTTGTTTGATAAGCTGTCCTGGGAAACTTGAATAGTGGGGTACTGATTCATTCTTTACTTTCCTTCCTTCTCTTCTTCCCCTCTGCTACTTGTAGGACAGTGGTAGAAAAGGTGTAAACCATGAATCTTTAGCAGCCCATCCTAATTTTTTTCCAAAAAGAGAAATAATGAAGGGGGTAAAATGATTATTTATTTGAGAGAAGAGTGGAATATCCTCGTTATGATACTGGGCACTGTTGGATACAGGATTTACCTTATGATAGACCTCCTTCCTGAGAGCCAGTTGTTCTAGCATCACTGGACATTATGAGGAAAATGACTATGGAATCTAGAGAGATGCATCCAGGACAGTGAGGTGAGTAAAGACTGGATTGTAAAAAATAAAATGAAATAAAAGAAAAGAAAAGAAAAGAAAAGTAATTAAAATTGAAATTTGCAAATTCATTTGGAATAATCAATTCCACGATAGTGAAAATTATTCTCAACGATAAAAGAACTTCTGGGGGAAAAATCACCATCCCTTACTTCAAGCTGTATGACAGAGAAATAATGATAAAAACTGCATGGTATTTTTCAGGGACAGGCATGTAGATCAATAGAACAGAATTGAAGACCCAGAAACCCACACACCTATAGTCACTTGATCTTTGACAAAGAAGCTAAAACAATCCAGTAGAAAAAAGACAGCATTTACAAAAAATCATGCTGGTTTAAGTGCAGTCAGCATGTACAAGAATGTAAATCAATGCATTTTTATCCCCTTTGCACAAAGCTAAGGTCCAACTGGATAAAGGACCTCCACATAAAACCAGATTCACCAAATCTAATAGAAGAGAAAGTGGGGAAGAGCCTGGAACACATGGGCACAGGCGGAAATTTCTGGACTAGAAGAACAGTGGCTCACGCTCTAAGATCAACAATCAACAAATGGTACCCCATAAAATTGAAAAGTTTCTGTAAGGCCTAGAGACACTATAGGACAAAATGGCAACCAACAGATTGGGAAAAGATCTTTATCAATCCTGTATCCAATAGATGGCTAATATCCAATATATACAAAGAACTCATGAAGATAGACTTCAGAGAACCAAATAACCCTTTAAAAAATGAGGTACAGAGCTAAACAAAGAATTCTCAACTGAGGAATCTCCAATGGCCAAGAAGCACCTAAAGAAATGTTCAAAATCCTTAGTCATCAGGGAAATGCAAATCAAAATGTCCCTGAGATTATGCCAGTCAGAATGACTAAGATCAAAAACTCAGATGCTGGTGAGGATTTGGAGAAAGAGGAACATTCCTCCATTGCTGGTGGGATTGCAAGGTGATACAAACTCTGGAAATCAGTCTGGTAGTTCCTCAGAAAATTGGACATAGTATTACCTGAGGACCCAGCTATTCCACTCTTGGGCATATACCCAAAAAATGCTCCAACATATAAAAAAGACACATGCTCCACTGTGTTCATAGCAACCATATTTATAGTAGCCAGAAGTTGGAAACATCCCAGATGTCCCTCAACAGAGGAATAGATGCAGAAAATGTGGTACATTTGCACAGTGGGTACTACTCAGGGACTACACCACCAACTAGAGTACACATGGAGGGACCCATGGCTCCAGCTGCATATGTAGCAGAGGATGGCCTTATTTGGTCCTGTGGGGGCTTGATGCCCAATGTAGGGGATTGCTAGGGAGGTGAGGTGGGAGTGGGTGAGTGGGTGGGTTGGTGGGGGAGCACACTCATAGAAGCAGGGGGTAGGGGGATGCAATAGGAGGTTTGTGGAGGGGAAACTGGGAAAGTGGATATCATTTAAAATGTAAATAAATAAAATATCCAATAAAACATGGAAAAATGAAAAGAAAGAAGCATATATATGTATAAATGTTTAGGTGTACATTAGAGTGTCCAGGAGTGAGAGAAGAGGCAAGTGGTCTTAGAAGAATGGCGTCAGGAACAAGTTCTTACAGGGAAAAAAAGCTAAATATCATTCCCTTGAGGATAAATATCACTGTTTTAATATAGTGAAATTTCTAAGTGGTCTATACAAGCTACAACAGGTCAACTTTATGTCATTCTCAACATTTCCTATGGAATTACTTGATTTAGTGTGATTGACAGTAATACATGTCAATTTGGCATGGTCTGGACTCATGTAGATGACAATACTCTGGGAGTATCTACATTAGGTTAGCCATTGCACCCTCCTTGGGAGATTATCTAAATTAGTTTATCTTTTGAGCATCCCTTTAAAGGATTAGATATAGTAGATTGGTCACTGGGCAAGCCTGTGAGGGATTATCTAAATTAGGTTAGTTGAGGTTGGACCTGCTGTAACTATGGGTGCCAGTATTTCACAGGCTATGTTTCTGGACTGAATAAAAAGGAGAAATCCAAGATAACATGAACATTCATCTCTGTTGTCTGACTAGTGATGTTATGCGGCCAGCCTTCCTTACTATGGTTGCCTTCATTCACACTGTAACTGTGAGCCTTAAACAATCCCTTTTTTCTCTAAACTCATTTTGCTTGGTACTTTTATCAGAGCAGTAGAAAACATAAGAATGCATTCAGTTGCTATTGTTTCATGCTCAGTAAACTCTGCATGGCACATTTGTAGTGAAACAACAGGCACTGGCTGAAGGGCAAGTATCAAGTTGCCAGCTGTGGTACTTTGGTGACTGTGGCCAATTAATTGAGCAGCTCAACTCTGACTTCCTAATGAGGCTTGCCTGGGCAAAATAAAGCTTTCTGAACCACCATGAACCTCATTCATGCCCTTCCCATGAGATCTAGTCAACTAACCATATTGTGCCCTCCTATCTTCACTTTCCAAGATGGATCTGTTGGAAGGGTTTTTTTCTTTCTCTAGAACAAATTCAAGACCTTTAAGAGCAGAAGTCTCAGCTATAGCATATGTCATTCATCATCATGCTTTATTGTTATTTTTTGGAAAAAAGAAATTCATGATTGCCAATTTATAAGTTACTCTTTTCACAGTGAATGTCTTATAATGTTCCTGTCAACCACACTCTTACCGACAGCCTAACAATATTGACTCTTATTAACTCCATATTGATCTTGTTAATATTCTTTTTGTAATTGGATAGTTTCTTTATTTACGTTTCAAATTTTATCCTTTTTCCTTATTTCCCCTCCAAAACTCCCCCTATTCCATTCCCCATCCCCTTTCCCACTAATCCACCCACTCTTGCTTCCCAGTCCAGGCATTCCCCTACACTGTGCCTTGTGTGGAACTCCTCTCCAGTTGTTTCCAGGAATGTATTGTAGGCCCCCAAAGTAATACATGTTATTGATATTATTGGTTGCTCACAATAATTTAATGTAAAAATCCTATTGCTGAAATCACACTATTTTGGGTACAGGACATGGAAAGGTCAAGTGGGTACTGATCATGAATGAATTTATTTAATTCATTTAACTGTGAATTCTGCAAGCTTCAATGCAGCCTAAGTAGTACAATGGTGGGATGAACGTTATGTGTTTGACCAATAACTTTAAGACTGGATAAAATGCCTAATCCGTAGGACTAGAAATGTTTGGACTCATAGGACCCAGGAGTGAGCCTATTACTATCTTGCTAAATGGAAAAATTTTATATCTTTATTCTAATACATTGATACAGCTTGCAGACCTTATCAGTGATGTTTGTTTGTGCAGTAGACAGTGTTTAATTCAGAAATGCACAACTGACCAAAATGTATATAATGATCATCTGATTTTAAATTCAAGATCTATGTTATATTCCATTCATTCAAGGATCAGGAAACATCACGGGAAAGGGGAAAGAGATTGCAAGAGACAGAGTTCATGAATGATTAAGATGAAACTTTTCTGGATAACAAGATGGCTGTAGTCATGAAGCCATTGCAACTCTGATTGATTCTCTATATCAGATATCAACATTCTAACCTGGTGTAGGGTGGGATAAGGCTCAAAATGTCTTACCTAGATGAGAAACTATTGACAATTGATAGTGTCTGTAAGAGGAAAAGACAATTCTTTATTAATTGTGCAGGCCCCAGAAATCAGACTAAGCTCACATTCACAAGTATAAAAGCAGTGCAGATTGAATTTGATGAGTTTTAGAAAACAAAAGACATGAAGCTGAGAAGGTTGTGGGAGTGGAGTTTTCATCTGAGAGAGGTTCAGGGTAGAAGTGGTGGTAAATATGCTCAGAGTATATTGTATGAGTTTTTAAAAATTTCAAACACAATTAAAATATATTGAAAAAGCCTATACCTATGAACATAAAAATAAAACCCAATCAATTTAAGAGAGTGCTTTGATGTTTTAAACACATGACAAAATTCACATGGAATATTTTTTAGAATATGGAATTACCATTAAGATTGGGTTAAATAGTAGAATATTCAAGTTTAAAGCAATCCAACATTTTTTATTCTAACCTTCTTTTGTGTAATCCTATTGATACTTTTAAAGGAGAGAAAAAAAGCTGAAACAAGTAACTTTACATAGCATATTAGTGAGGAAGCCATTGTTAGAAGCTGTGTCATGATCTTTCTATGGCTTTCTCTACTCTGACATTTTGGGTAGGGTTCATTTTTAAATCTCTATTCCACTACTTTCTTCAGGTTTCAGAGATAGTGAGGTAAATCAGAATTGATAATTCTACAATTGTTCCATTTGCATTTTAGTTTTTAATAGGATTTTAATTAATATCTTGGAGAATTTCACATGAGGTATTTTTTTTAATCATATTCTTCCCCTCTAACTTCTCCCAGATCCAAAACTACTTTCCAACCACCCCAACTTGGTGATCTACCAGTCCCTTTTCCTTTTCCATTTAAATCCCTGGGATCCAGTTTGTGTTAACCAAATAATCTTGGGTGTGGGATCTACACTGAAGTATGGTGTATCTGAGATCACAATATTAAAGAGAACTTGATTCTTCCCTTTCCAACAGCTAGCTAATGGCAATAATTTCTCAACTAAGGATTGGACTTGAGTTGAGTTTGCACAAGTTATGAGCATGCTGTCACAATAGCTGTGTGTTCATATATGTATCTGTCTTGTGTTTACAAAACAATTTCCTTGAAGTTATCTACCACCTCTGGCATTTACAATATTTCTGACCCTCTTCTGTGACAATTCCTAAGAGTTGAAGTAGGAACTGTAATAGAGATACACCATTTACATTTCAAATGCTATCCCTTTTCCTAGTTTCTTCTAAGAAAGTCCCCTATACACTCCCCCAGCTCTGCTCCCCAACCCACCCACTCCTACTTCCTGACCCTGGCACTCTGCTGCACTGGGGCATATAATCTTTGCAAGACCAAGGGCCTCTCCTCCCATTGATGGCTGACTAGGCCATCCTTTGCTACGTAAGCAACTAGAGACACAGCACTGGGGGCTATTGGTTAGTTCATATTGTTGTTCCTCCTATAGGGTTGCAGGCTTCTTTAGCTCCTTGGGTACTTTCTCTAGCTCCTTCATTGCAGGGGGGGGGGGGGATTGCTGATGTGTTCCATCCAATAGATGACTGTGAGCATCCAGTTCTGTTTTTGCCAGGCACTGGCATAGCCTCACAAGAGATGGATTTTTTTTTGATCACCTGTAGGACACCAATACAAATAGTACTTTGTGTAAATACTCACCATCTCATATAGTAGTTTTGTTTTAATTTTTTGAGAATACTGTATTCATTGTAGCACAATGGCTAGTGTCACATCCCAGTTCTCTATTTTAATTTCTTGGATCCTCTGTCAAAATTAGTTTTCTACCTTCCAGTCAGCCCCAGCACCGGGTCACCTTGGGCTCAGAGTCGGCGGACACCCCCAAGGTCCACAGAGCACTCTCCATGGGATCTTAGGACCTCTGGTGAGTGGAACACAACTTCTGTTCCAATCCAATCTCGAGGGACCTGAGACAGCATTAATTGGGGAAGCAGAAAACCCGGACTGACCAGGGTCACAAGTCCCTTCCGGTTGGCCCTACCACCCGGTCACCTTGGGCTCAGAGTCTGCAGACACCCACAAGGTCCCCAGAGCACTCTCCACAGGATCTTAAGACCTCTGATGAGTGGAACACAACTTCTGCCAGGAGGCAGGTTCGAACTCCAGATATCTGGGCACCTTCCCTGCAAGAGGAGAGCTTACCAGCAGAGAGTGCGCTGACCACTGAAACTCAGGAGAGAGCTAGTCTCCCAGGTCTGCTGATAGAGACTAACAGAATCACAAGAGGAACATTCTCTAACCAGAGACAACTATAACAACTGACTCCAGAGATTATCAGATGGAGAGAAGCAAACGTAAGAATCTTACTAACAGAAGCCAAGACCACTAAACATCATCAGAAGGCAGCACTCCCACCTCACCCAGTCCTGGGCACTCCAACACACCCGAAAAGCTAGACCCGGATTTAAAATCATATCTCATGATGATGGTAGAGAACATCAAGAAGGACTTAAATAACTCACTTAAAGAAATACAGGAGAACATTGCTAAAGAGTTACAAGTCCTTAAAGAAAAATAGGAAAACACAACCAAACAGGTAGAAGTCCTTAAAGAAAAACAGGAAAACACATCCAAACAGGTGATGGAAATGAACAAAACCATACTAGACCTAAAAAGCAAAGTAGACCCAATAAAGAAAACCCAAAATGAGGCAACGCTAGAGATAGAAACCCTAGGAAAGAAATCTGGAACCATAGACGCGAGCATCAGCAACAGAATACAAGAGATGGAAGAGAGAATCTCAGGTGCAGAAGATTCCATAGAGAACATCAGCACAACAATCAAAGAAAATGCAAAATGCAAAAAGATCCTAACTCAAAACATCCAGGAAATACAGGACACAATGAGAAGACCAAACCTACTGAAAATAGGAGTAGATGAGAATGAAGATTTTCAACTGAAAGGGCCAGAAACATCTTTAACAAAATAATAGAAGAAAACTTTCCCAAACTTAAAGAAAGATGCCCATGAACATACAAGAAGCCTATAGAACTCCAAATAGACTGGACCAGAAAAGAAATTCCTCCCAACACATAATAATCAGGACAACAAATGCACTAAATAAAGATAGAATATTAAAAGCAGTAAGGGAGATAGGTCAAGTAACATATAGGCCTATCAGAATTACACCAGACTTTTCACCAGAGACTATGAAAGACAGAAGATCCTGGACAGATGTTATACAGATATTAAGAGAACACAAATGCCAGCCCAAGCTACTATACCCAGTCAAAGTCTCAATTACCATAGATGGAAAAACCAAGGTATTCCACAACGAAACCAAATTCATACATTATCTTTCCACGAATCCAGCCCTTCAAAGGATAATAACAGAAAAGAAAAACAATACAAAAATGGAAACCATGCCCTAGAAAAAAACAAGAACGTAATCCTTCAACAAAACAAAAAAAGAGAGCCACAAGAACACAATGCCAACTCTAACAACAAAAATAATAGGAAGCAACAATTACTTTTCCTGTGGGTGGGTAGGGGAGTGGGGGTGGGTGGGTATGGGGGACTTTTGGTATAGCATTGGAAATGTAAATGAGCTAAATACCTAATAAAAAATGGAAAAAAAATAAAAAAATAAAAAATAAAAAAATAAATGTGGCTAAATAGGTTCATCTTAAAGAACTATTGAAACCACACAAATGTTAACTATAAAAAAAAAATCAAAGGATTCAATTCCCCAATAAAAAGACATAGACTGACAGACTGGCTAAACAAACAGGACTCAATATTTTGATGCTTACAGGAAACCCACCTCACGGAAAAAGACAGATACTACCTCAGAGTGAAAGACTGGAAAACAATTTTCCAAGCAAATGGTCTGAAGAAACCAGCTGGAGTAGCCATTCTAACATCGAATAAAATTGACTTCCAACCCAAAGTTATCAAAAAAACCAAGGAGGGACACTTCATACTCATCAAAGGTAAAATCTTCCAAGAGGAACTCACAATTAGGAATATCTATGCTCCAAATGCAAGGGCAGCCACATTCATTAAAGAAACTTTAATACAACTCAAAGCACACATTGCATCTCACACGATCATAGGGGGAGACTTCAACACACCACTTTCATCAATGGACAGATCGTGGAAACAGAAACTAAACAGGGACACAGTGAAACTAACAGAAGTTATGAAACAAATGGATTTAACAGACATCTACAGAACATTTTATCATAAAACAAAAGGATATATCTTCTTCTCAGCACCTCATGGTACCTTCTCCAAAATTGACCATGTAATTGGTCACAAAACAGGCCTCAACAGACACAAAATATTGAAATTGTCCCATGCATCTAATCTGATCACCATAGACTAAGGATGATCTTCAATAACAACATAAACAATAGAGAGCCAAAATTCACGTGGAAACTGAACAACACTCTTCTCAATGATACCTTGGTCAAGGAAGGAATAAAGAAAGAAATTAAGGACTTTTTAGAATTTAATGAAAATGAAGACATAAATACCCAAAGTTATGGGACACAATGAAAGCATTTCTAAGAGGGAAACTCATAGCTCTGAATGCCTCCAAAAGAAAGTATCCAGGGAGCTAAAGAGATCTGCAACCCAGTAGGTGCAACATTATGAACTAACCAGTACCCTGGAGCTCTTGACTCTAGCTGGATATGTATCAAAAGATGGCCTAGTCGGCCATCACTGGAAAGAGAGGCCCATTGGACAGGCAAACTTTATATGCCCCAGTACAGGAGAACACCAGGGCCAAAAAATGGGAATGGGAGGTTAGGGGAGTGGGGTGGGGAGGATGTGGGGGACTTTTGGGATAGCATTGGAAATGTAATTGAGGAAAATACGTAATAAAATTTAAAAAAAGAAAAGAAACTAGAGAAAGCACACACTAGCAGCTTGACAACACACCTAAAAGCTCTAGAACAAAAGGAAGCAAATTCACCCAGTAGGAGTAGATTGCAGGAAATAATCAAAACTCGGGCGAAATCAACCAAGTGGAAACAAGAACTATTCAAAGAATTAACCAAATGAGGAGCTGGTTCTTTGAAAAAAATCAACAGGATAGATAAAGCCTTAACCAGACTCACTAGAGGGCACAGGGACAGCATCCTAATTAAGAAAATCAGAAATGAAAAGGGAGACATAACAACAGATCCTTAAGATATCCAAAACACCATCAGATCCTTCTACAAAAGGTTATACTCAACATAACTGGAAAACCAGGTTGAAATGGACAAATTTCCAGACAGATACCAGGCAACAAAATTAAATCAGTATCAATTAATGATCTAAACAGTCCCATATCCCCTAGAGGAAATAGAAGCAGTCATTAATAGTCTCCCAACCAAAAAAAGCCCAGGACCCGATGGGTTTAGTGAAGAGTTCTATCAGACGTTCAAACAAGATCTAATTCTAGTTCTGCACAAACTATTCCACAAAATAGAAGCAGAAGGTACTCTACCCAACTCATTCTATGAAGCCACAATGACTCTGATACTTAATCCACAGAAAGATCCAACAAAGATAGAGAACTTCAGACCAATTTCCCTTATGAATATCAATGCAAAAATGCTCAATAAAATTCTTGCTAACCGAATCCAAGAACACATTAAAACAATCATCCATCCTGACCAAGTAGGTTTTATTCCAGGTATGCAGGGATGGTTTAATATAAGGAAATCCATCAATGTAAACCATTATATAAACAATCTCGAAGACAAAAACTTCATGATCATCTCGTTAGACACAGAGAAAGCGTTTGACAAAATCCAACACCCATTCATGATAAAAGTCTTGGAAAGATCAGGAATACAAGGCCCATACTTAAACATGATAAAAGCAATCTACAGCAGGCCAGTAGCCAACATCAAAATAAATGGTGAGAGGCTGGAAGCAATCCCACTGAAATCAGGGACTAGACAAGGCTGCCTACTTCCTCCCTACCTATTCAACATTATACTTGAAGTCCTAGCCAGAGCAATTCGACAACAAAAGAAGATCAAAGGGATACAAACTGGAAAGGAAGAAGTCAAAATATCACTTTTTGCAGATGATATGATAGTATATATAAGTGACCCCTAAAAAAATCCCACCAGAGAACTCTTAAACCTGATAAGCAGCTTCAGTGAAGTGGCAGGATATAATATTAACTCAAACAAGTCAATGTCCTTTTGCTACACAAAGAATAAACAGGCTGAGAAAGAAATTAGGGATATAACACCTTTCACAATAGTCACAAATAATATAAAATACCTTGGCGTGACTCTAACTAAGGAAGTGAAAAATCTGTATGAAAAGAACTTCAAGTCTCTGAAGAAAGAAATTAAAGAAGATCTCAGAAGATGGACAGACCTCCCATGCTCATGGATTGGCAGGATCAACATTGTAAAAATGGCTATCTTGCCAAAAGCAATCTACAGATTCAATACAACCCCCATCTAAATTCCAACTCAATTCTTCATCGAATTAGAAAGAGCAATCTGCAAATTCATCTGGAATAATGAAAAACCTAGGATAGCAAAAACTCTTCTCAAGGATAAAATAACCTCCAGTGGAATCACCATGTCTAACCTAAAGCTGTACTACAGAGCAATTGTGATTAAAAAAAAATAAAAAAAAAAACAAAAAAAAAAAAAAAAACAAACAAACAAAAAAAAACTGCATGGTACTGGTATAGCAACAGACAAGTAGACCAGTGGAATAGAATTGAAGATCCAGAAATGAACCCACACACCTATGGCCACTTGATCTTTGACAAGAGAGCTAAAACCATCCAGTGGAAAAAGAGCCAGCATTTTCAACAAATGGTGCTGGCACAACTGGTGGTTAACATGTAGAATGCGAATTGATCCATTCCTATCTCCTTGTATTAAGGTCAAATCTAAGTGGATCAAGGAACTCCACATAAAACCAGAGACACTGAAACTTATAGAGGAGAAAGTGGGGGAAAGCCTCAAAGATATGGGCACAGGGGAAAAATTTTTCAATAGAACAGCAGTGGCTTGTGCTGTAAGATCGAGAATTGACAAATGGGACCTCATAAAATTGCAAAGCTTCTATAAGGCAAAGGATACTGTCAATAAGACAAAAAGGCCACCAACAGACTGGGAAATGATCTTTACCTATCCTAAATCAGATAGGGGACTAATATCTTATATATATATATATATAACTGAAGAAGATGGACTCCAGAAAATCAGATAACCCCATTAAAAATGGGGCTCAGAGCTAAACATAAAATTCTCATCTGAGGAATACCGAATGACTGAGAAGCACCTGAAAAATTGTTCAGCATCCTTAATCATCAGGGAAATGCAAATCAAAACAGCCCTGAGATTCCGTCTCACACCAGTCAGAATGGCTAAGATCAAAAATTCAGGTGACAGCAGATGCTGGCGTGGATGTGGAGAAAGAGGAACACTCCTCCATTGCTGGTGGGATTGCAAGCTTGTACAACCACTCTGGAAATCAGTCTGGCGGTTCCTCAGAAAATTGCACATAGTACTACAGGAGGATCCCACAATACCTCTCCTAGGCATATATCCAGAAGATGTTCCCACAGGTAAGAAAGTCACATGCTCTACTATGTTCATAGCAGCCTTTTTTATAATAGCCAAAAGCTGGGAAGAACCCAGATGCCCCTCAACAGAGGAATGGATACAGAGAATGTGGTATATTTACACAATGGAGTACTTCTCAGCTATTAATAATAATAAATTTATTTTTTTAAAGATTTATTTATTTATTATATGGAAGTACATTGTAGCTGTCTTCAGACACTCCAGAAGAGGGAGTCAGATCTCCTTACGGATGGTTGTGAGCCACCATGTGGTTGCTGGGATTTGAACTCTGGACCTTCGGAAGAGCAGTCGGGTGCTCTTACCCACTGAGCCATCTCACCAGCCCAATAATAATAAATTTATGAAAATCCTAGGCAAATGGATGGACCTGGAGGGCATCCTCCTGAGTGAGGTAACCCAATCACAAAAGAACTCACATGATATGTACTCACTGATAAGTGGGTATTAGCCCCAAAACTTAGAATACCCAAGATACAAGATACAAAGCACATGAAACTCAAGAAGAACAAAGACCAAAGTGTGGACACTTTGCCCCTTCTTAGAATTGGGAACAAAACACCCATGGAAGGAGTTACAGAGACAAAGTTTGGAGCTGAGACAAAAGGATGGACCATCTAGAGACTACCATATCCAGGGATCCATCCCATAATCAGCCACCAAATTCAGATACCATTGCATACACTAGTAAGATTTTGCTGAAAGGACACAGATATAGCTGTCTCTTATGAGACTATGGTGGGGCCTAGCAAACACAGAAGTGGATGCTCACAGTCAGCTATTGGATGGATCACAGAGCCCACAATGGAGGAGCTAGAGAAAGTATCCAAGGAGCTAAAGGGATCTGCAACCCTATAGGTGGAACAACATTATGAACTAACCAGTACCCCCTGGAGCTTGTGTCTCTAGCTGCATATGTATCAGAAGATGGCCTATTCTGCCATCACTGGAAAGAGAGGCCCATTGGACAGGCAAACTTTTTATGCCTCAGTACAGGGGAACACCAGGGCAAAGAAGTGGGAGTGGGTGGGTAGGGGAGTGGGGCGAGGGTGTGGGGGACTTTTGGGATAGCATTGAAAATGCAAATAAGGAAAATACCCAATAAAAAATTTAAAAATTAGTTTTTTTGCATATTTTAGAATTTGTTTCTGAATTCTCTTGTTTTTAGTCATCAATACGCCTGATTTATTTTATGCCAATACTGTGCATTCTGCTGCAATATGTTTTGTATATCGTGGGAGCAAATAATGAAATAGATATTCCCAGCTTTGCTTTGACTACTTTTCTTGTCTTCAGTGGTCCGTTTTTTAAAAATTGTGTTATATTATTTCTGTGAATAATACCATTGGAACCTTGATAAAGATTGCATTAAGTCTGTATATTTTCTTGGCTGGCAATTCTAATCTTTAGAAAAATTCAAAGGAAATAAAACTAGTAAGTTGAAGATGCATGCACCTGGACTAGCATGTTCATGGCAGCATGACATACGCAGCCAAGGTTTGGGAACAAACTGAGCATCCAACAAATGAAAGGGGAAAGCAAGTACTACTGTGTGGTCTCTAAAGAGAAGAAAATCTTGTTCTTTTTCACACATGGAAGGACCCGTCCAACATTATGTTAAGGGAAATAATCCAGAGATAGAAACATGCATATTTTAGTATCTCATTTATACATGGACTCTAGAAAAGTTGAACACATAGAAGCCAAGAGAGATGATGGCTACCATGCTCTTAATGGCAAGAGAAAGAATAGGAAATATTTGACTGAGAAGGGGGACAATATTTATTTGAAACATAAACAAATAAAGTAAGTAATTAAAATGTACAAAACAAACAAAAATAAACACAGCATTGTTGTAATGGTTGAAATAACTTCATGGCTGGGCTCCTTAAACTTGACACAAAATATTGAAACTAGAAATAACTTTGAAGAGATATTGGAATTCAGAATTGTCCTTCCTTATAGAGCACCGCATTTGGTCATCTTTTACATTTTCTAATTAAGAATAAAATGACAAAAAATCTTCATTTTAGTATTTGTATATGAACCATCTCTTCTGGAAATATATCGGTCCCATAAACTCTATTTAACAGGACCCTTGCTTTTCTGACTGCTTTGTATCTTCATGTTTATCTCTACAATTGTTCATCTCACAGCAGTTTTCTTCTGTGAAATAACACATCAGTTGTGCTAGTTAGATTAGCTCTGTAACCATCAGTAAACAGAAAGAAATGGGAAAAGATCTTCCTTTCTGCCACAAAAAAGCAAGATTTGACTCCATTTCAAGACCCTAACATATTTTAAAACCAGTGAAATATGACGAATATGCATTAACATAAATAATTCCTTTAATAAAATAAAATTGGTTAACTCAAAAAAGATTAAAAATGCCTAATCCTGAATATCAAGTGCATTGCCGCCTGTGACCAATAGGTGTCAGTGATTCCCAGAAAGTTCTCACAGCTTTCAATTCTCACAAGAACTCTCACATTTATTCTTCACATGTGTTGTATAAAATAGTGTATTCAGCTGATTGATGGACTCCTCTGTTTGCTGCTTTAGAAACAAAATTACTTTATTCAATTGGGCTTAGAATTATATGTATAATGTACATTTATTTATTATTCTGCACCAAAATACACCATACACCAATAACTGATTTCCCTTTTGTTGAAGGAGGTTGAGAAGTAATGATACATTGAACACATTAACTCTTCTAACTCTACATCCCTGTGGATGTTTTAAAGAAATTACTTCAGTTATTTCTGACAGATTTCCATTTGGCTAACACACTGAACTGGATTTTTGTTGTTATTTAGAAGCAGGACACGCCACAACTGTGGCAGTTGGAAATTTCAGAGTAAGATGTATTGACAATACAATGTCTGATGGTCTCACAGTTTGTTCTTCCTTTTTAAAGAAAGGCACTTTCTCTTGTGTACTTTTGCTTGCCCTTGAAAGTATATAAGCATATGTTCATTGATCAATTCATTTTGTTCTAATATGTCCTTTATCAAAGAGAAGATTGCTACAATTGAAATAAAATAATCTGTATTTTTAAGCAAAAGATATATAGAATGAAACAGGGTCATTTGAAAATATGCTTTAGTCAGTGAATCATCACATGTTATCTGACTGCCTTCATGCGGTATTGCAGAGACCGTCAGTGTTATGGATGGTCTTCTGTTCCTCTATACTGGAGTAGAGCTGATGGAAATGAAAGAGAAATGAACCTTCATGTATATTTAGAATAAATATAAAATTACATGGCTGTTTCAGAGAAGAGTCTGGAAGTTTCTTTAAAATTTAAAAAATATCACATGATCCAGCACTCTTGCTACTGGGCACACAACAAAAGCATAGGACATAAGTGTGCTGAAGTTACCTGTGTTTTCTCATATCTGCTGCAGCATCACTGACAACTGACAGTGGATGCATCTGGGGTATCCACTAAGTGACAAATGTTAGAGAATAGGGTAAGTATACAATAGGAATACTATCCAGCCAAAAAGAGAATTAAATCCTGTCATAGGGGACAAGATGGGTGATCTGGAGACATATATGTTACATGAAGGGAGCCAACAGCAGGAAGGCAAGTATCACATGGCCTCATTCAAATCCCCAAACTTAATTCATAGAAGTTAAATGTAGAAGGATAGTGCTTAGCGGGCATGAGGGAGTTACAGGAAGGAAGGGATGAGGGTAGTTGATCAATTTGCATCATGTTACAGTTTGAGACAAGAAAGGATTTTACTGAGTTGCTATTGCATATGAAGGTGATTACAGTGCACTTTATGGCCCTAAAACAAAAGGGAGATTGAACACCCATCAACAGACATAACAGAATGCCAGGAGCTAGGTAGTGATTTTTACCATTACCTAGTATACATATTGATCAGAAATACATGACAACTTATAAGCAAGGGTCATCTCTTTTCTGTATCAGTTAAAATTAAGTTCAAATAAAAAGTACAGTTCTTTGATACCTGAAACAATCTTTATTAGACATTTTTTTTGGAAGGTAATGGTTAGCAGCCTTAAAAAAAATACAACCCAAGGGTGGACTTCTAAAGACACTTAGGAGAAACAGGCTACATATGTTAATTTTCTTTTACAGAGGAGCCAACTCCTTATAAGTAATTACTTGACCCAAATTAACATGGTGACAAGGTTGAAGACCCTAAGTCTATACCTGACAGTAAGGTTGAAAGCTTGATTATATCTATATTAGAGGCGTGCAAACACAGAAACGACAGTAAATTTGTACTCAGGCACGTAAGCTCAAAGGAGAAATTACATTGAAAGAGAATTAAAGAAAAATTATCCATCCTTTGATGTATCAAAAATCTCACAGTGTCAAATCTTTCTCTTTCAAATTATGAATGTGAAGTGATCCAGTTCAGAAGCCTCAGGGGGCAAGTTTATGTTTTAGCTTTCTACAAGATACTTCTTTAGAAAGGCTCATTAAATACCTAGGAAAATGGAAATACACAGTGTATCAAACTATGTCTGATAAACATGTGCTGCTAAACACTGTGCTGACATTAACCAACGTATTGCCACTTATATAACTGTGGTTGAGTTTTTGATGTAACCACCAAGCACTGAATACAGAGCTAGCATGCCTTCCTTGTCCATCTTACCTCAGTCCTCGGCCTGATGTCACCACGTGATTTAACAGAATGTAGAAAAGGAGAATTTACTTTTGTGTCCTTCAGTCTCACTCATCTTAAATAAAAGTGTGTTTCTGAGAATGGGCTGTGTGCACACACAAAGAAATGTGTCCATCAGTGACTGTGTATCTGTGGACATGTGTTTATGTCTGACATAAGTGAATGTATATTTTTGGGGTGTATGTGTGTATGTGTGGTCTAAATATGTATGATTTGTGTATATATATATGAATATGAATATGTATGTATGTGCTATGTGCTTGTATGCTTCAAACAAAGATATTCTAAACACTGAAATCTTCTCATATTCTGTAAAGTCCTAATAAGAAGTTCGTGGGCTCCTGCAGCCTGTCTGTCTCAAACTCTGTGGTATTTGTTACCTCCAAAGGGCATGCAACGTCATTGGTTTGTTCTGCAGCCTGGTGACATGTTGCTAATCCTGGCCTGTGATGCTGCAGAAGGCCATGTCTGAATCTATTGTCCTGCTGAAGCGAAGAGCTGTGTTGATGCTGGTGGCCTGTCTTAACACTGAAAGCCATGCAATGTCTGTGGTCAGGGCTGCAGCTTAAAGCCATGTTGATATCTGTTGGCTGTGCTGCCACCAAAGGCCATATTGATGTGTGTGTGTCCTATACTACCTACCACCTGAGGACATGTTTTGAGAGTATCCATAGCTCATGTAGTGGCATAGAGCCATGCTGATGTGGGTGGTCTGAGCTTGCTGACATGTGCTGATACCAAAACCCATGTGTAATTCTGATTCATGTTTCTGCTGACTGAAAAGGGCAAGGAAGCTCTTTTTTGCATGGTCCTGATGTCTGTACACTCACAATTGTGAAAAAGGGATAGAAGACTTCTGTGACAATCCCTTTTCCATCCATCACTTGATGACAGAAAATCATCAAAGAGAACTATTAAAATTTTTGATAAGAATGCTGAGTATAGCTCTCCACAATGAATGACTTCGGGGCAGAGCTGCAGGTGGGAAAGGATTCAGTTTTCTTTATCAAGCTAGCCACTGGGCATTTGACCATGATCTAGTGAGTATATACACAGAACTAATTGGAAATTGTACTCTTCCTCTTTCTTTTCTTCTGCTTATCCCCCTTCCTCTTCCTCCTCCTCTTCCATCTTTTCCTCCTCCTCCTCCTCTTTGATAACAGAGGAGGATGAAAGACATGGGAAACCTGAGAAGTGAGTGTGCTTGGAGTTCATGATGTGAGATTTCCACATAATCAATAAAAAATGTTGTGAAATAAAACAGGGCCAGTGATGTTAAAATTACTTCATACTGTTAGATACCATACATAAAATGTTAGGATATTGTGAACAAAAAGAAGTATAGCAGTACATATATTTAGAAAGTGTTTAAATGTTATTTATAATGAGTGTAAATACCACATTTTTAAATAAATAGAAGATAATATATCATTTTTACAGAAAAATTCCAATTAAACACTTAAAATGGTATTTCATTTTATAAACTCATGCAACATAAAGGTCCTAAAAATCTGACAGCCTTTTTTATATTACTGCAAATTGGGTAAATATTTGATTCTAAACTGTTACTTTGGTTCCTCAGAAGAATAAATACAGTATCTGATATGTACCTTCGAGATCAGCTGAAGCTTCTTTTTCGAAAAATAAAGAAACAAAAAGCAAAACCAGATTTCAGGAGGTTATAGCTTTGCAACAAGCAAGTTCAGTGTAATGATCCAGAGATTGATGCATTTGCAAACCTCTTCTGCCACGCAGCTCTTGGATTCTAGCAACTACACAAGCAGAAAACCAACCTCACTGTGATGTAAAGGTTTGACTCACTCTGTTTTATAATGAAAAGAATTGTGTCCTTGGCTTTATGGATCAAAGTTTGTGCTTTGGTTAAACTGATAAGCATTTTCAATTTTCTGTACAGGGGTTATTTGCTTTGTGAGATCTATGTTATATAAAGAACAAAAATGAAAATGCAAATACAACTTTGGCCAAAATACATTTTCACATATTTTAAGATGATTCCAATGATGCTTTTATGTTTAAATGTTTTTTCAAGAATGAGAACATGACAGATTGCCAATGGCAGCTGCTTGCATGTGTATGTATATTTCAGGAATGCTGGAGTACTGTATAGAACAACTCAAAGAAGAGAGTGATCTTGGTAAGATTCTTATCCATGTGTACTTCATAAAACTGAAAACATATTTATTCTAAGTCTTTAATAATGAAGTCTGCATAAAGAAGAGTATTTGCACAAAGTTGTGATTGTTCGGGAGGTAGGATTAGAAAGGACTGGGTTTATCTGATAATTTTGCCATTACTATCAAAGAGATAGAAGATCTTAGTTTCTTCCAGAGGTTTCTTGATTTAGTGACTGTTTTCTAAGATGTGCTATATGGGAGTGGAGAATGAAAAATTTATAGCAGTAGCAATGTCCTGATATAATTTCTGATGACACCATCAGAACTATGGTGCTACCATGCAAGTCCCCCTGTTACCTCTACATACATACTTCAGTTATGATGACTGATAGACAGATACCTGTGCTAATTAGAAGCATTGAAATAAAATTAGAAATATTGAAATAAAATAAAAACATTACAATACTATTTTAAATAAGTATTATTTTGATACCAGCATACCAGTACTATATGTTAAAATATTTGCTTCCTCTTTGTAAAATTCTTTATAAGCTTTAGGTTTAATATTTCAGTCATAACATTGCTGCCATCTCCTCATGAGTTCATTAAGTCAATTTAATATTATAATAGCCCTCAAAGTACTTCCTTTTTTAAAAGTATCATTATGAGCACAATTCTGATTAGTTATTGGGCCTAAAAGTATAGAAATATTTTGCAGAACTCTGACAGCCAGAATTCTAAAGGATGTGAAAAGCCTGCCTAACTCTAAAGTACCATTTCATAATTGAGATTTCTCAAGTGCTTTCTAACTCATTTTATGTAGCATTGATTTATAAATAATCGTAGGCAAAGGCAAGCTTAGGTATTTGAGATGAATCAGTCTTTCATGCTATTCCAAGCATTAGCAACTTTTAACCTCAGAATTTGCTTGATGTTTAATCAAATCCTGCCAAACCCATTGTCTTAGTTTAAGTAGCAGCTGCAGTAGAGGAGACTCATGTTTATGTACACTGCAAAGAGTTCTGCTGAAAAATTTATGTGTCAGATGGAAGTGAAGAAACTACCTTTCTAATTTAGAAATTAGTACCGAGGCAGAAAGAGAATAGGATGGTTGCTCACTGCTGGAGAAATCAAAACTAGCCTCAAAACAAACAAACAAACAAACAAACACCACAAATACAACATTTAAGTAAACCAATACATTTATTTACATATAACCCACATGTAGAATACTTCTATGATAAAATATACCATTGTGTCTGTAAAGATTGCACTTAGCATCTTTAATCTCTTTTCCTGGCATTTCCAGCTCTTGAATGTTGGCTGTTTACTGTTAGAATGGCCTCCTTCCATGGCTAGGTTGAGTGTGAGGACCTTCTCCCTAGTCACCATTTCCAAATACTTAGATGTCCTCCTTTTTAATAGACAAGCCAGGATTTTTAAGTTATAAGGTTTTTGTTGAGATAGACTTTTTTAAGATGTAAGGAGGTTCAGGATATTGGACTACAGGTCACCCATCTAACCAATGTGAGCAATGCTCCCATTGCTCTGAGTCACTTCTTTCCTCTTGTACAGAGCTCTTGAAGTCTTTGGTAAATTTTGACCTGTGTGAAAGGTTTTGATTGAGAAGGGAGGTTAGTGCTTGTTGTTGAAATTCAATATTACGATGCACTAAGACCCAGGCAATTAACAGTGTGAGAACTTATATTTTTCTATTGATATTACATATTTATAAAATATAAAAAATTAGGTGCTACATCTTTCAGGACAGCAACAACAACAAAAGCAGTTCTTTAAAACTAGAAAACAAAGACTTCCCAAATATATTTGTTTCTAAACTTAAAGAAAAGCTTCTTATGCATCTTTCAGGAACTTTCTTTACATTTAAAGAATGCAAATGCAAATTATTTACATATGAAGAAAAAGTAAATAAGTATGATTCATAAAGACTATAAACTGTTTGGCATCTAGTTCCAAAGTTGAAAAATTCCAGTCTACCATAATTTATGTTGTGTGTGTATACCTGCATGCTTGTGGAGTTCAACGGATGAGTATGCATGTTGTTTCTCAGATACCAGCTACTGCTTTTTAGAGAGAGGGTCCTTCCCTGACCTGGCTCTTGTGAAACAGACTAGCTGGCCCTCATACCCCATGGGTCTGATGGTTCATGGCTGGGCTTACTAACATGTGCTGCCAAGTCTAGCAGTTTTTAGTGCGTGTTCTGGGAATCAAACTCTAGTTCTCACTCTAGCAAGGCAAACACTTTATCTACTGAGCTACCAACTAGCTTAAATCATAAATGTTTTAAGATGGTTATTTCAAAGTTTTCTCTGAAGGTATTTCAGTACAACTTAGAAATTGTAACTGTCGGTAAGAAAGATCAAATTACATTTAGAGACCATTATCTGCTAGGAAAGACTCCATCTATGCAATGATGAATAAACTGATAATATATAACTATATGAAAAACAAACTGAAAATACTGCTAAAATTATTAAATATCTTAGTATTTCTGTAATTTAAGTAAAACAGAAAAAATAACTGCCTTCAGATTTTATCAGCAATATTCACTGGGAATGAAATGAAATAGATAATTTGTACAAAAGAAAATGTGGGGTTGAAGGGATAGCTGAGCAATCAATTGCAGTGGATGGTCTGCTAGAGATGGATTTTGTTCTCGGCGCCCATGACAGCTTATGCTATTTGTAGGAAGTCCCAGAGGATTTGACACCCACTTCTGGTGTCTGTGGATACTAGGCACATGTGGTGATATACATGCAGAGAAAACACTTATCCACATAAAAATAAGCAAAACAATCTTCAAGTAGAAACAAAAAATATAAATATAAATATATGAAATGGGTTCTAGTAAAAATATAACAAAACATTTTTAAAAAACATGCCATTAGTCCATATACTCAAAAAAGTAGATCATCTGCAATGTGCTATTCAAAATTATTTCCTTTCTATATAGATTAATTCACATTTGTATGTATCACATTTATAGGTTGTCAAAAACAAGGTTAGCACACAATTTAATATGAAAGTATTATTTGGATATTGGATAATATACACAGTTTGATTGTGAGATTCTATCTCTTAGCAAGACACAGATATCAGAATTTACATGCACTAAAATTCCCAACATCATTGTATATAAATCCACAGTCTCTATTGCTATAGAAAATATTAAGAAGAACAAAAGAAGCATCTGCCATGTAGGAACACACAGAGGGTTAAACGGTTCTTTCTCAAAGAAATGTAGACCTAAAATATTCCTAAAGGTCACATGCCATCTCTTCAGCCCATTTAAGGCTTCTGAAATGCCACTCTGAAGTAAAATAACTACCTCTCCAGAAGAGTCATTCCATTAGAGAGCCAACTAACATCAGCACAGAGATAAATGGGGGAACAGAAAATTGATTTTGCACTTGGGCTGTAAGTGTGGTCAAATGTTACAGGCCAGCACATCAAATAGGATTCCAGAGACATTGTGCCTGGAAAATAATAACAGAAAGGATGTGGTTAAATGCAGTTTAATCATGCGGTCTGCTCTGTTCCATATATCGTGAAATATTTATTTACTCTCTTTTAACAGGCCACGTTCACAAGTCGTTTTCCTTTGTTAACAAATGTGTCTCCCTGTTACTACAACTGAGACGTTATATCCCAACTCATCTGCACTACTATGCTCAGAGACCAGCTGGTAGGTCCCAAGGGTAACCCATTTTTTTACTTGACTTAAAATATTGAGATGATACATCCAGAAGATGTGTTAATTAAATTTTTTTGAAAATTCCAGGCCAGGTCAAGATGCAAACGTTACGCAGACAGAAAATCATTAAATGATACTTGCTGAAACTATTGAATTCACTGAATTTTGAAAGTATAGAAAGTATGTACGTTCCAATCTTCCACAATTCCCCTGCCTTCTACATGACACTTAAGGGGCTGCCATGTTCAGTGGGGACCCACTATTTTTATTCCTGTGTTTAAGACCTCAGTATGGTTGAATGGAATCAGCCATGATGAATGCCGTGTGCTGGATTCTTTCCTGACTGCACTAAAGAGTCTCTTAGGATAAGCAAGAAATGGTCAATGACATTATTAAAAGCCCCTGTGTACACTTGGCAGCTTAACAAGGAAGCTGTAGCTATTTTTTTTTCTTTTTTTACTTCTTTTTCCCCCCTTATAGACATTTAGGCTTATAGACATTTAGAACAAAATAGCCTTTCTCCAACTATTGCTGAGCAAGTGAACAATTTCCGTGAAGATTGTAGGATGGGTAAACTTCCAAAAGAGGGGAAAGATTACAAAATTAAGGTCTTCATTAAAAACGCAGTACAGGGCAGAAATGGAAATCCCCTGTGCCTTCCTTCCTGGTAGCTCCTCGCCACCTATGGGTTTCATAATCTTCTAGCACCCATCCAAGAGCACAGTGTACTTTATTTTGCTTCCTCATGGAAGACAAGAGATATTTTTGAGGCATGCATGCTGTTCACACATGGTTTTGTGTTCTGGGCTATGATTAGGGCTTCTATTCTGCTATATGAGCTCTGCAGAGCTCAGCTTCAAATGCAATTTTGAGAGAGTAGGAGATAAAAATCCTATTCTGAAAATTCTCTTACAGAAATACCATTTTATTTGTTTTTATTTTTTGCCTTATTATTGTTCTCCTGGGTTTTATTTTTTTGACATTAAAATATAATTACATCATTCCACCCTTTCCTTTCATCCTTCTGCACCCTTCCATATACCACTCCTAGTTTTCTTTCAACTTCATGGCCTCTTTTTGTTTCTCAGGAATCCCGCTTTAAATGCTTTGTTCCCGATCTTGTTTTATAAATTCAAAATTGAGTCTAAGAATTTTAAACACAGCACTACTCTCTTGGTTCAGAGTACTGATGACCTATGGAGTCATGACCCCTTTGCAGGTCAAATGATCCTTTTACAGGGGTCATGTGCAAGATATCCTGAATATCAGATACTTATATTAGAATTATAACAGGAGCAAAGTTAGAGTTATGAGGTAGTAACAAAAATAATTCATGATGGAGGATCACTAAATCCTGAGGAATTGGATTAAAGGCCACAGGATCAAGAAGGTTGAGAAGCACTGATGTTGTGAGTTAATATAAACCTTTCATTATGAGTTGCTTTCTTTTTAAATTATGTGTATTTATATATGTGTGTTCAGTATAATTACTTGAATGGAAGTCAGAGGACAATTAAAGAGACTCAGTTATCTTGCACCAAGTGGGTTTTATGGATAAAACCATTCTAGGTAGCAAATACTTTCATCTACCGAGCCATCTTAATGGTCTTGAAATGAGATCTTTGCAAGGGATGATGGAATCTCTGTAAACTCTCAAGGTCTTTTTATATGATTCTTTTTCTATTATTTTATTTTATTTTATTTTATTTTATTTTATTTATTTATTTACATCCCAAATGATGCTCCCCCTCCAGGTACTTCTCTAAGAGATTCCCTTCTATCACCCCTCCCCTCTCCTTTGAGAGGTTAGGGGTCCCCCTTGTCCTCCCACACTGATACATCAAGTTTAGGCCAGATAAGTTGCATCCTCTCCCACTGATGCCAAACAATGCAGCCGATGGAGCCTGAGCTGCCTGTCTGCTACATATGTGCCAGGGCCTCATTCAAGCCAGTGTATATTTCTTTGGTTGGCTGCATAGTCACTGAGAGCTCCCGGCAGTCCAGGTTAGTTGACTGTCAGTCTTCCTGTGGGATCCCCATCCCTTTCCCTTTTCCCAAGTTTTGCATAAGTTTACTGCTGAAAGCTTGCTCTTGAGGGAGTTAATAGCTCTTCAACTCTAAATATGAAAGTCATCAACCCCTACTAACCTAAATCTAGACATTTTCCATGACCCTTAATGTCCTAGCCCTATTGGTTGTCCATCTACCCTTTATAGTTTTGACCTCACCACCTTCTTTCATGACATACAGTTTTAGGGTCCATGTTGTATTATATGCCTCTGTTAGAAAAACAAACAAACAAAAATCACAATGTAATGCCTTTTGTATCTAATATATAGATAATTATTTTCTCAGACTAGTATCTGTTGAAGACTATGTTATATTTAAATTTTTAGGAATACAAAGAGAAGTGATTCATAATTCGCTCTTTTATTTCTTTGATACAAAGATAATACACAATGATAGCACCACGACTCAAATTTTCTGTGTTGCTTGACAATTTTGTCTCTCTCTTCCTGTCTCTCTCATCTGTGTGTTCCTTTTCCATTTTCTTTTCAGTTTGCTTACTTCTGTGTTGTTGTATTCAAAAGTTAAGAGGTGGAAATGAATCAGTTACCCTGACTGCAGAGATACTGAATGGAGACCTGAGACCTCCTGCCAATGTCACAAGGACTTTGGATATGGAGCAAGCATGGGAAGGGATGCTTTCTGAATTGCTCCAGAGGACTCTATCTCAAGGACGTTGTGTTTTGCTATCACCATGTTTCTGACCTTGCACAACATCTAAGGAAGCACTAGGCACCCAACATTGCCCTTCCCCTAAGATATTACAACAGATGCAGCATTTACAATTTGAGTGTCAAGAAGCTATGAGTATGGATTACAGATGAAAAGCAGGTGAGCCACAGAGTCATTTTTTGAAAAGGAGTAGGATAAAACTTTTTTTTCTTTGGTGACGTTTTTCCCCAAGTGAAACTCATCTGTGAGTTACCTGGTAATCATGAAAACATATTCTCTACTACCAGGTAGCTTATGTTCACATTGTGTGGAAGGAGAGCAATTGTGAATTATACCAGAAGTGATCATTGTATACATTATTATCCATCTTAAATCTGAAAACTGATAGACAGATAGACATTTGGAAAGTTAATTACTTTCTAAGTAGCATTTCTAGACTAGTTATTTTAATCTGTTGTATTCCCAGCTGCAAATATTTTATAAATGCTAATTAGATGAGGAGTCACAATATACATTTAGAATCTCAGAGTTTGACCACATATCAAGAATATTTGTCCTACCTAGATGGAGATTCAGTAGTCTCCCACTACCTATGTATTTTAAGGTACTGTTTGCTTCCTCACATAATGTTGATCCTTGAAGCAATTCTCATGGGTTCCTGATTTACATAATTTTCATATCTCATGGAATATATATATTTTTTTTACTTAAATGTTTAGAATACTGACAACATAGTACTGAGATCTAAACTTAAGATGGTTACTTCAGTCTTTTGGCTTCCATCTACTGGCACCTTTCATGACTTGAAGAGAACATCAAGTTTACAATATATAAAATATATACTTGAATAACTAATAAATTGTTCAATGCTTTTGTTCACTTGATGGCCAGTACAATTTTAATATAATATGCCTAAAGCTTTATTTTTAGAGTTTTTATTAGAATATATTAGTTTTATACAATTATGAGTTTTTTATGATATTAAACATTTGAAAAATATTTTTAATAATATTACCCCTCTATTATCTTCTCATGTTAGCCTCTCTCTGATCCCCTTCATCTTTGCAAATAGTCCCCACTTATTATATCTTTCTTTTCACTTAATTTTTATAGGAGTATGGACTATGTCCTGGAGGAAAATGTGTTCCCTTCCTCTTTTAACCACTAACCATCTGGAAATTCCCAACGATTACCTCTCCCTTCTATAACTGAATATCAGCAGACCCCATCTTGAATACATCTTGTCCGGGCCAGAGCTAGGTTTTTATGGTGTGATAAACACCATGACAAAAAGCAAATTATAGAGGGAAAGGTTCCTTTCAGCTTATAGTTGTAGACTATCAAGAAAGGAAATCAAGTGAGAAACTCAAGGCAAGAACCAGAGGCAATAGAGCAATGGAGGTTACCAGCTTGTGCCAAAAGCTTGCTCAGTCTACTTTCTTTTAAGACACAGGGCCACTTTTCCAGGAGTAGGTGATGTTAGTAATGGGCATAAACAGATATCTAATAAAAATTTGCTGGCCTCACCTAATAAGCTATAAGGAACAGGTTGAAGAACTTTAAATATAAAATGTTCTTTCCACAGAGATTTTCACTACTTTGGATTTCTTTCAAGATATTTTTAGTTTTTATTTTCATACTCTTAAGAGCTAATAGCATAATGGTAGAAGAACAGGCTCTAAGGTTGGTATTCTGTAAATGCCAGGCCTATTCCTGACAATTACCAAATGTGAAGGTGGTCAATATTTCAATACTGTTTTATAATATGTAAATCAGAATAATACACACATAGGATTCTGTATATTTGTTTTATTATTTTCTACCCAAATACATTGATCTCAAAGCATTATTTATGAAGATAAAACAATCACTGATGCTATGTAGGCTGATGGCCATTACTGAAGAGAAACTATGCTTTGTGTGATGCTTGTTTGATGGTTTAGTGTGAATCCAGCTGTGAGGTTGGCAGTGTTATTTTTTTTTTTGATGTCGTTTTAGCTTTTCTTTCCATCCTGTATGCCATGTAACTAACAAATGTGTTAGTTGGTAAAATTGAAGGTAGATTTTCTCTTGAGTGGGGTCTCAATTTCAAAGAAGCAATCTGAATTATTAATCAATTGCTTAAAAAGCCATGATTTTCTATATAACAGGAACTTTGCTGTGTATAAAGAATGTATAAATTACATAGACCAAGAGGACATGAATATTTTGATCAACAAACTTAGAGTCTAAAAGATAAAAGCTAACAAATCTTCTGTATTTTATCAGAATGTGGACATTCATGACTTTTAATTGATATATCTCCAAGGTGTTTTCAATAGCTATAATTATATTTTCATCATTTGCTCCTACAGTAAAAACTCCAATACTTCACTCATCCCACAAATATTTATTGGCTTTCCACTACCATATTGTAAAATGTTAAACATAGAACATCCCACAACTTGTAGCCCTTGACATTTAAAAGTTTCTTGTCTAGAAAGGTAGCCAGTAAAACGGAAAATTCATCATGCACACTTGTAGGTGATGGGGTAGAGGAGATATATTACCTAACATGGCAACATCTTAAAGGTTGGGATGAGAGAGAGGAGCTTAAGCAGAGGCTGATCTAATAAGCAGTAAACCTGAAAATATGGCCATGAATAAAGAGTCTTAGAAATAAATCTAGATGGGTAATGTTTGGCCAGATTGAACTGTTCCTAAGTTATTTGAACAGTGTTCTTTGGTAAAGGGGTATTTGATGTTTAGTTTTAATTACTATCTTGTCTTGTTTGAGAAATATCTAGATTAATAAAGTATACCTCTCAGTTTATCTGTTAGAGTACTATTAAAAATGATAAAGTAAAGTAGGAAGACATATCCTGGATGTTGGCTGTCTTAGTAAGTTGGGACAATGATGGAATAAAGTCATAAATGAGAGGAAATCTAATAGTTTAGACATAGTCTCTCTTTGGTTCTTGGCCATGAGAGGGTGATGGTGATGCTCTACCGTGCCCTCTTTACCATGATGCTCTGCTTCATTTCAGGTCGACAAATACAAGCAAAGTAACTATGGACCACAACCTTTAAAATTAGCCACCAAGAATAAACAAATAAATCTTTACTCCTTTAAATAATTTTAAGTATTTGTCCCAATAGCATGAAACCTAATACGATAGTTAGAAGGTATTGTTGTGTTGTGAGTCCCTGATCATTTGACTCAAAACACTCAGAACTTGTTTGTGGAATGAATCTGGAAAGATGTAAAGAAGCATTCTAGAAAAATGTTGACTTCTATGTGAGGAATTTAGTGGATGATTGTTGTAGGAATTCAGAAGACCAAACTTTTGAATAAATGTGTAGCATACAAAGACTGGGTTCTCTATATTCCAGATGGAATAAAGTCCTGATAACTGCACTTGAATATATATGTGTTATGTTTGATCAAAACAAACAACAAATATGCTTTATCCAAGTCTTGAGATTTTTAGGAGGCTGATGGAGTAATTAATCTGGTGGAAGGAATTTCAGAAAGCTAAGCATTCAGTTTGAGGCATGGCTTTCTGGCTCATTTTATTCAGATTTACAATCAGAAGGAAGAGTAAAACTCAGACTATGAAGATTTGAAATATTCTATTTTGATCAGAGAAGCCAATGCACAATGCGCCATGGTGAGGGGATACCCAGGGATCTTGTCCTTCTCCTCTGAGAAGGAAAAATGGAAGTAGGAACAGGGAGGTGGTACAGGGAGAGGGTAGCAATTGTGATGGAAAATGAATGAATGAATGAATGAATGAATGAATGAATGAATAAATAAATAAATAAATAAATGTAGTAAAAAGCCATGGTTCCTGAAGAGCTTGTAGCTCTAGTGCTTTGAAAGTGATTTCCTTATAGATAATAAAAACTGTTTGCAGTTTTAGAAAAACTGTTGAGAGATGAGAATCTTCCTGTAAGTGGGAGAAGAAAAAAAGCAATGTTGCATCTGTATTTGGAGGCAGTTAACAGTTCCCTTAAGTTGGTAAGCAGATACCAGGAGAAGTGAGTACCTCTCCATGTAAAACTTGCACATCCATGTTTATAATTGTATGATTATCAATAACTAAGTAGCACCAAGAACCCAAAGGCCCACAGATGGATGAATGAGTAGATACAAAGTAGGATGTGGATACCTGGGCTGTTTCCTGGCAATAGAAAGGCATGAAGGCCTGACTCATGCCATGACAGAGGATACATTTTTAAAATGGTATACTAAATTAAAGGTATGTTTTACAAAAGAAAAAAAAAAGTGATTTCCTTAGTCTCAGACATCTGTATATTTGGTCCCCTATTTGGGGCTACTTGCAAAGTATTAAGGGGTTTCCTTTTTGGAGGAGGTGAGTCCTTGGGGTGGGATTAAGGTTTTAGAAGCCTCTTTTTGTCCCCACTCTGCTCTCTGTTTGTTGTTTGTAAATCAGGGTGTGAGCCTCAGTTACTGATTGCATTAATGATGTGCCTGCTTGACTACTATCATGTTCCTTACCCTGGTAGTGACACTTTTCTGAAACCCTAAGTCCAATTAAGTCTTCCTTTTACTCATTTCTTTGGCTATAGAATTTTATCACAGCAATAGAAAACGAACTAATACAGCTATTAAAAGTAGTGAAACTTGGTTTTGTTTGTTATTTTGTTATTTTTTTTTTCTGGCTGGGACAAAAGAGTAAAAAAATCTTTGAGACATCTTCACAATGACCAAAAACATCAGCCATTGCTAGCTGAAGGCATAAGTTTATAATTTCACTTAAACCACTTTTCTTCAAGAAGAAAATGGTACCCAGCAACCTGTTACCACACAAACAGCTAGGAAATAGTTTCTATAGGAATTACTTCACATTTGTTCAGCTACCCGGACACTCAGAAGCTTCAACAGCTACAACTGAAGAGGATTTTGCCTCTGTTGAACTGAGGGCAGATGTTGATGGCATCCACAATCTTTCAGGCAAGCAGAACACAAGAATTACAGGGTCTTGAAAGTTTCCATTAAGGTTTCTAAGGAAAGCCCTTTAGTCCAGGAAATGTGAAGTAAGAGATACCGTAGAAAGTTTAAGACTAGAAGTTCTAGAAAGGAAGAACTTCTGCTTAGAAGAATTGCAAGCAGAAGCACAGGCATCCCAGGAGAGAGGTTATATAGGCTACAGACAGCAAGACCATGGAGGGAGAGCTCTTCAAGCCATTTGAAGCTTGTATCCCATGACCAAATATCCCAGATGCCACAAGTGAATATACAGGATTTAACGTTTTCTCTGTTAGATTTGATCTTGACTTTATGCAGTCTTACCTTTGTAGGCTAACATTCCTCCCTTCTGAAATGTGAATGACATTCGTGTGTTGCAAATATGAAGCTTTCTTAAACATTTTAAACAAGGGTGGCAAGAGTTTGTCTTGACTCTCAAAGGGGAATTTGGAATTGGACTTTTGAGGATTGGTAGAACTGCTTTCAAAGAAGCCATCTGCCCATTCCCATGCTAGATGAATTAAGTGCTAGTGTGACTAATGAGATAATATACTCCATGAATTTTGTGAATATATTCTTCCAAGAAATCTACATTACCTACATTAATTTGTGTAAGTCTTCTAAAAACCCTAAGGAATCTGACACATGGAGGAAATAATTAAAAGCCAAACCAAACTAAACAGGAAAAAAAAATAACCCTGAAAACTGCAAGTTGTATTTTAAACATGATTCAAGCAAATTCTAAGAAGATATTAAAATATTTGTGTGTCTAGATTATAAAAGCGTACCATGAGACCTGTCTTTCTTCTTACATAGTAATTCATCAAGGGCAAAACAAAAGTTTAGGATAATATTTACAAAGACCCCTGATTAAATAGCACTATCAGTATAAAATATGTATTTATCACAAGTACATTTAACATTTTTAATTTTATATAATATTGAAAGTAAAGTGTTATGTTGAATGCCAAAGCAGTAATTCTTGTTTTATATCTTTTTTATTAGATATTTTCTTTATTTACATTTCAAATGTTATCCCCTTTCTTGGTTTCCCCTCCCAAAACCCCCTATCATATTCCCTGCCCCCTGCTTCTGTGAGATCCTTCCCCCAACCACCCACCCACTCCTGCTTCCTCATCCTGGCATTCCCATAAAATGGGGAATCCAGCCTTCACAGGAACAAAGAACTTCCCCTCCCATTGATGTCTGACAAGGCCATCCTCTGCTGCATATGCAGCCGGAGCCATTTCTCTCCATATGTACTCTTTGGTTAGTGGTTTAGTACCTGGGAGCTCTGGGCAGTTTGGTTGGTTGATATTGTTGTTCTTCCTATGGGATTGCAAATCACTTCAGCTTTTTCAGTCCTTTCTCTAACTCTACCATTGGACCCCACAAAGCAGTAATTCTAAGAAAATGCCATTGAAACTATATTAAGTTAATTTCTCAAACTATTTTTATCTTTCAAAGACAATTTTAAGAAGTTTGAAATCTAAGATAAAGTATATTGTAACATTTATTTTGTTTTTATTATGATTAGATCATCAATAATTCATTATTTGAGTTCCTAGAATTTGTCAATAAATTTCTTAACAGTGATTCTAAAGAGGAATAAAATGATGTAATTAGAGCTTTGCAACATTATGGAAGGTAAATTTTATAGCATGTATTCAGTTTCAGAATTCAATTGTTTTACTGCTGAGCTTATGAAGTAAAGGGTATCTAGTATATATTATATGTGAAAATGTCCTCTAAGTAGTTAATTTTTTAATTTTTTTATATTTGTAAGTAAAACATTCTCACATTAATAGAGAAGCACAATGCCAAAAAATCAATAATATTTAATCCCCAAAATACAGTTGATAAGTCAAGAATGTCTTATTGTAGTTAAATTTTTCACAACATTTTGTAAATTTACAAGCATCTCCTGTTTTTGTTTTTTTGTTTTTTGTTTTTTTGTTTTTGTTTTTTGTTTTGTTTTGTTTTGTTTTGTTTTTGTGATTGAATTATAAGAGGTTTCAGTTAGGCTCTTATAAACTTCTTTTTAGTGTTGTCCTTCACAGTGATTCATACATAAGACCTACTTTCCATGTGTAATGTGTTATTTAATTTCAAAAAGCACATTACTTTTATCAACTAAATTCTTAAACTTATCATTCTATCTTTGTATAGTAGAAACCCATAACACTTAAATATATCTATAACAGAATTTTTAAAAAGTGAATTATTCTTATCCTACCTTTATTGAAATCAATTGAGGCTCTTTCCTCGTCAGTGAATCTAACTTGGGCCTAGATGACACAATACTAGCCAGTATAATTGACATTTTAATCGACTTGACAAGTAAAGATATAATTATTAAATTACATCTTTTGCTTTTTTATTCATCCCTAAGATTTCACATTAAAAATAAATAACTTTAAAAGTCCTTCACTCTACAAATTCAAACACATTAAAAATACAGTCCATTTAAAATATATAATCTCTTTAAAAAATCCAAAAATCTCTTTTGAAATTCCAAAAGCTATCAACTGTGGATTCCTACAAAAATCAAATTTAAGGTAAATATATTCTCACTTTAATAAAGAAAAACTAGAGCATAGCCACATTCTGAACCAAACATCAACACTGTTTAATATTTTAGATTCACTCATAATGTTCTGGACTCCTCCGAAGGGCTTCATTCACTTCTTCAACTCTGCCATGTGTAGCATACACAGTTTGCCTTCTAGGCTCCAGCTAGCTTCACCTCATGGCTGCTACTGTTCTTGATGGCCATCTCATGATATTGGCATCTTCCACCCCGATGAAGTTCTTTGCTGTAACTGGGTTGCACTTCCACCAATAGCCTCTCCTTGGCTTTCTTCATGGTTCAAAGCCTCAACCCCCCTGCTCGACACTTCAGTTCTGAGCCTCCAACTGCCAGTATGGCTTTTCCTTCACCAATGGCCTATTCTTGCTTTTCAAAGTGCCAAATCTTAGCAGCTCTCAGTGACTTCACCATGCCTCCAAAACCAGCATCACTACCAAGTTCAACTGTCAGCTTGAGGTTCAACATTGGTCACTACTGGAACATAGCTTCTGTTTGCTGGCTCTCAGGATACACTTCCCAGAAGATTTCACATGAAAATTGTTGGTTTTTTTCATTTTTCTTTCTTTGTTTCTGTGTTTCTTTGTTTCTTTGCCTCTTTCTTCCCATCTTTCTAAAACTTTTGTGGATTCTTTATGGATTTCACATCAGGCATCCAGTCCCACTCATCTCCCCATGCCCTCGTATGCATCCTTCACACTTGAAACCTTCCCCAAAATAACACACACACACAAACATTTACAAACAAACAAAAATCAAAGCATAGAAAAATATGTCATCATGGAAGCTATCATACGTCACAATGTGTCTCACACTATATCCCTCTGTCTACAAATTTTTACTTGCAAATGTTCATTGCAATGAGTCATTATTGGTCGTGTTCAAAGTCTCTGGCTTCTGTGACACGTTTTTGGGACTCCTCCCAGTTTTCCTGTTGTTGCCCTGTGTCATGGAGAACCTATAGCTTTGGATCAACAGAACTTGCCCTTTCGTGCATCCCAAACAGGGTATGGATTTTGGGGCAGGTCAATTTAGAGAGTCTTGGATCTGGACCTCGATGGTAGCTAAGCTGATCAGTATACTGGCACTCCTCTATTCTCACAACCAGGGCGAGTTCTCTAGAACTGTTCCACCTATGCCACCCAATACCTCCATTGGCAGAAGGCAAAATCAGTTTCCCTGCTCCCATGGCCTTGGTCTTGCCTGTACTCATGCCTCCAGAGCCAGTCCACTCAAGTTGTGAGGCCCAGTCTCCTAAGTGCTGTAACTTGGGAGAGTTACAGCCAGCTCTTATGCTTTCTCCATACCCTTGGGTCTGGCTTACCTGTGCCTTGCCAGCACCACTGTGTTGTCCAGACAAGGTGCAGGGCCTGCTCTTCTGAGTGCTACAGCCAGTGAGATAATAGAACTTCTGTTCACAGACCATGGGGCCAGCTCTCCCAACTGCCTCCAGTAATGAGGGACAGTGGGGAAACTGGTCTTTTCTTAATTATCAATAAATTCTCAGTTTCTGCTGACCAGCATTGAGTATCCCAGTAAAGCAAAGTAGTAGTTATGTTATCAGCCTAATCACAGCCAATTCTTCACTCTCAGATTCTTAATTCAAAATATGAAATATCCCTAATAGAGTCCCTCTGGAACTTTACAAGCCAGGCCTCAATCTTCTCCATTGTTTTCAAGATTCTTTTGTTTTGTTTTGTTTTGTTTTGTTTTGTTTTGTTTTGTTTTGTTTTGTTTTGTTTTGGTTTGGTTTGGTTTGGTTTTTGAGACAGAGCTGTGCAGCTCTGGCTGTCTTGGAACTCTGTAGACCAGGCTGGCCTCAAACTCAGAGATCCACATGCCTCTGCCTCCCAAGTGCTGGGATTAAAAGCATGTGCCACCACTGCTGGGCTCTCAAGATTCTTATCTTCCAAACTTCCACAGAATAGCTCACCCTGTATTGGATACTCAATGTTGTTTCTTATACAAATCCTTAAGTCCTCCCATAAGCGTTCCTCACTTCTGGTCCAACATATATTAGGGTTTCTATTGCTTCAGTCAAACACCATGGCCAAAAGGCAAGTTGGGGTGAAAAGGGTTTGTTTGGTTAACCAACCCATATTACTGTTCATCACTTAAGAAAGTCAAGTTAGAAACTTAATCAAAGTAGGAACCTGGACCTAAGAGCTGATACATGGGCTATGGAGGGGCACTGCTTACTGAATTATTCTTATGCTTGCTTTACCTGCTTTCTTTTTCTTTTTTTTTTTTTAAAGATTTATTTATTTATTATATGTAAGTACACTGTAGTTGTCCTCAGACACTCCAGTCAGATCTCGTTACGGATGGTTGTGAGCCACCATGTGGTTGCTGGGATTTGAACTCCTGACCTTTGGAAGAGCAGTCGGGTGCTCTTACCCACTGAGCCATCTCACCAGCCCTTTACCTGCTTTCTTATATTACACAGGACTACCTGCCCATTCATGAAGGGCTGGGCCCTCCCACATTAATTTCTCATTAAGAAAATATACTATGGACCTTTCTGAAGCCCAATCTTGTGGGCACATTTACTCAATTTAGTCTTCCTTCTCTTCAGTGAGTTTACCTTGTGTCAAAGGGACATAAAAATATCTAGCACAGACTGTCTTGATCCCCTGCAGGCCCCATACATACTTCTGCAGTCTCTGTGAGTTCATATGATCATCAGTTCTGCTGTGTATGAAATACAGTGTTTCTCTTGGTATCATTTATCCCTCCAGGTTCTCACAATCTATTTGCTTCTTCTTACCCATAGCTCATTGATCCCTGAGGATAAGAGTTTGATTATCATATCCCATTTAGTACTGAGCATTCCAAAGTCTCATTCTCTCTATATCTTGTCTGGTTGTGGGTATCTGTGTTAGTTCCCATCAACTGCAAAGGGAAGTTTCCCCAATGAGGGCTGAGTAAGACACTGACCCACGGCTATGGTAGAATGTCATCAGAAATCATTTAATGTTATGTTCCTTTAACAGAACAATAGAATTTAGTTTTCTCCTAGGTCCATAATGTATCTAGTCTCACATTATTGTCCATTTCTGTAGTGTCAGGCACGAATTCCTTTTTGTGGAATGGGTTTTAAATCCAATCATAGAGTGATTGTTTTTTCCTCCTTCATTTGTGTCACTATTGCATAAACCCATTGTGTAGGTAAGTTAATCTTGTAGATCACTGGATTTGCAGCTGCGTGGTATTTATTTGTTTCTTCTGGTACTGTTTAACATACAGAGTACTTTTCAGTACTGTGAACACTAATCAATAGGGATAAAATCTCTACTTAGGGAGCATCATGGTTTTTTCATGTTCAGTGTGATATATGAGTTTTGTCTTCAGCAATAGAACCTATTTTTCAACTGTGGGGACTAGCCAATAGCCTTAGCTGTTTGGGGGTTTTGTTTCTTTTGTGGGCCTCCTTACTCTTTCTTAAAGTCTCCCTTCCTTCCATGTCGTTATTTGTCCACCATGTCCTCTTTGTCAGCTTAAGGGCAAGATATTTTAATTATTTTTAAAATATTCTCCTCTTTCTCTACCTGTCTCTCCATTTCCCTCTTCTGGGCAGCAGCGGAGAACTCCAGCTTGCCTATCTTGGGGCTTTTTTCCTAAGTTGAAGAAAATTGACCTTGAGCACCTGTTTGAATCTATTTTTGATTTCTTTTTATTTTTAATATCTATCATTTTAATTATTTTAACTATATGTGTGTGTGAGAGTCTGTGGGTTATATGAGTATGTGTTTGTGTGTTGATTTGATTATGTGGGTGTGTGTCCATATTAATTTATACATGGATGCAAGTGCTAATATAGACTAACGGTAAAAAGACACCTGGAAATAGAGTTCCAGACAGCTGTAAATGACCAGACAGAGATGCTGACAACTAAGCTCAAACTCTTTTTCAAGAGCACCACTCTTAAATGCTAGGTCATCGCTTCAGCTCTCCCTATTCTTAAATTATTTGTTAACAAGTCTAAAAACCCCATAACAGACCTCAATTTACCCAGTATCACATCACAGCTATTAAAAGACTACTCAAAGTGTCAAGAAATATAAAAAGAATTCATACTTCTTTAAAAGCACAGAATTAGTAAAGATATCCAAGTTCTCTAGTTTCTTCCTCCAGGTACTATAGTCTTATCTTAACCCAAAGTTTTCTATTAACAGAGAAGCTACCACTGGACCATAGTTAAACCAGGAACTAATTTACACAAGTGTCTGTCTCTTCTCCTTTGTTCTGCAAAGCCAAGGCACTGGTCACAACCCAGCATTCCATATTTGAAAGGTGGCCAAGTAATAGAATTGTAAAAACAAACAATACTCTGACAACATTTTCTATTCTCACCATCCAAGTAGGAAATAAACATCTGATAAATACTAATGCAGCTTACAGTAGTTAATGTGGAGCTTGCTTGGGAAACTCTATACATAAAAACCTGTCAATCACATGAAAGCAGCACTATGAGTTTTGAATAATTACTATGGGATCATTGCACAAACCTACACAGTGTCTAGATAACCCATACTAAACATAGGACATGTTATTTAACCAAAACAAACAAAAGAAATATAATACCAAGACAGAGAGATGTAATATTTTGAGTAATTCAAAAAAGCAACAGATTTTTAAAGTTATATACTTGTGGCCCTGTAATGTACTGTGTTAATGGGAGGTATTCATTGGAGAAAGGCTTGTGGCACTTATCTCTTTGGTATGGTCTAAGGTGAACTCACTGTCCTAGCCGTGGTCAACCATTCCTGAAGCATGGTCCTTTAGACACATTGCTTAACTTGTATCATGGGCATGTTATGTCTAATCCAAGCCAGAGATTTCAGCTTCTTTATAAATTCCTCTTAATGAGCCTTACTGCTGCTGTGCCATTTACAAATGAGAAAACAACATTCAATTTGCATATACCTTAGAACAGATAGTTCTTGCCTGCTGCTAGGGCATTTTCCCCCAGGTGATAATGATATTATTAATGAAAGTTTCAAGTTTCTGACTTTCATGGATGTTGCAGATTCATTTGGACAAAGTACTTACACAATGGATAGCCTAAACTGATGATCAAAGGACATCCTTGGTGAAATTGCATGACTTTTTCTCCTTTAAAGAAAGTACTTACCAGCTACCCTAACTATGCAAACACAGGAACCTACTTCCTATATGGTCCTATGTGCTCCACATGTCATCCTGAAACAAAAAGTCCTGTGTATTGAAAAAAAAATTCATAGACACCCTTTTTTATACATTGTAAGGCCATTCCTTTTGGGGGGTTGCAAGGATATAATTTGAGTATAAATTTAGATTTCTGGGGACAAAAGGACTTAGTGGTGCCTTAGGCCATCATGCCAGACACCTGCAGTTACAGAAAAGATAGCTTTTACCACAGTCTATGGAATGAGATAAAAATGAGATCTGTGACCAAAAACTTTCAGAGAAACTCTCAGTAGGCATAAAGGCCAGAGAGAGTCAAGGCATTGACATTGTTCTTGTAGAAAATACCAGTGATTTAGTGTAGAAAAACACAGTTACCAGAACCATATTATTTAAAAACCCAGGCTTACAGTGGCAAGCTCATGTGTTCTCCAACAGTAACAATATTAGCTGAAGTCAGTGAATACACTTATGATAACAGAAATGCCGTTTTCTGTTAAGAAAATGGGCATACACACATAGACACACAGAAAGTAAAAGACAGAGAGACACACAGAGACAGAGACAGAGAGGGGAGATAGAAAGGGACATAGACAGAGAGACAGAGACAAAGAGAGAGACACAGACAGAGGGAATCTAGTTTTCTGCATGTTCAAATCATGACTATACAATGTTAAGAATAGATAATTTTTCTAGCATCTAGTTTAATGTCAAAGTAAATACACAGAGCAACAATCTGTATTCTGCAACCTCATGCGTTCAGGCTGATTTTACACAGGTGAGTTGAGAAGCATACGTTTTATGCTTTGGTTTCTATAGAGCTGTTTTGCCAGAACTAGGACCCAAGTACTGACGTTGGTGACGTTGGCTGACTGAGGATTGCTTCTGTTGCGTATCAATATAGAAACTCCTTTCAAATCTATTTCCTTTGAAGAAACTTTATACTTTTTAACATCACATAAAATATCACTTTTAAATGGATTTACCCTGAGTGCTGCTTGTGTTGGTTCAAAGGACATGTTACTTTCAAAGATTTGAGAACCACTTTGGTCCAGGAGACATTTATTACAATACCATTTCTCATGAAACAAGGCCACGTTGTTTCCCGGCTTAAGACTGCCTGATGTTTCTTAGGTGAAAATGGCTCAGGTGAGATAAAGGAAAATTCAGCAAGGTCAGAAGAAAGAAGAAAAGATTTATCTGTGAATAGAAGAGATAATGGTGTCATAGTGTACAGACAAGACACAATTGAAGCTTTTCTGCTAACCCCCCTGTCCATAAGTGCTACCCAGGAAGAAAAAAAAATCAGCCTCTTATGGACAGTTTGACAAACTTAATATGTGGCATGCAAATGGCTATGTTCAAAAGCCTACCATTCACATAGAAATGCTGAGGGAAATTAATGAAAATAGTTGACTCTATGAAGCCCAGGAAGAATACTAAGTATTCATTTCACTAAGTTATACAAATGATGTATGTTGAGGAAATAAACTTTCTCCATGCAGATGTTGCTACTTCCTATAACTCAGTTGGCTTGACAATTGTAAATTTTTTCTTAAACCTAGAAACACATTCTGTTAATAAGTTATAAAATGCCCTGGTAGTAATTTTGTTATGGTATTAGTCTGACATTTGCGACTAATAAGATGAAAATATATTGTTTATACACTTTGAATGACAGTAATTTGAAATGACATTAAAATATGTAGCTGAAGACTTCGAGCGTCAGTTCTGGCTCATTTAGATACTATCATTGAATAAATAAATAAGGAAGTTGATGGCACCTTTTAATTTTTTTCTACTTGATTTTAATAGATTATTGCTTCTCAGAGATATTTGAAACGTTTCTTCATTCATTTAGAACACAAATTAGCATGTCATTTCCCCATGAATTTTTAAAGCAGATAGGATATTGACAGTACCCATCCAGTGTGCATCTGTGTAGATATTTCAGGAATTTCAATAAGTCATTTGAAGAATAGGTCCATGCAAGCATCTATCATTGCTATGCAGTCATTGTAAGCTAAAATTGCATTGTCAGTATTTGAAAATAAAACACTGTGAGACTTGGAGTAAAATAAAAATCAATTCTGGAAGTAGCTACTGCTGACTGTTATGTACTTTGTATATTCTGACACTGGGAATGATCATTTGACCTTGGGAGGAAATATTTTGTGAAGAGTTTTTAGCTTCTTCTCAATGATTTTTTTTTTAATTAAAAGGCAGCAACTCCTTACGTTTTTGTCAAGTAAAATAAAGATATCAAAATAAAAATAGAAATTTTAAAATATTGGATGAGAATACATCTTTTTTTTCCCCCGTGAACAGTGTGATTACAGGAATGGAGAGGTGATTGGGTAGTTACATCTATACTCTGTTCTTACAGTGACTTGGTTTCCAGCACCCACATCACCCAGCCGCAACCACTTATACCTCTAGGTTAAGGAAGTCTGCCTCCCTTTCTGGCCTCTGTAGGTACACACATATAGGCATATATACATGTGGCTTATACTAATATGGTACATAAATAAAACTAAATCTCATAAACGTATTATGCTTATATTCTAGTATGTATTTTTTATACTTTACTAATTACTTTTTTCCTGAAATAAAGTAAAACTTAACTGTATCTGTAATCTTTTTCTTCAGTGTTCACTTTCTTACACAAGGGAGTATTTTAAGTCCTCCTGTATTATGGCTTAAATATAAAATGCCTCTCATAGGCTCATGTTTTGAACACCTGGTGTTATTTTAGAAGGTCCTAAAAACTTTGGGAGTTGTGATTTAGCATGAAGAGGTAGGTCAGTGTGGTGATTGGCCCAGAGAGTGGTACTATAAGGAGTGTGTACTTTTTGGAGTGGTGTAGCCTTGTTGGAGGAAATGTTTCATTTTGGGGGAGGGCAATGGAACCCTCCTACTAGCCAGGTAGGAGCCAGTCTTCTTCTGGCTTCCTTTGAATGAAAATGTAGAACGTTCAGTTCAGCTCCTCCTCTGCCATGTCACCCTGGGGAATGCCATGTTCCTGCCTTGATGATACTGGGCTGAAACTCTGAACTGGTAAGCCAGCCCTAATTAAATGTTGTCATTTATAAGAGTTGCCTAGCTCATGGTGTCTGTTCACAGCAGTATAAACATAACTAAGGCAGAAGTTGGTACCAGGGTCTGGGATGTTGTCATGATGGCCTGGCCATGTTTTTGTTTGAATGAATGTGGATTTGGTGGCTTTGGATTTACAAAGCTGTGGAATGCTTTAAATGGGGCTTAATGGGCCATCCTAGTAGGAATATGGAAGGCAGTAATACTGAAGGTGATAGGCATGTTGGCTAAAGAGGTCAAAATGCAGAAGAGTGTTAGTATGTGGCCTACAGACTGTTTTTGTGATATGTTAGGGAATAACATGGATGCTTCTTGCCATTGTCCAAAGAGACTATAGTGAAGAGATTTGAATTTATTGCTTTTACAAAGGAAGTGTCAAAACACTCTGGTATAAATTCTGTTGTGTGTTTACTAAAGTTCACTCTTTTTTTTTCCTTCTATGGCAAAGCTTTATTGCTTACTTCTCAGGAAGACCCCGAACCTGGAAAGTGGAGCTGCTTAAATACCTCTCTGTGTGACGTGTCAGCTCCTGATTAGCTGCTCACTCATCACCCCACTGTTACGCCCCAGGCAGTGACTTGGCACAAATTTACTCTAGCACCTGAACACATTGCTTATTTACTAGTTAGACACTAAAAAAGCCAACGCCATCTTGTAATGGCAATTGTTTACGGCTTCCCACAGCTAGGATGATAACTGTTGGGTCCCATAGGACCCTCAGACTCTTGTTGTTACCTCTTTTTTTTTCTTTAATTAGGTATTTAGCTCATTTACATTTCCAATGCTATACCAAAAGTCCCCCCATAGCCACCCACCCCCACTCCCCTACCCACCCACTCCCCCTTTTGGCCCTGGCGTTCCCCTGTACTGGGGCATATAAAGTTTGCGTGTCCAATGGGCCTCTCTTTCCAGTGATGGCCGACTAGGCCATCTTTTGATACATATGCAGCTAGAGTCAAGAGCTCCGGAGTACTGGTTAGTTCATAATATTGTTCCACCTATAGGGTTGCAGATCGCTTTAGCTCCTTGGGTACTTTCTCTAGCTCCTCCATTGGGAGCCCTGTGATCCATCCATTAGCTGACTGTGAACATTCACTTCTGTGTTTGCTAGGCCCCGGCATAGTCTCACAAGAGACAGCTACATCTGGGTCCTTTCGATAAAATCTTGCTAGTGTATGCAATGGTGTCAGTGTTTGGATGCTGATTAAGGGGTAGATCCCTGGATATGGCAGTCTCTACATGGTCCATCCTTTCATCTCAGCTCCAAACTTTGTCTCTGTAACTCCTTCCAAGGGTGTTTTGTTCCCACTTCTAAGGAGGGGCATAGTGTGCACACTTCAGTCTTCATTATTCTTGAGTTTCATGTGTTTAGGAAATTGTATCTTATATCTTGGGTATCCTAGGATTTGGGCTAATATCCACTTATCAGTGAGTACATATTGTGTGAGTTCCTTTGTGAATGTGTTACCTCACTCAGGATGATGCCCTCCAGGTCCATCCATTTGGCTAGGAGTTTCATAAATTCATTCTTTTTAATAGCTGAGTAGTACTCCATTTTGTAGATGTACCACATTTTCTGTATCCATTCCTCTGTTGAGGGTCATCTGGGTTCTTTCCAGCTTCTGGCTATTATAAATAAGGCTGCTATGAACATAGTGGAGCATGTGTCCTTCTTACCAGTTGGAACATCTTCTGGATATATGCCCAGGAGAGGTATTGCTGGATCCTCCGGTAGTACTATGTCCAATTTTCTGAGGAACCGCCAGACTGATTTCCAGAGTGGTTGTACAAGCCTGCAATCCCACCAACAATGGAGGAGTGTTCCTCTTTCTCCACATCCACGCCAGCATCTGCTGTCACCTGAATTTTTTATCTTAGCCATTCTGACTGGTGGGAGGTGGAATCTCAGGGTTGTTTTGATTTGCATTTCCCTGATGATTAAGGATGTTGAACATTTTTTCAGGTGCCTCTCTGCCATTCGGTATTCCTCAGGTGAGAATTCTTTGTACAGTTCTGAGCCCCATTTTTTAATGGGGTTATTTGATTTTCTGAAGTCCACCTTCTTGAGTTCTTTATATATGTTGGATATTAGTCCCCTATCTGATTTAGGATAGGTAAAGATCCTTTCCCAATCTGTTGGTGGTCTTTTTGTCTTATTGACGGTGTCTTTTGCCTTGCAGAAACTTTGGAGTTTCATTAGGTCCCATTTGTCAATTCTCGATCTTACAGCACAAGCCATTGCTGTTCTGTTCAGGAATTTTTCCCCTGTGCCCATATCTTCAAGGCTTTTCCCCACTTTCTCCTCTATAAGTTTCAGTGTCTCTGGTTTTATGTGAAGTTCCTTGATCCACTTAGATTTGACCTTAGTACAAGGAGATAAGTATGGATCAATTCGCATTCTTCTACATGATAACAACCAGTTGTGCCAGCACCAATTGTTGAAAATGCTGTCTTTCTTCCACTGAAAGGTTTTAGCTCCCTTGTCGAAGATCAAGTGACCATAGGTGTGTGGGTTCATTTCTGAGTCTTCAATTCTATTCCATTGGTCTACTTGTCTGTCTCTATACCAGTACCATGTAGTTTTTATCACAAATGCTCTGTAGTAAAGCTTTAGGTCAGGCATGGTGATTCCACCAGAGGTTCTTTTATCCTTGAGAAGAGTTTTTGCTATCCTAGGTTTTTTGTTATTCCAGATGAATTTGCAAATTGCTCCTTCTAATTGGTTGAAGAATTGAGTTGGAATTTTGATGGGGATTGCATTGAATCTGTAGATTGCTTTTGGCAAGATAGCCATTTTTACAATGTTGATCCTGCCAATCCATGAGCATGGGAGATCTTTCCATCTTCTGAGATCTTCTTTAATTTCTTTCTTCAGAGACATGAAGTTTTTATCATACAGATCTTTCACTTCCTTAGTTAGAGTCATGCCGAGATATTTTATATTATTTGTGACTATTGAGAAGGGTGTTGTTTCCCTAATTTCTTTCTCAACCTGTTTATTCTTTGTGTAGAAAAAGGCCATTGACTTGTTTGAGTTAATTTTATATCCAGCTACTTCACCGAACCTGTTTATCAGGTTTAGGAGTTCTCTGGTGGAATTTTTAGGGTCACTTATATATACTATCATATCATCTGCAAAACGTGATATTTTGACTTCCTTTTTTCCAATTTGTATCCACATGATCTCCTTTTGTTGTCGAATTGCTCTGGCTAATACTTCAAGTACTATGTTTAAGAGGTAGGGAGAAAGTGGGCAGCCTTGTCTAGTCCCTGATTTTAGTGGGATTGCTTCCAGCTTCTCTCCATTTACTTTGATGTTGGCTACTGGTTTGCTGTAGATTTGTTTTATCATGTTTAGGTATGGGCCTTGAATTCCTGATTTTTCCAAAACTTTTATCATGAATAGGTGTTGGATCTTGTCAAGTGCTTTTTCTGCATCTAACGAGATGATCATGTGGTTTTTGTCTTTGAGTTTGTTTATATAATGGATTACATTGATGGATTTTCGTATATTAAACCATCCCTGCATCCCTGGAATAAAACCAACTTGGTCAGGATGGATGATTGCTTTAATGTGCTCTTGGATTCGGTTAGCGAGAATTTTATTAAGGATTTTTGCATCGATATTCATAAGAGAAATTGGTCTGAAGTTCTTTATCTTTGTTGGATCTTTCTGTGGTTTAGGTATCAGAGTAAAAGTGGCTTCATAAAATGAGTTGGGTAGAGTACCTTCTACTTCTATCTTGTGAAATAGTTTGTGCAGAACTGGAATTAGATCTTCTTTGAAGGTCTGATAGAACTCTGCACTAAACCCGTCTGGTCCTGGGCTTTTTTTGGCTGGGAGACTATTAATAACTGCTTCTATTTCTTTAGGGGATATGGGACTGTTTAGAAGGTCAACTTGATCCTGATTCAACTTTGGTACCTGGTATCTGTCCAGAAATTTGTCCATTTCGTCCAGGTTTTCCAGTTTTGTTGAGTATAGCCTTTTGTAGAAGGATCTGATGGTGTTTTGGATTTCTTCAGGATCTGTTGTTATGTCTCCCTTTTCATTTCTGATTTTGTTAATTAGGATTTTGTCCCTGTGCCCTCTAGTGAGTCTAGCTAAGGGTTTATCTATCTTGTTGATTTTCTCAAAGAACCAACTCCTCGTTTGGTTAATTCTTTGAATAGTTCTTCTTGTTTCCACTTGGTTGATTTCACCCCTGAGTTTGATTATTTCCTGCCGTCTAATCCTCTTGGGTGAATTTGCTTCCTTTTTTTCTAGAGCTTTTAGATGTGTTGTCAAGCTGCTAGTATGTGCTCTCTCCTGTTTCTTCTTGGAGGCACTCAGAGCTATGAGTTTCCCTCTTAGAAATGCTTTCTTTGTGTCCCATAGTTTTGGGTACGTTGTGGCTTCATTTTCATTAAACTCTAAAAAGTCTTTAATTTCTTTCTTTATTCCTTCCTTGACCAAGTTATCATTGAGAAGAGTGTTGTTCAGTTTCCACGTGAATGTTGGCTTTCCATTATTTATGTTGTTATTGAAGATCAGTCTTAGGCCATGGTGGTCTGATAGGATACATGGGACAATTTCAATATTTTTGTATCTGTTGAGGCCTGTTTTGTGACCAATTATATGGTCAATTTTGGAGAAGGTCCCGTGAGGTGCTGAGAAGAAGGTATATCCTTTGGTTTTTAGGATAAAATGTTCTGTAGATATCTGTCACGTCCATTTGTTTCATAACTTCTGTTTTTTTCACTGCGTCCCTGTTTAGTTTCTGTTTCCACCATCTGTCCATTGATGAAAGTGGTGTGTTGAAGTCTCCCACTATTATTGTGTGAGGTGCAATGTGTGCTTTGAGCTTTACTAAAGTGTCTTTATTGAATGTGGCTTCCCTTGCATTTGGAGCATAGATATTCAGAATTGAGAGTTCCTCTTGGAGGATTTTACCTTTGATGAGTATGAAGTGTCCCTCCTTGTCTTTTTTGATAACTTTGGGTTGGAAGTCGATTTTATCCGATATTAGAATGGCTACTCCAGCCTGTTTCTTCAGACCATTTGCTTGGAAAATTGTTTTCCAGCCTTTCACTCTGAGGTAGTGTCTGTCTTTTTCCCTGAGATGGGTTTCCTGTAAGCAGCAGAATGTTGGGTCCTGTTTGTGTAGCCAGTCTGTTAGTCTATGTCTTTTTATTGGGGAATTGAGTCCATTGATATTAAGAGATATTAAGGAAAAGTAATTGTTGCTTCCTATTATTTTTGTTGTTAGAGTTGGCATTCTGTTCTTGTGGCTGTCTTCTTTTTGGTTTGTTGAGGGATTACTTTCTTGTTTGTTCTAGGGTGTGATTTCCGTCCTTGTATTACTTCTTTTCTGTTATTATCCTTTGAAGGGCTGGGTTGGTGGAAAGATATTGTGTGAATTTGGTTTTGTCGTGGAATACTTTGGTTTCTCCATCTATGGTAATTGAGAGTTTGGCCGGGTATATTAGCCTGGGCTGGCATTTGTGTTCTCTTAGTGTCTGTATAACATCTGTCAAGGCTCTTCTGGCTTTCATAGTCTCTGGTGAAAAGTCTGGTGTAATTTTGATAGGCCTTCCTTTATATGTTACTTGACCTTTCTCCTTTACTGCTTTTAATATTCTATCTTTATTTAGTGCATTTGTTGTCCTGATTATTGTGTTGGGAGGAATTTCTTTTCTGGTCCAGTCTATTTGGAGTTCTGTAGGCTTCTTGTATGATCATGGGCATCTCTTTCTTTATGTTTGGGAAGTTTTCTTCAATTATTTTGATATTAGCTGGCCCTTTAAGTTGAAAATCTTCATTCTCATCAAGTCCTATTATCTGTAGGTTTGGTCTTGTCATTGTGTCCTGGATTTCCTGGATGTTTTGAGTTAGGATCCTTTTGCATTTTGTATTTTCTTTGACTGTTGTGCCGATGTTCTCTATGGAATCTTCTGCACCTGAGATTCTCTCTTCCATTTCTTGTATTCTGTTGCTGATGCTCGCATCTATGGTTCCAGATCTCTTTCCTAGGGTTGCTATCTCCAGCGTTGCCTCGCTTTGGGTTTTCTTTATTGTGTCTACTTCCCTTTTTAGTTCTAGTACGGTTTTGTTCATTTCCATCACCTGTTTGGATGTGTTTTCCTGTTTTTCTTTAAGGACTTCTACCTGTTTGGTTGTGTTTTCCTGCTTTTCTTTAAGGGCCTGTAACTCTTTAGCAGTGCTCTCCTGTAATTCTTTAAGTGACTTATGAAAGTCCTTCTTGATGTTCTCTATCATCATCATGAGAAATGTTTTTAAATCTGGGTCTAGATTTTCGGTTGTGTTGGGGTGCCCAGGACTAGGTGGGGTGGGAGTGCTACGTTCTGATGATGGTGAGTGGTCTTGATTTCTGTTAGTAGGATTCTTATGTTTGCCTTTCGCCATCTGGTAATCTCTGAAGCTTGCTGTTATAGTTGTCTCTGTTAAGAGCTTGTTCTTCAGGTGACTCTGTTAGCCTCTATAAGCAGACCTGGGAGGGTAGCTCTCTCCTTAGTTTGAGTGGGCAGAGCATTCTCTGCAGGCAAGCTCTCTTCTTGCAGGGAAGGTGCCCAGATATCTGGTGTTCAAACCGGACTCCTGGCAGGAGTTGTTTTCCACTTACCAGAGGTCTTAGGATCCCGTGGGGAATCCTGTGTGGGACCTTGCGGGTGTCGGGCGAGACTCCGCTGGCAAGGTACCTCGGGGCTCCAGTCTAAAGTTCACTCTTATGAAGAGTATTTTAATGAAAAAAAAGCAAGCTGAGAAAGGAAAATTATAACATGTATGGTAATAAAGGGGTACCAGGAAGTGAAATGGAACTGAATTCTGTTGTCAAGGAGATAAACATATTAAAGGAGTACTGACTTTGGGGCAAGATTCCATCCACAAAAACATAGGCCTGAGCAAGGTAGCAATCCTAGGAGAGTATGGTAAGCAAATCTTTGAGTTCAAGGCTAGCCTGAGACAAAGGAAGTTACAAATCCAGACATAGTGGTGTGCACCTTTAATCTGGGCCATGCTACATCCACTCCAGTAGTGACGAGCACAACAGGCCCCGAAAACCTGGCACTGTTTCAAGGTGAAAATTTCATGGAAACTTAGTCTCCTGGAATCGTGGCATCCTGAATAAAGAATGCTCCAATGTCCTTGCTTTAGTTGGTAAACGGATCTGTGTGCTTTCCCTTAATATTGTTTTATTACAAGTGCTCCTAAGGATTGATATTTTGACATATAGCTAAGTTAGATTCTAGGCAGTCCTTGATCTGTCCCTACACATATATTTACCATTATCTAGGAAGAAGGAAGTTTGTGACCTAAAAAGGAACCAGAGTAGATACTTAGAACCATAGGTAGCTGAGTTACACCCATACACAAGTATTTACAATGACCTAGGGGGAAGGTGGACTATACAATAGACTAGAATAGGAACTATGGCAAGGGCACGAAGCCCTTGCCCCTGGCTTCTAAGATTAAATGGACCTTAGGTAGAACTGTTTATGATCCCAGTAGTTAAAATTGAGTTTTACCCCAGTTGGTTCCTGCTAGTTCTTCCGTGTTTGCATTCCTCTGTTTTGTTTAAGAATCCAGTAACCTCTTTGTACCTTGCTGGTGTGTCACCCAACTTCTCTCTTTTCTTCTGTATAAAAAGTTTGATGCTCAATTTGACAAATTACATTCAGATCCACACTCCCTTGTGTCGGGTCTGTCTGTCAAATCCTGCCGACTCCTTGCCCACCTGCACTAGAGACTAGTTCCATGCAGACAAGCGACCAAGAGGGTCTGCGGCAGGGCCACACCTTCCAATGGATGCCTATAGAAAGGCTTTGGAAGAAGGAAGACTCGCTGTTCTCACCTGCTTGCACTTGCATCTATTAGAGTCTACTTCTTCAGGATTCCAGCTTATATAGAAGATCAGGTGAAACAACTAGCCTCATGGGACTGAGCAGCTAGTAGAATCTTGGACTTCCCCATCCACTGTTGCCCACTGTTGGGTTAGTTGGACAACATATTGTAAATCATTACAATAAATTCCCTTCATACATTCCATAATTTCTGTTACTGTAAAGAATCCTGACAAACACAGTCAGTGTGTAGGTCCAGGGTGATATGTTATCTTTGGTCATTGGGTGGCACACTCTTTGAGGTATAAAGCTCTGCTCTGCCCTTCCAGCCTTGCCATAATAGATCAAATCCTTTGATGACTATGAGGCCAAATAAATATTCTTCATTTGAAATAGTTCTTCAGGTAGGCTGTCATAAAAACATAAAAGTAGCTAATAAGCCCAGTATTTAAACAGTAAGCAATCTTAGAATCAATGACTGTTTTCTGCTTTTTAGCTTTATTCCCTGTTGTAGTCCGCTGAGGATATTTTAGTAACTATTATATGTAGATTACTGCATTTAGCAATCCTTTCTTCAGAAGTAGTTATTGCCAGTTCTTAATTTAAATAGAATTGCTGAGACATTTATTAGGATAGTGATTCTCTTCTTTCTCATCAGTTTGAGGTTTTAATAAGAAACATAATGAACAGAACCTTTGTAGTAATTTCGGTGTCATGATAGGAGTAAGGGTTTTCTTTAAAGTTTTGCATAGAGAAATGCTATTCATTTGTATGTGTGTGTGTGTGTGTGTGTGTGTACATATATATTCATTGTACTGCTCAAGCATATAAAATCAATGATATTTGTGTATTAAGGATCTACCAAAACTACAGTTTTTGAGAATATAATCTAATGTTAACCAAGCAAATCATTTTTTAAAAATTAAATTTAATTATAATTTCATTACTCACTTATTCTTTGTGTGATTTCTGGAATGTTTATCCCACTAATATGCTTATACACTTTCTACTAGATAACTGAAATTGGGGATCATATGTTCAGTATGAATTTGAATAAGAATTACTTCTCCATTTCCTTTTCAAAGATGTATTTACTTTTATTTTATGTGCCTGCAGAAGACAGAACAGCCAACTGGATTCTCTAGAAATGGAAAAACAGCATTCTTTGGAACTGAAGGTAGAAACAGTGATGAGTTTCAACATAGGTACTGGGAACAGAATTTGGCTCCTTAGCAAGAGTAGCAAGTACTCTTCATTGTTGAACCATCTCTCCATTCCTGCCTTTTCTAACATTTGTTAAAAATGTCCCCAATTTATCCATTCAATTAAATGGTTCCAAACTGTTTATTTTTATATGATTATTTCCGTCTTATTTATTTTATATTCACAACATCATACGTTGCATGAGATAAATGTTCAGTAGATGTTTTGGTTTAATACGGTCGATGGTTAAGACTAATATTAAGAATGATAGCAGTAGCCGGGTGTGGTGTCGCATGCCTTTAATCCCAGCACTTGGGAGGCAGAGGCAGGCAGATTTCTGAGTTCGAGGCCAGCCTGGTCTACAGAGTGAGTTCCAGGACAGCCAGGGCTATACAGAGAAACCCTGTCTCAGAAAAAACCAAAAAACCAAAAAACCAAAATCAAACCAAACCAAAACAACAACAACAAAAAAACCATGAGCGGTAAGTTACAAATAGAAAGGAAACAACAATGACAAAGACAAAGACTACTACAACTACAACACCAACAACAACACAGGTCCCGTTCTTCTTTCACTTCCACACAATTTGTTTCATTTTAATTTTTGCTTATTTGTTTGAATTATTTCATGACAAATCTATTTCTCCTGAAGTGTCTGAAGTTTTTCCTCAAACAGCAAACACATGGGCTCAGCCATCCATGAGTGGCCAGGATTTCATCAGGCCCCTCTTTGTCTCTTTCTCTGCCTCTATTGGCATCACACCAGCTTCCAGACTTCCTTAATTACTATCTGATTGCTCTATTGTTTATGACAATGTCACATGGCATATATTTCTCCAGTGAATTATCCTATTACATTTGAAACCTTTGCAAGGAAAATTTTTGTGACTTATCATTATGAGTATTCTGTCCTTAAAACACCTCTAGTTTCCTCATTCCAAATTTCTCTCTGACAACTTTTTATTCTGTGGTTTTAATTTCTTGCCATCTCAGAATGGTGAGTCTCCTCTTAAACTTTGCACTTTAACAGTTCTTGGTTTTGAATTTTTTCTTGTGTTTGAAATTCTCCTTACTCTACTTTAAATACTGTTAATTTTTTGAAAGACCTTTGAAACTTCTTGTGTGATTGACTGTCATTTCCATACACATCTTGCTATTCCTCTATTCTGGAGATGGTGTGACATATGATTTGTTTGATCTCTTTCAGTGACTTTCATGCTACTATGTGCTAAGAGAAGGCTTAATCTTAAACTGCCTCTTTAGTCATAAATATTCTGCTTTCTATTGTGAGAAGACAGTAATATCCCTAGTGTTTGTGTCACACTTACACTCTGGATAAGAAGGGGAACCCTCCACACCACGAATTTGTGGAAAAAGTAAGCCCTGGCTCTGTCCCTTCAAGGAATCACTGACTGTAGAGTGAGGTATGGGAGGGGCAAGGCCTGAGAGAGCCCTGTTGCCTTTGTTGCATCTATTAAGATTAAAGCTATCACTTTGAACTACATGGAAAGAAAATACTTCAAAAGTGCTTTCAGATATTCCTATTGGAACTTAGTATGTTTTCTTGAGAGTACTTTTCATTTTCTGTACACTTTCAACAATATTTTGTGCAACTTTATTTTAAAATCATATATTTTACAGGCTATAATCACTTTCCCAAGAAGAGAGCTGCATACAGATTCTAATCTGTCCATTCCTTCTTCAAATATACAATATCGACTATGAATAAACTTTGCATGTTTACTCACTAAATATAATTCTTTTATTATAATTGATCTGTTACTTTGATTATTCTCTAACTTCTTGGCTGTTGGTGTGAAATTAAAAAGTATGTGAAGTATTTTTGATATTAATTCTGAATCCTTTTTTGTGTGAATCATACAAGTCCTACCCTCTCATGTGAAAAATTCCCACAGAGGCAGGCAGATTTCTGAGTTTGAGGCCAGCCTGGTCTACAGAGTGAGTTCCAGGACAGCCAGGGCTACACAGAGAAACCCTGTTTGGGGAAAAACAACAACAACAACAACAACAACAACAACAACAACAACAACAACAACAACAACAAAACTCTCTTGGTTACCCCAGACCTAAAGATTAAACTGTCAGACCTTGAAAGATTCTGGAATAAGGCTGCAGTTCTGGCACCTGGGATCTCACACCAGAACATATGGAACCTGGATTTGTGGAAGAGACTACTCAGACTTCCTCAGGATGAGGAAACCTGAGGTTAGATCAGGCCTTACCCCATCACCTTATTTGTCCTGATTCTTCAGACATCATAGTACATTTCGAATCCTCCTCTCTTGAGGTCACAACACACAACAAACCTTGTCAGAAACAGCTAGTATTAATTTTTCCATTGTTGCCGCTCTGTGGTCCCCAGGGAGTACAAATGGCCCACCAATCCCTCCTGAGGACAAGGAGGAAAGAAGTACTCATCTCCCCACCACCCCTCAGATAAGACCCCGCTGTAGGCAGCCTCCCACTCTCCTTGCTGCCCTTACCCCTGCATTTGCTACATCTCCTTCCCAGTATCCATGGCAGGAGATGTGGAAGCTGGAGTTGGGGAAAAAAACACATCCTGCCTCTCCCCTCCAGCCACTCCCACCATCTTTGTTGCTACATAATGTGTTTTTTGTGACCATATTCCATTTTCGCCTCCCCATCACCACACACCCTCATCCCTGGGCCAGGACCAGAGGTGAGATATACTTCCAGTATGGGACCCAACTAAGCTATGAAACAGTGGGTGCCCCACCCCCTCACTGATTTATCCCTCATTAGAAAGGTGACAAGAGAATCAGGACCTGATTTACCCTACTTTGAGTTGGTGTTTGAACAACGATCTATGGAACTTCAAACCTACTTCTCAAGGCTATTCTGGAATCATCAGTATGTCTAAATGGGAGGTTTGCTTATGATAACCAGAGTGAGGCTCAAGCCCTTGATAACATTCAAAAATGGCATCAACAATTCTTTAGACATGGTAACGGGATGCAATAATTTTATTGATTCAGATATCCAGGCACTGATAGGTCAATATGCTTATTTCCACCAAGTTTCTGATCTCACATTTAAGAACCTTAAGGCCTACACACCCAATGAACCTTCGGTATACTTTTGCAACCTCATTCAGCAAGTGGAGGAACCCTTCACTGACTTCCTGATTCAGGTCACTGAGGCTGTGGAGAGGCAGGTAGACACTGGCCCCACTCAAGATATGACCATAAAGCAAGTGACTTGGGAGGGTCTCAATGCCCCTACCGGCAATGTGCTAGCCACTGTCCACAATGAGGATATTCATAAGTGGGTCATGGGCACACATGATCTTGACCCCCAGGAGACATAATCAAGGCCCCCGACTGCCTTGCTTGATGCACTTTTGACTGACCAACCCTTAGACTCCACCTGATATGGCATGCAGGGATGCAATAAGACCGGACACCTGTGGAGATTCTGTCCCAATGCTTGTCTGCACACATACTATCCAAAGTGTGACAAAGGCTTACCCTGGGCCAGGAACTGGTGGCCCCAACCACCTTTTCCTTTAAACTCCAAGAGGGGCACCCTTCAGCACCTCTCCACCCCCACTGTTAAGAAGGGAAACCACTCACCCAAAAGTATTCTGGACCCTACCAATGTTCCCCCGATCCTTTATAATGACCATCTCCGTCTATGGGCAGCCTTTCAAGAGGATAGTGAATTCCTGTGCCAGTGCCACTGTATTAATTGATGATGAGGCTTTAAGGTTCTCTCACTCAAAGGTCAGGCCTGTCTCCACAATAAGAGTAGGAGGCTGGCACTCAACCATCAAGATCTTCCCAAAGATCTTGATTCCCAAGAGCCTTTTAATGTAGTTCCATAGTTGAGTAATAAAGCTCACTTCAATAATAGGTGATGTGCCCAATAACCTATGGAGCAGACTTGCTGAAGGATATGGGCACTGTAATAAGAATAAATGGCCATGCCTTTTATGATGATTTTGTGATGCACAATTAAATTGGCCTATCAGGACTACCTGTCCCAAATGTCCCAGGTCACTGCACACCACAAGCTTGTGAGCTACAAACACTCACCCTGAAAGTGCTCTCCTGGCTATTGGATAATGACACCTGGATGGAGCAGTGGCTCATACTGAAATCAAAGCTATCATCCTCAAGGGGGTGGTTGAGGAACAACTTAACATTGTCATTTAGAACCTTCAACCAGCTAACATAATAGCAAAAGTCTCATCATGTGACTTTTGTACATTTGGCCTTGATGGAAGTATTTTTCCACATGAATTTTCTTACCTCCAAAGATAAGGGCCTTAGTTCTGGTTGTAAACATTGGGCCTTGCTCTCCCCATAGCAGTGCTCTTCCCTTGGTTAGGTGGAGAGATCCCCTTACCTCAGAATGGCTGCCTACCACCCCCTTTCTAATATGAGGGCAAGGGTATATAGAACCTTGAGGAGCCACCATAGATACCAAGGAAGTCTGACTCTTCTCATTCTATCCTCCCCAGCATGGGTGAGGAGTTGTGGACTATTGCCTATTGACTTAGTTTCCTCCTGCATACCGTGTACTTTTTATGACTGTCACACTGGGACGCCTATTCATGGGCCCCATAGACATAACTTAGATGATTCATCACTTGGTCTATTGCTGGGACCTCTGCTTTGTGATAGATATCAAGGGGCTCCCTTGTATACTACTTAGGAACCTCACAAGAGGAGACTTCCTTGACAGTAAAACTTCACGGATGATGATGGGTATAGATATGCTTGCCCCCACCATCTCACCCCATGTCAACCCTGACTTCTCCCTACCTCAGCAGGCTATACATCACCCCACCACCCATTTATCCCTCCCTATCCCCCAACAACTATAATGTCCACCGCAGCTGAACTCCCAATCCGCTAGAAACATTGTCAACCCATTTTTCCCTCTTGCCAAATCTAGGACTTTGGTGTACATAATGCTAACTCCAACAATTCTGATGGATGCCCCTACACCTTAGGGCTGTGGCACTTCCTACCAGATAAGGACTAGCCCTATCATCACAGGACATTGAAGACTTGATATGATACCTTTTGGAGAAACTGGGACCTCAGATGTATCTACCTGTGCCTCCTTCTTCTGTTAAGAGGTGGTAGTATCTTTAATGGAAACTTTACTGATCTAGCTGGAGATTGTATGAATGTAGAGATAATTACAGCCTTACAAATTAATTGGGTTCCAACCCCATTGTGTTGTGCTTGGCCCCCTCTTCCCATTCTTTCTTCTCACAAATGCTTCTGGCATCCAAGAAATGCTGAACTGTTCTAACATGACATGCCATCTAGTGGTGTGTTGCTCCCAAAACACCAAATTGGTTATCCTCCTACATGAACCTACTGCGATATGGATACCTATGACTAATTGAACTCATTTTCATGCTATCATTTTGATGTATAAAAGTGACCTACAAGCCCTAGGGTGGGTCAAACATGATTTCAGCATCACTGCAGCCATTATTATCACCATCCTGGAAGCTGAATGAGACAACTACAGATGCAGTGGCTTTGATGCAAACCGACAGTGGCAGAACTTCTAGAAAGTATCATGCTCTCTGATGCCTTCCAGGCACAGATGATGCTTAATTAGCCTCTTGAAAGCCCATCCATATTATACAACATGTTGACCTATTGTCAGAAAAACTTGAGATGGTGCAGAACATGTCTCTTTTTGCATGTGACTCTAGGTTTAGGTCTTTTTGCCTGACCCTTTACCAGGTATGTAATTTCACTTCAATAATAGGTGATGTGCCCAATAACCTATGGAACAGACTTGCTGAAGGATATGGGCCCATTAAATCAAGAGCACACGGTCCACCAAGTTTCTCAATTATTCTATACTCCTCAGGGAACAATTACATAAGTTAAACGTCACCAGACCTCTGGCTAGGTTCTTTGAGGTGAGCTTTATTACTCAAGTATGGAACAACATTAAACGGCTCTTTGATATCCAAGGACCATCTTGGAGAGTCACTTATGCAATGCTAGTGGTGTTCTATCATTACTTATCATTCTCTTTTTTAATTTTTATTAGACATTTTCTTTATTTATATTTTAAATGTTATCCCCTTCCCTAGTTTTCTCTCCGAAAATCCCCTATCCCCTGCACTCTCTCTCTGTTCCCCAACCCACCTACTTCCAATTACTGGCCCTGGCATTACCCTATACTGGGGTATAGAACCTTCACAGGACCAAGGGCCTCTCCTCCCACTGATGATTGACTAGGCCATCCTCTCCTATATAAGTAGCTAGAGCCATGAGTCGCACCATGTGTTTTCTTTGATTGGTGGTTTAGTTCCAGGGAGCGCTGGGGTACTGGTTAGTTCATATTGTGTTCCTCCTATGGGGCTGCAAATCCTTTCCACTCCCTGGGTACTTTCTTAAGTTCTTTCATTAGGGGACTCTGTGCTCCATCCAGTGGATGACTTTAAGCATCCATGTCTTAGTCAGGGTTTCTATTCCTGCACAAACACCATGACCAAGAAACAAGTTGGGGAGGAAAGGGTTTATTCAGCTTATATTTCCATACTGCTGTTCATCACCAAAGGAAGTCAGGACTGGAACTCAAGCAGGTCAGAAAGCAGGAGCTGATGCAGAAGCCATGGAAGGATATTCTTTACTGGCTTGCTTCTGCTAGCTTGCTCAGCCTACTCTCTTATAGAACCAATACTACCAGCCCAGAGTTGGTCCCACCCACAAGGGGCATTTCCCCCTTGATCTATAATTGAGAAAATGCTTTACAGTTGGATCTCATGGAGGCATTTCCTCAACTGAAGCTCCTTTCTCTGTGATAACTCCAGCTGTGTCAAGTTGACACAAAACTAGCCAGTACAATCCACTTTTGTATTAGTCAGGCACTGGCAAGCCTCTCAGGAGACAGCTATATTAGGCTCCTGTCAGCAAGCCCTTGTTGGCATCTGCAATAGTGTCTGGGTTTGGTGGTGGTTTATGGGATGGCTCCCCAGGTGGGGCAGTCTCTGGATGGTCATTCCTTTTATCTCAGCTCTGAACTTTGTCTCTGTAACACCTTCCATGGGTATTTTTCCCCGTTCTAAGTAGAATTGAAGTGTCTACACTTTGGTCTTCTTTGTTCTTGAGTTTCATGTGTTTTGCAAATTGTATCTTGGGTATTCTGAGCTTCTGGGCTAATATCCACTTATCAGTTAGTTCTTTTGTGATTGGGTTACCTCAACTAGGATTATATCCTCCTGATCCATCCATTTGTCAGAATTTCACTAATTCATTGTTTTTAATAGCTGCATAGTACTCCATTATATAAATGTACCACATTTTCTGTATCCATTCCTCTTTTGAGGGACATCTGGGTGTGTCTTATGTAGCACATGTTGCATCAGCACTCCATTAATATGACTATGCTTCAAGTGCTGATGGCCCTGGAACGCCCTGAAAAGGTCTTTCCTTCCAAACAGTGATGTCTCTCAGAGACCTTGATATGCTGTTCAGGGACACCTATCTTCCCGGGCCTGTAGTCAATGACCTGATAAGACCCCAATAGCAGGGCTCACCTAAGACAGCTGTGGTTCCCGATGATGGCCACCCCTTGAGTTGGGGTGAACAAGGTCAGAACACAGAAATATGCTCCCACTTGAGCTGCCAACATCTAAGTGAAAAAGGGTGGATATGTTGGAGGAATGAGTCAGCATGTTCTGAATAGTAGTCCATAATGTCCCACACATGCACAGCGGAGCTTCCACATTTACTATCCTCTGAACCTGTCTGATACCCAGAGACAAACAGATGGGACCAGCTATTATGGAATGAGGGGACCTGGGTGGAAGGTCCCTACTATTACGATAAATGAGTCTGTATCTACTTCTCATCTGACTCCTGGAGTCTGTGTTGTTGGTTTGTGCCTTCTTACCCATTACCCACAAGGACAATTTCCAGATCCTAGGGCTAGGGCAATACTCTTCCTTTATTTTAAACATGCACACCATCAACTCTTCTGTTGGAAATGTCAGCCTGTTTTTTTAAAGCAATGACTTCCTTAAATATTTCTGTTTTAGGTTTTGCTTACAAGATATAATATCTGTACTGGCTAATTTTGTGTCAACATGACACAGCTAGAGTTATCACAGAAAAAGGAGCTTTAGTTGAGGAAATGCCTCCATGAGATCCAACTGTAAGGCATTTTCTCAATTAGTGATCAAGGGGGAAAGGCCCCTTGTGGGTGGAACCAACTCTGGGCTGGTAATTTTGGTTCTATAAGAGAGCAGGCTGAGAAAGCCAGTGGAAGCAAGCCAATAAGGAACATCCCTCCATGGCCTCTGCATCAGCTCCTGCTTCCTGACCTGCTTGAGTTCCAGTCCTGACTTCCTTGGTGATGAACAGCAGTATGGAAGTGTAAGCGAATAAACCCTTTCCTCCCCAACTTGCTTCTTGGTCATGGTGTTTGTGCAGGAATAGAAACCCTGACTAAGACTGAAAGAAAATAAAACTTGAGACCTCTGATTCATGTAATAGCCCAAAGAGTTGATTGTGAGCTTTGAAGCCTGGGACTGGGAACATAGCAGAACAGGCCAGGACACGCCTGGGCAGGCCCATCATTAAGACATTCCTGAGGCTGCTTGGCCATAAAGATAAAGAGAATGCAAAGACATGTCTGGACTGGCCCGGCACCTCCCTATCTCCCGCCCTTCTGACGTGGGTTAAATGTTAAGCAGATGATCTGCATGTACAGTTTGCTGATGTTTAAATGAACCAATCGTGTGAAACTGCGCCAATTCCTCCCCAGCCCCAGACCCTTTTCTTTAAAAGTCCCTAGCTTTCGAGCCTCGTGGTCTACAATAGCTATCTCCTGTGTGAGATACATGTCATCCTGAAGCTCCTTCATTAAACTATCTCATGTGTTTGCATCAAGACGGTCTCTCATGATTCGTTGGGTGCATGCTGACTCAAGATGCGAGTGGGGGTTTCCCCACTAGGTTCTTTCATGACAATATCATAGGACTTTACTTTGCAATTGAAATTTCAATTTTTCATGTGTAATTTAAAGGTGGATTTTTCTATTGTGCTTAATATGCTATACAGTTTTATTGACACAAAAACATAGATCTGTTAATCTGAAAGGCAATTTGAGTTTATTCTACAGCAAGTAGGATTGATTAAGGCCAAGTAAAATGGAATCAGGTTATCTCATATACTATGTTGCTATAAGGAAACAATTTACAGAGGTTTTATTATTATGGTACTAGTGTGCAGTGTCTGGGATGGGTATTTAAAGGTTCTTGGAATCTTAGTAAAAAATAAGATGAAACACACACAGATTGAAAAGTAGCAGGAAAGATTCTTGTTGGGGATTGGTTCTAATGCTTTGATTTAACCTGGAACCTGGATGTCCAAATGCTGAAGGTCCTTGTCCCCAATTGGTTTTTAATTGATCAATAAAGATGCCAGTGGCCAATGGTTGGGCAAGTGGAAATGGGGCAGGACCCTTAAATTTGCTTAGGCTAGGACAAGGGACAGAGGAAGAAAGAGGAAGAATTACCATGTTTTGGAGGGAGACGGTTCAGATTGAGAGCTGCACAAGGAAAATCACCCCAAATCTAGGTGAGAAAGAATGCAGCCCCCAAAAGTGCTGTCCAGAAGTGTCTTTGCATCAAAGACTATGGGGCCACGTGGAAGGAATGGACCAGCAAAGATAGATGATAAATTTAGAGGGTGTTGAGTCAGGAGTACCGGAGGGAAATTTATGAAAGCAGAGCAGAGGATTAGAACTGATCAACCTGTGAGTTAGCCAAAGCTTAAAAAAAAAAGTGTGTGTATGTGTATGTGTGTGTGTGTGTGTGCGTGTGTTTGTGTGTGTGTGTGTGTTTCATTTGCAGATCCAAAGAGTTCCTAGGTGGGTGACTGCACAAAGCAGTGCAGCCAACTACCACTAATCAGGCATTACTATCTACTACTTAGAATTAGAAATCTTAGGGCAAGCTTATCAAAGTAAGTTTAGAATTCTGATTATAGTTATGTATGGCAGACTACATAACTTATTAGAAGAGAGTCCCCCCACACAATCACTTAGAATAATAGCCAAGCTACTCCCATATGCAAGAATTTACAATGACCTAGGAAGAAGAAAGGTTGTGGTCTAAGAAGGAACTACAGTAAATACTTAGAACTATAGATAGCTGAGTTACACCCATACACAGGAATTTACAATGGCCTAGGGGGGAGGTGGACTATACAATAGACTAGAATTGGAACTATGGCAAGGGCATGAAGCCCTTGACCCTGGCTTCTAAGATTAAGCTTAAGTGGGGCTGCTTTTGATCCCAGTTGTTAACATTGATTTTTATCTCAATTGATTTCTGTTAGCTTTTTGTATGCATTCCTCTGTTTTTGGTAAAGGTCACTTATAAGACTGGTGCTCGCTTTGAGACAAATTACATCCAGGTACAGCACTCCCTTGTGTCCATGTCTGTTTGTCATCCTTTTCATCGCCAGCTCCTTGCCCACCTGTACAGAGCCCTAATTTCTCCCGCAGATTGAGGAGGGCCAACTGAGGCTGCTCTGTGGCATATCACTTTTGAGACTGGCATTAAGCTACATTAGTAAATGTACTCAAGGGTCAGATCTCATTTGGGGCTATCTTTTAGTTCAAAAGAAAAACAAGTTTTTGTGGCTTTCTATTTGGATTGATACATTTGATTTCCAGTTCTGTATATCTTTATTACTATGCATATCCCTTCTCATAATGCATTTGATTTTAACCATATGCATGTCAGATTATGCATAGGAATGCTATGGTAAATAATGGATTCTCCATGGATCTTATATGTAGGTATGAGAACTTATTTAGGGTAATTATTGCTGCGATGACATACTGTGACAAAAGCAACTCAGAGGATAAAAGGCTTACTTGGCTAAGGTGTCTCAATTCACAATCAAATGAGAGTTTTAAGCCAAGGCAGGTACTCACATCAACTGGGACCATGCAATAAGAGTTGGTGCAGAGGCCGTGGAGAAGAGCAGCTTACTTGCTTTTCCACAGATAAGTGGTGCTTATTAGCTTGTTGCACATGGGTTGCTTAATCTTTCGTTTTATAGATCTCAGAATCACCGTTCCAGGATGGCATCACTCACAATGAGAGGCTCTCCCCCCATCAATCATTAAGTAAGAAAATATTCCATAGGCCTGTCTACAGCTAATCTTATAGAAGATTTTTCTCAATAGAATTTCCTTCTCTCAGAAGATTCTAGCTCGTATAAAGTTGGCATAAAACTCCCCAACACAGATGGCCAAAAATTGATCTCTAAGAGTTTACATAGAAGACACAGCTTGCTTTATTGTGTAAAAATACTTTAGGCAGATCACCCCTCTTTCTCTTTCATACCCAGATCTATTGAGAATGTTTCAATAGAAAATTTTCAACTTTGATAATTTTCAAGCAGAAGACAAACACATTCTATTGTTTAGAGTGAGTTGAATGTGTAGCTGAATGCAGATACAACACAGAGAGAGAGAGAGAGAGAGAGAGAGAGAGAGAGAGAGAGAGAGAGAGAGAGAGAAAGAGAGGGAGGGAGGGAGAGAGAGAGAGAGAGAGAGAGAGAGAGAGAGAGAGAGAGAGAGAGAGAGAGAGTGTCTATCTACCAGGCAGTGGTGGCACAAACCTTTAATACCATCTCTTGAGAAGCAGAGGCAGGAAGATTTCTGAGTCTGAGACCAGCCTGGTCTGCTAGAGCTACACAGAGACACCCTGTCTCAAAAAAAAAAAACAAAACAAAACAAAACAAAAAGATTCTAACCTTCTAAGTGCATTGTTATTAAGGTGTTCTACATACCTAAAGCAAGTGAAGTCTCACATGGCTTAACTCATGTCTATTCTTGCCTATTCCAGTTCCACTACAAAAGAAAAACATATACCACAGCACATATCAATTATCTTGATAGAAGCATGAAATATGGAGATTACAATAAAAGAAGGAGTACTCAGGTGTTGGTTTGAGATCAAATCATTACACTCTCAATTGTGTGGCAATGAGGAAGCATTTAGTATATCAGTTACTAAATTCTAAAAACTTGAACATGACAACTAGAATGATGTCATGTTAAATACAGGTAGAAAATCAATGGCACTATGGAAGGGGCTATTTATAGTTCAAAATTATTTTCCTCTGGCTCTCTAACATAGACAAAAAATATAACTACTGAACCTTATAGAAGCTGTGATACAGTGTGTTTTTAATCCTGAATACTTGTAGGCTTATAAATTATCACAATATAATAAGACCCAGATATAAGTTTATATAATTACAGAACCTGATTTGTTACAAAGAAACAAACAAAACAAAAACAAACATAAATAAATATAACACAACCCAGGGAAAAGTCACCATCTTTAACAGAGGATACTGAGAAAATTGTATATCTATACGTGGAAAAATTTAATGGTAAGTGTATCTCTCTCCCTGTGAAAATATCAACTAAAATGGATCAAGGAATATAATATAAGACCAGGAAGTTTGAAACTGTAAGCTGAAATAAAGGGATATACTTCGAAGATATAGACATATATAACAACGTTCTACATATGAACAGAGTTGCTCAGAAAATAAGGCAAATAACCAATGAATCGAAACCCATGGAACTAAAAAATTTCTGTGCAGTTAAAGAAAATATTTATCTAGTGTATTGACATCCTACAGAATTGGAAAAGACATTGCCAACTGTTCACCTGACAGTATTAATTTCTAGAATATACAAAATACGAAAGAAAGTAAGCACTAAGAGAAAAAATACTTACAAATGTCTCTGGAATGCAAGTGTTTTCTAATTTGATACTTTTAGTCATTTTAACCTTAATCTTTCATTGTATTCATTTCATTATTCTTATTATTTGTGTTTTCTCAAACCAGTATCTGCTTTCATTTCCAGTCATCAATCTACATGTTCAAAATTATTCTTAAAACTTTTTAAAAATATTCTTTTATGCTTTTATAATTTTTATTTAGGCATTATATATTTCTTGAATAATCACTATAGAGATAGAGTCCAGTGTTCTCCAATTTTATTTGATGAATTTTATATTTAACTTTTCTTATTTCTCATTGCATTCAAACTTCTCACTAAAAGATAAAATATGGAATGAACCCCTTGACTTTAGCCATTATTTGCTTAGACATCTCAAATGCATTCCTAAGGATGAAGAAGATCTAAGCTATGGTCCTATTGACCTTCTTATTGTCTGGGTGGAAATTCCCTAATCCTCAGCAGGTGGTTATTGAATCTTCTCTCCACTGTCAAGAAACAGCACTCATCTCCCACTTCTACTGTCTAGTTCTCCATCATTTTGATCTCAAAATTAGGCAAATAAATCTAATCTCATATTTTTTTTATCTCTATGGCTGGATTTATATCTTTGCCAACTACAGCACTGTTTTATTTCTTGGCACTCTATACTGGAAATAAAATACTAATTTAAGAGTATTATAGTTTCCAATTCACTGTAGTTATCTTCTGTCTTGCAAAATTGTATTCTAGTAGTTGCAGTGTAGGAATTTAATGTATCTACATCTGTGTTCTTTCTGGACCTACACATACCATGTCTTTATTGTTATCTCCACTTTTACTTACATTTTCCTATCTCTAAATTATCTTGAATTCTTATACTCTGTAACTAAAATAATGTGCTATTCTGTGTCAGTTTTCTAGTAATTGACTTATATCAGAATTCCCTCCATATAATCATGTTGTTCTTTTCCATCAGCAGAGTCTGGTATAGGTAAAAACTTATAATTTTGATTTTTATCAACCCTATGAACCATACTTCTAAGAAATGGTCATATACCTATATTGTGTTTTGGTTCTAACAGTATCTTATTTCTTAGTTTGCATGTAAAACTAAAACTGTGAATGTGAATCATAATATTTGTTTTTTACTATTGTCTTTTACATTCTTCTCATGATTCTTTGTGTTCCACAGGACAGAAATCTTATTTTAATAGTACCTGTACCAAAGCAAAGGAAAGCCAAGGAGTTGTGTGTATAAAATTTTCAGTCAAATTTACATGAACAATTGGTCTAGGAAAACTTTAGATAAATCTTCAAACCCCCGAAGGCATATATAAACAAAGATACTAACATTTAAACATTGTCATTATAACAATCCATTTTACTAAAGCACACAGGTAAACAGCTCTTAGCTATCAATATTGTAGATACTTTCTAATCCTCTGAAAATGTTAAGAAGCCTATCAGAAATAACATTGTTTTCTTTTACCTTTCTATCTTTTCAACAAAGAATGGATTTAAAGCAAACACAAGGAACAGATATATCTTTTTACAAAGCAAAGTCACAGATAAATTTTCTTTTATGAATTGAGAGAAATGAGACAATGTTTTTTTTTTGTTTGTTTGTTTTTTTTTTTAGGATTTTTGTTTTTTTGGTTTTTTTTTTTGGTTTTGTTTTTGTTTCTTTTCTTGGTTTTTTTGAGACAGGGTTTCTCACTGTAGTTCTGGCTGTCCTGGAACTCACTCTGTACACCAGAGTGGCATCAAACTCAGAAATCAGTCTGCCTCTGCCTCCCAAGTGCTGGCATTAAAGACATGCGCCATCACTGTCCAGATTCAATGTTTACCTACCACGTTTTAAATAGTGAGTGATGCAGCAGGTGCTACTAAACCCATATATTTGTGTACTTGGAAAGTAGATATATGATTATAGTTGAGAATGTGCTCTTTGGCATTTACCTTAAATGGTTGTTACTATTTCATATATGGAAACATATATATAAATGAGATAGAAAGAAATAATCTCACTTCAAATTTCATATCTATCTATATCTATCTGTCTCGATCTCTATATAGATGTATATATATATATATGGGAGAGAGAGAGGGAGAGAGAGAATATCACTTTATAGAGGGGAAAAACAATTGAGTGAGAACTAGACACTTATCTTCCTTAACAAAAACAACAAAAAATACATCTCATATTGACAAAAATTAAACTCTTACAATTCTGATACAGATAAATATACTTGGCTGTAGTCATTCCCATATTTATGAGAAACATGAAATGATATCATTTCTTTGTAAAATATGCTGGATTATCTATAAAACTGGATGCTTTGTGGGAAAGAGCCTTGAACTCATTAGTAAATTGGGAAAATTTACTAAACAGAACTCCAATGGCTCATGCTGTAATATCAATAATCGAAAAATGGGACATCATAAAACTAGAAAGCTTCTGTAAGGCAAAGAACATAGTTGATAAGACAAATTGGCAACCTACAGATTGAGGAAAAAAATCTTCATTAACCCCACATCTGCTAGAGGGCTAATATCTAAAATATATAAATAACACTAGAAGTTAATCACCAAAAACTCAAACAACTCAATCAAAAAAAAATGGGGTATAGAACTAAACCAATAATTCAAAACTGAGGAATCTCAAATGGCTGAGAAGTACCTAAAGAAATGTTCAAAGTCCTTAGTGATCAAAGAAATGCAAATCAAAATGACCCTAAGATTCCACTTTACAACAATGGCTAAGGTGACAACACATGTTGAAAAGGATATGGAGAAAGGGGAACACTCCTTCATTACTGGTGGGATTTCAAACTGATACAACCACTCTGTAAATCAATCTGGAATTTCTTCAGAAAATTGGAAATAGATCTACCTGAAGGCCCAGCAATACCACTCTTGGGAATATACCCAAAAGATGGCCCACCATGCCACAGGGGCACATGGTACACTATGTTCATAGTGTCCTTATTTGTGCCAGAAGCTGGAAACATCCTACAAGTCCCAAGAGAGAAGAATAGATGCAGAAAATGTGGTTCATTTACACAGTGGAATAACACTGAGCTATTAAGAATGAGGATATCCTGAGTGATGCAGGCAAATGGATGGAACTAGAAAATATCATCCTGAGTAAGGTAACCCAAAAGGTCATTTCAAATTTTTGATGTGAACATTCTCAAAATTACTTTTGTTTGGGCTAAGGGTATAAACAGAAGGCTTTCAAGTAACTACTACTATTGGGAACAACAACAACAACAACCACAAAATGCCCTGGGGAAAAGGGGGGAGGAGAAATGGCCCACACCCCACCAGAGTTCTACCTATACTCTGGTCAGTCAGGCATGGAAAGGCTGCTACCTACCCTTTCTACTCATCCCTGGGTGGGCATTCCTCTATCCCATTACTCAGGGGGTGGCCAAGAGGCACCCTGCCTGGGGACCCCAGAGCTACCTTGCTAAATCCCTGGGATTATAGGAGAGAGGGAGGAAAGAAGAGGCTCCCAACACCTGTGAGAGTGTGTGCAGCCTTGATGGAGCAGAGACTCTCTATGGTTTAAGGGCTTTATTAAAGAAATGCAGGGAAAAAGAGAGGAGAGAGAGAGAGAGAGAGAGAGAGAGAGAGAGAGAGAGAGAGAGAGAGAGAGAAGGCTAAAGAGTAAGAGAGAGGAGAAAGGAGAGGAGAGAACAAAGAGAAAGGAGAGAAGAGAAAAGACAGAGAGGGGAGAGAGAGGGTGAGAGTGAGGGGTAAGAGGGAAACAAGAGAGTAAGAGAGTAAGAGAGCAAGCAGGGGTTGAACAGCCCCTTTTATGGTCTTCTCTGTTGCTAGGTTAACTGGGGAGGAGTTTAGCCTGAAAGTCAGAAGCTTGGGCCATTGCCTAGGTGACTACTGGCCATTCTTCTCTTGTGAGGGCTGGTGGGGGGCGTAACTTAGGTAGGAGCCAGCATTCCAGGAGCATAACTGAATGCCTACCGTGTCATAAAGGTGAATTATGACCATCAGGGTTCAGACCTCAGCTCAACTGGATTCCAGCCTGCAAATCCCCACATACTACAGCATTCACAGCAGTCCACATGAGAAAACTCTTCAGTAACCTTCCTCTTCCACCCTCTATCACAAAAGCCTCTGGCATGGATCTCCAGGAAATATCAGAAGTGTGTGTACAAGAGAAAGCAGTGGCAGGTTGTCATCCCATTACCAAAAAGATCAAGCATTGAAAAAGTATAACGTAAAAGCAAAATTCTAAGCCTTTAGGCCCAGGCTTGAGAATGTGACCTCTGTGACTCAATGTTCCAAGGTATGCTAATCATAAAACAGATAGCAACATTCCTCCACCCACCTGATTCCTGGGTTCAAGGAGTGTTCATTCAAAGAAAGTCATCCTGACCCACCCTGACCATTTCTGGAACCCACTATGCAAATGTGCTATTGTTAGGGACTCTTAGAAACTGTCTTGAGAAATAACCAGCACAATTACCAGGTATTCCTTGTGATTCTTGTGACTTTGCACTTCCTTGTGATTGTTAACTGGTATTTTTGGTATTTTCCAACAACACCCTCCCCACCTCCTTGAGTTGTGGTTTCTTCCTTTAAATATCCCCTTACTGAGCTACTCAGGGTGTCACGGTCCTCTACCCCTGTGTGGTGTATGACTGTGGGCCCAAGAGCGCTCTTGAAATAAAAAGTCCTCTTGCAGTTTGCAGCAAGACCTTTCTCATGAGTGATTTGGGGTGTCGCCTCACCTGAGTCAGAACGTGGGGGAGTCCTCACGTTGTGAGTCTTTCAGCATCAATTTAAGTACTCAGTTATTTTAAGATATCAAAATAATTTTAATGTGCTTTATTATTTAATGAGAGTTAACCTATCCATCAAACATATTATTTAATATTTGCAAACAATTCCAACAACCTTGAGTATGTAACATTCCATGTTTTGAGAGTGTCTTTAGTAGAGTTTTTTAAAAAGTCTAAAGAGATAATATTCCTAGAGGAAGGAAATCATCAAGAGTGGCTGCAGAGCTGAGAAGGAAGACTGAAGGAAGTTGAAAGCAAAATGAAAGATCACATAGAAAAAGAAACTCACATATATGCACATAGACACAGTGCACGCATGCCACAATGCATATGTGGAAATCAGAAAACAACTTCATATATTGATTCTCTTCTTTTACCATTTTGTGTATAATAATGAAAGAACTCAGGTTGTTATATGTGTGTAGCAAGAACTTTTACCCAATGAGCTATTTCCCAGCTCCATTCTAGCATTTTAAATATCACTTACAGGGCAATCTCTAAAGAGGTATTTCATTTAACCGCAAAACATCTTAGCTGAAATGCCAGAGATATGCCTCAGAGGTACTTTCCTAGCATGTACATGACTCTAGGTAAGGTTTCTAGTACTTCCTTTCAGAAACATAATCAAATTGAGATATCACAATAATAAATTACTCTAATTTTGTCCATTCTACAGTTTACAATCAGCACTAAGATTATAAGTATGGAAATGTTCTTTGATGAAATAAATGATAGTACACATATGATGAAGATTATTATAATATCTGTGCCTTTTATATTTTATTTCATGCAAATGAAATGAGTGAATCAAATTCATTTTTTTCAGGTTGTAAATATTTTTATTAATTATTTTATTTATTTATATTTCAAATGTTATTCCCCTTCTCAGTCTCCCCTCTGCATCCCTATCCCCTACCCCTCCTCTCTGCCTTTGAGAGGTTCCTCCACCACCTACCCACAACTGTTGCTTCACCCCTCTAGCATCCCCATTTGCTGGGGCAACAAGCCTCCACAGGACCAAGTACTTCCTCTCCCATCAATACCAGATAAGTTAGTCCTCTACCACATTTGTAGCAGGAGCCATCAGAAGCAAATTCTCATTAGAAATCAAGAATAACAAAACAAAACAAACCAAAACAAACCAAACCAAAACAAAACAAAGTCAGGCGGTGGTGGCACACACCTTTAATCCCAGCATTTGGGAGGCAGAGGTAGGTGGATTTCTGAGTTCAAGGCCAGCCTGATCTACAGAGTGAGTTCCAGGACTCCAGGACAGGGCTACACAGAGAAAGAAACCCTGTCTTGAAAAAACAAAACAAAACAAAACAAACAAAAAAAAAAGAATTAAAATGGATTGTTTTTATTTCCTTATTGTCCTTGATGGCGAGGAAATGTAGATCAGTGGTAAACTTAGTCACAACCTAAAAAGTGAGTATATATTTTTTTGATAGTATCCCTCCAAAGAGAATCATACTATTTGACAATATTTTACTAGGAATTTCAAGAAACATAAAAATTACCTTCTGTATCCTCTTTTCTGTTCATGAAACAGTGCCCATGTGAACTCAGAGTGTCAGGCAAGAAAGGATAAAGGGCAATTTCATTGTTTAGTGTGAACTTGACCCAAGCTAGTACCACCTGGGAGCAGGAAATCTCAGTAGAGAAATTGTCTCCATCAGATTCATCTGATGTGTTTATGTCAGTGGATTATCTCCATGATTCATGATTGATGAAATGCTCTGAATATTGTGTGCAGTATTACCTCTGGACAGGTGACCTTGTCCTGTATCAGAAAGCAAGTTGAGCAAACGAGTATGCTTCTTATCTCCATAGCCTCTGCATCAGTTCCAGCCATGACTTTCATTAATGGCCTACAAGCTATAACTGGAAACAAATTGTTCCCTCCTCAAGTTGCTTTTGGCAATTGACTTTATCACAGCAATAAAAAGTATACAGTAAATTGAAGGACAAAATGATGTACTATTCAGTACCATGTGGTAAAAGTTTGTCTGGCAGAGCCTCATAGTTTCTTCTGGATACAACTGTCATTGCTATGAATGGTGTTTGCAAGTGGATCACAACCTGCTACCACTGATTTGTGTGAACTGAACTGCTGATATTCTGACATTGCAGATTTGATTCACTCCAAACAACTATTTCTAAACAGCCACATCCTTCTTGGTCCCATTAACCTTCTACTACCTCTGGTAAGTGGTTGGCTAGAATGAAGGTTAAAACACTGAATACCTCTATTAAAACTAGATTTTGAAAAATACAGGCCTACAGAGGGACCCTATGCCTTACACTCCTTGGATGGCCAAGAACTGGAGACTGGGTAGCCCAGAGACATAAGTAAAAGGAAACACAACTGGCAAAAAAAAAAAATCAATAAGATAATTTCTAATGATATTCTGCTATACTCATAGACCAGTGCCTTGTCCAATCAGTATCAGAGTGCTTCCCCTAGCAGCAGATATGAGTGGGTGCAGAGACCTACATCCAGATATTAGGCAGAGAGTAAGAAAGTATAAGTTCGAGGTCTCTACTGCATCCCTTCCATCGGAACTTGGGGAACTCTGCAGAAGAGTAGGAGGAAAGATTTTATGTGTGAGAGGTGAAGGAGGATACCAGGAGAGCATGGCCCAATGAACCCACTAAGCAATGCTTATATGGGCTCACAGACACTGCAGTGCAAAGCATGGGGCATAGAAGGTTCTCACCAGTTCCCTGTGTATGTTTATGGCTGTTAGCTTGGTGCGCTTGTCAGATTTCTCACAGTGGGAACATTTATGTCTCTGACTCTTCTACCTTCTCTTAATACTCATTGGGTTGCCTTGTCAAGTCTTGATATGAGGGCATTTGTTTCAGCTCATTGTGTCTTGCTTTGTCCTGATTGGTTGTTATCTATTGGAGGTTATAATTTTCTGAAGGGAAATGGAAAAGGGTAGACCTTGAGGGGAGTGTTGGGGAAGGGAGAAGAGCTGAGGAAGGGGAACTGTCTTCAGAATTTATTATATGAGGGAATTTTCAATAAAAAGTAAAATATTAATTTGAATAAATTTTTCTATCCATGTACCAGAAGTACCATCCCAGTCTTATTTTGCTAGAATTATAATCCATAGGCAAAGAAATAGTCCTTTAAGATAAGTTTGATTATGAACTTGCAGAAGCAATAAACAACACTTGGAATTAAACTTATCTGTACTTGACACATTTGCTGAGCTTATCAATCTTTCTCAATTGGAGCTTGTTCTCTCTTGTTGGCTTTTAGTTTGAAGATGTAATTGCCTTTATATTATGTGTATTAGTGTTTGGCTGTATTTTCATATGGGCACCATTGTGTGCTGTTAACTACTTTTTCATATCTCCAGAATCTTTTCTTGGCTTTATTTCAAGAAAATATCCCTGGGTTACAAAGATGAATTAAATATTTTGAAAGAAAGATACCACCCGCCAACTTCCACCTGAACCCAGCAGAGAGCGCCAAGGTCCCCAGACAACTCTAAACTCTGCTGGATCCCTAACACACCCAGGACCTCATGATCACCGGAGAGCCCTTGGGTGGCAGAAGCAACAGAGCTTCTTGGATAAGGTCCATTTCGGGCCTTCATCTTCAGCCAGGAGGCAGACCCCTGGACAGGTTTCTTGCCAGAGGAGAGCTTGCCTGCAGAGTGCTCTGATCACTGGGACTCAGGTGAGAATTGGACTCCCAGGAGTACTGACAGAGCCTAACAGAATCACAGGAGGAACAAGCTCCAGCCATAGACAGCTAAAACATTAACACCAGAGATTACCAGATGGCAAAAGGCAAATGTAAGAATCTTACTAACAGAAACCAAGACAACTGGGCATCATCAGAATCCAGTATGCCTACCACAGTGAGTCCTGGATACCCCAACACACCCAAAAAGTAAGAATCAGACTTAAAATCATATATCATAATGGTGGTAGAAGATTTTAAGGAGGGCATTAACAACTCACTTGAAAAAAATACAGGAGAACAGTGCTAAACAGGTAGAAATACTTAAAGAATTACAGGAAAACACTGCTAAACAGGTACACGTCCTTAAAGAGGAAGCACAAAAATCTCTTAAAGAATTAAGGAAAACACAACCAAGAAGGTAATGGAATTGAACAAAGCTATCCAAGATGTAAAAATGGAAGTAGAAACAATAAAGAAAACCCAAAGGGAGGCAACTCTGGAGATAGAAATCCTATAAAGATATCAGGAAACATAGATATGAGCACCAGCAACAGAATACTAGAGATGGAAGAGAGAATCACAGGTGCAGAAGACTCCATAGAAAACATGGACATAACAATCAAATAAAATGCAAAAAAATGCAAAATGATCCTAACTCAAAACATCCAGGAAATCAAGGACACAATAAGAAGACCAAACCTACGGATAATAGATATAGATGAGAATGAAGACTTTCAAATTAAAGGGACAGTAAATATCTTCAACAAAATTATAGAAGAAAACTTCCCTAACCTAAAGTAAGAGATGCCCATGAACATACAAGAAGGATATGGGACTCCAAACAGACTGGGCCAGAAAAGAAATTCCTCCTGACACATAATAATCAGAACAACAAATGCACTAAATAAAGATAGAATATTAAAAGCAGTAAGGGAAAAAGGCCAAGTAACATATATAGGCACACCTATTAGAATTACACCAGACTTCTCACCAGAGTCTATAAAAGACAGGAAATAATCAAACTCGGGCAAAATCAACCTAGTGGAAACAAGAAGAACTATTCAAAGAGTCAACCAAATGAGGAACTGGTTCTTTGAGAAAATCAACAAGATAGATAAAGCCTTAGCCAGACTCACTAAAGGGCACAGGGACAGCATTCTAATTAACAAAATCAGAAATGAAAAAGGAGACGTAACAACAGATCCTGAGAGAAAATGGCTACATTCACCCATTTGTCTGAGCCCATCTCAAGCAGACTATGCAGAGCTATTGCTCCAACAATACACTCCATTTATCCTACTGTACTAGCCCACAGTCCAGCAGATGTTCCCTAAAAACCCTACTTAAAATCATCCAGGGAAATTCATCATCTTGTATATACGGTGGTATTCTAAAAAGCTAAATCTATGAACAATGAGACTAGAAGATGGATATGAACCCAGGTCAATGTCACACAAAACATTCTCAACAAAATCATAGAAGAAAAAATTTCCTAACATAAGAGATGTCTATCAAGGTAAAAGAAGAATACAGAACACTTTTCTAGACTAGACTAGAAAAGAAAGGCCCCTCAACATATAATAATCAGAACACTAAGTGGACAGGAAAATAATGAAAGATAATGAAAAACTGCAAGGGAATAATTCAAATAACATATAAAAAATTTTGCTAGTATCTGTGTACAATTATAGCATGACAAAAGTGCTAGAAGAAAAATTCCAATTTAAGATGCTACCACACACATGAAAACACAGGAAATAAATAATGCCAGACCAGTAAATTAAAAGGGATTTTGATTTGCACACACACACATACACACACACACACAGAGAGAGAGAGAGAGAGAGAGAGAGAGAGAGAGAGAGAGAGAGAGAGAGAGAGAGAGAGAAACAGAGACAGAGACAAAGAGAGACAGAGAGAAAGGGGAAGATAGAGACACACATACAAAGAGAGAGAGAGAGAGGGAATACAGAAAGAGAGATACACAGAGGCAGCTCAGCAGAACAGCAAAAAAAAAAAAAAATAGGAATCAGCAAGTACTGCCCATTGACAACTCAGCAACAGTGGTCTTAATTATTCAATAAAAGACACATACTGAAAGAATTTATATGAAAACACATCCATTCTTCTGCTTCATCCAAGAAACATGCCTTAACATCATAAAAGATAGATATTATCTTAGGATGAAAGAATAGAAAACTATACTAAAAGAGAGAAGAGAGTGGGTGTAGATATTTCAGTATCTCAGAAAAGACATGGAATAAAAAATTACCAGTAGATATACGGATGGCTATTACGTTCTCATCAAGAGAAAAACCCCACAAAAAGGATGTGACAATTATTTATTTATTTATTTATTTATTTATTTATTTATTTATTTATTTATTTATTTATTTGTTAATTAGGTATTTTCTTCACTTACATTCCCAATGGTATCACAAAAGTTCCCAATACCCCCCCACACACTCCCCTACCCACCCAATTCTACTTCTTGGCCCTGGCATTCCCCTGTACTGAGGCATATAAATTTTACAAGACCAATGGGCCTCTCTTTCCAATGATGGCCGACTAGGCCTACTTCTGATACATATGCAGCTAGAGACACAAGCTCTGGGGGGTACACGTTAGTTCATATTGTTGTTCCACCTATAGGGTTGCAGACCCCTTTAGCTCTTTGGGTGCTTTCTCTAGCTCCTCCACTGGGGGCCCTGTGATCCATCAAATAGCTGACTGTGAGCATCCAGTTATGTGTTTGCTAGGCCCCGGCATAGCCTCACAAGAGAAAGCTATATCTGGGTCCTTTCAGCAAAATCTTGCTAGTGCATGCAATGGTGTTAGCGTTTGGAGGCTGATTATTGGATGGATACCGGCGTATGGCAGTCTCTAGATGGTCCATCCTTTTGTCTCAGCTCCAAACTTTGTCTCTGTAACTCCTTCCATGGGTATTTTGTTCCCAATTCTAACAAGGGGCAACATGTCCACACTTTGGTCTTCGCTCTTCTTGAGTTTCATGTGTTTTCAAATTGTATCTTGTATCTTGGGTATTCTACATTTCTGGGATAATATCCACTTATCAGTGAGTATATATCATGTGAGTTCTTTTGTGATTGGGTTACCTCACTCAGGATGATGCCTTCCAGGTCCATCCATTTGCCTAGAAATTTCATGAATTCATTGTTTTTAATAGCTGAGTAGTACTCCATTGTGTAAATGTACCACATTTTCTGTATCCATTCCTCTGTTGAGGGGCATCTGGGTTCTTTCCAGCTTCTGGCTATTATAAATAAGGCTGCTATGAACATAGTGGAGCGTGTGCCCTTCTTACCAGTTGGAACATCTTCTGGATATATACCCAGAAGAGGTATTGCTGGATCCTCAGGTAGTACTATGTCCAGTTTTCTGAGGAACCGCCAGACTGATTTACAGAGTGGTTGTACAAGCTTGCAATCCCACCAACAATGGAGGAGTGTTCCTCCTTCTCCACTTCCTTGCCAGCATCTGCTGTCACCTGAATTTTTGATCTTAGCCATTCTGACTGGTGTTAGGTGGAATCTCAGGGTTGCTTTTATTTGCATTTCCCTGATGGTTAAGGATGTTGAAAAATTTTTAGGTGCTTCTCAGCCATTCCTTACTCCTCAGGTGAGAATTCTTTGTTTAGCAATGAGCCCCATTTTTTAATGGGGTTATTTGATTTTCTGGAGTCCACCTTCTTGAGTTCTTTATATATATTGGCTATTAGTCCCCTATCTGATTTAGGATAAGTTAAGATACTTTCCCAATCTGTTGCTGGTCTTTTTGTCTCATTGACAATGTCTTTTGCCTTGCAGAAGCTTTGCAACTTTATGACGTCCTATTAATCGATTCTTGATCTTACAGCACAAGCCATTGCTGTTCTATTCAGGAATTTTTCCTCTGTGCCCATATCTTGGAGGCTTTTCCCCACTTTCTACTCTATAAGTTTCACTGCCTCTGGTTTTGTGGATTTCCTTGATCCACTTAGATTTGACCTTATTACAAAGAGATAGGAATGGATCAATTCACATTCTTCTACATAATAACTGCCAGTCTTGCCAGCACTATTTGTTGAAAATGCTGTCCTTTTTCCACTGGATGGTTTTAGCTCTCTTGTCAAAGCTCAAGTGGCCATAGGTGTGTGGGTTCATTTCTGGGTCTTCAATTCTATTCCATTGTTCTACTTGTCTGCTGCTATAATAGTACCTTGCAGTTTTTATCACAATTGCTCTGTAGTACAGCTTTAGGCAGGCATGGTGATTCCAGCAAAGGTTCTTTTATCCTTGAGAAGAGTTTTTGCTATCCTAGGTTTTTTGTTATTCCAGATGAATTTGTATATTGCCCTTTCTAATTCGTTGAAGAATTGAGTTGGAATTTTGATGGGGATTGCATTGAATCTGTAGACTGCTTTTGGCAAGATAGCCATTTTTACTATATTGATCCTGCCGATCCATGAGCATGGGGCATCTTTGCATCTTCTGCGATCTTCTTTAATTTCTTTTTTCAGAGACTTGAAGTTCTTATCATACAGATAAGAACTTCACTTCCTTAGTTAGAGTCACGCCAAGGTATTGTATATTATTTATGACTATTTTGAAGGGTGTTGTTTTTCTAATTTCTTTCTCAGCCTGTTTATCCTTTGTGTACAAAAAAGCCATTGACTTGTTTGAGTTAATTTTATATCCAGATAGTTCACTGAAGCTGTTTATCAGGTTTAGGAGTTCTCTGGTGGAGTTTGTAGGGTCACTTATATATACTATCATATCATCTACAAGAAGTGATATTTTGAATTCTTCCTTTCCAATTTGTATCCCCTTGATCTCCTTTTGTTGTCTAATTTCTCTGGTTAGGACTTCAAATACTATGTTGAATAGTTAGGGAGAAAGTGGTCAGCCTTGTCTAGTCCCTTATTTTAGTGGGATTGCCTCCAGCTTCTCACCATTTTCTTTAATGTTGGCTACTGGTTTACTGTAGATTGCTTTTATCATGTTTAGGTATGGGCCTCTAATTCCTGATCTTTCCAAGACTTTTGTCATGAATGGGTGTTGGATTGTGTCAAATGTTTTCTCAGCATCTAACAAGATGATCTTGTGGTTTTTGTCTTTCAGTTTGTTTATATATTGAATTACGTTGATAGATTTCTGTATATTAAACCATCCCTGCATCTCTGGAATGAAATCTACTTGGTCAGGATGGATCATTGTTTTGATGTGTTCTTGAATTAGGTTAGTGAGAATTTTATTGAGTAGTTTTGCATCAATATTCATAAGGAGAATTGGTCAGAAGTTCTCTATTTTTGTTGGGTCTTTCTGTGGTTTAGGTATCAGAGTAATTGTGACTTCAGAGAATGAATTGGGTAGGGTACCTTCTGTTTCTATTTTGTGGAATAATTTGTGAAGTACTGGAATTAGATCTTCTTTGAAGGTCTGATAGAACTCTGCACTGAACACATCTGGTCCTGGGCTTTTTTTGGTTGGGAGACTATTAATGGCTGCTTCTATTTCTTTAGGGGATATAGGACTGTTTAGATCATTACCCTGATCCTAATTTAACTTTGTACCTGGTATCTTTCTTGAAATTTGTCCATTTCTTACAGGTCTTCCTGTTTTGTTGAGTATAGCCTTTTGCAGTAGGATCTGATGATGTTTTGGATTTCTTCAGGATCTGTTGTTATGTCTCCCTTTTCATTTCTGATTTTGTTAATTAGAATGCTGTCCCTGTGCCCTTTAGTGAGTCTGGCTAAGGCTTTATCTATCTTGTTGATTTTCTCAAAGAACCAGCTCCTCATTTGGTTGATTCTTTGAATAGTTCTTCTTGTTTCCACTAGGTTGATTTTTGCCCCCTAGTTTGATTATTTCCTGCCTACTACTCCTCTTGGGTGAATTTGCTTCCTTTTGTTTTTGAGCTTTTAGGTGTGTTGTCAAGCTACTAATGTGTGCTCTCTCTAGTTTCTTTTTGGAGGCACTAACTTGGATGATTCTTAGCCATGTTCAGTGCAGCTCCATTCATAAAAGCCAGAAATTAGAAATAATCAATGCTAGAAGGAGAGAAAAATATAATTGTTATATTGTATATGAAAAAAATCTCTTTTCAAAAAAAGAAAAAGTAATTCAAATAAGCAAAAAGGATTCATAGGCCAAAGACAGTGACATGCAGCATTTAATATACTTTCTTCATTTTATTTTATATTTATTTAGAAAAGCAGTCACTGAGACTAAATCCTGTAAGTTTACTTCTTTCCATGAAATAAACTTTTAAACATTGTATTTTTTGATAATTTAAGGCATTTTAAAAATTCAGGTAACTTCAGTGTTACAGAAAATATTTAAGTTTTGTATCAACTTATCGATATATATATATACATATATACATATATACATATATATATACATATATACATATATACATATATACATATATATATATAACAGAAATGATTTATTAATTGGTCCACATCCCTTTATAACACTCTTCCCATCCTGATCTTATTGAAGACCTTGCAAGTTTCCTACCTCCTTCTGCAATCAATCCATACTACATATATGCAGCTGATTATTCTGATCAACAGTAATGTAAAGTCATTTTTCTTAGGTGATAAGTTTTAGAAAATCTTGTTTTCTGATGGAAGAGGACACACAGGGAAGACATTGCTCTTTGCTTTGTTGTCAAATTTTGACACAACTACCAAAGTAACCACCATTTTACATCTTCTTATATTCAATACTGACCTTCATAACATGGAGTTTCTGTAACAAGGTCTAATCTGGAACTTCTGTTTATCTACATATTCTTAATTTATTTTTTACTTCATATTATTTGCTTTGTTTTCTCTAGAGAACTTTTTTATCCAGCAACATAGCTGCTTTGACAAAGGACTACACCCAGAGATATGGTCAGGCTGAAATGAAGACACATCTTCAACCCCTGTGACTGGAATACAAACCTTTGATCTCTCTGGCTGGAATTCCTACATACCTTTAGTACACAACTTTAATACAGTGATATTCAACCGAGGGGCATTTAAAACTGAGGGGTGTATAACAAAATATGTCAGAGAAAGGATATGCCTAACTCTCAAGAGAATAGCACAGGAAAGAGAGAGCACTTAAGAAAGCAGTGTAGGAAACAGTGGGGACTTAAGATAGAAATGTGTGCATACACACACACACACACACACACACACACAGAGAGAGAGAGAGAGAGAGAGAGAGAAGTTTTACTGTGACAGTTTTAAAGAAACAGATTGTAGGTGAAGACAGAATGAGCCAGAAGATTAGAATAGATTGCCAGAGTTAGTTTGATGCCAAACAGAACAATTTAGTTAGAAGTAAAGACAGGTCAGTTTGAATCAGTCAGCTTGGAGAGCAGGTTTATGCCAGAATAATTGAGTTGAACCAGCCAGCCAGATGTTGGAAAGAACAAGAAAGGATAGGCTTATTCAATAGTAAGTCTCTGAGACAACAATTACAACTGGTAAATAAAAATTACCCTTACAGTTTTTGTTTGTTTGTCTGTTTTTGGCTGCTAGATATTTAATCTAAGTCCTCTTGAAAACTAATGTAGTCACTGAGTTTCAACAAGGTAAGCAAATATAGGATTTCTGTATTTCAAGGAAATTAAACGATTTAGGGTTAGTATAGTAGTATAAAATGCTAGGCATATCAAACAAGTCAGAAGGTAAAGAAACTTAGTGACAAGCCTGATCACCTCGTCTGATCATGGAGAGAACCTTGTTAGATGAAGAGAACTAACCAAACCCCCAAGTTGTCCTCAACAAGTACACCATGGCCCATTGACAAACACACACACATGCATGCACACATGCACATGCAAAATAAATAAATAAATAAAATAATAAAAAATCCTATGATGTCTTGGAATCTAGAAAGTAAATGTTCGATGTTAAATTTATATTGTTATGAAAGAATTACAAATGTGTATCACTGTCTAGTCATTATTTTATTTCACAGGATTCATAAGGGAGATAAATCAACATGGGATATTTATAAAGACTATTGTCTTACTATAGGATACAATAAAGCAACCAAATAGCTGAATAGCTTGAATCTTTTTTTTTTTTCTCAAAATTACTAGATTCCAGGAAGATGGAGGACAGAGAGCAGGAGATCAGTTCTTGTTGGCATGGATGATCATCTCCTTGTGACATTCTGTTTTGGGCAGAGGAAGCTCCTGTGTTTCTTCTTATGATCTCATTATAGAGCTCCGCAATAATATTCTAATTATGTTTAAATGAATTTACATTAATGATGTGAAGTTCTTAGATGAGTAAGGGGCCAGGAGTACAAAGACAAGGCATACTTCACTAATCTAACCTTGCTAGTTCTTAGAGTCTATGCCATTGAAAGAAGTCTAGCTGATCTGTTGAGAAGACACCTAGGATTAGTGATGACTTTTCACACTGCCCCACTCTTTTCAACCTGGGATGAATATGTGGACGTGTTTTCAATGCAACTTCTTTTAAGATAAACTTCTTGTCATATTTCATACCTATATAGAGGAAAGTTGTAATCCAAAGGCAAATAATATATTTTAATCTATTGGTTTTTTCCCTCAACTGAAGAATTTCTTAAATATGACTCCATTTCAGTGTTGGGTTACATTTAAACTTCTTAATAATTTGAAATTTTGGAGCTCATAAATAAGTACATATATTACTTTAATATTCTAATAAAATTGATGTTTATATTTTGTTTATCCTGAGTTTAATTTTTTGTTTTTATTGAGCATATAGGAGTGAGAGCACTATTATTGACATAGGTGAGGCAATGAAAAGATTTGAATAAAGGGAGAAAATCTGCAGAACTCAAGTGTTTTCATCATATTTTCTGTGTTGATGATACTGAAGCATAGGCAAGAATAATTCAAGATAGTAGCCAGGTTTCTGCTTTGCTTTGGTGTAAGTCTTATACTACTTTATCTACATTTGAATAAATTAGGCAAATGAGTCAATTTATGGGACATAGTGAACTTGAAGTATTTGTGACATTATTAAATACAGATGCCAAATAATTGCTTATTTTGGCAATTACTTACCCAGATATAAGACGCTAGCTTAGAAATGAAACAAAAATGAAAACAAATAAAAGTAAACTGCAAATCACCATTTGGTAGCCAGAGACAAAAGAAGATGGTTGAACCCACAGATACGTAAAAGAGTTTCTCTGGAGATAGTGTGTGGATTCAGAAGGAAGCAGAATGGGATCCTAAATAACTCTGACATGTTTTGAACATAGATGGAGAAATGAACTGCCTCACATATAAAATGAGACTAAATATGTAGACAGCAAGGATCATTACATAAGAAAAACTAGACAGAAAGATGTGTAAGAAGATGCTTAGAAAATAAAGTCATGCTGAGTACTCATGAAAGATAATCACTACATTATGCTGACTACATTTGCCGATTAGAAGAACTTTGCTTAATGTGGTTGTTCACAAAGGAGTTAGGGAGATAGCTTAGGGGAAATTTTAGCAACAAATAGAGGGTGTTTAGCTAGAAGGACTTATAACAGATAGAAAAGATATAATAAATTTGTACTTAATATGTTCTAATAAGCACGCAGCAATAAAGTTGATAAGTCTAAACATAATTATTAAACATCCAAAAGGAAGTAAAAATAATAAATGGGGTTCACCTGAAGTTGCAAAAGAGACTGTACGGGCAGCATGAACAAGAGCTGCACAGACTATGCATGTGCTGGCATGTCGTAGCAAAGATCCTGCCACATCCATACCCACACACCGTGTATGTGTGTGTGTGTGTGTGTGTGTGTGTGTGTGTGTGTATGTGTGTGTATGTGTGTGTATGTGTGTGTGTGTAGAGATAGCTTGGGAAATGAAGCTTAACAAGAATTCTGATATTCAGCACCCACAAGAAAAGCCATGCATGCCCAATCACATTGAAAACCCAACAGTTGGGAGCAATTTGGAAAGGAATATGAATGTTTTCTTCCTTCTGTATGGATGCATGGGCACATACCCACCTCACACATACTCGCAGTAAGAAATGAAATCACACACATATGTATGCATGATACCAAATAGATTTTATTTCTATTTTCAATGATTATTTTAATTTATAGGGGGATGAATTACTCATGGGAGAAAATTAAGAAAAATATGAAGAGATAGAGGAAATAATTAGAGAGACATTAACTTAGTAAGGCATTAGTGTCAGCAATTTATTGGGCAAGGTGACTAGGAGACAATATCTATGAAAGATTTAAAGAACATCTGAAGTTCCCAACTATAGAAATCTGATGAAAGCATGATAAAAATTAATTAAGAAGATATTCAAGTGTGAATTGAATTGCTCCATTTAGACATCCTTAATTTTAGCTGCCTATATATAGAAAAAGTTGACATAGAAAAATAATTTTTATAATTCATACCTTTCAAAAAATTAAGTGGACAACAAAAGTGGCTCATAAACCACCCGAGGCACTGTTATATGATTGATGGCTAACAGTGTGGATGCAGATTGGTCTGATGAGACTGGGGACAGGATGGTGAGAACCTTACATGGAATGTTGAAGAACACTGAGTATCAAATGGAATAACAAATAAAAGCCTGCTCTAAAAGTTAAACATTGTTTTTTGGGGGGTTAAATCCTAATTACAGAAAGAAGAATCACAAATTTAAGTGCTGAAACAAGAGAAAAGTAGATAAATGAAGAGTGTATACACAAGAATGTACAACAGAGTGTGCCCACACAGTCATCTGTTGAAGCCAGGCCATCATAATACAACGAGGCCATTTCACTAATAGTGGTTGAATACAGCCAGTTCAAGGCAGTCTTAGACAAATTAAATTAACAGAGACAATGAAGGACAACAGAGGAACCAGCAAGAAGTTACTTTCTTCTTGCCTTAGGTCTTTTCTTAATAGAGCTTTGGATAACTGAAGAAGCCCAGTTATTGTCTGTCACCGAAGATGCATAGAAACAGCAATGGTATTAACAGTGCTGTCTGTTTAGACTTTTCCTTGTAGTTCATGTTTCTAGAGATTAATTGTAAGGGATTTCTGGTGATAAAACAATAGTCTAATAAGCAGGGGGAGGCCAACATAATATAAGTACTATATCTTCGGATACCTTGGCACTTGGTGGTGGTGATTGGTACCTTTCTTCAGTGCTTTCTGTGTAGTCACACAGTTGAGCTGAGGACAAGATTGAGTATTTTAATAAAGCCTCAACTAGTGCTAAGTGCACTGTGATGTGATCACTTAAGTATCATCACTTCTTTTGCAGGGTAAGATGAGTGTCCTGCAGTAACTTGTTTTCAGCAGTATCTTTACTTGTTTGTAATAGCTTCATTTCAATGGCATCTTATTATTTCTGCTTATGTTGGGCATTGATTTTGTTGTTCTTTTTGTTTCCCAAATTCTTTTTTTATTATTGGATTTTTTTTTCTTTCACTGGGTTACAAGTTAAATTTCACAATTTTATTACTTGTAAATAATAAAGATTGGAAAGTTCAAAAATATTTTAATAATGTAGTTGATGATTGTTATCTTGTGCTATGGGTGTAACTTTTTCCAAATAAATTTTATGCACTCAAATATTTGTAGTACTTCTTAACTAAATCCTATATATTGAGGTATTTGATAGCATATTAATGTTGTTTTTTAAATGCCAAATGGCACTATATATCATCATAGTGAATATATTGTGTTATTCTGTTTATTGACTTTTTATTATTTACATTTCAAATGTTGTCTTCCTTCCTGGTACCTCCTCCATAAACATCTCAACCATTCTTCCTTCCCTTCACCTCTAAGAGGGCGCTCCTCCACCCACTCACCTAGTCTCACATCACCCCTCTAGCATCCTTCTGTGGGGCATCAAGTCTCCACAGGAACAAGCAATCCCATCCCACTGAGGCCAGACAAGACAGTTCTCTGCTATATATGTATGCTCTTTGGTTCTTGACTTAGTCCCTGGGAGCTCTGAGGAGTCCAGTTAGTTGATACTTTTGTAATTCCTATAGGTTGCAATCCCCTTCAGGTCCTTCAGTCCTTTCCATAAGATAGGGGACACAAGCTGCAGCAGTGTTGTCCTTTTTAATTATTATTTTCATCTTCATTTTATATTACTACTTAAAAACTGATGATGGATTGATATAAGCTTAAAGGAAATCTTAGCTTCTTAACCTATTAGAAATACTTCATATGGAACATTGTCTTAGTCAGGGTTTCTAATCCTGCACAAACATCATGACCAAGAAGCAAGTTGGGGAGGAAAGGGTTTATTGGGCTTACACTTCCATACTGCTGTTCATCACCAAGAAAGTCAGGACTGGAATTCAAGCAGGTCAGGAAGCAGGAGCTGATGCAGAGGCCACGGGGGTATGTTCTTTACTGGCTTGCTTCCCCTGGCTTGCTCAGCCTGTTCTCTTATAGAACCAAGACTACCAGCCCAGGGATGGTCCCACCCACAACAGGCCTTTTCCCTTGATCACTAATTGAGAAAATGCCTTACAGTTGGATCTCATGGAGGCATTTCCTCAACTGAAGCTTCTTTCTCTGTGATAACTCCAGCTGTGTCAAGTTGACACAAAACTAGCCAGTACAGGAATATACATGCATTTTCTAATCAACTTGTGTTCCTTAAACAAAATACCTGAACACACATAAACACACACACACACACACACACACACACACACACACACACACACACCCCAAATGTCAGTTTATCTCTTGGTTTTGCTGACTGAAATTTCAAGCTAGGACAACCTCATTTTCTTGGCCTCTGGTGAGAACCTCTGGCTATATGTGAGATGGTTTTATGGCAAAAGTAGAGTATAAGAAAGAAAAACAGGGGGAAAGAAGGAAGAGAAGGTAAGAAAGAAGTAAGAGAGGGAAAGAGGAAAAAAATATGAAGAGATTGAGGTGAAGAAGAAGAAAGAAATGAGAGGGAAGAGGGAAAGAGAAAAGAACAAAGAACTGAAGAACACAGAGCCTGAAGACCATGCATTCTCTCTCTGCCTCTGCCTCTCCCTCCCCCTTCCCATCCCCCTCTCTTTCTCCCTTTCTCCCCATGTTAATAGTAAAATAATGACATCTCTCTTTAATTAAAATGTAAATAAGGAAGAAAAAGCAAAATATCATTTTATTTTACCATGCCTTCTTGAGCAATGTTAAAATATGCCAGAAAACAATGCTATTCTAAGGCCAAATTCCTTTGATCTAAGCTGAATGTTAATATCAAACAAGAAAATTTTAAACAGAAATGAAACATATTTGATTTCAAAGATATATCATATCTAAGGGATGCAAATGTAGGCAGAGGTGAAAAAATTGAGTGATCTTTTAGTTCAGGTTTGTCTGTTTTGAAACAAATCTGAACTAGCCCTGACCATCTATGCAGGAGTAGATCACTTACATGAGAGGAAAAATGCTTGGACAGGATTATGTGTGGGTACTGATGAATCTTATTGAAACTTTAATATGCAGAAAGTTAGTTATACTGTATGTACAACTTCACAGTGAGCTTTTATAAGCAGAAGTTAGACTCCAGAGAAACAAATAATACTATTAAAAATGGGGTACAGAGCTAAACAAAGAATTCTCAACTGAGGAATACCAAATGGCTGAGAAGCACCTAAGAAAATGTTCAACATCCTTATTCATCAGAGAAATGCAAATCAAAACAACTCTGAGATTCCACCTCACACCAGTCAGAAAGGCTAAGATCAAAAATTCAGGTGACAGAAGATGTTGGAGAGGATGTGGTGAAAGAGGAATACTCCTCCATTGCTGGTGGGATTGCAAGCTGGTATAACCACTTTGGAAATCAGTTTTGTGGTTCCTCAGAAATTTGGACATAGTAATACCTGCAGATCCAGCAATACCTCTCCTGGGCATATACCCAGAAGATGTTCCAACTGGTAATAAGGACACATGCTCCACTATGTTCATAGCAGCCTTATTTATAATAGCCAGAAGCTGGAAAGAACCCAGATGTCCCTCAACAGAGGAATGGATACAAAAAATGTGGTACATTTACACAATGGAGAACTACTCAGCTATTAAAAGCAGTGAATTTATGAAAGTTGTAGGCAAATGGATGAATCTGAAGTATATTATCCTAAGTGAGGTAACCCAATCACAAAAGAATAAACATGATATGCACTCACTGATAAATGGATATTAGCCCAGAAGCCCAGAAGCTCAGAAAACCCAAGATACAATTCACAAACTACCTTAAACTCAAGAAGACCATAATGTAGATACTTCTATCCATCTTAGAAGCGGGAAATAATACCCATGGAGTGAGTTACAGAGATAAAATTTGGAGCTGAGACAGAAGAAAGGACCATCCAGAGACTGACTCACTTGGGGATCCATCACATTTACAAAAATCCAGACACCATAGTTGATGCCAACAAGTGCTTGCTGAAAGGAGCCTGATAAAGATGTTTCCTGAGAGGCTCTGCCAGTGTCTGAAAAATACAGAAGTGAATACTCACAGTCATGAATTGGACTAAGCATAGGGTCCCCAACGAAGGAGCTTGAAAAAGGACCCAAGGAGCTGAATTGGTTTGCAGCCCCATAGGAGGAGCAACAATATGAACTAAACAGTAGCCCCAGAGCTCCCAGGGACTAAACCACCAATCAAAGAGCAAACATGGTAGGATTCATGGCTCCAGCTGCATATGCAGCAGAGGAGCATATGCAGCAGAGGATGGCCTAGTCAGATGTCAGTGGGAGGAGAGGCCCTTGGCTTATGAAGGCTCTATGCCCCAGTGTTGGGGAATGCCAGGGCCAGGAAGAGGGAGTGGGTGGGTTGGTGAACAGGGAGAGGGGAAAGGTGATAGGGGACAGTGTTTTTTGGAGGGGAAACCAGGAAAGGGGATAATAGTTGAAATGTAAATAAAGAAAATATCCAATAAAAAAGAAAAAATATATTGGGTTAATAACAAAAAATAACAGAAAGAATTCAACAGTTTATGAATGGTAGATATACATTAATTGATTTGGGAGGTGGTGGTGTCAAATTACTTATTAGGCAGAGGCAAATGGAGTCTGAGGCCAGCCTGGTTTACAGAGTGACAGTCATGGCTACACAGAGAAATAAAGAGAGAGAGAGATCACAGCCTCTATTTCCTCATTAGTGGTAGACATTATATGACCTCTCACAGTAACATGACTGAGTTGTATAGCCTCTTAGTCAGTATTCCTATTTCCCATTTAACTAAAACCAGGCAATGCATGCAATGCTACTGTTTCTCTATGTATTCCTTAGACTATGAACAAATACACTGTAGTTTACTTTGTAGGAGTTTATTTTGGGGAGGAGTTATTGCAATCAAGTCCAAGTCCTATTCTCTGGTCAGGCTGCCCAGAATCCTTTTTTTTTTTTTTCCCATTTTTTATTAGGTATTTAACTCATTTACATTTCCAATGCTATACCAAACATCCCCCATATCCACCCACCCCCACTCCCCTGCCCACCCACTCCCCCTTTTTGGCCCTGGTGTTCCCCTGTACTGGGGCATATAAAGTTTGCAAGTCCAATGGGCCTCTCTTTCCAGTGATGGCCGACTAGGCCATCTTTTGATATATATGCAGCTAGAGTCAAGAGCTCCGGGGTACTGGTTAGTTCATAATGTTGTTCCACCTATAGGGTTGCAGATCCCTTTAGCTCCTTGGCTACTTTCTCTAGCTCCTCCATTGGGAGCCCTATGATCCATCCATTAGCTGACTGTGAGCATCCACTTCTGTGTTTGCTAGGCCCCTGCATAGTCTCACAAGAGACAGCTACATCTGGGTCCTTTCAATAAAATCTTGCTAGTGTATGCAATGGTGTCAGCGTTTGGATGCTGATTATGGGGTGGATCCCTGGATATGGCAGTCTCTACATGGTCCATCCTTTCATCTCAGCTCCAAACTTTGGCTCTGTAACTCCTTCCATGGGTGTTTTGTTCCCAAATCTAAGGAGGGGCATAGTGTCCACACTTCAGTCTTCATTCTTCTTGAGTTTCATGTGTTTAACAAATTATATCTTATATCTTGGGTATCCTAGGTTTGGGGCTAATATCCACTTATCAGTGAATACATATTGTGTGAGTTTCTTTGTGAATGTGTTACCTCACTCAGGATGATGCCCTCCAGGTCCATCCATTTGGCTAGGAACTTCATAAATTCATTCTTTTTAATAGCTGAGTAGTACTCCATTGTGTAGATGTACCACATTTTCTGTATCCATTCCTCTGTTGAGGGGCATCTAGGTTCTTTCCAGCTTCTGGCTATTATAAATAAGGCTGCTATGAACATAGTGGAGCATGTGTCCTTCTTACCTGTTGGGGCATCTTCTGGATATATGCCCAGGAGAGGTATTGCTGGATCCTCCGGTAGTACTATGTCCAGTTTTCTGAGGAACCACCAGACTGATTTCCAGAGTGGTTGTACAAGCCTGCACTCCCACCAACAATGGAGGACTGTTCCTCTTTCTCCACATCCACGCCAGCATCTGCTGTCACCTGAATTTTTGATCTTAGCCATTCTGACTGGTGTGAGGTGGAATCTCAGGGTTGTTTTGATTTGCATTTCCCTGATGATTAAGGATGTTGAACATTTTTTCAAGTGCTTCTCTGCCATTCGGTATTCCTCAGGTGAGAATTCTTTGTTCAGTTCTGAGCCCCATTTTTTAATGGGGTTATTTGATTTTCTGAAGTCCACCTTCTTGAGTTCTTTATATATGTTGGATATTAGCCCCCTATCTGATTTAGGATAGGTAAAGATCCTTTCCCAATCTGTTGGTGGTCTTTTTGTCTTATTGACGGTGTCTTTTGCCTTGCAGAAACTTTGGAGTTTCATTAGGTCCCATTTGTCAATTCTCGATCTTACAGCACAAGCCATTGCTGTTCTGTTCAGGAATTTTTCCCCTGTGCCCATATCTTCAAGGCTTTTCCCCACTGTCTCCTCTATAAGTTTCAGTGTCTCTGGTTTTATGTGAAGTTCCTTGATCCACTTAGATTTGACCTTAGTACAAGGAGATAAGTATGGATCGATTCACATTCTTCTACACGATAACAACCAGTTGTGCCAGCACCAATTGTTGAAAATGCTGTCTTTCTTCCACTGGATGGTTTTAGCTCCCTTGTCAAAGATCAAGTAACCATAGGTGTGTGGGTTCATTTCTGGGTCTTCAATTCTATTCCATTGGTCTACTTGTCTGTCTCTATACCAGTACCATGCAGTTTTTATCACAATTGCTCTGTAGTAAAGCTTTAGGTCTGGCATGGTGATTCTGCCAGAAGTTCTTTTATCCTTGAGAAGACTTTTTGCTATCCTAGGTTTTTTGTTATTCCAGATGAATTTGCAAATTGCTCCTTCCAATTCGTTGAAGAATTGAGTTGGAATTTTGATGGGGATTGCATTGAATCTGTAGATTGCTTTTGGCAAGATAGCCATTTTTACAATGTTGATCCTGCCAATCCATGAGCATGGGAGATCTTTCCACCTTCTGAGATCTTCCTTAATTTCTTTCTTCAGAGATTTGAAGTTTTTATCATACAGATCTTTCACTTCCTTAGTTAGAGTCACGCCAAGATATTTTATATTATTTGTGACTATTGAGAAGGGTGTTGTTTCCCTAATTTCTTTCTCAGCCTGTTTATTCTTTGTATAGAGAAAGGCCATTGACTTGTTTGAGTTTATTTTATATCCAGCTACTTCACCGAAGCTGTTTATCAGGTTTAGGAGTTCTCTGGTAGAATTTTTAGGGTCACTTATATATACTATCATATCATCTGCAAAAAGTGATATTTTGACTTCCTCTTTTCCAATTTGTATCCCCTTGATCTCCTTTTGTTGTCGAATTGCTCTGGCTAATACTTCAAGTACTATGTTGAAAAGGTAGGGAGAAAGTGGGCAGCCTTGTCTAGTCCCTGATTTTAGTGGGATTGCTTCCAGCTTCTCTCCATTTACTTTGATGTTGGCTACTGGTTTGCTGTAGATTGCTTTTATCATGTTTAGGTATGGGCCTTGAATTCCTGATCTTTCCAAAACTTTTATCATGAATGGGTGTTGGATCTTGTCAAATGCTTTTTCTGCATCTAACGAGATGATCATGTGGTTTTTGTCTTTGAGTCTGTTTATATAATGGATTACTTGATGGCTTTTCGTATATTAAACCATCCCTGCATCCCTGGAATAAAACCTACTTGGTCAGGATGGATGATTGCTTTAATGTGTTCTTGGATTCGGTTAGCGAGAATTTTATTGAGGATTTTTGCATCGATATTCATAAGAGAAATTGGTCTGAAGTTCTCTATCTTTGTTGGATCTTTCTGTGGTTTAGGTATCAGAGTAATAGTGGCTTCATAAAATGAGTTGGGTAGAGTACCTTCTACTTCTATTTTGTGAAATAGTTTGTGCAGAATTGGAATTAGATTTTCTTTGAAGGTCTGATAGAACTCTGCACTAAACCCATCTGGTCCTGGGCTTTTTTTGGTTGGGAGACTATTAATAACTGCTTCTATTTCTTTAGGTGATATGGGACTGTTTAGATGGTCAACTTGATCCTGATTCAACTTTGGTACCTGGTATCTGTCCAGAAATTTGTCCATTTCATCCAGGTTTTCCAGTTTTGTTGAGTATAGCCTTTTGTAGAAGGATCTGATGGTGTTTTGGATTTCTTCAGGATCTGTTGTTATGTCTCCCTTTTCATTTCTGATTTTGTTAATTAGGATTTTGTCCCTGTGCCCTTTAGTGAGTCTAGCTAAGGGTTTATCTATCTTGTTGATTTTCTCAAAGAACCAACTCCTCGTTTGGTTAATTCTTTGAATAGTTCTTCTTGTTTCCACTTGGTTGATTTCACCCCTGAGTTTGATTATTTCCTGCCGTCTACTCCTCTTGGGTGAATTTGCTTCCTTTTTTTCTAGGGCTTTTAGATGTGTTGTCAAGCTGCTAGTATGTGCTCTCTCCCGTTTCTTCTTGGAGGCACTCAGAGCTATGAGTTTCCCTCTTAGAAATGCTTTCATTGTGTCCCATAGGTTTGGGTACGTTGTGGCTTCATTTTCATTAAACTCTAAAAAGTCTTTAATTTCTTTCTTTATTCCTTCCTTGACCAAGGTATCATTGAGAAGAGTGTTATTCAGTTTCCACGTGAATGTTGGCTTTCCATTATTTATGTTGTTATTGAAGATCAGTCTTAGGCCATGGTGGTCTGATAGGATACATGGGACAATTTCAATATTTTTGTATCTATTGAGGCCTGTTTTGTGACCAATTATATGGTCAATTTTGGAGAAGGTCCCGTGAGGTGCTGAGAAGAAGGTATATCCTTTTGTTTTAGGATAAAATGTTCTGTAGATATCTGTCAGGTCCATTTGTTTCATAACTTCTGTTAGTTTCACTGTGTCCCTGTTTAGTTTCTGTTTCCACGATCTGTCCTTTGAAGAAAGTGGTGTGTTGAAGTCTCCCACTATTATTGTGTGAGGTGCAATGTATGCTTTGAACTTTACTAAAGTGTCTCTAATGAATGTGGCTGCCCTTGCATTTGGTGCGTAGATATTCAGAATTGAGAGTTCCTCTTGGAGGATTTTACCTTTGATGAGTATGAAGTGTCCCTCCTTGTCTTTTTTGATAACTTTGGGTTGGAAGTCGATTTTATCCGATATTAAAATGGCTACTCCAGCTTGTTTCTTCAGTCCATTTGCTTGGAAAATTGTTTTCCAGCCTTTCACTCTGAGGTAGTGTCTGTCTTTTTCCCTGAGATGGGTTTCCTGTAAGCAGCAGAATGTTGGGTCCTGTTTGTGTAGCCAGTCTGTTAGTCTATGTCTTTTTATTGGGGAATTGAGCCCATTGATATTAAGAGATATTAAGGAAAAGTAATTGTTGCTTCCTTTTATTTTTGTTGTTAGAGTTGGCATTCTGTTCTTGTGGCTGTCTTCTTTTTGGTTTGTTGAATGATTACTTTCTTAGTTGTTCTAGGGCGTGATTTCCGTCCTTGTATTGCTTCTTTTCTGTTATTATCCTTTGAAGGGCTGGATTCGTGGAAAGATATTGTGTGAATTTGGTTTTGTCGTGGAATACTTTGGTTTCTCCATCTATGGTAATTGAGAGTTTGGCCGGGTATAGTAGCCTGGGCTGGCATTTGTGTTCTCTTAGTGTCTGTATAACATCTGTCCAGGCTCTTCTGGCTTTCATAGTCTCTGGTGAAAAGTCTGGTGTAATTCTGATAGGCCTTCCTTTATATGTTACTTGACCTTTCTCCCTTACTGCTTTTGATATTCTATCTTTATTTAGTGCATTTGTTGTTCTGATTATTATGTGTCGGGAGGAATTTCTTTTCTGGTCCAGTCTATTTGGAGTTCTGTAGGCTTCTTGTATGATCATGGGCATCTCTTTTTTTATGTTTGGGAAGTTTTCTTCTATTATTTTGTTGAAGATATTAGCTGGCCCTTTAAGTTGAAAATCTTCATTCTCATCAATTCCTATTATCTGTAGGTTTGGTCTTCTCATTGTGTCCTGGATTACCTGGATGTTTTGAGTTAGGATCCTTTTGCATTTTGTATTTTCTTTGACTGTTGTGTCGATGTTCTCTATGGAGTCTTCTGCACCTGAGATTCTCTCTTCCATTTCTTGTATTCTGTTGCTGATGCTCGCATCTATGGTTCCAGATCTCTTTCCTAGGGTTTCTATCTCCAGCGTTGCCTCGCTTTGGGTTTTCTTTATTGTGTCTACTTCCCCTTTTAGTTCTAGTATGGTTTTGTTCATTTCCATCACCTGTTTGGATGTGTTTTCCTGTTTTTCTTTAATGATTTCTACCTGTTTGGCTGTGTTTTCCTGCTTTTCTTTAAGGGCCTGTAACTCTTTAGCAGTGCTCTCCTGTAATTCTTTAAGTGACTTATGAAAGTCCTTCTTGATGTCCTCCATCATCATCATGAGAAATGTTTTTAAATCTGGGTCTAGATTTTCGGTTGTGTTGGGGTGCCCAGGACTAGGTGGGGTGGGAGTGCTGCGTTCTGATGATGGTGAGTGGTCTTGATTTCTGTTAGTAGGATTCTTACGTTTGCCTTTCGCCATCTGGTAATCTCTGAAGCTAGCTGTTTTAGTTGTCACTGTTAAGAGCTTGTTCTTCAGGTGACTCTGTTAGCCTTTATGAGCAGACCTGGAGGGTAGCACTCTCCTTAGTTTCAGTGGGCAGAGTATTCTCTGCAGGCAAGCTCTCTTCTTGCAAGGCAGGTACCCAGATATCTGGTGTTCGAACCAGACTCCTGGCAGAAGTTGTGTTCCACTCACTAGAGGTCTTAGGATCACGTGTGGAATCCTGTGTGGGCCCTTGCGGGTGTCAGGCGACTCAGCTGGCAAGGTAGCCCGGGGCTCGAGTGGAGTGGAAGGGGTTTGTGCCCCAGATCAAGCCCGGGTAGCCTGCTTCCCTATGTACTGCAGTCTCAAGTTCTACGCGATTGGATTGGGGCAGGCGCTGTGTTCCACTCACCAGAGGTCTTAGGGTTCCGTGGGGAGTCCCGTGTGGGCCCTTGCGGGTGTTGGGCAAGACTCTGCTGGCAAGGTAGCCCGGGGCTCGAGTCTCGAGTCGAGCGGAAGGGACTTGTGCCCCAGATCAGGCCCGGGTAGCCTGCTTCCCTATGTACTACAGTCTCAAGTTCTGCGCGATTGGATTGGGGCAGGCGCTGTGTTCCACTCACCAGAGGTCTTAGGATCCCGTGGGGAGTCCTGTGTGGGCCCTTGCGGGTGTTGGGCAAGACTCTGCTGGCATGGAAGCCCGGGGCTCGAGTCAAGCGGAAGGGCCAGAATCCTTTTTAAAGTTTCAGGGATGTAGGACTTTCACACATTTTCACGAATGTGTTCTGGACAGAGTCCACTACCTTCTCAAATTACATATTGTTTTTTTTTTTTTTTCCCCTAGATGTTTTTCAACATAGGGAACTGACTTCCCATATAACAGTTTGGTGACGGCTTTTTGACGTCCCAGAGCCTGAACACCAGAGTTTGGATATAATTTTCCTAAGTCTCTAAAAGAGTAAAGAAGCCCCCACAGTGTGTCTGTGATTTAAGTATCCCCTGGCTTACTGGCAAGATGTTCCTTCTACCATTTAAAAGCCTCTTGGACTCTCTAATGCATAGCCAAATGGCTCAGACTGAAGCTTTGATTTTTAATCAAGGCTTTCTATTATTGACTTCAAATAACAACAATATGATCCCCATCAATCAACAACAGCCTTCTGGTGATGGGAATCCAAGGATAACTGTGGTTTCCTTTTCTAAGTCTGTTTTTACCTTATACTCCACTGGAGGTCTGTCAGATCAATATTGGAGCCACTGTTTGTGTAAACTGAATGCCCTATGTGTTGCTTCAGTTTTCTGGTTTTGCTGTTCTTTTTAATGTGGGACCTGCTGTACAAACACTCTGTTTTTGCAGGGGGATGTTGCATGGATGCTAGACCACCAATCTGACCATAGGGATGTGGGGCTTCATTATACAAAGTGATCAGTCCAATTTCCTTCCACAGGGGGGAAGTCATGTGGCTTTCCTGTGCCTTATTTTGCTGGAGAAATAAGACTCTTCGGGAGTTCAATGGCAAGCATGTAAAAGACTTGGATTAAGTTGAATTAGAAAAGTAAACTGTTCATTTGTAAGGATATCAATTAAACACAAGCATTTAGATTATTGAACTAGAAGATAAATTTGACACCCTCATTGCTTTGATGAGTCTCGTATGCTGGCTAGAAACATTAAGATAAAAACTGCACTGAAAATAAAACATGCTAATCATTACACTGAAAGGTATGAGTATGCAGCTGTATAATTTACTCAAGTATCTTATCTATGTATGCACTATAAAATCATTTGACATAGGTAGTTAAAATTAATTAACACAAGACACTATTTATTAGAAATAAATCTGATATTACCTTTTGATTATTATGTCCACTAGATTTGCTCTGTCAAATTTCAGCTTTATATTACAATTTATGAATTCACTGTTGTAAGAGTTGAAGACTCAGAAATGTTATTTGACCCAGTGTTCATATATAGTTCTAAATTTCATATTAATAAGCTTGTATTACTTGAAGCAACACTTCTACAGAAAACCATATCAAGTGCAAAAAACTCAGTGCCTGGTACTCTGCATGTATCTTGTGTCTCTGTCTCTTTGTGTGTGTGTGTGTGTGTGTGTTTGTGAATGTGTGTATGTCTTTTTGAGTTGTTGGTCAGTGTTGTCCCATTGACTTCCTCAGAAACAAACATTAGTCTATTACTATTCTTCCTGGTTACCCTCCAGAACTTGGTAGTAGGACCTAATTTCTGAAGACTGTGACAGATAGCATGCACCAGACCGTGATAGCTCAAATTCCAGCTTAGTTAGGGGGGGGGGCTCCTGAAACCCTATCCCACGTTGAAGAGATATTGACAATTAGTGGCTAATTTAGGGCTTTAGTGTTCTTCAGAGAGAAGATGCTCCATGAGATGGTCCTACGTCCATTCACATAGCTAACTCTAAGTAGACTCGGTGAGGTTTTTTTTTTTGTTTTGTTTTTTGGGTTTTTTGGGGTTTTTTTTTTTTTTTGGTGTTTTGTTCTGTTTCTTTCTTTGTTTGTTTGTTTTTGTTTTTGTTTTTTAGAAGGAGCACATGAAGTTGCAAGGAAAAAATGATTAGAACATAGTGGAGAAATTTGAGAAGTGGAAATAGATGGTAGATTTATTCATAATACAATGTATCAATGAATGAAATTCTCAGTAAAATACATCACAAATGGTTCAACCTAGATGGTAGAAAATGTAAATAATTAAGATGGCTAAATATTTTAGTTTAGTCTATCCATTCATAATTATAATAGTGAGTCTATCCTATGAAATTAAAACTAATTAGTTCTTTTACATGTAAAACAGACTACATTTCCTGTATATTTCTTACTCCTGTCCACCTTATTGTTGTTAATCCATAAAATGATAGGTTAGGCAACAGTGAAGTTCTGTGTGTCTTTCTGTGTCTCTCTGTGTGTCCCTTTTCTCTGTGTCTGTGTCTCTCTGTTTCTCTGTGTATGTTTCACTGTGTCTGTGTCTCTGTCTGTGTTTGCATGTTTGTGTATGTGCATATGTGTGTGTCTGTTTCTGTGTCTATGTCTGTCTGTATGTCTGTCTCTCTTTCTTTGTGTGTGTGTGTGTGTGCCTCCTTAGACTGTGGGATATAAAGATGAATAAGGAAAAATATCAGCTTTTAAAGAGATCTCAAGTGAGCATGAAAGCAAAAGTACGTGAGCACAAGCATTACTGTCATAATTTACATTAGAAATGCAGAGATGAGAGGAAATGGGATACTCATGTCACCCAATGCAGCATAGTCTACCCAGAATTCCATAGGTATTTGGAGTGGTGTGTGATATCACTGAAGGATTTCCTAATGGAGGAGTAGAGCTAGTAAGTGGTGTTGGTGTTAGAAGGACATGATGAACAGTGTGCACAGTGTTCAGCAAGTCTGAGGAAATTAGCATGCTCCCTGGACAGCGTGCTGAAGCAAGGAACAGTCCATAAAACCAAACACACCCCTATGTACTCATAAGAACTTCACATGGGTCACATGAGCAAGGAGAACTGCTGAGCCAATGTGATCAGATTTATACTTAACTTATTCTGAATGGAAACCTAGAAAGGCAATTTGAGGGAAAGGGTGGCTACAGTAGGGCAAAGTAGCCAGAGAAATGCACATGAAGAAAAGAGACAGGTGGAATGGAGAGAATTCTTTTAAAAATTGGGATTGGCAAAATTTGGTGTCCACACATTGGTTGATAACTTCTGAAGATGTGGTAGGCTCTGATCCATTCAATTTAGTGTAGCTATTACAACAAGAGAAAATAGCTTACAATATCACATGACTGGGCAAAAAGGAGAACCAACTCAATTTTGAATTCCAGCCATGGCAGTGTCTAGAAGATAGCTTAATACATTGTAAATGTAACATTAGAGAATATCCTTGACTTGAAAATAAGACTAGCAGGGTAGAGTTTGGGATTTAGTTGATGTGTTGGGTATGGAATAAGTCACTGTTTCGGAGAGCATAAAATAATAAAAATGATATGAGAAATATATCTTGGCATATTTACATTTAAATAAAATGTATTTTACAATTTGGTGAATATGCAAACCAAAACCAAATGGTGGTGGTGTGAGAGATAGGCCAAAGCCAAACAACAAAATATCTAACATAGGAGGAAAGGTAAGTTTCAGCATCCTGAAGAAGTATTTGATTAAAACAAGGGTAAAGGAGTATTTGCTGACCTGAATTTTGATGTTTATAACTGACATTTTAATTTTCCTTCTAGTGGCTACTTAGCTTTGCAGTATCAGTACCTCAATTGAATTTCCATATTCACAAAGGTCAAGAGAAGATGGGGTATGTGACTTAAATCAAAGTTACACATGTCTCCTACTCCTCCACCCCACTTCCGTGTTTGCTTGAGAGAAGGCAGAGTAACACAGATTAGAAAATCAAGACAAGTCAACATTTCTTAGACATGGGAAAAAAATGAATAAAAAAGAAGTTTCTTTCTGGCAAGGTTCAGAGTACATATAAGAGCTGCAGATGTTGTTTTAGTGGGAACAGAGACAGTTCAAAGAGAACCACAGTCGGGGTGGAAGCTAAACTCAAGTTTGTCCTGTTCCTTCATAACCTGTGAGGGCAGAGGTGTTTTTCTACATGATTCCAATTTACCTCTATGTTACGTTTTTACATTTGCCTAAGAAAAATGATTTCATTTTACTTGTTTACTCACAAACCTGTCTCCAGAATCTGCCATGTACCTTGCACTGCTCTAGGCACAAGGGGTGAGAACAGAGTCAAAGAGATGATTCCTTAATTGCCCTTAGTACAGACTCCTACAAAGAGATACAGAAATCAGCATTTAATGCCTGTGGGCTAAGTGTCAGTGGAATATCTCAGCAATCCCAGCACCTAGGAAGCTGGAATAGGACAAAAATTTTGAGTTCAAAGGCAACCTGAGGTAGAAGTCAAGACCTTGCCTCAACCATCGATGACCACATGTAAACTTCACATGCAACACAGTTTAAATAGCAATAGTTATGACAATAAAAATGTTGCTGTTCCTATCCCCACCCCCAATACCTGATCATGTTCCCCTTTTTGCCTCCCTGTTCCCTCTCTTACCCAGGTCCCTCCCCCGCACCCCAACACCGTGATTGCTTTCTTCTTCCTCCTAAATGGGACTGAGGCATCTTCACTTGGGCCCTTCAGCTTGTTAACCTTCTTGAGTCCTGTACTTTTTTGGATAATACTTATTAATTAATAAGTAATATCTTAATTACTTATTAGTGAGTACATAGTACACATCTCCTTTTGGGTCTGAGTTATCTCACTCGGGATAATATTTTCTAGTTCCATTCATTTGCCTGCAAAACTCAGGATGTCCTCATTCTTAATAGATGAGTAGTAGTCCATTGTGTAAATGAACCACATTTTCTGCATCCAGTCTTCTGTCGTGGGACATCTGGGTTGTTTCCAGCTCCTGGCTATCACAAATATGGCTGCTATGAACATAGTGGAACATGTGGTATGGCAGAGTATTTTTTGGGTATATTCACAAGGGTATAGCTGGGTATTCTGGCAGATCTATTTTCAATTATCAGACAGAGTGGAAACAGGCAACCTTGGGAGGTAGGAGGTAGGGGGACCTTCTAGAAAGTACCAGAGACCTGGGAGGTGAAAGAATCTCAGGAATCAAATGCTGGTACCTTAGATGAAATGTCCTACAGTGGAGAGAGGGAAATTGTAGAATCTACCTCCAATAGAAAGACAGGTCATCAAGTAGAAGTATATGGTTGCTATCCCACAGTCAAAAATTCTGACCCAGAATTGTTCTTGTCTGAAAGAACTGCACAGTCAAAAATGGAGAAGAAACTGAGGAAAAGGAGGTCCAGCAACAGACCAAAACTGGTATCCAGATCAAGAGGAGGCCCCAAGGCCTGACTCTATTACTGATGCTATGGTGTGCTTATAAACAGGAGCCTAGTGTGGTTGCCCTCCAAAAGGTCTATATGGCAACTGAAAGAGTTAGATGCAGATATTTACACCCAACCAATGGACCAAAGCTGGTGAACGGGGTGGTTGAATTAGAGAAAGGCTGGGAAAAGCTTAGGAGGAGGGCTACCCTATAGGAAGACCAGCAGTCTCAACTAACCTGGACCCCGAGGATTGCTCTGTCACTGAGCCAACAACCAGTAGCATACACCAGGTGATATGAGGCTCCCAACACACATACACCAGAGGATTGCTGGGTCTTGACTCAGTGAGAGACGATGCACTTAACCTCAAGACTTGAGGCCTCAGGGATTGGAGAGGCCTGATGCGGTGGCCATAGGGGCCGGGACATCGTCTTAGAGATGGGGCAGGAGAGGAGGTATAGGATGTGGAACAGTGCGAGGGTGGACCAGGAGGACCATAAAGATTGTACTGTAAAAAGTTTAAAGAATTTAAAAAAAAATGTAGTTGCTTTATATGTGATGCAGCCGGAAAGATAACAGTGTTATCGAAGAGGATTTGTTTCCTACAAGTGAAATCAGATGTTTTATTAGAAAAGCAAAATGGAGACTGGGAGCTTGCTAGCAGCTAAGGTGATGGTTGCTAAATCCAGCAGGAGGTGGTCTGTGCTATGAGCCCAACACTGAAAGGGGAAGGAAGGAGAACTCTAGGTTTCCTTGGCCAGCTGGTCTAGGTAATTCCTGAGCCCCAGTTTACAGTTTAGCTCATGGCAACTTCTGACCTCCCCATGTAAGCAGAGACTCAACAGTGCCCTTGCACCATCACCCTGAGCACATAATAAAATGGGTGACACTCTGTAATCAGTTTATCTTTATGCAAGGGGCTTTCTCTTATCTCTGTCTTTCCTTGTGCTCCCATGAAACCCTGTACCACCATTTGTGTTTTCTATGACAATCTCAGGTTCCTGTTTAAAAACTGTTCACTATGGATTGCCTCTGAAGAAAGGTGTCCCAGAGAATGAGGGAAAGCCATTCTAGGATTTGGATTTTAAGTGGTGAATACAATACGATCAAAAAAAAAAAAAAGTGTACTGAATTGGTCAGGCTTCAGAATGAAATAGCCTGTTGAATATTCAATTCGAGGCTCTAGTGGTTGCTTTTGAACCTGTTTCTTTAAACCTGGGGTAGAGAGGATGGCTGGCTACTGGTTACAGAGAAGGGGCTGTCTTGGCCAGGGGACAGAACCTAAGCAGAGTTCTTTTCATCTGTCTTTTAAATTAAAGTGAAGTTCAGCAGATACCTGGAGGAAAGAAATTAAATTGCAGATTTTGCAGTTTTGTTGTGCCTGCATTTTTCCAGTGTGGTGGTGAGAAGCCGGAGAAGCCCTTAAAAGCCTTTGTGCTTGGCACCTGCAGAAATCTAATTTCTGATGAATAGCACTCTAATTGGGTCAATTATTCTATTATACTACATAAGAGTACTCCAGACTGCTGCTTCAGTAAAGAGGCGCTTCAGTGTCTCCCCTTGGTGTACAGTCTGAACAGAACTCAGAATCCTGCATTTAATGTTTTCTATCCCAGGGCCTTTATGCTTTTGCCCTTCCTGCTCAGTTTATCCTATGAGACAGCTGAATTAAAATGGCATGCCACTTCTCCTAGACCAGGGGTAAGATAATAAGGGATCTTATATCCTCGCCAGAAAAATATTTCTTCCGTGTTTTGTTTTCATCTGTGTGTTGAGGTACATTAATTCGTTTCTTTCAAGAGGACTTTATTATTATTATTATTATTATTATTATTATTATTATTATTATTATTATTATTATTATATGGGGCCAACATAGGGAAGGGAAAATTTTTCTTTGTTGCCTGTATAATATATTGCGCACATGCCAGCATTTAGTTTCATCTCCCTGATACAATCATTGAACCAAATTCTTGTACATAATGTCCTGCAACATGCTACTTAGAGAGGACAGTTTAGAAGCTGACGTATGGAGACACTTAGAGACTCATTATTTTAATGAGGTTTATTTCTTAGACATTTCCCTTATGTTAAATGCTCTTTGTGACTTTAAACAGAAGGTTCATTAATTAGTGTGAACACGTTCACTCATAAGTTGGTCTGTGGCTCAAATTTTGTTTGTGAGAGAATGAAATCATGCTGTTAATTGCCATATATTAAATCTACAATTGTAACATTGTATATTGTGAGAAAAGCTTTTGTTCCCTTTCAAGAAAGCCACAGAAGGTACCATCCTGGACTCTGTAAGATCTTGGAGAGGCACTTATTAGTTCAAAGATATACAACTCAATAACGTATTTAAAGATAAGCTTTATATAAAAGTCAAAGCTTTGTGTCTATCACATACTAAAGATATAAGATTAAATATCTCTTTTTTGTTTGAGCTATGTAAGGAGTTTTCTCTTAGTAGATAACAAAATGGTGAAATCTGAGGAAGGCTCAGTGCTCGTTTTCAGAGTTTTTTCTTCTCCATTTCAGGGCTTCAAAGGAGTGATGAAAGTTTATGTGCTTAATTATAACTTGATATATTGCAGAGTAAGTGTTGCCAAGTTACAAAAAAATGTAATCCACTATAGGAGCAAACTTCGAGAGAAGAAGCACATAGTTATCTTAGACGCAGAGAAGGCCTTTGACAAAACCCAGCCCACTTTCAGGACAACACTTCTGGAGAGATTAGGTATACAAAGGATATGCCTCATCATCAGAAAGATAGCTTACAGCAAGTCTATGGCCAAAATGAACTTAAAGGAGAGGAACTCAAAGCAATTCCACAAAATCAGGAATGAGACAAGGTATTCCATATCTATTCAATTTAGTACTTGAAGACTTAGCTAGGGCCAGGTGGTGGTGGCACACACCTTTAATCCCAGCACTCAGGAGGCAGAGGCAGGTGGATTTCTGAGTTAGAGGCCAGCCTGGTCTACAGAGTGAGTTCCAGAACAGCCAGGGCTACACAGAGAAACCCTGTCTTGGAAAAAAAAAGAAAGAAAGAAAAAGAAAAAAGAAAAAAAGAAAAGAAAAGAAAAGAAATCAAAAATGAAAAAACAAAACAAAACAAAACAAAACAAAAAACTTAGCTAGACCAGCAATAAGACAACACCAGGACCCAGTTTTACCACTCCTGGGCATATACCCAAAAGATTCTCCAGCATATAACAGGGACACATTGTCCACTTTGTTCATAGCAGCCTTATATATAATAGCCAGAAGCTGGAAAGAACACAGATGCCCCTCAACAGAAGAATGGATACAGAAAATGTTGTTCATTTACACTTTGGAGAACCATTCAGCTATTAAAAACTATGAATTCATGAATTTCTTAGGCAAATGGATGGAATTAGAAAATATCCTGAGAGAGGTAACCCAATCTCCTCAAAAAACACACATGTCATACACTCACTGATAAGTGAATATTAGCGCCAAAGCTTGATCCAATTCACAGACTGAATAAAGCTCAAGAAGAAGAAAGACCAAAGTGTGGGTGCTTCAATCCTAGTTAGAAGGGGGAACAAAATACTCACTGGAGCAAATACAGAGACAAAGTATAGAGCAGATCCTGAAGGAAAGGCCATCCAGAGACTGCTCTACCTGGGGATCCATCCCATATACAGTCACCAAACCCAGTCACTATTGTAGATCCCAAGAAGTGCATGCTGACAGGAGCCTGATATAGCTGTCTCTTGAGATGCTGTGCCAGTGCCTGACAAATACAGAGGTGGATGCTCACAGCCAACCATTGGACTGAGCAGGAAGTCCCCAATGGAGGAATTAGAGAAAAGACTGAAGGAGTTTTCAACCCCATAGGAAGAAAAACAATGTCAACAAACCAGACCCCCCAGAGCTCCCAGGAACTAAAAGACCAACCAAGGAGTACACATGGAGGGACCCATGGCTCTAGCAGCATATGTAGCAGAGGATGAATTTGTTGGAGAGGGCCTTGATCCTGTGAAGGCTCAATGTTCTAGTGTAAGAGAAATTGCGGGTGGGGAGGCAGGAGTGGGTAGGTGGGGGAACACCCTAATAGAAGCAATGGAAGGGGGTGGGATAGGGGGCTTCAGGTGGAGGGGGGAAACCAAAAAAGTGGATAACATTTGAAATGTAAATAAGAAAAATATCCAATAAAAATAACCATAATTTTTAAAAAAAGGATCGATATTGGAAAGAAAGAAGCCAAAAACTCTTCATTTGCAGATGATATTATAATATATATGAGTGACTCTAAAAATTCCACTGTAAAACTCTTATAGCTGATAATCATTTTCAGCAAATAAGCTGGATACTAAATTAATTACAAAAATCAGTACCATCTTGTATAGAAATGACAAGTGGACTGAGAAAGAAACAAAGGAACCAGTTTTCATCACAGCATCAAATAATATAAACTAACTTGGGGTAACTAAAATTATCAAGTAAACATTTTATTCGATAAAAACTTTAAGACAATGAATAAGCTATTAGATGATAGGAACATCTTCCATGTTCATGGATAGATCAGATTAATATGGGAAAAATAGCTTTTGTGCATTGAAATGTCCATGAGTCACCAAAAGACCACCCATGAGCCAAATTTGATGTAATCACATTAGGGTCTCTTTATTCAAGCATGAGCTTAGGCAAGACTACTGTCTCTGAGAGGTGAGAATCTGAGGGGGACCCAAGCCCAGTTTTAGGCAAATATTTATAGAGGCAAGAAGTCGGTATCTAGCCTGGTATACATTGGATTGGGGAAGACATTATGGCCTTTAACATAATTGGTACTGGGATCCAAACCACAAACTTAACCTTTGCTCCTTTTCTGATTGATGGTTATTAGGAAGTGAAGGGTTAGGGGCAGACTTGCACTCTAGGTGTGTAGAGTTTTTGAAGAATAATCTAGAAACTCATGTTAGACACAGTCTTGTTGGTGGTTGGGGTAGCCTGAAAACTGGTGCTCGGTATCGGCCTGTCACTTAACTTGAGTTCAACCTTAGGTCAGGTTCTCTAAGGTAGAGTCTGCCGGGCATGGTGGCACATGCCTTTAATCCCAGCACTCAGGAGGCAGAGGCAGGCGGATTTCTGAGCCGAGGCCAGCCTGGTCTACAAAGTGAGTTCTAGAACAGCCAGGGCTACACAGAGAAACCCTGTCTAATAGTGAGTCCAGGAATGCAGGCTGTGCAAGCCATGAGAATCAAGCCAGGAAGCTGCACCACTCCTTGGCTTCTATATCAGGTCCTGCCTCCCTGTTTGAGATTCTATTTTAACTTTCTTCAGTCATAGATTATGGATGTGGAAGCTTAAACTAAATGCCCTCCCATCCAAACGAACAAAACAAAACACTGAGGATCTATTTGTGTGTGAGAGAACACAAAAGTGAGTCTGGGTGTTTACCTTCTATAGCTTTCTAGAACATAAGCCTTGTAATCTGTGAGCAGATACAAATTTGATGTACAGATGCCAGTTGTGTATCTTTCCTCAGCTGTACCTTGGAACTTCCCACGCAGTGCATTTTTATTACTTTGTCTCTGCTGGCTCTGAAAACCATGACTCTATCAAAGAACATGCTTTGGTTGATTTTATGATGAGTTAGAGAGAATAAAATTTAGCAATCAACTTTTTGCAACTTCTTTGGAGAGGCTTTGGAAGAAATTATGTGACTAGTTCTTTGTGAGAATTCTTCCATCAATTTGCATCAGAGAGGCAGTAATATTTTGGTTATTTTTCTCTCTAAAAGGAAAGAAAAGAAATTTAAAAGTTTTAATTTTAGTATTTTGCAATTATTTTTATTAAATGTTTAAACAAATAAATTTTCTTTTGCTTTGAGATAGGTTCTGGTGATGGTTGTCTGTGCTGGCATTGAATGACAACAGTTGGTTACAGTGTATATTAAAACTGAACTCTGTTCTTTTGGTTGTGACACTCAGCTTTTAATTCCTGAGCTGTCCTCTCTATCCCTGAAGTAAATTTAAATCTTTACATACTGGTGTCAGTATAGAGAATCATTTAGAATCATTGCAGTTGGTAGCAAATTCCTCTGTTGAAGATAAAATTGAGATCAAGAGAGGGTAATTCAGTCCTGCAAAATTCCATATCTAATATGAGACTGTTTATCTTATCCAAGGGCAAAGCCTTAGTCCATTTTGACATTCTACCATGCTTCAGGCCCTGAGTTATGTCCTAATATCATATCTGCTTATAGAATCACATGGTTTCAAGACGTATCACTAAAATATTCTCTTTGAATATTCATTTCCAAAAATGTGGAAGCAGTGGCCTAGAGATTAACTTTTTCTCATCATTTTTAAAGCTCAGACTTTAATGTAATGTTGTTCCCAAAATAAGTGGAACAGACATGTCTTTGATCATGAAATATGTTTCTTTGAAGATATAAAGTCAGAGAAGGGTTGCCTCCTTCAGGCAAAGAACCTTCTTCCACAGTTTTGGATGTAACTGAGAAGATTGGGCCAAACATGCTGCTGGCATAAAATACTCACAGCTGGACTTCAAATGGTAACCTAAGTCAATCATTGCTCCTTCCTTCTGTCAGTCATTCTGTGAGAGAAGAAACTGTTGTACCCTGGGCGACTCTTAATCTCTCAGGTGAGGCCAGGGATGCAGACAACAATATAAAAGAGGTGGTAATTGAGCTAATAGGCAACATAAGACTAAAGTGAAGTACAGAATGGAAAGGGTACCCTACATCAAATATTCTCCTTTCATTTTCATCTGCCAGTGCATGAGGACTGTCAAAAAATCTACTCACATGTCTCTAATATATAGTTATGGTGATAGGTAGATGCAAGGATATGAGCACTATACAATTAATGACTAGCTAACCCTTTCTGACAGGTCCTTTGATATGAGTACTCTTCACCTGCAAGGTTCTCTTGTTTACTTTCTTAAAGTCCCCAGAATCTTTTCCACCCTCTCTATCATCTTTCTTAAAGCAGAGACAGATAAAACAGTTATCCCCTAGGGAAAGTTTCTTTTTTTCCCCCATTTTACATCATATTACAGTTTGAAAGTAAATAAAACTTCTATGGCCATTTTGGTTTTTCAAGGTTTATGTTCATGGGAAAAAACTCCTTACTGTTAACTTTTGTATACCTATTTGTACAACTCTTATCTATCACAACAGCCATCGTCTCTTCTTTGGATAGGAAAGTAAGAGGAGACAGCATTGGGTACACAGTGATATGCTGAGGCAAGGAGATTGTCCCCAGGGCCTACGAAAATGGCTTAAAGGATAAAGAACTTTCATGAACAGAAGGATATTTGGTATCCTGCCTCAAAGCCTCTCTGTCCTGCCTCAGTTTCCTTGCAACTATTTTGAAACAACATTTTTTTTTTTTTTTTTTTTTTTTTTTTGCCAGTACCCAATGTCTGAGTCTTTCTCAAGGGATAGAGGAGTTTTCTTAACTCAAAGTCTGGTTCCTATAATTTTATTTATGCTCATGAGAAGAACATCCAAGCAGTACAAGAGTGAAGCCAATCACTTAGCATATTTACTTGCAGGCTTACAAAACCAATCCTAGGAGATGGTATGAATGCTTCACAGAGTTCCCATAGGGTGGCATTCTGAAAAGCTGTGGGCCCTTTTTTCCATTTCTGTTTTACCTTCCTGCTCCTTACTCAAGACTCTACAGCATAATACTTCTTTGAGATTTTGAAAGAAGTTATACGAAATCAAACGCCAAAACGTATTCCCCTAACCTTATTTGATAATTATTCATTCCTTTATCTAATTAGCTATTTAGTTATAAGATTCTATTTTATTTCCCAAAACTTTCTCCATTGTTATGGTTTTAATTTTCTCTTTACTATTGTCTTACTGAAAGACTTAAGATGAGACAATAAGTGGAAAAAGCAGAGGGAACTACACAAGGGCAATTTTTCTTAGATCCTTACTACCCAAGAATTTTACTGCTTTTCTATTTTTTCTTGTGTCTCAGAGCTTCAATATACATTATTTTTTGAAATTTTTTGACTCCAACCTCATTCTTTTTAAAAACTTATTTACCCTTATTTTCTCATTTTAATTCTATATTTATCATTATTACTTTATTTATATTATTATTTAATTTTATTGCTATACAAAATGGTGGCTTTAATTCTAATTTGTTAGTATATTTTTCTATCCTCATTGTACTCTTTGTCATCTATTTATATCCAATGGTTCTCTTTCCCTCAAACAGTCCTCTTCTGATTTCAAGTTCCATATATATGTAGTATATATACTATATATGCAATTATGTATATTTATACATATGTATATTTGTACTTTATATATAGCATACACATATTTATTACAAACATATATCATATACATATACCTTATATAATGTATGTTTATACATTATATATAATGTAAATCATATATATTATACATTTGTACATAATTATATAATCTAGATTTCATTTGAGAAAAAACCACATTCTCCCATATCCTTTCTTCAGACACTCCAGAAGAGGGAGTCAGATCTCATTACAGATGGTTGTGAGCTGAAATTTGAACTCAGGACCTTAGGAAGAGCAGTTGGGTGCTCTTACCCACTGAACCATCTCACCAGCCCCTTATTCTTGCTTTTAATTCCTGTCTTTGCCTTGCTCCCTTCTAAATTTTCACATCACATATATTTGCATCTAGATTAACCATATGAAAGACAATATGACAAGTTTTTAAAATCTGCCTTATTGCATTTGATGTAATAATATCCAAGTCTACCTATTTCCCTGAGAAGAATGTAATTTAATTCTCATCTCTGGATAATTAAAATTGTGTTACATAGTTAGGATGCCTTTTTCTTTATCCATTCATCTGTTGACAGACACCTAAGCTGATCTTATATATTGACTGTTATGAGTACTGCATGACTGTGCAGGCACTGTGCGGTATGTTGTTCTTAATCCCTCAGGTGTGTATCCAAGACTTGTGTTGGATCATATGCTATTTCCAATATTAGTTTATTGAGAGATATTCTTACTTATTTCCTATCTCACACATGATCTCACAGACATTTGTAGCATCTGATGGTTTCCTTAAACACATATTTTGGTACACTGACACTTTGAAAATCTTTACCTCTGCTGATACCACAGCTAATAACCTGCCTTCATATTTTTCTGATTTTTGGTGCTTTCAAAATACTCTGTGGAGGATTTCTGTTTTCTTTTTTAATTAAATTTTTTTAATTAGGTATTTTCTTCATTTACATTTCAAGTGCTATTCCAAAAGTCCCCCAGACATTCCAGCCCCTCACACTCCCCTACCCACCAACTCCTACTTCTTGACCCTGGAGTTGCCACATACTGAGGCATATAAAGTATGAAAGACCAAGGGGCCTCTCTTCCCAATGATGGCCGACTAGGCCTTCCTCTGATACATATGCAGCTAGAGACACAATCTCCAGGGGTACTGGTTAGTTCATATTGTTGTTCCACCTATAGGGTTACAAAGCCCTTTAGCTATTTGAGTACTTTCTCTAGCTCCTCTATTGGGGGCCCTGTGGTCCATCCAATAGCTAACTGTGAGCATCCACTTCTGTCTTTGCCAGGCCCCAGCATAGCCTCACAATAGACAGCTATATCAGGGTCCTTTCAGCAAAATCTTGATGGGGTATGCAATGGTATCAACATTTGGAGGCTGATTTGTGATTGGGTTACCTCACTCAGGATGATGCCCTCCAGGTCCATCCATTTGCCTAGGAATTTTATAAATTCATTGTTTTGAATAGCTGAGTAGTACTCCATTGTGTAAATGTACCACATTTTCTGTATCCATTCCTCTGTTGAGGGACATCTGGGTTCTTTCCAGCTTCTGGCTATGATAAATAAGGCTGCTATGAACATAGTGGAGCATGTGTTCTTCTTAGCAGTTGGGACATCTTCTCGATATATGCCCAGGAGAGATATTGATGGATCCTCTGGTAGTACTATGTCAAATTTTCTGAGGAACTGCCAGACTAATTTCCAGAGTGGTTGTACAAGCTTACAATCCCACCAACAATGGAGGAGTGTTCCTCTTTCTCCACATCCTTACCAGCATTTGCTGTCACCTGAATTTTTGATCTTAGACTTTCTGATTGGTGTGAGGTGGAATCTCAGGGTTGTTTTGATTTGCGTATCCCCAATGATTAAGGATGCTGAACATTTTTTCAGGTTCTTCTTAGCCATTCAGAATTCCTCAGGTGAGAATTCTTTGTTTAGCTCTGAGCCCCATTTTTTATTGGGGTTATCTGATTTTCTGGAGTCCACCTTCTTGAGTTCTTTTTTTTTTTTTTTTTTTTTTTTTTTGATGTAAAAGCATGAGGTAGTTTAATGATGGAGCTCTGGGCCATTAAGTATCTCCCACAGGAGACAGAGGTGTTGACCACATGGTGGAGCCACAATGGTGGAGCTCCGGGTCGAAAAGTATCTCATGCAGGAGACAGAGGTTTTGATCCTGAGGCTTGGAAGCTAGGGATTTTTATAGAAAAGGGGTGGGGCTGGGGGAGGAATTGGCACGTTTTCACATTATTGGTCCACTTAAACATTAGCAGACTGTCAGAAGGGCGGGAGATAGGGAGGCTCAGGGCCAGTCCAGCCTGTCTTAACGAAGGGCTTGCCCGGGCATGTCCTGGCCTGTTCTGCTATGTTCTCAGCCCCAGGTTTCAAAGCTCACAAACAACTCTTTGGGCTATTTGACCTACATTACATGAATCACAGGTCTCAAGTTTTAATTCCTTTCATTCCCCTCTTCTTCTACTAAGTAATTCTAATCTTAGAATTTTAGAAGTCTATATCTCTATGTGGAGAATAGAAATCAACAGGATAAGAAGGGATAGTAAACAGAACTAGGCAGGGACGCTTCTAGTGAGATTTGAGGGTCTGGGTGATGTAGGTGCACATGGATCAGATCTCTGTCTGGAACTGGTGAGATGTCTTTTGGGGTACCCGGCTCGTTCACTGTAGCCAATTGTGACCAGCTTTCTTTCTGCACCACCTGCAAGCCTTTTAACTTAGTTTACAGATTATTATTACAAAAACATGTAGGTTTAGACACATCATTTAAGACAGTGATGGGCATGGGGAAGGAGCACCAAGTCTGCACCATTCTCTTTTAGAATTCTATTCATCTTTTCTACCTGTCCTGAGCTTTGGAGCCTGTATGCACAATGTAACTTCTAACCAATCTCTAATATCTTGGCCAGTCCCTGATTTACCTGGGCAAAAAAGGCAGGTCCATTACCTCGGGAAGATTTCTTCTAGGATCTTCTTGGCTATCACATTGGCCGTCTCAGTCCTTCAACTGTGAGGCTACTGCCATCCGTGTACCAGCTCGAACTCTCAGGCCAAGGCTGATATGCTCCTTTATATCATTTCGAGTACCAGTTTCTTCTGCCAGAATGTCAGCGCAGTGATGAGTAGGTGAAGTCTTGGGCAATAGGGTAGCGAGATTGAGGACAGCAGGTGGAGCGAAGGTCACTCGTTCAGTCAACAAAAAGCTCTGATAATGTGTCACAGGAGCATTGGTCATCATCCATCAGTCAGGGGGCTTTCGGATAATGCTTTCAAGAGTGTGGGGTGCCACTAGAGTTATTTGCTGTCCCAGAGTGAGCTTATCAGCATCCTTGACAAGCAGAGCTATGGCAGCAATAGCTTTTAGGCAAGAAACCACCCGTTGGCAACAGGGTCTAACTTCTTGGATAGGTAGGCCACTGGCCTTTTTCAAAGTCCCAAAGTCTGAATAAGGACTCCTCTGGCGACACCTGATCTCTCTTCCACATAAAGAGTGAAAGGCTTGGTTAGGTCAGGCAAAGGCTGGCCATCAGTAGGGCCTTTTTCATTTCTCTAAAGGCTTTCTGGTGATCTGGGGTCAACACAAACACTTCCCCTTCCTTGGTTAGGGGTACAACAGGCAGCTAAGGTCACTAACCCAGGTATCTAGAGTCTGTAGAAGCCAGCGATACCCAAGAATTCTCTTACTTGTCTTGGTGTTATTACAGTCTTTTTTTCTGGCTTCTTTTAGCCACTGTTTTCCACCTCGAAGGGTGTATCTCAAATAAGTAACTTCAGTCTGACACAGCTGAGCCTTTTAAGCTGAGGCTATTTTCTGTTGCCCAGATTTCCTGTCTAGATTTTGTCTTTTTCTTTCTCTCCTATCACTGTGGCCAAGTTTCTAGTCAAATTTCTTTCTTGTCTACGATCCCTCCTGTTTTCTCTTTCTTCTGCCTCTTGCCTCCCCCCCTTTCTCTCCTCTCTCATAATACACAGTCTCTGTCTCTTACTTACTGGTTCTACTCTAAATATTTCTCATTCGGGGTATCTCTCTCATCTCGGACCTCTCTAATCTCTTTCATCTCTATTTTCACTGTCATCTATCTCTCCTGAGTCTGCTGAAGCTTTGCTCTTCCTTACAGTCTAAGCTCACCTTTTTCAGGACCTCTATACCCATTTGTCAGAGCCTGGTGATTAGACTCGTAGGTGCTCCTTACCTGGGAAAGAAGTTTTAAGTGGGTGGATGTCTCCCTTGATGGTTAGCAGCTTAGGGCGGGCCACCCTAGAAGAGAAAACTCGTGGGGCAGGGAAGGGAAGGCAGCTCTCACAGCTGGCTGCACTGGGCCAACTGGGGGTGGAGGGGGGAGGCAGTGGAGGCAGCAACTGTAGTCGGCCCCTCCCCAGCAGGTATCTCGGCCGCTCTAGGAAGCCAGGCAGGGCCAGCGCGGGGCCCCGCGGGCCTCACCTCTCTTTCTTTTCTTGCCAGTTCCACAGGCAGTGAAATGCATGGTGGTGGTGGGGCAGGCATCCCGGGGAAACCTCGCATCTGTGTTCCCCCCTGGGCCACGGCTTCTCACATGGCCTCTTGCCTCAGCCACTCAAAGCCAAAAGTTCTCAGTTCAGCCCTGCGGCTGTGTGCAGTCAGGGACACTCACCGAGTTGTTTTTCTTAACTATCACTGACAAATTCTGTCCTAACATCAGTCCAAGTCCACAGTTGGCACCACACACACACAGTCTGTCCCATGACAAAATCACAAACACAAACAAGACAGCAACAGAGAAGAAAGAACAAGAGTATCTAAGCACACTCATTCCTCACTTTGCCAGATGTAAAACCAAGGCACGAGGTGGGACTGGAACCCACAATCTTGGAACCCTAAAACCAAGGCACGAGTTGGGATTCGAACCAATGATCGTGTAACCCTGAAACCAAGACACAAATTAACAAACCAAGACACAAATTAACAAACCAAGACACAAATTAACAAACCAAGACACAAATTCACAAACCAAGACACAAACTCACAATCTCAGAATTGAAAAACTAAGACACAAGTTCAGCAGTGCCACACTTAGACAACAGACAAAATGTAAAACACACAAACAAATGTACCTCCAAAGGGTCTTTTGGTTCCTGAGTGTCAGGCAGATCTTGGTGGGACCTCCAAATGAAAGAACCTAGTGGGGAAATCCCCACTCAATTCTCAATTCGGCGTGCACCAAAGAATCACGAACAGACAGCCATCTTGATGTAAAAGTATGAGGTAGTTTAATGACGGAGCTCCGGGCCAACACATATCTCCTGCAGGAGACAGAGTTATTGACCACATGGTGGAGCCATAGTGGCGGAGATCCAGGTTGAAACATATCTCACTCAGGAGACAGTGGTTTCAACCTCTTGAGTTCTTTATATATATTTGATATTAGTGCCCTATCTGATTTAGGATTGGTAAAGATCCTTTCCCAATCTGTTGGTGGCCATTTTGTTTTACTGACTGTGTCTTTTGCCTTACAGAAGTTTTGCAATTTTATGAGGTCCCATTTGTAGATTCTCCATCTTACAGCACAAACCATTACTGTTCTATTCAGGAATTTTTGCCCTGTGCCCATATTTTTGAGGCTTTTCCCAACTTTCTCCTCTATAAGTTTCACTGTCTCTGGTTTGATGTGGAGTTCCTTGATCCACTTAGATTTGACCTTAATACAAGGAGATAGGAATGGATCAATTCACATTCTTCTACATGATACCTGCCAGTCTTAACAGCACCATTTGTTGAAAATGTTGTCTTTTTTCCACTGGATGGTTTTAGCTCCCTTGTCAAAGATCAATTAACCATAGGTGTGTGGGTTCATTTCTGGGTCTTCAGTTCTATTCCATTGGTATACTTGTCTGTTGCTATACCAGAACCATGCAGTTTTTATCACAATTGCTCTGTAATACAGCTTTAGGTCAAGCATGGTGATTCCACCAGAGGTTCTTTTATCATTGAGAAGAGTTTTTGCTATCCTAGATTTTTTGTTATTCCAGATGAATTTGCAGATTGCCCTTTCTAATTCGTTGAAGAACTGAGTTGGAATTTTGATGGGGATTGCATTGAATCTGTAGATTGCTTTTGGCAAGATAGCCATTTTTACTATATTGATCCTGCCAATCCATGAGCATGGGAGATCTTTCCATCTTCTGAGATCTTCTTTGATTCCTTTCTTCAGAGACTTGAAGTTGTTATCATACAGATCTTTCACTTGCTTTGTTAGAGTCACACCAAATTTTTTATATTATTTGTGACTATTGTGAAGCATGTTTTTCCCTAATTTCTTTCTCAGCCTGTTTATCCTTTGTGTGCAGAAAGGTCATTGACTTCTTTGAGTTAATTTTATATCCAGCTACATCACTAAAGCTGTTAATCAGGTTTAATAGTTCTCCTGTGGAATTTTTAGGGTCACTTATATATACTATCATATCATCTGCAAAAAGTGATATTGTGATATTTTGACTTCTTCCTTTCCAATTTGTATCCCCTTGATGAATTGCTCTGACTAGAACTTCAAGCACTATGTTAAATAGGTAGGGAGAAAGTGGGCAGCCTTGTCTGGTCCCTGATTTTAATGGGATTGCTTCCAGCTTCTCACCATTTACTTTGATGTTGGCTACTGGTTTGCTGTAGATTACTTTTATCATGTTTAGATATGGGCCTCTAATTCCTGTTCTTTCCAAGACTTTTATCATGAATGGGTGTTGGATTTTGTCAAATGCTTTCTCAGCATCTAACGAGATGATCATGTGGTTTTTATCTTTGAATTTGTTTATATAGTAGATTACATTGATGGATTTCCGTATATTAAACCATCCCTGCATCTCTGGAATGAAACCTACTTGGACAGGATGGATGATTTTTTTGAGGCATTTTTGGATTCGGTTAGCAAGAATTTTATTGAGTATTTTTGCATCGATATTCATAAGGGAAATTGGTCTGAAGTACTCTATCTTTGTTGGGTCTTACTGCAGTTTAGGTATCAGAGTAATTGGGGCTTTATAGAATGAAATAGGTAGAGTACCTTCTGATTCTATTTTGTGGAATAGTTTGTGAAGAACTAGAATTAGATCTTCTTTGAAGGTCTGATAAAACTCTGCACTAAACCCATCTGGTCCTGGGCTTTTTTTTTTTTTTTTTTTTTTTTTTGGTTGGGAGACCTTTAATGACTGCTTCTATTTCTTTAGGGGATATGGGACTATTTGGATCGTTAACTTGATCCTGGTTTAACTTTGGTACCTGGTATCTGTCTAGAAATTTGTCAATTTTGTCCAGGTTTTCCAGTTTTGTTGAGTTTAGCCTTTTGCAGAAGGATCTGATGGTGTTTTGGATATCTTCAGGGTTTGTTGTTATGTCCCCCTTTTCATTTCTGATTTTGTTAATTAGGATGCTGTCCCTGTGCCCTCTAGTGAGTCTGGCTAAGAGTTTAATCTATCTATTTGATTTTCTCAAAGGACCAGCTCCTCCTTTGGTTGATTTTTTTGAATAGTTCTTCTTGTTTCCACTTGGTTGATTTCACCCCTGAGTTTGATTATTTCCTGCCTACTACTCCTCTTGGGTGAATTTGCTTCCTTTTGTTCTAGAGATTTTAGGTGTGTTGTCAAGCTGCTAGTGTGTGCTCTCTCTAGTTTCTTTTTGGAGGCACTCAGAGCTATGAGTTTTCTTCATAGGAATTCTTTCCTTGTGTCCCATAAATTTGGGGATGTGGTGGCTTCATTTTCATTAAACTATGAAAAGTGTTTAATTACTTTCTTTATTCCTTCCTTGGACAAGATACCATTGAGTCTAATGTTGTTCAATTTCTACATGAATGTTGGCTTTCTATAATTTATGTTGTTATTGAAGATCAGCCTTAGTCCATGGTGATCTGATAGGATGCATGGGATAATTTCAATAATGTTGTATCTGTTGAGGCCTGTTTTATGACCAATTATATGGTCAATTTTCGAGAAGGTACCATGAGGTGCTGAGAAGAAGGTATATCCTTTTGTTTTAGGATAAAATGTTCTGTAGATATCTGTTAGATCGATTTGTCTCATAACTTCTGTTAGTTTCACTGTGTCCCTGTGTAGTTTCTGTTTCCAGGATCTATCCATTGATGAAAGTGGTGTGCTGAAGTTTCCCGCTATTATTGTGTGAGGTGCAATGTGTAGTTTGAGCTTTACTGAAGTTTCTTTAATGAATGTTGCTGCCCTTGCATTTGGAGCATAGATATTCAGAATTGAGAGTTCCTCTTGGAAGATTGTACCTTTAATGAGTATGAAGTGCCCTTCCTGGTTTTTTTTGATAACTTTTTGGGTTGGACGTCGATTTTATTTGGTATTAGAATGGCTACTCCAGCTTGTTCCTTCAGACCATTTGCTTGGAAAGTTGTTTTCCAGCCTTTCACTTGGAAGTAGTGTCTGTCTTTTTCCCTGAGATGGGTTTCCTGTAAGCAGCAAAACATTGGGTCCTGTTTGTGTTCGCCAGTCTGTTAGTTTATGTATTTGTATTGGAGAGTTGAGTCCATTGATATTAAGAGATATTAAGGAAATGTAATTGTTGCTTCCTATTATTTTTGTTGTTAGAGTTGGCATTCTGTTCTTGTGTCTGTCTTCTTATAGGTTTGTTGAAGGATTATTTTCTTGTTTTTTTCTAGGGTGTAGTTTCGGTCCTTGTATTGTCTTTTTTCTGTTATTATCCTTTGAAGGCCTGGATTCGTGGAAAGATAATGTGTAAATTTGGTTTTGTCATGGAATACTTTCTTTTCTCCATCTATGGTAATTCAACGTTTGGTTGCATATAGTAGCCTGGGCTGACATTTGGGTTCTCTTAGTGTCTGCTAACTTCTGTCCAGGATCTTCTGGCTTTCATAGTTTCTGGTGAAAAGTGTGGTGTAATTCTAATAGGCCTGTCTTTATATGTTACTTGACCATTTTCCCTTACTGATTTTAATATTCTGTCTTTATTTAGTGCATTTGTTATTCTGATTATTATGTGTTGGGAGGAATTTCTTTTCTGGTCCAGTCTCTTTGGAGTTCTGTAGGCTTCTTGTATGTTCATAGGCGTCTCTTGTTTAGGTTTAGGAAGTTTTCCTCTATAATTTTGTTGAAGATATTTGCTGGCCCTTTAAGTTGAAAATCTTCATTTTTATCTACTCCTATTAGGTTTGGTCTTCTCATTGTGTCCTGCATTTCCTGGATGTTTTGACTTAGCATCTTTTTGCATCTTGAATTTTCTTTGACTGTTGTGTCCATGTTCTCTATGGAATCTTCTGCACCTGAGATTCTCTCTTCCATCTCCTGTATTCTGTTTCTGATGCTCACATCTATGGTTCCAGATTTCATTCCTAGTGTTTCTATCTCCAAGGTTGCCTCACTTTGGGTTTTCTTTATTGTGTCTACTTCCCTGTTTAGGTCCTGTATGTTTTTGTTCAATTCCATCACCTGTTTGTTTGTGTTTTCCTGTTTTTCTTTAAGGACTTGTAACACTTTAGCAGTGTTCTCCTGTATTTCTTTGAGTTATTAAATTCCTCTTTGATGTCCTTTACCAACATCATGAAATATGCTTTTAAATCCATGTCTAGCTTTTCGGGTATGTTGTGGTATCCAGGACTGGCTGAGGTGGGAGTTCTGGGTTCTGATGATGGTGAGTGGTCATGGTTTCTTTTCTTTTCTTTTTTTTTTTTTTTTTAGAGGTCAAGGGTATATCTTTTTTTCTTTGTTTGTTTGCTTTTTTAATTAGGTATTTTCTTCATTTACATTTTAAATGCTATCCCAAAAGGCCCCCAGACTCTCCCCCCCCCCCACTCCCTTCTGACCGATTCCCACTTCTGGCATTCCCCTGTACTGAGGCCTATAAAGAATGCAAGACCAAGGAGCCTCTCTTCCCAATGATGCCAACTAGGCCATCTTCTGCTACATATGGAGCTAGAGGCACGATCTCCAGGGGTACTGGTTAGTTCATATTGTTGTTCCAACTAGAGTGTTGCAGGCCCCTTTAGCTCCTTGGGTACTTTCTCTAGCTCCTGCATTTAGGTCCCTGTGGTCCATCCAATAGTTGACTGTGAGCATCCACTTCTGCCTTTGCCAGGCCCTGGTATAGCCTCACAAGAGACAGCTATATCAGGGTCCTTTCAGCAAAATCTTGCTGGTGTATGCAAAGGTGTCAGCTTTTGGAGGCTGATTATGGGATGGATACACTGGTATGGCAGTCTCTAGATGGTCCATCCTTTCATCTCAGTGCCAAACTTTGTCTCTGTAACTCTTTGCATAGGTGTTTTGTTCCCAATTCTAAGAAGGGGCAAAGTGTCCACACTTTGCTCTTCATTCTTCGTGAATTTCATGTGTTTTGCAAATTGTATCTTGTATCTTGGGTATTCTAATTTCTGGGCTCATATCCACTTATCAGTGAGTACATATCATGTGAGTTCTTTTGTGATTGGGTTGCCTCACTCAGGATGATGCCCTCCAGGTCCATCCATTTGCCTAGGAATTTCATAAATTCATTATTTTTAATAGTTGAGCAGTACTCCATTGTGCAAATGTACCACATTTTCTGTATCCATTCCTCTGTTGAGGGGCATCTGGGTTCTTTCCAGCCTCTGGCTATTATAAATAAGGCTGCTATGAACATAGTGGAGCATGTGTCCTTCTTACTGGTTGGGAGATCTTCTAGATATATGCCCAGGAAAGGTATTGCGGGATCCTTTGGTAGTACTATGTCCAATTTTCTGAGGAACTACCAAGTGGTCTTGGTTTCTGTTGGTAAGATTCTTACATTTGCCTTTTGCCACCTGGTAATTTCTGGAGTTAGTTGTTATAGTTGTCTCTGGTTAGAGCTTGTTCCTCCCTTGATTCTGTTAGGCTCTATCATCAGACCTGGCAAACTAGCTCTCTCCTGAGTTTCAGTGGTCAGAGTACTCTCTGATGGCAAGCTCTCTTTTTGCAGGGAAGGTGCACAGATATCTGGTATTCAGACTTGCCTCCTGCCAGAAGATGAAGGCCTGAAACAAGGCCTGTCCCAGAAGCTCTTAGTTTCTGTAGTTGGCACTCTTACCTACACTGACTAGTCTCTGAGAGATCCCGGACCAGAGATGGCTCCCCTAGGTGCTCCAGCAATGCCTTCCCGAGCCAGGTGGACACCTCTCCTCTGGCAGGGAAGGTGCCTGGATGTCTGGAGCCCGAAACGGGGTCTTCCCCAGAAGCTGTGTGGCTTCTGTGTGAGCGCCTGACTCGCCAGCAAGAAAGACTCCACAACAGGATCCTTCTGCACATGTTTATTGGGAGAGCTTGATTGCAGAGGGGAAAAGACCCCAAGCCCCAGAACTGGCGCTGCTTATATAGGCCTAGGAGGGGCGTGTCCATGCCCAATTGGTTATGCTTTCAGTGCCTCATTTGCATGCATCGAGCCAGGCAGTGACTCGGCCAAAAAACTCTACTGCACATGCGCACATTGTTTTTTTACCCAATCTTATGGGTGGTGGCCAGCAGTAGCCAGTGCCACCCTGCAATGGCGTATGTGGCTTCCCACACATCTACCTGTCCCAGAAGCTGTTAGCTTTTGTAGTCCACATTCTCACCTGTACAGACTAGTCTCTGAGGGATCTGGGAACCAAGATGGCACCCCCAGGTGTTCTGGCAAAGCCCTCCCAGTCAAGGTATACACCTCTCTTCTCTCTGTTGAGGATTTCAATTCCCCTAATGTTTTTATTCCAATGTTATGGGTTTTACTCTTAAATTGTGGTTCCTTAACTGAACTGTGCTGGACTGGAAAATCTTATCTTTCTGTATTCACCTGAGCACTTTTCCTGTTATCTAAAAACATTGTCATTGGCCCTGCTCTTCAGCTTATTGACTTTTGCAATATTCTTCCACTCTCCTTTCTGAGTATTTTCTTGGTCACTGTAGTTCTCAAATATTGTTGTCTTCCAATCCTATTGTCCTCTGTACTTCTGTTACCATTTTTCTGACATACACCTCACATTTATTTTCCTAATTTCAATTTATTCCACTATAGTCATTCTCCACAGTGCTCTACAGATTACCAATGCAACCTATCCAATATGGAAGGATTGTTTTCTTATGTATACATCACCAAATGTAGTATGTTTTTCTTATGTCCATGTTTTTTTTTTATTTTCCTGGATAAATATTGAGTCGTAAAAACTGCAATTAAAAACTATTTGCTCCGGCCTGGGAGGCCTTTGCTCAGCATCAGCAGGAGCCATCTTGGTTCCAGGACTCCGCAGAAAGTAGTCTTCACAGGTGAGAGTGTGCAATACAGAAGCTAACAGCTTCTGAGACAGGCTGAGCCACAGAGCTTCAGAGGCAGAGCCCTATTCGGGCTCCAGATGGGACTCCACCAAAAGTAGTCTGCACAGATGAGAGTGTGCACTACAGAAGCTAACAGCTTCTTGGACAGGCAGGGGCCACAGAGCTTCTGAGGCAGCCCCCTTTTCACATGATCATCTAGTTAGATGTGGAGAAAGAATTGGACAAAATCCAACACCCATTCATGATAAAAGTATTGGAAAGATCAGGAATTCAAGGCCCATACCTAACCATGATAAAAGCAATCTACAGCAAACCAGTAGCCAACATCATAGTAAATTGTGAGATGCTGGAAGCAATCTCACTAAAATCAGGGACTAGACAAGGCTGCCCACTTTCTCCCTACCTATTCAACATTGTACTTGAAGTCCTAGCCAGAGCAATTAGACAACAAAAGGAGATCAATGGGATACAAACTGTAAAGGAAGAAGTCAAATTATCACTTTTTGCAGATGATATGATAGTATATATATATGTGACCCTAAAAATTCCACCAGAGAAATCCTAAGCCTGATAAACAGCTTCAATGAAGTAGCTGGATATAAAGTTAACTCAAACAAGTCAATGGCCTTTCTGTACACAAAGGATAAACAGGCTGAGAAAGAAATTAGGGAAACAACACCCTTCTCAATTGTCACAAATAATATAAAATAACTTGCCGTGACTCTAAGAAAGTGAAAGATCTGTATGATAGGTTCCTCAGAAAATTGGACATAGTACTACTGGAGGATCCTGCAATACCTCTTCTGGGCATATATCCAGAAGATGTTTCAACTGGTAAGAAGGACACATGCTCCACTATGTTCATAGCAGCCTTATTTATAATAGCCAGAAGCTGGAAAGAACCCAGATGCCCCTCAACAGAGGAATGGATACAAAAAATGTGGTACATTTACACAATGGAGTACTACTCAGCTAATAAAAGGAAAGAATTTATGAAATTCCTAGGCAAATGGTTGGACCTGGAGGGCATCATCCTGAGTGAGGTAACACAATCACAAGGGAACTCAAATAATATATACTCACTGATAAGTGGATATTAGCCCAGACACTTAGTATACCCGAGATATAAGATACAATTTGCAAAAGACATGAAACCGAAGAATAAAGACCAAATTGTGGACACTTTGCCTCTTCTTAGAATTGGGAACAATCACCCATGGAAGTAGTTAAAGAGACAAAATTTGGAGCTGAGACAAAAGGATGGACCATCTAGAGACTGCCATATCCAGGGATCCATCCCATAACCAGCCTCCAAACGATGACACCATTGCATATACTAGCAAGAGTTTGCTGAAAGGACCCTGATATAGCTTTCTCTTGTGAGACTAGGCCAGGACCTAGCAAACACTTAAGTGGATGCTCACAGTCAACTATTTGATGGATCACAGGGGCCCCAATGGAGGAGCTAAAGAAAGTATCCAAGGAGCTAAAGAGATCTGCAACCCTGTAGGTGCAACAACATTATGAACTAACCAGTACCCCGGAGCTCTTGACTCTAGCTGCATATGTATCAAAAGATGACCTAGTCGGCCATCACTGGAAAGAGAGGCCCATTGGACATGCAAACTTTATATGCCCCAGTACAGGGGAATGCCAGGGCCAAAAATTGGGAATGGGTGGGTAAGGGAGTGGGGGGAGGGTAGGGGGGACTTTTGGGATAGCATTGGAAATGTAATTGAGGAAAAATACATAATAAAAAATATTTAAATAAAAAAAATACTTCAAGTCTCTGAAGAAAGAAATTAAAGAAGATCTCAGAAGATGGAAAGATCTCCCATGCTCATGAATTGGCATGATCAATATAGTAAAAATGGCTCTATTGCCAAAAGCAATCTACAGAATCAGTGCAATCCCCAGCAAAATTCCAACTCAATTCTTCAGTGAATTAGAAAAGGTAATCAGCAGATTTATCTGGAATAACAAAAAGCCTAGTGTAGCAAAAACTCTTCTCAAGGATAAAAGAACCTCCAGTGGAATCACCATGCCTGACCTAAAGCTGTTCTACAGAGCAATTGCGATAAAAACTGCATGGTACTGATATAGTGACAGAAAAGTAGACCAATGGAACAGAATTGAAGACCCAGAGATGAACCCACACACCTATGGACCCTTGAGCTTTGACAAGAGAGCTAAAACCATCCAGTGGAAAAAAGACAGCATTTTCAACAAATGGTGCTGGCACAACTGGCTGTTATTATGTAGAAGAATATGAATTGATCCATTCCTATTTCCTTGTACTAAGGTCAAATCTAAGTGGATTAAGGAACTCCACATAAAATCAGAGACACTGAAACTTATAGAGGAGAAAGTAGGGAAAAGCCTTGAAGATATGGGTACAGGGGAAAAATTCCTGAATAGAACAGCAATAGCTTGTGCTATAAGATCGAGAATCGATAAATAGACCTCATAAAGTTGCAAAGCTTCTGCAAGGCAAAAGACACCTTCAATAAGACAAAAAGACCAGAAACAGATTGGGAAAGGATCTTTACCTATCCTATTGGGAATGGGTTGGTAGGGGAGTGGGGGGGGGGTATGGGGGACTTTTGGGATAGCATTGGAAATGTAAATGAGGAAAATACCTAATAAAAAATATTTAAAAAAATAGTTGCTTCCGTCATTAGGCATAATCACTGAATGCTTGTGGGTATTTATGTATTATTTACTTACAGAAAAATGTGTTTTGATACTTTATCTTTTATTATTAGAGTTACTTTCAAATTGGTTCATGTTCACATTTTTTATATGCAGTATAAGAGACTGATAAAGATGGCCTTTAAAATACATATTGTGTTTTTGTTTGTTTGTCTTATGTGAAATTTACTGTGAGCTGTTGAAGATTTCCTCAGAGATTAATGCAGTAAGGAAAAGAACACTTCACCTGAAGAAGTATTGGACCAGACTCAAGCGTTTTCTGGTATTTAGATTCCTCCAAGCAGAGATGTTAGTGGGTTAACAAGCACAATGCTTGTTAACTTCTGATTTTCTCCCTCCCTGTTGTAGTCAGTAAGGCACATGATGCTCCTTCCTTGATGCCTTATTATACATCCGCAGATTTGCTAAGATACACAACCTTAAATGATGTTGTTATTATTTTTTCACTTATATATGCATTTGAGTTACTTACTTTTGGATAAGCTTTAAAAATGATATAAGATATATCAGAGTATTCAATATTTAGAAACATTTTATGACTTCAGATATATTATCATAGTTTGATGAATATTTGGGATGGTGCAATATCACTTGGATAGCTGAGAATTTTTCCTGACTCTAGCATACCATGTGAAAAATTTATGTATCTATATCACAATTTTTTATTATGTCTGTATAGATAAGTAAGATAAGTACTTATAAATAATTCCCAACTGTGAAGTCTATCATTTTTATATTACATTGTTTTTCCTTAGATTTATATATTTTGGTAAGACATAATTTCAAATGTAGCATAATTATTTTATCATCAATTTACTCAATGATTATTTTATAAATAATATACTGTCTCTTCTACAAAGTTGCTATAGGAAAGATTGGCATGCTATGCATTACTAGGAGAGATACAGAAAAGATTTTTTTACTAAATATCTTAAAGGCCTAAAATCAAACATTAATAATGTAATTACTTTCCTAATAATACAGAATATATTTTTATCTAAAAGGTGTGTAAGAACTTAACCTGAAAAGGTGAGAATGGAATGTATAAATATTCATGCTACATTCCTCCTAGTGTCTCACATCTGAGCCTTTATATTGGGTTATAAAACTAGATGAGAGGTTTATAAAAATTACAAGGATTAATCCAACAATGATCAAGACAGCTAAGATAAGCAGAAAGGCAAGCCACATTTAATCACAGGGAGAAATATTTTTCAAGAAAGATTTGTTTAGCTTCTGTCATCCTATTATATGTATCATCATTCTGGCTTCAGATCAGGTTTATGCAGGAGTGGAGTGAGAAGCAGGTTTGGAGAAAGTTATTTGTCTGTCAAGTGGTTTAGAGCCACTCTGATTACACACAGACACACAGATACACAGAAACATACACAGTCACACACAGAGACACAGACACACACACACAAACATACACACATACACATATGGACACACACACACACACTTAAATGTGAATATTTTCTCTATTGAGCTATATATATATATATATATTGAGCTATATATATATATAGGATCATCTTTATAGAGACTTAGTATTTGGGGTGCACAAATATCTTCTTAAGGCACTGAAATATGAAAGATAGCTTGCATTAAATCTAGCATAACCCTGCAATTTCATACTCATATTTGGTGTAAACCACAGAATCACAAAAAACTGTCGTTTTCAGTGAGATGTTATCAGGGGAAATCCAAGGAAAATACCAGCTAAAACCATTCATATCATGAGAAAGGTAAGTTAGCAGACATGGAAACTATTGCTTAGATGTGAATGTATGTTTCTAAGATTTTCAGTCTTTTTTTTTTTTTAATTAGGTTTGCAATACAACTAACGTTCTCAGGGGTAAAATCAAATTCAGTTTTCAGTATAGAAAATGTTTGATTTTGATGCTGGACAGAAATGAACATTTTTTAATTTTAAATATCCCCATGTATGTGATTATAATTCAAAGCATGGTCTTAGCCTCTGGAAATTATATTAAAATGAGGATTCTCATTTCAACTGGTAAAGTGAATACTTTGCATAACATACATTGCTCCAGGAACCAGCTCTACTTTTTTTGGTGTTATTATTGTTGAAAGAATGTGTTCTTATTTTTTGCTAACTAAGCCATATTTATTTCAAAACAGACATTTTCATGTGAGAAAAAATGTTCACTTTGATGTAAGAAGAGGTTCTTAAACAAATACATAGTAAATAAAAAACTTATGAAGGTACACATGAAGAAAAGAGAAAGAAAGAAAAACCTCTTAGGTTTTAAGGCTAAATTTAGACTTCAAAAACATGATGAGACTGGTCAAACAGTATAACCCAAAGTTTAAGCATATTGGCTATTGATTAAGTGAAAGTCTTTGGGGTTTGTATCCCTGCAAAGAATACTTTTATTTCAATCATAGGTTTTCCATTCATTTTGTGTTGTGTCATGTGGCTGCTCTTTCATAAGCTTTGCCTCCTCCAACATTTCCATTTGATCCCCCTTTGTTCCCAGAATGTCAAAGCAAGTGCAGAATTAAAAATGCTTTAAAGTATTCTTTTCAGTTTCATATGATGAATCTTTATTAGCTTCAACTCAAAGTCCTGGTAGATTCACCAATCCTTTTAATGCTGGGATATGTGGGGTATAATTTCTTCTAAATCTCCTCATTGGTCTCTCTCTTTATTTCCTTTCTCCCTTCCATCTCTCTGTCTGCTATCTGTCAGACTACAATCCCACTGGTGGGCTATCCTTCTGTCTTCTGTCTCTCTGTCTGCCTTCTTCTATTTTTCCTTCTTCATTACTCACCTTCACTCTTTTGAATATCCAGTTTTGGTACAGCTACTGAAACCTCCCCTAGCAGAATTCACTGCTTTTCTTGTAGTGGAGTAGATAACAGACCCTGCCCTCAAATCTGACATTGTAGAACATGAATCTCTTTTCTTTTTCTGTAGTTCTTATTCAAAGCAAACAAACAAACAAACAAACAAGCCTATGTTTATCTGTCCTAAAATAGGAATGTTACTGTTTAAGCAAAGTAAAGCTTTTGAACCTGAAGTAGTATTACTCTCAGTATAAATGAGTTCAGGTTTCTGAAAATTGCCAATTTTCTAATTAATCTCTTATTTGTGATGTTTGTGGCATAACAAAGTGTATTCCATCTGACAACTAGAAATAACTAAAATGAATAATGAGCTGAGACATAATTGCCTTGTATTCTCTACAATTAATTCAAGTTTATAATTTATTCATACTTGAAAGATAGTCATACAAAGTAACTCAAAATAATTATTCATAAGGTGGTCCATATATATGATCTTTTGATTGCTCTTGACGAAACAAATTTACTCAGTATTTGAATATCAGTAGGGAAAGGCTCATATTGACTGGAACCAAGTGGAATATATCTTAGAAAAAAAGTAAATGGAAGATCACAGATAAGAACAGAAATAGAAATGGCATTTTTATCTGTCTTTAAAGCTGCCAGAATAAAGTCCATGTTAAAAAAATACGCAAAAGAGAACGGAAAATAATAAATAAATAAAAGTAAAATTCTGAGAATCAGAAATAAAAGCATTATTGTATCTGGGATATAAGAAAGGCTTCATGGAAGAGGTGCCATTCAGGATCCATGACATGATAACTGAGAAGAGGTAAAGCTAGGCCAAACCAGACTGAAGGAGTTGCTTACATAGAGCTATAAATGCAAAATAAAAATAATAGGAAGAACAGGCTGATGAAATTTTATAGATTATAAATTATGTTTGGTCTTATAAAATACATGTGGCTCTGCATATGTGTATCCATATGTAGGTTATGGATTTTTCTAATCAGGTGGGCCCATGTTGGAAACCATAAATTTATTCTATCTAGTTTAAGTGGAAAAATAATTAATGAGGTTAATGATCAAGTATCTCATAGCACTGTTGGAAAGCCTGGTAGGTGCTCTATGCTAGGCCCCAGGACATATGGGAAGCAGCAAGACTATAACCATAATGTGCAATATTTATATTTTGACATAACCTTAAGCACTCATGTCTAAGGAGCTGCCATTGTAGTTTGTCAACAAAAGAGGAATTGACTATTCAGTAGTGGCTCTTCCAACATGACAACATTCAGTCTTCTCTACTTTTACTAGGCTCCATTTCCTATTATTTAATATTATTTCTTAATTCCATGTCCTGAAATGGTATCTAAGTTGTGTACAGAGACTCAGCTGCAAGACAAATTCAAACATTTATGCTTTCTTTTATATGAAACTATGATAGAAATGGCTAACAAGAGTTACTGAGTCAATATGACAAACACTCAGAGATCTAGAGAGCTAGGACTATGTTAGACTTTGCTAAGCACTCACTGTGAAGCCATAAATGTTAGGTTCTAAGTAAAGAAGGAATATATTAAAGACTGGCTTTGTTAAAAGTTATCTGGTAGATTAATAAAAGTGTATTTTAAATAATTTCATCTTTATGTTTAAAATAAGTGATACTATGTTTAAAGTAAGTGATACAGATATCATATAGCAAATGATTAGGTAATATAGTATTATAGGTATAGCATATAGGTAAGACATATATGTTTTATTACATATATTTATGTTATATATAGTATAGTATGTACCTATAATATAAATATAACCATAATTCTAGGGAAATTGTAGGCAAGAACCTTTGATTTTATTTTGACTATATTTAAGAGATAATTGACTCTAGGCAGGGGAGGAGATGGCTAAGTAAGACAAAAGCAAAGAAGTAGAGAAAATGGCCAGTGAAATAGCTCAATAATTAAAAGCAAGCACTTTTCCTTCAGTGCTGATCACTTAAGTCCAGTCCTTAGAACCAAAGTGAAAGCCAGATGGCCTCTGCTGAATATTGCTCTCAAAATTCACACAAATATATACATGCACATGTGCATCTGTAAGCATACACATGAGCGCCCCCCCCCCCACCAAACAAACAAACAAATCAAACCTCCAAATGGGATGGCAAAATTAGTGATGATGATGATAATTATGATGATGATGGTGGTGGTAACAACACTTTAAGGAACATGGAAAAACAGGTAGCCAAAGGAAAATGTTGGACCATTTGTATTTTGCAGTTAGAATGAATAAAGGGAAAAACAAAAGGCAAGATAAAGAGCACAGATATTGAGAGAAAACTGGAGGGCTGAGGTGTGGGAGAGATAGACACACAGACAGGAGCGTTTCTTTATTTTAACAGGAAATTTTCATTTCATTTAACTCTACAGATGAAGTTAGTCTTTCACTAACTCAAATTTTGTTTCTGCCTTGATATAAGGGGCTGCATTTGTATTGGCTTCTGTATGCTTATGTATCCAATTATTGATTTACATCAATACAGAGTTATGGATATTTACCACATAGATCTGTCTACAAATAAATATGCAATTGTATATTATATTCTTTTTATTTTCAGTGTTGACCCTTGGGCACTTTTCTGCACAGTTGATATACTCTGTTTGTTTCTGAGGAATACATTTCGTTCCCCAGAGACTACTGGAAATATACAACATCTTCTCAACAGACTCCCAACTGGTTCATATGTCATTATCTGTAATTTTCCTGTAGATTTTAATTTTGTTTATTTCTTTTTAATTTCTTTGAACTTAGTTAGTAAAGCAGCTTTAAAAATCCTTGCTTCCAACCTACATGTTCTTGATTGGTTTGTCACTTTTGGCCTTTTGCTTTCAAAACTTAATCAGGTATTCTTGTATTTTTGAGGCACCAATATTTCTCTCTTTTGAGATTATAATACAACTGTAATATTTCTCTCTCCCTTTCCTCCCTCCAAATCCTCCACGGTCTCCTTCATATTCATGAACTATTTTCTGTTAATTGTGATTAAATGCATATGGGTATAGATGTATATTCTTAAATAAAACCTGTTCAGTCCCTATGCCACTTGTATGCATGTTTCAGAACCAACTGCCTGGCAGTGGACAATCAATAAGTACATACTGCTCTGGAGAAGACCCTAAGTCTCACACCAGCTTTCTTCAGTTGAGTGTAAGTCTTTATTGCCAGTCTGTTTTAAAGTGTGTTTGGAACCCAGTGAACAGCATGCTGGATGGTATCTAAATTCTATTGCATTCTTGGGGACTATTCATCATATGTTCTCATTCCATTTTGTGGCATAATCTCACGTGTCTAAACTCAATTAGCCTATACAATATTACTTATTTTGAATAGATGATATTATCTGATTGTTTGTTTCCTTAAGATATTAAGCTGGCATCCTCATATGATGTGATTAGTGAGTTTTTAGAATGAAAGAGGTAAAGACCTGTGACCCATGCTATCCTGTAAGAGCTGAGAAAATATTTTTATATGTGAAGAAATAGCTCTTATCAGACACACCAGTTACTTCAACTGTATCTCACTGACCAGTCTAAAACTATGAGGAACATGTATTTGTATTGCTTGTAAGCTTCTTAGTCTATGTCTCATTTAACTGGTTTGACAGTATAAAAGAGCAACTCCTTGATCCTCATTTCTCTTGATGGTTTTTTATTTTGCAGGTGTGTGTGTGCATGTGTGTGCTCGTGTGTATGTGTGAGTATACATGCTTGTGTCTACATGTGTATTCATGTTGATGCATAGGTATACATGTGTGTAGAGGGGTTAGTTTGACACCAGGTGTCCTTTTGGATGGCTCTGCTCTCTACCTTGTTTACTTCAGACAGCTGTCTTGATGAACTTGAAATTAATGAACTCTGACTGATCTGGATAACCAGATTACTACTAATTTTCCTGTCTCTGCCTTCCATATTTATTTACAGGTGGGTATCATGTCCACAGAGACTCTTTCCTTGTGTTCTGCTATTTAGAATTCTAATTCTTTCTATTCTTAAGAATTTGAAATTCTAAGTCTCTCCACATCAAATAATTTTCTGTATTTTTCTCATAAAACTCCAGTTAAATAATTGGGTATTGTTTTAGTCAGAGTGTCTATTCCTGCCCAAAACATCATGATCAAGAAGCAAATTGGGGAGAAAAGGGTTTATTTGGCTTACATTTCCACATTGTTGTTCATCACCAAAGGAAGTCTGAAATGGAACTCAAGCAGGTCAGGAAGAAGGAGCTGATGCAGAGGCCATGGAGGGATGTGATTTATTGGCTTGCTTCACCTGGCTTGCTCAGTTTGATCTCTTGTAGAACCCAAGACTACCAGCCCAGGGACGTCAACACCCACAGTGGACCCTCCCACCCTTGATCACTAATTGAGAAAAGGCCTTACAGCTGAATCTCATGGAGGCATTTTCTCAGCTGAGACTCCTTTCTCTGTGCTAACTCCAGCTTGTGTAAAGTTCACACACACACATGCACACACACACACACACACACACACACACACACCACACAAACCCAACTAGCCAGTACAGGTATTTAGTCCATGCAGTTATCATTTCTACAGTTATAAAAATTAAAGAAAAATAACCAAATAATTTTTTGTCAGCCATTATTTTTAGTTTTATATTTCTTTTTCATTTTTCACTAAGTTTTCCACCTTTCCACTTCACCCTCCAGTTACAGTTCCTTTTCAGGTAAAGGTATTATTTGCCTAATTAAATAACATTTTTGGTTATTTCACTAAAGCAAAGAGGAAAGAAGGCTGGACCTGTTTTACTGAGACAATGTCTAACTTTGTACTTATCTCACTGTCTCTGAGCACCTGCCTTGGTTTTTCTCTTTCTAGATTCATTAACTTTCATGTAAATCTAAAATCTCTCATGAGGTTTTTCTTGCAAATCCCTTGCAATAGTATCTATTAAATTCCAGGCCTGCCATATTATGCACTGATTCTGTAGAGTGAAGTGTTGCAGAAGGACCGAATATGACATAGCTCAGCAAGAGATACAATAGATTTGTTTAGTGTAGGTAATGGTCTTACAATTTTTCAGTAATATGAAGTACTTCTACAGTTTATTTTCTTAAATATTATCAACAATGATAGAAGTATGCTTGGCACTCATTTTATAATCATAAAACTTCTGACTTTGTTTTAAATATAATTTTGTATGAAGGAAAGACATTGTTCCTTCCCTATAGATTTCTTCCTTTTTTCACATCTTACAGTATTTTTCAGATTTTGCACTAACAGTGTATTCCCAAGCTTTGTTCTGCAACACACTAAGTAATTTCTCTTTCTCTCTTAGCACCAGGTAATTTCTAAAACTCTTCTCAGCAACCTTTCTCCCAACTAGATGCAGCCCACTCTGCCTCTTCCATAAAATAGTGATAAATGAGCAGAGCAGTGACCTTTTATAATGAGAAACATCATGAGACTGCCTTTCTCGCAGTATTTCAAGAGCTCTTCCTCCTGAAAGATCATAAGGAGCTGCCTTTTATGTTCTCCTTGCTATGAAATTGTTCAGTTCTCAGATTTGTGTGCATCCTTTCATGTATAGAACTGAAAAGATTAAAATTCACCATGTTCTATTAAGAAAATCAAAGCCTTTAGAAATCATTCATGTTTAATTTAAATGAAGAGTCATATAAATAATATGGTGCTATTTGATTTATTATACCTTTGAAGTCTTGGCCATATATGTACATACATACATATATACATACATACATAGATACATACACAGAAACACATACACACACACACACACACACACACACACACACACACACACACACACACGTCTATGTGTGTTTGTGTGTGTGTGTGTGTGTGTGTATCTGTAGACTTCTGATTTGGAAAACATCAATCTAGATGCCTTAAGGATTTAAGAACAATGTAGAGAATATTATAATGAATTGAGCCTTTGATCAAGTCAAATTTGTTTTGTTCCCACAACCATAAAAATAGCCATTATATTAAACTATTATTTAACTGTCTTTACCTACACTAGCAGAAGTTAAGCATATGGAATTGGTGAAGTTTGAGAAGCCATCCAGACACCTGTTCTTTCTGAAAGGTCCTCTTTTCTTCTTCCAATTATTTTGGATAAATAAATACAGTAAATATTAAATTTTTCAAGGATAAGACTAGCTCTTCAATTTTATTTAGCTATCTTTTTAATAAGCTGTAGTTAAGTTTCTATGGTAGACAAGAGTGATAAGAACTACAAAATTAGAAGAGATACTATATATTTGCTGGAGTTTCTGAAGCTGGTGACTACAACCATATAACTACATTAATAATCCTTGCTGTAGAGGTCAAGTGCTTCTGTTTATTTTTTTTCCATTATTTATTAGGTATTTAGCTCATTTACATTTCCAATGCTATACCAAAAGTCCCCCATACCCACCCACCCCCATTCCCCTACCCGCCCACTCCCCATTTTTGGCCGTGGCGTTCCCCTGTACTGGGGCATATAAAGTTTGCCTGTCCAATGGGCCTCTCTTTCCAGTGATGGCCAACTAGGCCACCTTTTGATACATATGCAGCTAGAGTCAAGAGTTCCGGGGTACTGGTTAGTTCATAATGTTGTTCCACCTATAGGGTTGCAGATCCCTTTAGCTCCTTGGGTACTTTCTCTAGCTCCTCCATTGGGAGCCCTGTGATCCATCCATTAGCTGACTGTGAGCATCCACTTCTGTGTTTGCTAGGCCCCGGCATAGTCTCACAAGAGACAGCTACATCTGGGTCCTTTCGATAAAATCTTGCTAGTGTATGCAATGGTGTCAGCGTTTGGATGCTGATTATGGGGTGGATCCCTGGATATGGCAGTCTCTACATGGTCCATCCTTTCATCTCAGCTCCAAACTTTGTCTCTGTAACTCCTTCCGAGGGTGTTTTGTTCCCACTTCTAAGGAGGGGCATAGTGTCCACACTTCAGTCTTCATTTTTCTTGAGTTTCATGTGTTTAGGAAATTGTATCTTATATCTTGGGTATCCTAGGTTTTGGGCTAATATCCACTTATCAGTGAGTACATATTGTGTGAGTTCCTTTGTGAATGTGTTACCTCGCTCAGGATGATGCCCTCCAGGTCCATCCATTTGGCTAGGAATTTCATAAATTCATTCATTTTAATAGCCGAGTAGTACTCCATTGTATAGATGTACCACATTTTCTGTATCTATTCCTCTGTTGAGGGGCATCTGGGTTCTTTCCAGCTTCTGGGTATTATAAATAAGGCTGCTATGAACATAGTGGAGCATGTGTTCTTCTTACCAGTTGGGGCATCTTCTGGATATATACCCAGGAGAGGTATTGCTGGATCCTCCGGTAGTACTATGTCCAATTTTCTGAGGAACCGCCAGACTGATTTCCAGAGTGGTTGTACAAGCCTGCAATCCCACCAACAATGGAGGAGTGTTCCTCTTTCTCCACATCCATGCCAGCATCTGCTGTCACCTGAATTTTTGATCTTAGCCATTCTGACTGGTGTGAGGTGGAATCTCAGGGTTCTTTTGATTTGCATTTCCCTGATGATTAAGGATGTTGAACATTTTTTCAGGTGCTTCTCTGCCATTCGGTATTCCTCAGGTGAAGAAGTCCACCTTCTTGAGTTCTTTATATATGTTGGATATTAGTCCCCTATCTGATTTAGGATAGGTAAAGATCCTTTCCCAATCTGTTGGTGGTCTTTTTGTCTTATTGACGGTGTCTTTTGCCTTGCAGAAACTTTGGAGTTTCATTAGGTCCCATTTGTCAATTCTGGATCTTACAGCACAAGCCATTGCAGTTCTGTTCAGGAATTTATCCCCTGTGCCCATATCTTGGAGGCTTTTCCCCACTTTCTCCTCTATAAGTTTCAGTGTCTCTGGTTTTATGTGAAGTTCTTTGATCCATTTAGATTTGACCTTAGTACAAGGAGATAAGTATGGATTAATTCGCATTCTTCTACATGATAACAAAAGTTGTGCCAGCACCAATTGTTGAAAATGCTGTCTTTCTTCCACTGGATGGTTTTAGCTCCCTTGTCAAAGATCAAGTGACCATAGGTGTGTGGGTTCATTTCTGGGTCTTCAATTCTATTCCATTGGTCTACTTGTCTGTCTCTATACCAGTACCATGCAGTTTTTATTACAATTGCTCTGTAGTAAAGCTTTAGGTCAGGCATAGTGATTCCACCAGAGGTTCTTTTATCCTTGAGAAGACTTTTTGCTATCCTAGGTTTTTTGTTATTCCAGATGAATTTGCAAATTGCTCCTTCTAATTCCTTGAAGAATTGGGTTGGAATTTTGATGGGGATTGCATTGAATCTGTAGATTTCTTTTGGAAAGATAGCCATTTTTACAATGTTGATCCTGCCAATCCATGAGCATGGGAGATCTTTCCATCTTCTGAGATCTTCTTTAATTTCTTTCTTCAGAGACTTGAAGTTTTTATCATACAGATCTTTCACTTCCTTAGTTAGAGTCATGCCGAGATATTTTATATTATTTGTGACTATTGAGAAGGGTGTTGTTTCCCTAATTTCTTTCTCAGCCTTTATTCTTTGTGTAGAGAAAGGCCATTGACTTGTTTGAGTTAATTTTATATCCAGCTACTTCACCGAAGCTGTTTATCAGGTTTAGGAGTTCTCTGGTGGAATTTTTAGGGTCACTTATATATACTATCATATCATCTGCAAAAAGTGATATTTTGACTTCCTCCTTTCCAATTTGTATCCCCTTGATCTCCTTTTGTTGTCGAATTGCTCTGGCTAATACTTCAAGTACTATGTTGAAAAGGTAGGGAGAAAGTGGGCAGCTTTGTCTAGTCCCTGATTTTAGTGGGACTGCTTCTAGCTTCTCTCCATTTACTTTGATGTTGGTTACTGGTTTGCTGTAGATTGCTTTTATTATGTTTAGGTATGGGCCTTGAATTCCTGATCTTTCCAGAACTTTTATCATGAATGGGTGTTGGATCTTGTCAAATGCTTTTTCTGCATCTAACGAGATGATCATGTGGTTTTTGTCTTTGAGTTTGTTTATATAATGGATTACATTGATGGATTTTCATATATTAAACCATCCCTGCATCCCTGGAATAAAACCTACTTGGTCAGGATGGATGATTGCTTTAATGTGTTCTTGGATTCGGTTAGCGAGAATTTTATTGAGGATTTTTGCATCAATATTCATAAGAGAAATTGGTCTGAAGTTCTCTATCTTTGTTGGAACTTTCTGTGGTTTAGGTATCAGAGTAATAGTGGCTTCATAAAATGAGTTGGGTAGAGTACCTTCTACTTCTACCTTGTGAAAAAGTTTGTGCAGAACTGGAATTAGATCTTCTTTGAAGGTCTGATAGAACTCTGCACTAAACCCGTCTGGTCCTGGGCTTTTTTTGGCTGGGAGACCATTTATAACTGCTTCTATTTCTTTAGGGGATATGGGACTGTTTAGAAGGTCAACTTGATCCTGATTCAACTTTGGTACCTGGTATCTGTCCAGAAATTTGTCCATTTCATCCAGGTTTTCCATTTTTGTTGAGCATAGCCTTTTGTAGAAGGATCTGATGGTGTTTTGGATTTCTTCAGGATCTGTTGTTATGTCTCCCTTTTCAGTTCTGATTTTGTTAATTAGGATTTTGTCTCTGTGCCCTCTAGTGAGTCTAGCTAAGGGTTTATCTATCTTGTTGATTTTCTCAAAGAACCAACTCCTCGTTTGGTTAATTCTTTGAATAGTTCTTCTTGTTTCCACTTGGTTGATTTCACCCCTGAGTTTGATTATTTCCTGCCGTCTACTCCTCTTGGGTGAATTTGCTTCCTTTTTTTCTAGAGCGTTTAGATGTGTTGTCAAGCTGCTAGTATATGCTCTCTCCCGTTTCTTCTTGGAGGCACTCAGAGCAATGAGTTTCCCTCTTAGAAATGCTTTCATTGTGTCCCAAAGATTTGGGTACGTTGTGGCTTCATTTTCATTAAACTCTAAAAAGTCTTTAATTTCTTTCTTTATTCCTTCCTTGACCAAGGTATCATTGAGAAGAGTGTTGTTCAGTTTCCATGTGAGTGTTGGCTTTCTGTTATTTTTTTTTTTTGTTATTGAAGATCAGCCTTAGTGCATGGTGATCTGATAGGATACATGGGACAATTTCAATATTTTTGAATCTGTTGAGGCCTGTTTTGTGACCTACTATGTGGTCAATTTTGGAGAAGGTACCATGAGATGCTGAGAAGAAGGTATATCCTTTTGTTTTAGGATAAAATGTTCTGTAGATATCTGTCAGATCTATTTGTTTCATCACTTCTGTTAGTTTCAGTGTGTCCCTGTTTAGTTTCTGTTTCCATGATCTGTCCATTGGTGAAAGTGGTGTGTTGAAGTCTCCCACTATTATTGTGTGAGGTGCAATGTGTGCTTTGAGCTTTACTAAAGTTTCTTTAAAGAATGTGGCTGCCCTTGTATTTGGAGCATAGATATTCAGAATTGAGAGTTCCTCTTTGAGGATTTTACCTTTGATGAGAACGAAGTGCCCCTCCTTGTCTTTTTTGATGACTTTGGGTTGGAAGTCAATCTTATCAGATATTAGGATGGCTACTCCAGCTTGTTTTTTCATACCATTTGCTTGGAAAATTGTTTTCCAGGCTTTTATTCTGAGGTAGTGTCTATCTTTTTCTCTGAGATGTGTCTCCTGTAAGCAGCAAAATGTTGGGTCTTGTTTCTGTAGCCAGTTTTTTAGTCTATGTCTTTTTATTGGGGAGTTGAGACCATTGATGTTAAGAGATATTAAGGAAAAGTAATTGTTGCTTCCTGTTATTTTTGTTGTTAAAGTTGGCATTCTGTTCTTGTGGCTGTCTTCTTTTAGGTTTGTTGAGGAATTACCTTCTTGTTTTTTCTAGGGCGTTGTTCCCATTCTTGCATTGGTTTTTTTTCTGTTATTATCCTTTGCAGGGCTGGATTCGTGGAGAGATAATGTGTGAATTTGGTTTTGTCGTGGAATACTTTGGTTTCTCCATCTATGGTAATTGAGAGTTTGGCTGGGTATAGTAGCCTGGGCTGGAATTTGTGTTCTCTTAGTGTCTGTATAACATTTGTCCAGGCTCTTCTGGCTTTCATAGTCTCTGGTGAAAAATCTGGTGTAATTCTGATAGGCTTGCCTTTGTATGTTACTTGACCTTTTTCCCTTGCTGCTTTTAGTATTCTATCTTTATTTAGTGCATTTGTTGTTCTGATTATTATGTGTCGGGAGGAATTTCTTTTCTGGTCCAGTCTATTTGGAGTTCTGTAGGCTTCTTGTATGTTCATAGGTATCTCTTTCTTTATATTTGGGAAGTTTTCTTCAATAATTTTGTTGAAGATGTTTGCTGGTCCTTTGAGTTGAAAGTCTTTATTCTCATCCACTCCTATTATCCGTAGGTTTGGTCTTCTCATTGTGTCCTGGATTTCCTGGATATTTTGAGTCAGGATCTTTTTGCATTTTCCATTTTCTTTGATTGTTGTGCCGATGTTCTCTATGGAATCTTCTGCACCTGAGATTCTCTCTTCCATCTCTTGTATTCTGTTGCTGATGCTCAAATCTATGGTTCCAGATTTCTTTCCTAGGGTTTCTATCTCCAGTGTTGCCTTACTTTGAGTTTTCTTTATTGTGTCTTCTTCCCTTTTTAGGTCTAG